>NC_056662.1:57754264-58379264 GCF_018350195.1 Panthera tigris
CTTACAGGCTAGCCCCTGACAAGACCCACCCTTCCAGCTCAGAATAATTGCCATCCTCCTAGAATATGACTGATGTGGAGTGGAAGCTCCACCCATGAGGCCCTCAGCACCCACAGTATGAATCCACCAGGCTTCACATTCTCCTAACCTGATATTTGTGTGAGAGGAATTTTCTGCTCTGAAAAATTCCAGAGGGCTAACTAAACTCATGAGTCTGGTAGAGTGCATCATCCCCATTATAAACATGAAGCAATGGAAATAGACTCAGATACATTAAGTAACTTACCCAAGGCCACAGAGCTAATGGAATGATAAAGTGGAATGTAATCCTGAGTCAACACAATCCTTAGCCTTGGTATTCATCCTCTGCTCTATAGAAGCACCAGAACCTGGAGCTAGAGGGGGCTCTAGAAGCCATAAAGTTCAGCAGCCCAAACAGTCTTTCCAAACCCAGCATCCTCCATAGATTGCCAACTTTACCCCTCATTAGATGGACACTTCCAGTCTTGGAATATACACATGATCAGAAACTTCTGTCATTTAGGGGCATATGGGTGGCTCAGTTGGTTAAGCATCTGACTGTTGATTTCAGTTCAGGTAATGATCTAGCAGTTTATGGGATTGAACCCCACATCTGGCTCTGTACTGAGGGCACCGAGTCTGCTTGGGACTTCTCTCTCCCTCTCTCTCAAAGTAAATAAACATTAAAAAAAAAAAAACCAGAAACCTCTGTCATTTCAAATGTCAATTTGCCTTCCCCTAAGCTCCACTCATTGGTCAGAGTCCATCCTAGAAGGAAGCTCAGAAGAAGTCCGTCAACATTGCACAGTAGTTCTGAGAGTTAGGGAGTCTCTACGGGAAAGAACTGTGGAAAGCACATGGACTTGAGAGTCTGACAAAGCAAATGTGAGTCCTGCCTTCCTTGTGTGCCAGCGGGATGGTTTAGGGCCCGTGGCGGGGCGGGGACTGGGGGGCGTGGGGATCATACTGCCTCTGAGAGACTCAGTCTGCTAATCTGTAAAATGGCTGTAGCTAGCATGTGGCACAGAAGGGTCAGATTCCATGTGATATGTAAAGAGGTCAACACAGAGCTGGCAAAGACAAATCACTTAAAATGTGGTGGCTCTCATCATCACTTTACAGAAGCAGACCCAAAAACTCAGGAGGTGAGTAACTTTATCAAGAGCACACAACTGGCAGAATTGAGTTAGAAGTCAGAGTTTCCACCACCTGCATTCTTACTAACTCCTGCTAAGGGTCCCTCTCACAGCCTGAGAACTTTCTGGTACCATAGTCAATAACTTACCTAATACCAGTTGCTACATTAGAATGGTGTTCAACTTTACCTAATGGAATCAATAAACCTGATGCCTAAATCCATATTATAGAAAAATGTTTGGGGCATCTGGGTGTCTCAGTCAGTTAAGTGTCTGACTCTTGATATCAGCTCAGGTTGTGATCTCCCAGTTGTGTGATTGAGCCCTGAGTTGGGCTCTGCACTGACAGCACGAAGACTGGGATTCTCTCTCTCCCTCTCTCTCTGCCCCTCCAGTGCTTGTGCGTGCATGCATGCTCTCTCTTTTCCTCTCTCCCTCACTCAAAATTAAATAAATAAACTTTAAAAAAAGAAGTGTGTTTAACATGTAAACACACAATTGTAAATACATGCACACACACACATTGAAAGCCTACCATGGAATTCTGATGCTTTCATTCAGACCGACATCTTAGCGGTAAAGTCTTTAAGCACATTAGAGCAGGAGATTGAAGCTGGATTTCTGGAAGCTGGATTCACTCTACCATTAACTAGCTGTGTGATCTTAGGCAAGCCACTAAGAGATTTACCCAATCTGGGTCACAGTTTCTTCATCTCTAAAATAAAAACAAGGACTGAGCTGCTGAAAGCTCCCAGGTCTCTTTCAGCTGTAAAACCCTAGGATTCAAAGTCAGTGTGGATTTGCACTTAGGCTCCGGGCCGTGGGCACAGCTCCAGTTTCTAAAGCAGGAAGTAAGGGGCCTTAGTCAGATAACCACCAAATCTCATCAATTCACTTGCAGAAGTCCCAAAGCCAGAAAACAGCAGAGCCAGGATTCAAGACCTCTGAGTTCTCCTGAGGATGGGAGTTCTAGCTCCACTGGGCTACTCACTGGGTAATGTTTGTTGTGTGTTGGCATGGGACAGGAAGCAACCCCTTTAAGCCGAATGTGGCTTTCAACCTCTTGTAATCTGAGTGTATGTAATAAACACCACACAGTCATTCAGAGAACTTATTCATCTGAAATAAGTCATTCAGAGAACTTATTCATCTGAAATAAGGTGGGCAGAGGAAACAAGGACAAAATGATCTGAACAGCTGAAAGAGAGCAATATGATCCTGGCACAAAGGCATGTATATTTTACTCACAAAAGGAGCTTTTCATCTCTCTCACAGAACCTCTTTCTGGTTGCGTATAGAGTATTATCACTTCTCAGAGTGGCAATTATATTTTCTAAAGATGGCCACAACAGTATCTCCCATCTTACGTGGTCTTCTATGATGTGATTGTGCACTCTGCCATCACAACTTGGAGTCCAACTCCCCTCCATTGAATGGGGCCAGCCTGGGACTTGTGTCTAACCAACAAAATAATGCTGGGTGAATGCTTCCACCTAGTTTCCTTGGGATGCTTACTCTGGGGAAAGTCAGCCACCATGTAAACTGTCCAACCACTCTGAGACCACCTTGCAAAGGAGGCCACATGTAAGGAATATGGTTGACAGTTCCAGCTATGTCTGGCCTCATAGGAATCCCCTCAAAGACACCATCCATGTGAGTAAAGCCCTCTTAGACTCTCCAGAAGAGTCCTTTCACTAGCTGAGTACCACTGTTTGAACCCAATCAAATCACATGGAGCAGAAGAATTGCTTAGCTGAGTCCCTCTCAAATTCATGACCTGCAGAATATGTGAATTATAATAAAATGTTTGTTATAAGCTGCTAAATTCTGGGGCACTTTGTTACACAGCAATATGTGACCAGAACACTTCATCAAATGCAGATTCGAGGTGGCAAATTAGAAAGAGGGACTGTACTGGTAGAAGAAAATGTACAGAGAAGCGAGTGACAGCTGATGGCCCAATGACACAGGACACAGAAAAACATTAAGACAGATGCAGGAAAAAGGAAAAGAAAAATACGAAGACAGTTGCAAGAACCAGAGTACTTCAATCAAGGACCTTTAAGAGCAGACATCAATGGTCCCTCCACCTCACTATGCCTGACTGACAGTGTCAGGGTGACACATTCCAATGTATTTCTCTCCTTGCTATCTCCAATTCTTCTGCCACGATAGCCCAAAGAAAAGGGAAGAGCAAAACCCTCCCCAGAAAGGAGGGAAGGAAGTGGATGTGACATATTCCTTCCTGGTAGGAAGGGGAAGTAGAAGAAAAGGCTTTGGGGGCTGCAGGGTGAAAGGAGGAAAACCACAAGAGCAAGTAGGCATATTGGCATGCTCCTGAGACACACGGTAGAAGGGATGGGGGTGGGGGAGCAACTGAGAGCAGAGAAACTTCTGTTCTGCTTTCAAATTGGGTCTCCAGAGGAACACCACCATGGTAAAGCAAGGCATCCTGACCAAGTGGGGGTGCTAAGGAAGAAGGTAAATAATGGCATGGCATGTTCAGGTAGAGGGATGCAAGAGTTAGTCCCCTGCTAGATTGAGTTCTTCACTGATGGAGAAGAGATCCAGATATTCCCCTGTGCTTCCCGTGGAGAACGGGAGGTAAACTGAGATCTGGGCTACTATGGGGCTGACATGATGAAAGACGAGGTGACTTGAAGCCAAGACTGCCAGATATTCAGTCCATGAGGAGCAGTGTGGCCAAATGTGGAAACATACCCCAAACAGGTGGTAAATTCCACACACTTAAGCCCTGAGCTCTCCACCCTCTACTACCATGGCTTTTCTGGGGCTCCCCTGAGATCCTCTTGGTCCAGCAACAAATACTACAGCATCCATTCCAACTGGTTGATGTTCGTTCATCCCTGCTGGTTGTTAAATATTCTGAGTATAATCTGCACAAATGGCCAGTCTAAGCCAGGAGAGAAACGTGGCTATGGCCAAGACACAGAGAACCTATGGAGCCAGTAAGGCACACAGTGGACCCAAGTTGGCCACTGTCATGGCTCTGACCCAGCTGCAAGATCAGACCATGGGTTTTCCCAGCCACAGAACTCAGCAGTAGATTCAGCAAGACACTACATGACCACCCCATCCAGAGACATCTCCATGGAAACCAGTGAAGTCCTCAGGCCATCAGGTGTGGACTGTCACCCTTCCCATCCTGCCCTGAGGACATGGCCTCCCTATTGTCAGACTCCTTCCTGGCTAGGAGGTGAGAAACTCTGAAAGCCTGAGCTCCACCCAAAAGAGACTGAATAAATCCAAGAGAGGCAAATGTGAGCCAGCAAGATGGGGATGACATTTTCCTAATGAAAAGGGGCCTCAAGACCAAATGAGATTCTTATTAAAATAGTGATTAAAGGTACAATTTTTAGCACCAATTTGTAGTGAGTATAAAGTTTCACCATGCTACATATATTTTAGAAAGAGTTCCTTCCAAAATTAAGTTGTCAAAAAAGGTGGGTTTTTCTCTTTATGCATTGAAAGATCATCTTCCACTCCCTGGAAAATGTGCCCAACCAGGATGGCTTGTCCTCTGAGGGTGACAGAAGGTGGCAGCTTTCCCTAGCCCTGTGTCCAGCATGTCCATGAGAGCAGAGAAAAGTCAAGCGAAAACAAACCATTAAAAACTCAAACGATTTTGGGGTGCCTGGGTGGCTAAGCGTCCGACTTCGGCTCAGGTCATGATCTCACGGTTTGTGAGTTCGAGCCCCGCGTCGGGCTCTGTGCTGACAGCTCAGAACCTGGAGCCTGCTTTGGATTCTGTATCTTCCTCTCTCTCTGCCCCTCCCCTGCTCACGCTTTGTCTCTCTCTGTCTCAAAAAAAAATAAAACATTTAAAAAAAAAAAAACTCAAATGATTGTTATCTATACCGTCTGGGGAAATCCATTGCCATGAGAAAGCCCACTAAAGCCCAGACTTACTGGGTTTTCCACAGATCCGAAAAGTCTCACCAGGAGTCCTTTGCTGTCCTCTGTGGCTGGGGTCAAGCATTCCATTCACACACTAACCCCTCTGGCTGTTTTCAGCCCTGCAATGCCCAGCCGCCTTGTCAAGAAGAGATCTGTGAAGCTGGACGGTCTGAAATCCTGCTTCCTCCCAACCTGAGCAACATGCTGTGGTAGACAGACTCACGCTGACCAATATCTGGAACTTTTCTACTTTGGATACACACAGAATTTCACTTCTCTGTACCCTTGAAGTTAGACATAGTCACATGACTGGTTATAGCCATGTAAAGTAAGTAGGAAGGATATGGATCACTAAGCATTTCATTTCTGGTGCCTACCCTCCAGCACTCTTTCTCTGAGCCCTTGTTTATTGACGGCGGCCACATAGGATGATCAGGTTATCCTGATGGGAGGCTGAGGTCTATCTACTTCCATCCATGGATCCACTCAGTTGTCTCTGCATGTCTTTCTCCTTCTGTTAAGTAGGAGAAACATCTATTTCCCACCCCAGCACTCATGTCAAAACAATCTAACAGATGGTCTTCATGAATTCTCTTTTGAAAATGTCCTCAAGTGGCTACAGCGAGCCGTCCACAGTCTCACACAGCTGACCAATGACAATGAGATAGCATGAGCAAAAGAAACTTGTGTTGTACTAAGCTACTGAGATGTTTTAGGTTTATCTCTAACTTGGAATGATATGCACAGCAACCGAAGAAAACAATTGTAATTGTTTTCTATTGTTGTGTAGAGATACCATGAACTCGGTGACTTAAAATAACACCCATTCATTAGCCATACTGCTGTGGGTCAGATGTCTGGTCTCAGCATGGATAAAGTCTCTGCTCAGGGTCTAGCAGACTATCAAAGCTCAGGGTCCTGTTCCAAGCGGTTTTTGGTAGGAGTCAGTTCCTTTAGATTGTACAACTGGGGTCCCCACTTTCATGCCGGTTGTAAGCCAAGGCCACTCTCAGCAGCTAGAGGCCACCCACCATTTCCGGCCTCATGGCCACCTCCACAAGATGACAGTTTGTTTTCTCAAGGCCAATAGAACAATATCGGATGTTGCTTCATGTATGTCTGACCTCTTGACTCTGACCTCTAGACTTTTTTTTTTTTTTATACAGTCTACCTGGTTGTATCAGGCACACCCAGGAAAACTCCTTTTGATCAACTTCAAGTCAACTAGTCAGGGTCTTAAATTACACCTGCAAAATTCTTTCACCTTTGTGGTACAAGGTAAACCTAATCATTACATTCTTATATTCCCTCCTCATTCAGGGGAGGGGATATACAAGGGCCTGGATCAGTGGGGGTCGTCTTAGGATTCTGCTTACCACAGACATTTAAAAAAACATTCCGATGAATATTAGCTCTAGAAAATCCAGGAACTATCCACAGCTTTGCTTTCACTTCTTCCTTGCTCCCAAGTAAGAAAACCTTGTCCCAAACGTTTTGAAGCCTTGCTATTCAAAGTGTCATCCATGACCAGCAGCATCACTTGTGAAGAGAGGTGAAATCTCAGGCCCCACCTCAGACTCAGGCATCAGAATTATGGGCATATTAACGAGATTTCTAGGTGATTGAGAAGCATTGATCTTTAGATTGGTTCATCCTTAAATAGAGTAGACAGAGGTCTACATGGAGTGAGAGCACAGCTTATATTAAATTCCCATGCCCTGATCACTCCAGGCTTTCAGAGCGGTTTCTGAAATTTTGCTGTCAGAATCACATAATCTGATGATGATATAAAAGATGGTGATACTAGCTAACATTTACTGAACATCAATATACGCCAAGCAGTAGGCAAAGCTCTTTTAATTTCCCCAACGTGTAATGAGCTACATATTATTATTTTTGTTTTAGAGATGAAGACATGGAGGCTTACAAGAAGAGTTCCTTACTCCTCTATGGAAAAACAAATAAAAGTGGTGGGGCCAGGATTTGCCATAACTCAGGGTGTATGTGATCGTATTGTCAGAAGTTGTCAAAGCTAGTCTGTGAATCACAAACTAGGGTCTGGGCCAATTCAGCTTGTGAGTAAGCATTCTTCAGCCAGAATGTTGGTATTACTTTTCACTGAATTTCTTTCCCAAGGGACAACCTTATTCCAATTGGCCACAAGCCCTATCACTCACAGACTCACAGAGTTGATTTACTGCCTGGACTGTGAATATACTCAAGCCTGAAATCCCTAATTAAGTCCACGTATTCTTGAATTTCCCCTTGACATTTCATGACAAATATGGGTGGTATGAATACTTTCCAGAGATCCTTAACAACAGCAAAGAACCTCTGCTCCCTAACCCATCCCTGTTATCTGATGAGTGAAACTAATGTCCAGAAACTAAGGTACGTGTCTACGTCACATAGCAAGATAATATCAAGGTTCTAAATTGGGCTCTTTTGGCCCTGCAATCAAATATCACAATCATCTGCCTCCTCATGTTTAGGAAACTATTTATGCTCAATATGAAACAGAGGTTCTTAACCAAAGTATGTTTCAGAAACGTTTGGATGGAGGTTAATACAGATTCTCAGACTTCTCTCCTATTCACACCACTGGTGAGTCAAATGCCCATTAATCTGAAATTCATCAGATAAATTACAGGTTCAGAACACAGAGTTTGAAGTCGAGCTAGTCCCTGAATAGTTAATAGAGGTGGGACAGTAAGGAGTATAAGGGACAGAATAGGGCAGTGGCTCTCAGCCTTGGTTATACATTGGAACTCCCTGAAAAGTTTTAAATTTTTCTTTTAATGTTTATGTATTTTTGAGAGAGAGAGAGAGAGTGTGTGAGCAAGGAAGGTGAAGAAAGAGAGACACAGAATCCAAAGCAGTCTCCAGGTTCTGAGTATCAGCACAGAGCCCAAAGCGGGGCTCGAATTCACGGACCACAAAATCATGATCTAAGTCAAAGTCAGACACCTAACCAACTAAGCCACCCAGACACCCCTAGAAAACTTTAAACACTACTAATGCCTGGATCCCAGCGCCCGACATTAATGATGTAATTGGTCCCAGGTACAAAGATTTTTAAAAGTTCCCCAACTGATTCTAACACTTGGCCAGGGCTGAGAACCACTGGAGTAGGGTCTCTGAGATGCTAGAGTATTAACAGCACCATCACCATTTCCCTTGTGACCCCACTGGGTTTGGCCCATCACCTGGCCACAGAAACTTCCATATTCCTTTCATCTTTTTGCTGCCCTTTGCCACCCCCTTCCTATGTTAAGCAATGTTCCTTCATTAGTGAAGAACAAAATTGATAGGAGCCTGAGGTCAAGATTCAGACACTAAGATACCTCTTGTTCCTGCTGTGATTATGTGTCTATCCGTTAAAAGAATTCTCCTATTTAAGACCTCCGGCCTCTGGTACTCATGTCAAACCCAGTGGGTCTCTGAGAGCTGTTTTGAAAATGGCCTCAAAATGTTGTTGTCCTGAAACAACTCCCTGGTCAGTTTGCACTGGGTGTAAAACTTCTTGTTGTTGCCTAAAGAAGTGGTTCTCAAACTGTGGTCCCTGGACCCGGAGCATCAGCATCACCGGGGAACTGCTCAGAGATGCAAGTCCTCAGACATTCTGCACACAAGTACTGAATCAGAAATCTGAGCAGATCCAGCAGTCTGTGCTTACTAAACCCCAGGGGTACAGGTACACCCTCAGGTTTGAGAAGCACTGGCCAAAGGCTCTGTCTTGACCATGTGCCCCCATACGGAAAGCAGCTGATGATAACATAAAAAGGCAACCTAAACCCATACAACTGCCATTTGTCAGTTGCGTTTTTATGTGACACGGACTCTGCTAGCCTGGGAGGGAGGAGGAACAGGGCCTGAGGATCTTAATCACACAGTAGTTTGTCATGCAACAGCTGGGGTGTGAGGTCCAGTGGGAGCCAGGAGGTTGAGGGGACACCTGCTGGCAGGAGTTGGGAGGTGCTCCCTGGCAGCTGGGAATCAATGGAGCAGAGACTATCCTCACAGCTCCTCTGACCCTACCCAAGTTTCCTGCTTGCCTCTTAGGGTAACCAAAGAGGCCAAAATGTGGGAAAATGCAATGGAAATGGACAAGACTGTAATGAGATGTGACTGTAAATGAGATGTCAGTTGTGTGTGTGGGAATACCACACCGAGCCGGTGGGATGGAACCCACTGCCCCCCTTGAGATGGCAGAGCTCAGAGAGATGGGCCAGGGCAAGGGTGAACTGGGTGGGATGGGGTGAGCTGAGGAGTAGGAAGCAGCATCCCATCGCAGGCCCTGAGCAGCTGGTGGGGGGGGGTGGTGGCGGGGGCTTGACAGGTCAGGTCACTCAACTGTCTGTTTATAGAAGAGGAAACCCAGACAGAGACGAGGTTTGACCTGGACCACACCACACTAATGGCAGAGCTGGGAGCTTCTGAGGACACTGGGGTTCCATGAGGAGCCAAGGCTTCCAAAGGTGTGGGATTCAAGAGAGATAATGCCAAAGAGTGAGAGCCAACATCTCGGCAGCACACACGGTGTGCCAGGCTGCTCCAAGCGCTTCCCGTGATTCAGACTCATTTACTCTTCCCACTACCTTGGGATCCTCCTCACGAAGGTCACTATTTACAGATGGGGAAACTGAGGCACTGAGAGGCTAAACATAAATTGTGCAATGTATTTCATTATAATTGGGGATAAAAATTAACTTTGTTTTAAAAATCGTACCTAGTTTTATTATTTCACGAGAATGAAGCAAGGGATAGAGGTAAGCTTAATGCTTCCTGGCTATTGATTACTGGCCAGCTGCTGGCCACTGGATAGATGATCTCTATCAAAATTGTACTCCTTATTCACTAGAGTACAGAATGGTTTAAAGACAGTCATGTTATGGACACAGGTGTGACATCATACAGCTAGTAAGAGGCAAAGTCAAAACTCGAACACAGACCCTTTAGCCTCACAGCTCACACTTTACCACCACTATCTGCTTGCTACTCCTCCAAGACAACCCAGAGTCCTGGCATTCAGCCGGCTCTGAAAGCCCCAGTGTTAGAAGAGTGACACCCACTTTTAAAAAGGAAACATGCCCTACTAGAAAGTTCCCCAACCTTCCAAAGAAGAAAGCCTCTGAATTCAGTGTAAGCCTCGTAGACACAGCCTCCCCCGAGGTGACCTGTCTACAACTATGAATTTCCTTTTATTGGATTCTGCACCAATTTTACCTGTTGCTTGGAAACATGGAAGATCCTCAGAGACCCTTTGATCCAGCCCTTTTTTGACAGAGAAACTGAAGCCCAAGAAGGTCAAGGTCACCTTCACACAAGTGAAGATCAAAGAGATGAGGAATGTCACCCAGGAAGACACCCAGAGACATCAGGAAATCTGCTTGAGGTTCCATTCTGAAATGGAACCCAAGGGTCCTGACGCCTCAGATTTCCCTCTCTCTCTCTCTCTCTCTCCCTCTCATTCTGTCATTCCCTCTCTCTCTCATTCTCTCACTCTCTCTGTTTCTCCTTCTCTCTCATACCCTCATATTCTCAAAATCCTCTTACCTGCAGCCCTGCATTCTTTGACTTTGTTGCTTCTCGCCTGGGGAAGGCTGCCAGGCCCAACTTTTACCTTCAGTGGAAACTCAGCAGTCCAGGCAGGGATTTATATCCTCATCCTCCAGGGATTTCCTAATAGGGCTTGTGTCACTCTCTCTGATTGAGTGGCTGTGAACACACCTTTTCCCTCCTTACCGGGGAGCACCCTCTGGCTTATGGTGCTGGGTGCATGATCACTCAGTTGAGGAAGTGGCCAAGGAAACTGTGTGTAAGTTTCCTTATTTTTTTGTGACTCGCTAAAACTTACGTACTTCCAGCTGAGAGGTGGTTTTAAAGTGATGTGTATTCTGCCTGACCATGGCTCCATCAAAGAGAAAAGGAGGTCTTCTGGGCTTTAACTGGTGAGAGAGTTGATGTCTGTCCCCATGGAACCCTTCTGGGATAGAAGGAGAGTTAAGCTTTGAGTCCTCCGTGTCCCAGTCTTATATGATTTCTAATTGTTAAGTGAAGGAAGGCAGTGACTTTCCAAATCTTTATTACAATTTGTTGAATTTGTCAAACTGAATAGTTTGTCTGCTGGAAATGGAAATTCAGTCCTAAATCATGTCTGTACAAAACAAATGTCTCCTAACTCCCTCTAACAGGCCCAAAGGTTATGTTGATGGTTTCTCTATCCCCTTCATCAGCCACCAGGAGTTAGAGAGGAGGGAGTCATGTGGGGTGGGAGTGGAGGAAGAGAGGCAGTAAGCCAGACCAGTGGCTGCCACAGGAGCTTGCCCACTCACTGGGACCTGCTGCAAATCCTCAGATGCACAGGGCCCCTGATGGATTCACTGCCTTGCTGTTGGCCCAGATGGGCTTACGAGCACCCACCCCATCACCCTTGCCCCCTCCACATACCCCAGGGTCCAGTGCCCTCCTTGATATGAACACGAAGCCACATGGGAAAGAGTAAAAATCTGGCCGGGACCAAGGCATGGGGCCAGAACATGAACCCTCTGGGTCCCCAAGACCTCCTGTTGGGCCAAGTTGCATAGCGCAGGCAGAGGTGTAATGTGGATCCCCCTGTTGGTGAATGGAAAAGAACATTTATCCAAACGTCCTTAAAAATCCATATTACTAACCTTAATGACACATTCTGTCTAACTTACTCAGATACTCAGGTTCTTACAGGTGAAAAGGCAGATAGAGAAATGCTTTTAGAGAAGTCTTAGGGATTTCATATCCAGAATAAATGGCTGGAAGCTAAAAAGGCCCATTGGCCCTCGTTTTATCCTTTTGCTAACAAGGAAGATAACTTTCAGGGAACCACAGCTCAAATTGGGTAAATAAAATCTGAGAAAAATGCAATGTTGGACCTAGATAGAAACTTAGAGGTGGTTGCAAATTGAGGTCCAGGCACTTAAGGAGACCACAGGTGAGGAAGCTGTATTAATTTATGTAATTTCATGATGGAAGCTGTAATACCCCCAAAATGGAGTTTCTTGGGCAAAGAGTAAAGGTTACACTGTATCCATGCTTATTCTTTCTCCAATGACCAGTTGAAGGGGGAGGGTTTGGTTTTGTTCTGCAATCTTGACATGGTTAGATTGACGTGTGAGCTATACATTTTGAGTCAAGCCAAGTAATTTCAAGGGTGTAAATTCACCCTAGCAGGGAAATTTCCCCAAATACCTCATCATCCCAGGATGAAGGGTATACAAATAATTGAGTATTGTCCTCACTCTCTCTGTGGTCAACCAAACATACCAGCCTCAGCTAACCTTGCCTTGGCTGGGATCCTATTTGGTAAATAGCACAGGGAAGCCCACAGCTTAATATAGCCAAAGAGAAGAAGTGAAACCATGCAGTCTGCTTTTGGTCAAGTATAACTGCTGATCTTGTGATCCATAAAGAGGAATTTACATAACCTCACTTCTTCAATGGGAAAGTACGATCATGGAGCCACAAGAATTGCTTGAATAGCCCTTTGAGGAATTAATGCCTCAGACCCAACCGTCACTGAAAGTACTCATGGAAAAATGGCGACCCTCCCATATCCCTCCATTTCCCATCCATGGTCTACACTGTCCCCTCCTCATTATCACTAGAGTGTTTGGTTCAATTTCTCCACCAACTGATGGGAAATGGACAAGGCACAGAATGTTCTATAGTATCTCGAAATCCTCTGAGGTTTGAGGTGAAAGTCACCCAGGATGTTTATTGCAAGGATTGAAGCAATGAGTCTTCATTTTTCGAACCCAGCCTTTCCAAAGTCTGTTTGGGGTCAGAAATTGACAGCAATCTTCTGAAAACCTCTGTGGCAAGCTTCCAACCTGCCCTGTGATGTAGAGGCCAGAGGGTACAGAAAAGTGAGGAGGGAGTTTGAGGGAGCAAAGAATCTGTGTTGGTCACTGTGTCATGGATTAGAGCAGAGACTATTTGTCCCTGGTTTGATGGGACGGCCTCTGTCAAATTATCCTCATAAATTCACTCATTCTTATCCTTGATTTGGATTCAAGACAATATGGTCACCAAGCCCCTAGGGTCATTGAACATTCCAAGGCCTGCTCTGGTCAGTGGACCAATAACAGAAAAATACTCTTGTGCCTTATTCACAGAGGCAAGAGAAAAGTCTTCCCGTCCCCATACATAATTAACAAACTAACAAACTAAACGATTGACTGCAAATGGGCTTCTAACTCATCTGTGAAAAGAAGTAAATGCATTAGTGTGGGTTTCCAGTTGCTTCTGTAACAAATTACCACAATCAGTGGCTCCATACAACACCAATTAATTCTCTTACAGTTCTGGAGGTCAGACGCATGGCATGGGTCTTGGAGGGCTAAGCTCCTTCTGAAGGCTCCTGGGGAAAATACACTTCTAGAGGTTGTCCTCATTGATTCACTGAGGCCTCCAGCACCCTCACCTTCCCCCCCCCCCCCGTGGTCCCATCATCACATGACCTTCTTCTATGTGTTCCTTGCTCCCTCTTGTGAGTTACGCTGGTGATTATATTTGGGACCCACTCAAATACACCAGGATAATCTCCCCACCTGAAGATTATTACCTTAATCTCATCTGCAAAATCCCTTTTGCCATAGAAGGCAACATAACCATAGGTTTCAGGAATTCGGACATGGGCATGTTCAGGAGACGATTGTTCAGCCATGTACAAGCACAAAGTTTGCTCCCAGTTCTGTTTTGTTTTTTTTTAATACCCACAATAAAGGCAATCTATAAAACTCATTTGGAGATAAAACTTCCAAGTCACCATCCCCGGCCTTTTATGACTGTAAGTCTCAGGTCAAATGGCCTTCCTGGCCACCGTCACTCATACCCCAACCATGGCCCACCCTAATATAGCCCCAGTTTCCATAATGGCTTCTAGTTCCCACACAGCTCTTTTTTTGAGTCATGAGAACTTTCTCTGCCTTCTAATAATCTCTTAGTAACGTATAGAAAATTTTGCTTTTTCGGCTGACACACTTCTGAAAAGTGGTGACGGGGCCTGAGTCATCCTGCAGGGCCCCAGGGGTACCATCGCCTTCTCATCTGTGTATCATGTTATATAATGCACGGCCTCACAGTGACCCCACCTGCGCGGTGACACACCTGGCCTGCGACAGGCACGCACACTTCATGCAGAGCCCCGACCCCTCCAGCACACTCATCGCCCCTGGGGCAGGTCGTCACAAGCAGGCTCAGCACCTGGGCTCAGCAGCCTTCAGCAGCTGGAAGGAGGGCCTCAACTGAAATTAATCACAAAGGAGAATCCACGCTTCTCAGCATCCTGTCATGGGCTGGCACTCCAGCTTCCCCAGGAAGTGACATCCACAGTGGTTACACATGGTGCTTCATCCAGCACTACTGAAGCAATTGCCTCTGCCCCTTCGGGCCTGTGGGTGGCCCATGACCTCATGCCACTGCAGCTAGCCTCGGTGCAACAATGCATACACTGGACAGGGAAAGGGTGGTGACAGTCACACCCCCTAACCTGGTCTGGGAGATGTTGAGCTTAGAAGCATGGGGCAGTTACATGCCAATGTGTATTTTATGGACGAGACAGTGTTTTTAGAACAACTTTAAAATGAATCCACAGGGAACTCCATTCCTATGTCTGCCAAGTCAAGGCCAACCATTCCCCTTCATTAACCATGACCTTTATTAACAACATCTGTATTGTGAGGCTCTGACATCCGGGTCTTGCTGAGCCCTCAAGGGCTAGCCAACTCCTAGAGGTGGCAAATGACTCCCCCTACAAGCACACCTCTCAGGCATGCCCCAACCAATGTGTGCCCATGCCCCAACCACTTACGAATGTGTCTACCTCCATGGACTTGGTCCCCATTTGGGGGGTCCATTTCCCCTTCAGATCAAACACCTTTTGAAGCTTTCCAATCCTTTGGGTTGAGAAGAGTAGATTAAAAAAAAAAAAAAAAAAAAAAAAAAACGTTGGGGTGCCTGGGTGGCTCAGTTGGCTAAGCATCCGACTCTTGATTTTGGCTCAGGTCATGATCTCCCGGTCTCTAAGTTCAAGCCCTGCTCAGGTCATGATCTCCCGGTCTCTAAGTTCAAGCCCTGCATCTACCTCGGTGCTGACAGCTCAGAGCCTGGAGCCTGCTTCAGATTCTGTGTCTCCCTCTCTCTCTGCATACCACTCCCCCAACTCACATTCTCTTTCTGACTCTCAATCTCTCAAAAATAAATAAACATTAAAAAAAAATTTTTTTTAATAAAAATAAATTGTTTTCTGTACCCTGTCAGTATCCTGGGTCTCAGCAAAGGGCAGGACGGTGTAGAGGCAAAGCAAGTGCCCCAGCAGGGGAAGGAAGAGCCAGCACAGCAGGGGCAGGGAGCAGAGAGCTCTGTGCCAGCGAGAACCATGCCCGGGTCCCTAGGGCAGCAGTTCTCAAAGTATTGCCCACACCAACAGCAGTGGCACGTCCTGAGATCCCGGTAGAAATGGCATTCTGAGCCCTCATGCCAGACTATTAAATCAGAAATAGGGAGGTACCCGGCAACTGGTGCTTAACAGCCCCCCCACCCACATGATCCCCACGTGATTCTGATGCTGACAATCTCTTCTCTTTTTTTCAATTTTTCTTTTTTTTTTTTTAATTTTTTAATGTTTATTCTTGAGAGAGAGAGAGACAAAGCACAAGCGGAAGGGGCAGAGAGAGAGGGTACACAGAATCTGAAGCAGGCTTCAGGCTCTGAGCTGTCAGCACAGAGCCTGACACGGGGCTCAAACCCACGAACATGAGATCATGACCTGAGTCAAAGTCAGATGCTCAACCAACTGAGGCCACCCAGGCACCCTTCTTTTTTCAATTTTTAATTGAGGTACAGTTGACATGCAATATTATATCAGTTTCAGGTGTATGATGTAGCAATTTGATATTTACCTTATGAAATGCTCACCATAGTAAATAGAGTCACCATCTGTCACCATACAAAGTTATTACAATATTATTGACTATATTTCTTATGCTGTTTGTTTCAACTTTGTGACTTCATTTATTTTATAACTTTGTGCCTCTTAATCCCCTTCACCTATTTTGCCCGTCTCCCCTCCCCCACCCTTCAAACTATCAGTTTGTTCTCTGTTATTTATGAGTCTGTTTCTGTTTTGTTTGTTTTTTTATTTTAGATTTCACTTATGAGTGAAATCATATGGCATTTGTCTTTCTCTGTCTGACTTATTCCACTTAGCATTATACTCGCTAGGTCCATCCATGTTGTCGAAGATGGCAAGATCTCATTCTTTTTTATAGCTGACTGACATTCCAGTGTGTGTGTGTGTGTGTGTGTGTGTGTGTACACACACACACATACATATATGTATATATGTATACATATATGTGTATATATACACATATATGCATACATACCACATCTTCTTTATCCATTCATCTACCAGTGGACACTTGATTTGCTTCCATACCTTTGCTATTGTAAATAATGCTGCAATAAACATGGCGGGGGACACATATCTTTTCAAATGAGCATTTTTGTTTTCTTTGGGTAAATACTTAGCAGTGGAATTACTGGGTCATATGGTAGTTCTATTTTTAACTTTTTGAGGAACCTCCATACCGTTTTCCACAGTGGCTTCACCAGTTTGCATTCCCAACGAGGGAATTCCCACGAGGGTTCCCCTTTTTCCACATCCTCACCAACACTTACTTTTTGTCTCCTTTTTTAACGTTTATTTATTTTGAGAGAGAGAGAGAGTGCAAGTGGAGCAGGGGCAGAGAGAGAGAATCTCAAGCAAGCTCTGCACTGACAGCCCCCCATTGCAGGGCTCCATCTCACAAACCATGAGACCATGACCTGAGCCAAAATCAAGAGTTGGACACTTAACCAAATGAGCTACCCAGGCGCCCCTCCTGTCTTTTTGATACTAGCCATTGTCATTTGGTCTTGATTTGCATTGCCCTGATGATGAGTTATGTTAGTATCTTTTCATGTGTCCGTTGGTCATCTGGATGTTTGAAGTGACAAAATTTTGAGAAGCACTACTCCAGTGGTTCTCAATTCTGGCTGTACATGAGGAGTTCTTAACAAATACTGGTGCCCAGGCCCACCTTCATACCAATTTGATCTTGAAAGAGGTGGGGCTGGGCCAGTCAGTACTTTTTAAGCTCCCACAGTTATTCTAATGCGTTGCCTGCCACAGTTGAGAGCCACTGCCTGAGGAGTTGAGCTGCTCACAATCTTCAGAGCTGTGTCTTTACCTACGGTGGGAAGAAAAGGTAAATAAGTGGGGGAAATTCCCACTGAGGACAGTTATTTAGAAAGACAAAGGTGAAGCTGACCTAGATCACAAGAGCTGAACTTCCAGGCTCTACCCTGGAATCAGGCCAAGCATGGGGACAGCATTCCCATTCATTCATTCATTCATTCATTCCACTAATATGATTTTGAACACTTGCTCCAAGCCCAGCATTGTTCTAGACACTGAAAACTCACACTCTAGTAGAGGAAATGACAATAATAAAGACATAAACAAATGAATGTCAATTTATATCAAGCAAGATGCTAGTCAACCAGTAACCAATACTAAGGTAATTCAAATGTCATTTCTCACTGGGTTTGGTCTCAGCAACTGGCATCACCTGTTCTCACCCATCGAGTGTTCAGTACATCACCCCCATTACTTTTGGGACATCTATAAGCCTTGATCTTATGACAATAATCCAGTAAAAGCAGGGGCGTCAGTAATGCTGACAGTTCAGAAAAAGGTCTAGAGTGAAATTTACTCTGATTCCATCTGGATAAAAAGGGTTGCTAAGTGGGGCACCTGGGTGGCTCAGTAAGTTAAGCGTCTGACTTCGGTTCAGGTCATGATCTCATGGTTCATGAGTTGGAGCCCTGCATTGAGCTCTCTGCTGTCAGCACAGAGCCCGCATTGGATCCTCTGTTCCTCTCTCTCTCTGGCCCTCCCCAGCTTGTACTCTCTCTGTCTCTCTCAAAAATAAATAAACATTAAAAAAAAAAGGTTGCTAAATAAAAAACAAAACAAAAACAAAAACCAGAACTATAGTGAGTACACATTACATACTTATGAAAAATAGTCACATGCCATAAAGTGATGATGTATTGATAACATATCATGATGATTTGTTCTAGGCTTCTCTATTCAGAACACTCTGTTAGCCTGGATCCATTTACAGAGTATACTTGACAGATTTCCAACTGCTTTTTAAATATATATATTCTCCAGTAATTCAAACTAATCTGCTTCTCAAAACATTGAGAGTCAAAGTAATAAATGGCCACTTTCCTGAAATCATGGGTTCATACTTTTTCTTCCAGCTTTTGCAGGCAAAAGTAAAAATCCCTACACTAATACTACAAGGAAGCACCCTGTCACCTCCATCAATGCCTCAGGAAGATGAATGACCCCACAGTCATCCTGGCCACTCTCCAGGTGACTAAGGTGACCAAGAAGGCAATGTTAGGATCACACACAAGCAGACATGCCCACCTGGTTTGCCTTCCTGGGCCTGTACTCAAAGGAGTTCCATCCCCAGACTCTGTCAGAGCCCTGGTGGAGGGGTGGGGAAGAATCTGCTGGCTTCTCTAGGATTCAGTCAACCCACATATTAATCCTCTTCAGATTTAGAACCCCAGGAGCTCCCCAGCCCCAGCTCTGGTTCCTTTGGATTCTGAAAGACAGAAGGGGTCAGCTGGGCCCACTCTAACAAACCCCAAGGAGCTGTCCAAGCCTTGGGGCCATTTGGGACCAAATACTAGTAGAACTAAGCAAAATGTTACAGGGATTTGTTATGTCAGACCGTCACGTGTTTTGTTCTCATACTCAGAGATCCAGAGATGCACAGATTGTCAGAGTAAGAAGAGGCTCGGGGTCACCCCGGGAACCCCCTCTCCCTTTGCACATGAGGAAGGGATTTGTGATAGGATTTCACCCAAGCTGAAGACTGAGGGATGAAGCCATCCCTTACCCCATTCCCTCTCCCCCACCCCATGAGTACTCAAGATCTACTAGAGCCCTGTTTTTCTTTGAAAAACAGGTGGGGAAAACACTTTCCAGACTAAGCTCTGTGTGCTCTGGATGCAGCCAGCTTCCTTTCTTCGGTGGCACAGGGCCAGGCTATGCAGCATAATGCTGCTCTGGGTGGGGTGGGGCAGGGGGCGGGGAAGTAGCTATCACAGAGTCATCTCCGCTTCCAAGCAGACTTAGGTTTGGAACCCAGCCTCAAACCATCCTCAAGTGTGTTAACTCCAGAGACTACACTTCTGTAACTGCAAGAAGAGGGTCCCAGTAGAAGCTGCTCTCACTCACCGAGCTAGCAGTCACTGACTTCCTGCCTCTGTCCCAAGCACTTTATTCACATATTCACTTATTTCATCATCCCAACAGCCCCACGAGGTATTATGAGGGATTGACAGCCCCATTTTGCAAATAAAGAAACTGAGGTATGCAGTCATTAGTAACTTGTCAAAGGTGACAGACACAGTGTTATGGTTGAATTGTGTCTACCCCCAGCAATAAAAGAAGGTAACCCCCAGGACATCAAAATGTTACCTTAGTCAGAACTCAGTTCTTTACAGAGGCAATCAAGTTCAAATGAAGTCATTGGAGTGGGTCTTATCCAAAATGATTGATGTCCTTATAAAAAAGGAAAAATTTCAGGTTGCCTGGGTAGCAGTGTCGGTTAAGTGTACAACTTTGGCTCAGGTCATTACCTCACGGTTCGTGAGTTCGAGCCCCGCATCAGGCTCTGCACTGACAGCTCAGAGCCTGGAGCCTGCTTCAATTCTGTGTCTCCTTCTCTCTCTGCCCCTCCCCTGCTCACATCCTGTCTCTCTCTGCCTCTCAAAAATAAAAAAATTTTAAAAATATTACATTTTTTTTTAAAGGAGAAATTTGGACACAGAGACGTAAACAAGGGGAAGATAGCTGTGTGATGCATCTACAAGCCAAGCGACCCCAGTGATTTCTGGTAACACCAGAAGCTGGAAGAGGCAAGGAAGGATCCTCCCCTAGAGCCATCAGAGGGAGCATGGGCCTGCTGACACCTTGATCTGGGACTTCTAGCCCCCAGAACTGGGCCAATAAATAACTGTCGTTCTAAACCATCTAGTTGGCAGTAACTGATACACAGAAGGGGTTGGTGCTGGAGCTGAGATGCCAACTCAGACCCTCCAATCCCAGAGCCCATGCTCCTCATCACCATCCTACGGGGTGGCTATGAGAGGGACAGTGGCCAGCTCAGCACCAGGACACGATGTAGCTCACCCGTGGTGGTGGCAGAAGAGGTTAGCTACGAACCCCACAAAGACAAAATAAACAACGTTTACTTGTTGGCCATCCACATTCTCAGAAAATAAATATATATGATGGAGATGGAAAATATCTCCAAGACTGAAACCATCCCCAACTCCCCAGCATGTAGCAACAGGACAGTTCAATTCAGAATGCCACGTACCTTGCAGAGTATGAGGCGGTTGTTTTCCACTTTCTTTTTCAAACTGATATTTCACTCTATCACATTCCATCAAGAAGTTAATTACTTTGCTACTCTTGCCAAGTGGGAGATTCCAGACGCAAAATGCCTTCCCAGGTGGGGCAGGTGAAAGGCCCTCTCCAGACCTGCTCCCCTCAAGCCTGGTCACACCACGGGGTCAGCAGTGGGTCCCAGACCCAGCACAGAGGGAACCTGACTCAGGGTGCTTGACAGAAGCACAGCCCTCACCCTGGCCGGGAGCCCAGTCAGCGCCACTGATCTTGAACAGCCGTCCCCAAAACAATCGCTGGTGAGCAAGAGTGGGAGGGTGATCAGTCACTCATTCAGTGAAGCCCAACATTTATTAAGCACCTGCTGAGTTCAAGGACTGGATGTGCAAAGGTGAACATGACTGTCTACTAGTTAGTGGCCTTGGGCACAATTCTTAACCTCTCTGTGCCTCTGCATTCATTGTCCTCTGTATAGTGGAGACAATAACAGTGTCTGTCTAGGGTTGTTTTACCATTAAACTACCACTTAGAAAAGTGCTGTACACAAAGTAAAGCACTCAGTAAACCTCAGCAACTACTACAAAGCTAACACCAACTCGTTAATGCACTGGACATGAAGACCCCGTCTGAAGCATAATGACATGAGGTGCCGAGAAAGTCTGAGGGCCGAGTAAGGGCCTGCCCTGCTCCCAGCCTCACCTGCCAGAGTTCCTGGCACCACTCGTGAGCACAGCCCCACCTTGGGCACTGGGACCAGCCTACTGCAGTCGGAAAGAATTTACGAAGCCCCAAGCTATTGGCTCAGTATCGATTCAGCCTTGCCAGGCCTCTTCTGACCTTGTTCCTGCCAGACCCCTCCCCCAGGTCAGGCCGGGACCTGCAGGAGCTGCTGTGCACAGGCATCTAGGGCCAGTCTCTGCGGGGAACGAAAGGTCAGAGGCCAGAAATTGGTCTGGGCACTTGGAAGGCAGTGACATCTGTGGAAGGCAAAGGTGGGTGAGTAAGGTGGGAAGTAGGTGGGTAGATGGGTAGGGAAAGGAGCAAAGTCCACGCTTCCAGAGATATCTCTGGATCCCTGCCAGAATGATCCGTGTGCCTGCCTGGCTCTGGGAGACAGGCCCCTAAGGAAGCAGGCAGTCTGCACAGATCGCTGGTTCTGATGGCTGAGCTCTCCACTTCCTTCTCAAGATCAGCTCCACTGTACACCACTGTTCTCATGAAAAGAGACAAAGGGAACTGATGTTTGTGAATCCCATCTGTGCTCCAGGCACTGGGTTCAATACACAACATGCATCGTTCCACTTCAAGTACCAACCATCCAGGCACTGCATGGCATCAACTTACTTCTCCAGGGATCAGGAAACAGATCAATGGAAACAGGAAACAGGGGCAGAGAGCCCACTTCACACGGCCAGCAAGGAAGAGAGCCAGAGTTCCAACCCAGGGATGCCTCTGAACACCAAACCCTGTTCCCTGATCCTAGATCCCACATCCTGGGGACAGTATGTGCCCCTCTCTGCCAGACATGTCCCTGTAGCCCCCTGCCCCACTCTCTGGTGTGGACTGGGGTGGAGCCCATTTGCCTGGCCTCTGTCTCCTGACCACTTCTAGAATTGACTGCTCCCATTGGCCAGGGGACTATATGCAGGTCTATCAGTGACACCGCTCCCCAGTCTGGCACTTCTGCATTCCTCAGAGCCCTGGCTCTCACAGGGATGAAATTTTAATAACTGGATGCTCATACCGGGCCGACCGAATGGAGACGTCTAAGCAATGGGGCTCCTATGAAGTCATAGGCTCAATGTGGCAGGTGGGAAGCAGGCCATCACTTCATACAGAAGGTGCTGACAGACAGACCAGCAAGACTGGGTCTCTTCGTCTGTGCAGTCAGGGATTCAGAGCAGCCCTTTCTGAGGTGACGGCGCTTCTCATCTTCCCAGAGAAGGTGTTGGCTGCTTAAGGCTCCCTGAATGCACTCAGTTACCTAGCCAGTGACCAGAGTCACACCAGAACTTGGTCCCAGTCTACTTGTGAGAGAAGCCTGTGGTAGTCTCATCAGTGGCCAAATCAGGGTATGGCCTCCTAGTGACAGGACAGAGACCTAGCCACAGGCCTCCCACTCTCCACCATCAGCCTGCTGGCCTCAGTCATCCTGCCCCAGACCTTCACTCAAGACCCTCTCCTGCAGACACCCATCCACCGCCCCCCACCCCTGGCCAACACTAGGCCCCTTGCTCCCCACGCAGGGTTGTCCCCCTCACTCCCTCTCCCAAGTGGTAGCTTCTTCAAAGTCCCCTCCAGGTTAACCACTTGCTCTTGCAGTGGGCCTACTCTCCCAAATGAGTCCCCGATAGCTTTTGTCCCTGAAGTGCAAAAGTCATTCACATTAGAGCAAGAGAGCCAGCACCTACACACCAATGCCTGCTGGCCTTCTCTTAAAAATGAAGAGAGACATTACTGTGTTTGCTCTTTCAGACCCTTCTACTGCCCTGAGAACCAGACGGGAAGCAGTATGTCAACAGCCTTTCCTAGGGATATAATTGGGCCAGCTTGAAGACATTAGTTCCCCTCCCAATGCCCCTGAGGGAGGAGGGCAGGGTGTGCTGCAGCACCCCAGGTATGTGAGGACAAATTTGGCTAGCCACTACACACACCCCAAATCTCCAACCAGGCCTTTCTAGTCAGAGCTCTTCCTCCCTCCACATTCATAACCTGGACCTTTCCAAGACACCAAGAGAAGGAAAGGAAGAGGTAACCCAAAGTGATGGGGCAGTGGGGTGGCATCCATGGCACAAAAATCCCCAGCCTGCCTGGCCTCCACCCCTAGAAAAACATTCCAGTCTCTCCTTGGCTCCCTTGTGGGCCCTGCTCTTTGAGGTGGCGGGAGGAGAGGTCCCAGCTGTCTAATCTCCTGTGGGACGGGGATCCTTCCTCCAATTGTTCTCAACCCAAACCACACCTGATCATCACCTGGGCCAGGCCCAAACACAGACATTCTGATTTCACAGGTTTGAAGTGTGGTCTGGGCATCAGGTTTTTAAACAATGCCCAAAGGAATTCCAATGGTCAGCTGACTTGGAGAATTGAAGCTCTATGCCCTGAGCAGGACCCACTTTTATATTTCTGTGTGTCCAGTTTGCCAATGCAGGATGGCATCCAAATTTCCCTCATGCCAAGCTAAAAAAGGGCTCTTGGCTTTCTTTTTTTTTTTTTTTTCTTTTTTTAAATGTATATTCATTTTGGAGATAAAGAGAGAGAGGGAGAGAGAGAGGGAGGAGCAGAGAGAGACAGAGACAGAGACAGAGAGAGGGAGGGAGGGGCAGAGAGAGAGAGGGAGACACAGAATCCGAAGCAGGCTCCAGGCTCTGAGCTGTCAGCACAGGGGGGCTCTTGGCTTTCTTAAACACTCGGTGAGACTCCAGAAGGAGGTTCCCTCAGTTGCAAACTGACCTGACAGAGAACATTAGCTGGCAAAGTCTGAAGTTGGCGATTCCACTCCACAGCCTTGCCATCATGTTACATGAAAAGTAAGTCTAAGACCAACTTTTATCTCATACATGTAGACATTTTTTTTTTAACTAAAAATGCTTACTAGCAAGAAAGGACAAAAGAAGTTCATATATCTTATTGGGTAGGCTCCAAAAGCTCCAGTTTTCCATTCTTATAAGTACTCCAACCACCACCTGGCATGAAATAGTCCTGTAAGCTAAAAGCCAAGCCAGTATGAGTTCATGAGAATCCACAAAGGACCTGTACTGAATACAGGATGACTGGACATCATCCCTAAAGGGGCTTTTCACGTCCTGTTTATGCAAGAACGGAAAAAGCTCTCTATGATATCTTAGTCACACGTCTCAAATACCTTTAACCTCGGCAATGAGAACTGGTTTCTAAATTGTACCCCGCACATTAGCAGGGTCACTCTCCTCACCAAAAACAAAACGAAAGCAAAAACAAAACCATTCTAACCATTGTTTAGTTGTTGATTGAGACGGAGGTGACAGGAAGCCTCCTTTGGGGGACACGCTGACCTTTGGCCTAAACTCTCTTGACCCAAATGCTTACAGCACCTGGGGCATAGCTTAATCTCAGAGCCACACATGAAGGCACATGTAGATGCTTACATGGTTCCAAGGTCAGTTATCTGAAGCACGGAAAGGAGCTTAACCTTACCTGGGCACTCCCATCAAAGGCGCACAACCTGAATCCAGTCACTAGCAAATGCGAGACAGAAAGCGAGGGACCTTCTACAGAATCCCACACCCTACTTTTCAAAAGTGTCAGTATCACGAAGTGCTAGAAGACTGGTACCTGTTCCAGATTACAGGCGAGGAGCAACAAATGATCTTGGATTCTCTTTCCTTTTAAAGGGCATTATTAGGACAAGTCAAGAAATCTATTCAAGGTCTATAGGTTAGATACCAATATCATGGGAATGACCTGATTTTGATCATTGTGCTGGGGTTATATAAGAGAATTCCTCATCTTTAGGAAATATAACCCAATGTATGTAGGAATAAATGGATATGCCTACAACTTAGTCTTTATTGATTCAGGAAACAATAATACACACACTTACGCACACATGCACACATACACATGTGGGAGACAGTGGAGAAGAACAAAGAAAATATATTAACATTTGGGGAATCTGGGTGAATGACATGAAAATTCTTTTCGTTTTTGCCACTTTTCTCTAAATGTAAAATACGTCAAAGTAATTTTTAAGTCAAAAAAAGCCAGCCCTGTAACACGATCCATACCTGGCTGCTTTTCTCATCTGCTCACAGACCTGGGCCTCCCCCTCCCAGGCCCAGATCTTCTGTGCACACCCGAGGCCACCTGCTGAGGGCAGCTGCACATGACTGTGTGCCATGTTTCAGGGACCCCTTGAGTCAGCGGCTGGCTTTCAGGGGGACCAGCTCTCTGAAATTCCCAGGAGCCTAACACAACAGTCACGATCCCCACTCTTGTGAAACCTCCTCCTATCTCCCCGCCATTGGGCCTAGGAGGGAGCCACTAAAATTGTCCCTCAAGCCTTATTCTCCACCCCTCTCCAACCCGAAACCTTGCTCCAGGAACTTAGGGAATTCGTTGGGGGGCAGGGAAGGGCTGGCTCAGGAGCCCTCCGAGCTGGCTCTATCTACTTTGTGTTAGGTTTCTTCATGGACAGATCCATGCTTTTGTGGAAATAAAGGAAGTCCACTCAGATGAGAACCAGCAAAGGCTATTTATTCAGAGCTGGCTATAACAAGCATGTCAGCCACCATGTCTTGGTTTTGGGAAAACTTTATGATGGAAAGAAAGGAATGCCCTGGTTGGAGGCTGTCGGCATGGAGAAGCTATAGGCCCAGTAACCAGAAGCTGGGCACCCTGTGTGATTGGTGAGAGGTGCATAGTTGGTTTTCTCTGGCTGTTACAAGGGTTAACTTGTAACTTGGCTTGGTTTCTAAGACTGGTTGCTAGAGAATTACCCTGACCTCCTACAAGGCTGCTTAGAGATAGCAGGCTTGTTTCCTGGGCTGGTTACTGCAGACTGTGGGCCAGAGTGCTGTTTTTACATATATCCTGGCCATTGTCCATTTGTATATTCCACCTCCCAGTTGTTAAAACCAAAGTCTTTCTATCAGTACCCAGTGATCTCAAGTCCCAACTGTCAACCCAGCCCTGGGAGGTTTTTAAGGAGCTAGAACAACCATTTCTCTGATAGGTGCCCCTAAGTGTGTTTTGGTGTGTCTCTGAATCTTCACTCATCTGGCTAAAGTCACCCACACTGAGAGCATGTGCACTGAGAGCCATGGGGCATTTCCTCAGCACCATCCTGCCTGGGCCTCCCAGAGCTGCTGATGCCCCAGGCGCTCAGCTGAGCTATGGAGCCAAGGTTCCATCCCTCCTCCCCAAGGGTGGCGTGTCCTCCCAAAAAGCACCCTCGGCTTCTGGTAGCTCACTGTTATCACCATCTTCATCATCAGTACAGCTGGCCCTGTTTCCTGCCCATCACGTCTCAGGAGTCAGGCCCAAGCTCAGGCAGAACGGTATTGCCACATCCTCATTCCTGACATTATCCCTGCACATCCCTCTTTCTCTGAGAAGGGTTTCTGGTATGGGGAGTTGGATTCTGTTTATTTGGGGAAGCTTTTGTGTTGTGATTGTTGTAGTGGCCATGTTTCGTCAGTCAGAGTCTGAAATAGGATCCCTAACATCACCTTCCCTGCCCCTATCTTTCTGAGCAGTAATTTGTGCATGAATTCTCCAAAATCTGCCTTTTCTCTGGTAAAAAGAAAGCCTCTAGCCCAAGGTAGAGTCACTTGGCCCCAGGACAGCAAACCAAGACTTAATTGTAGTTTCAGCCTCTCAAGGAGTGAAAGCTTACAACCAATCAATCCCGAATTTTCTGGTCTACACCAGTAAGGCAATCTGGGCCTCTGGGCCAGTCATGGGCCTCTCTGGCCCTCAAAGGAAGATGAGATGATCCATCTAATAAGACCTCCTATCCTTCCCTTAAGGGAAGGTGACCTTGCCTGAAACAATCTTCTTTTGCTAATAACTTTTTGTCCCACCCTCCTTCCTATAAAAACTTTCCATTTTGTATGCCTTGAAGCTCTGCTCCACTTGCCAGATGAGATCTTGCCCAATTCATGAATCACTTAATAGAGCCAAATTAGACCTTCAAATGTACGTGGTTGAATTGTGCTACTTAACACTCTAATCAACTGGAGCTGTAGTGAGTCTGTGGTACAGATACAAGCTGTGCAAATGTTCTCAGAAAGCCCAGACCAACCTCCAAAATCAAGCAGCCATGACATTTGCTTCATCAGTCTTAGTCACAAGAAACTTCACATTTCCTAATTTTTCCACACCAAATTAAATCTGGCTCAGACACACCCCCACCACCTCCCAAGCACACACATATACTTTAGTCAGAGCTGGTGAGAAAGCCAGTCTCGGTCAAGTCCAGGGTCAAATAAGAATCCATAGGAAGGAACTTACTACCATTATCTTCACTCTGCCCAGGAGCCACATGGAAAACCCTCTCCACAGACAAGCCCAGCACCAAAGGCCCTCATCACTCTCTCAAGGACACCCTGCTCTGTTCTCTGTGAGACAGAGAAACTGAAGGGACCCACTTAAAAAAAAAAAAAAAAAAAATATATATATATATATATATATGTATATATATAATAAAAATATAAATATAAAATATAAATATAAAAAATATAAATATAAAATATTATATATATATAATAGAGGCAAATTTGGTTTTTC
Source organism: Panthera tigris (assembly GCF_018350195.1). NCBI lineage: Eukaryota > Metazoa > Chordata > Mammalia > Carnivora > Felidae > Panthera > Panthera tigris. The sequence continues at coordinate 57,782,123 of NC_056662.1, forward strand.
CAAGGAAGTAGGGGGAAGCCAATTAAATCTCTTCCAGACAGGACATGATTTACATATCTATCAGCTCCCTACAATTAACAAAGAGCTGCAGAATGGCTCCTAGGTGATGAAGAGGGTTAGACTCTGATAATCCAATGCTAAATGTCAACCTATAGATGATGCATAATTTTCCATTGAAACACACTTTTTCTTCAACACAAATCTCACTGAGCTCCACACTTGCTCTCCCATCCCACCCTCATCTGGATCAGTCCAGGCTATTCCTGCAATGGACTCAAATCCCCTGAGGGGGAAAGGAGTGAGAGATTGAATATACAAACAATGGTCAGATGTTTAAGGCCAGGACTTGATTGGTAAATGACAGCTGTCCTAATATTTGTCCTCCTCTCCCACACACTTCTAATTTAGGACCAGCCAGAGAAAGCCAAATACACGCCCCTAAACCATCACAGAGGATGCCCAGCTTCCAGTAAATTCACCTTCAGTTTCCCCATGACAAATATCTCCAATCAGGGCACACCCAAAACCTCCCCTATTTCTACCAGAAAGCTTTCCCACTCCTCCGCCTACCTTCCAGTCTCTGCAAAAATCAAGTGATGGTGGCTAACTCCCTTGCTAGACCCAGCCCTAAATACATAGTGTTTGCTGCTCCCATTTGGATAGTTTTCCACTTATTTTCACAAGGTTATGTTCTGCACAACAGGATATAAAATATTTGTTTACCTGCCACAACAAGAGAGGCCAGAATTCAAAATCCAAAGGCTCGGCCTGCCTGCCTGTACCAGAAAGAAGAAAAATCTTACCTTGCTCATTCTCTACAGAGGCAAGAATGAGTTATTTACACTTCACGTATCACCCTGTAGGAAGGGTGCGTGGAACATGGGTGGGTAATCAGCATTGGAAGCCCCCATCATTTTCTGATCACTGAAGGCTATGGAAGGCAAAAATTGAAAAAACACTTCTTTAAAAAGCATTTGAATACCTCAACCGCTCCCAAACCTACCTGCACCCTATGCAAAGTCCCCTCATCTAGACCTTTGCCCCTAGTGTTTCAGGCACAGGACCACCCTATCCCTGCTGTGGGTCACTGTAGCAGCTCCATCAGATGCTGATTCCCACTGCTAAACTTGCCCTTCAGGTGAGATAGCCAGCAACGGAAGCTCTATTCTGAGAAGTCTTTCTCCAGGCGGTCCACAGAAGGCCCTCATTCCCAACACCTTGGCAGGTGGACCTAAATAAAATGAGTCTTCCTCTGAAGTTTTCCTTGCAAGCTTGGGAGGACGGGTATAGAGGAGAGGTGGGCAAGGATGGGGAAAATAGGAATTGCAAGAGGCTCTGGAATCCTTAGGAGTTATCAGGAGAGACAGTTAATTATATTCTTATGTTCATAAGTTACCATTTACCCAGGGTATAGAGATTCTATTGTTGATCCATAAAATAAAAATTCATTGAAAGCGTTGGTGAATCCATTGTGGCTTTTGTATTTATGTCTTTTTTATCAATTAATCAATACTTCAAACACCATTACTGTTATCAAGTAGGAGACTAAAGCTTTTTGCTACCACCTCCTGAGCCCCCAATCTGAGACCTAGTGATCACAGGTCCACCCAAGCTCAACCCCAACCCTTGCAAGAGCGCCTCTGCATTATGGCTTCCTTTGTCTTTACTGGAACAGGAGTGAGCAGCAACCCGTTCCAGAGCCAACCCTGTCATTTCTCAGCCCATTGTCCTTGGGCAAATCACAGTCACTCTGAGCCTCCTTTCTCAAAGAAGATGCAGTAATACCCTACTGAATAGCTCACCAAGCTGATGTGGGGATCATATCACATGGAGTTGGTGAATGTTCTTTGAAAATGGTTTTAAAAAAATAAACCCCAAATAAAGAAAAACAAAGCCATACACAGAAGGCACTACTGCCTATGAAATGCCACCTTCCTTCTTACCATAATTCTTCTGGAAGGATTAGGAATGAGGGTAACAGCCATTAATACAGCATTTGAATTTCATAAAGGGCTATTTATTACTTCAGGGGGGGAAGAATCAGGGGAAGGGACTAACTTGCATTTGATCCTGTTGGCAGTAAGACCCCTCATAGAGAGCAAAATGGAGTCACTCATGTCAAGCAATGACTCATGTCAAGCAGTGACCTAAGCAGCCAAGTGTGTTACAGCTAAGACCAGATATCACCAAAACCAGCACAGGCTGAGGACACCCAGAACTGATAACCAGCAGAACCAAAAGAGACCTGCAAAGGCCCAAGACAGGAACTGTCAGACTCTCCGGAAGCTGACCCTTTCATGTCTGACCACAACAAAAAGGCCCTTGAAGGCTCTGCCTGACTGATCTCTGAACATAACAGATCCTCCACTGCTTGAACATGATAAGCAGTAAGCACCGAGAGCTAACCTGGACCCAACAGAGTCTTCATCTCATCTGTGTGCTCACAGACTGACTTTGCATTGGCTTTGTTAACTTCTTACCCCTTGTTGTATCTTGTTTGCTGTGTGACTTGGTATTGTGCTTCACTTTGTGTGGCATGTATGAAGCCAAGTTCAATGTGTAGTGATCCTGAACCTGCTTGACAATTGTGTTAATCTTGCTTTATGATCGAGTAAAGCTGAGGTTATGGAAAGACACAGCTCATATGTGAGCCTTCATAGCATGCTTGCAGACACTCGTTGACCCCCTGAACTCAGGATTGACTCCTGAACTCAAGAAACTCCTAGAAGCTTCTGCCTGTCAATTTCATCTCTTAGAAACTAACTAATGAATTGCTGGAACAGGTAAAGAACCATTTGAGGACAACTGTGCTTGAACAATTAATCAGAAAATGCTGGACAGTTACCTCAGCCTCATTATAATGTTAAAATCCTTCTGGAATATCCAACCTTAGCTCTAATAAAAAGAGCCTGCTTACCAGATTTGGAAATTCTTCCCCATGATCTCCTTATTTGCTGCAAATAAAGACAACCTTGTGAGGCAACTCCACCTGGTGTAGTCTCTGTGCATAACTCATCGAGGAGCAGACCCACTTTGGTTGGGTAAAAATGTCAGCCCCTTTACCGACAGCTGTGTGACTTTGGGCACTTGATTTAGCACCTATGAGCTTCCATTTCCTCATCAGTAAATTATAAATCATTGGGAGGATTAAAGGAGATAATTAACCCACTTGGCTTTGGTATCTGACAGTAGTAAGTACTTACAGTAAATTCTCAGCAACTTTTCCACTACTATTAAAAAATTCATTTTATAGTTTCCCACAGGGCCAGATCTGAAAAGCCAGAGTACTAAAAACTCTTCAACCCAACAAGAATTTATTGAGTGTCAAGTTAGCATTGCACTAAGCATTAACAGAAATGACAATATTCAACCCAGCCCACTGCCCTCAACAAGTCTAGAATCCTACTGTGAAGATCTTAAAGCAGGATCTATGAGTGCATGGTCGTGCATTTTACTTCCTCCTGTTATGTAACTTGGTCTTTTGGACATTAAATGAGACCCTGGGGCACTTAGGCAGCTGTGCGGGAGGAGCCTGGGCACTGAGGCCTCCGTGGCGCCCCTAGTGGAGGAAGCGGATGCGGCTCCCTCCTACCTGGACAAGGTGTGGATGATGCCACGGAGTAGCTCAAGGATCAGAGCATGCACAGACAAAGGGGAGGGAGAATGGTGCATTTTGCCAAGCAGAGCAGGTTGGTTCTAGAATTCCCTTTGAAATCTCCTCTGAACACTTTTAGTTTTTTAAGTTTATTTATTTATTTTGAGAGAGAGAGAGAGCGAGCATGTGAGCAGGAGAGGGGGAGAGAGAGAATCCCAAGCAGGCTGCCCGCTGTCAGCCCAGAGCTTCACAAGGGGCGCGATCTCACAAACCATGAGATCATGACCTTAGCTGAGATCAAGAATCAGACGCTTAGCCACCCGAGCCACCCAGGCGCCCCTCCTCTGAACATCTTTAGAAGGAAGCCTTGGCAGTAGACCCAGCCAGTAGGACCACAGAGTCTGACGCTTTAGAGGACTCAATATTTTGCAAACCTGAGGATGCTTGCTTAAAGGCCAGGAAGATTCCCAAGTAGCAAGAGTACTATATTATACTGCTGCTGGTCCTTTGCAGTTTTAAGACCATTTCCACCTACGTTTTCTCACGTAACTGTCCCCACACTGCTGAGCAGTGTCATCTCTCTTTGACAGAGGGAGGTTAGGTGGTTTGGCCAAGGTCACTCACAGAGTAAGGGGCAGCACTGCCTTTCCGATTCAAAGGACGCACCCTTTCCCCAGGGCACGCTGTCTCTGGAGGAGCCCCTTTCTTAAGCACCCGCCAGTGTGCGGAGGCTAGTTGGACATGCAGATTCTGGACTGATCCCCACCCCCAGAGTTTCGAGGTCTGGAAGTGTACAAAGCCTAAGAATCTGCTTTTTACCCTGTCCAGGTGAGTCTGATGTAGCTCTTGGACCATATGTGAGAAAAAATAAACTGTCCTAGAGCCACAAGGAAAGCATTGAAGGAGTCAGTCTCATGCCACTACCCTGGTGTGTGTGTGTGTGTGTGTGTGTGTGTGTGTGTGTGCACGCACGTGTGTGTGTGTGTGCACGCACGTGTCCTTTTCCTCCCTCTCCTCTCTAGGGAGAAAGGACAAAAGACCCATTTGAAAGGAACAGGATGGGGGGAGGGGAGACAAATGAGTGTGTCTTTTCCAGAAGGAAGCAAAGGTGTTGCCTGAGGGCAGAGGAAGAGAATGGAAAAAGAAGGGATTGCAGACTAAAAACAGGTTTCCCTCCTCCCAGGGTTGGGCCAAACCCTACTCCAGCCACTGAGCTTCCAGTTGAACTCGCTGCACCTGCAACATTCAGGAGCATGAGGAAAGCAGGTGGTTTCAGAGGGCGGCCTGAGCTTCTGAGCTGGGACGGAGCCAGGTCCAGTGCATGCCAGTGTCCTGTAGTGGGAGACTCAAACCAGTGGGATCCAGGGTCTCGACGGCTTGCTGGGCTGTGAGCACTGTCTTCTAACCTGGATAAGAATATAACCCCCTGAGCACCTCTGTCAAACATCAGCTTGGTCCAAATCCCTCTTGCTAAGAGGGGTTTCAGCCTGTGACATGCACATTTGTAATGGAAAATGTGGGTTTTCTGAGCTCCACCAGGTTTGACTGACTTTGGAAATGTTAACCCTGAGGGGCGCCTGGGTGGCTCAGTCAGTTAAGCATCCAACTCTTGATTTCTGCTCAGGTCATGGTGTCCTGGTTCATGAGTTTTAGCCCTGAGTCGGGCTCTGTGTTGGTAGTGTGGAGCCTGCTTGGGATTCTTTCTCTCTCTGTCTCCCTGCCTCTCTCTCTCTTTCTCTGTCTCTCTCTCTCTCTCTCTCCATAAATACATACATACATACATACATACATACATACATAAAAGTTCTAGAAATGTTAGCCCTGAGTTTTCAGAAACTGAATGTGACTATCTAATTAGTCTTAGCCCCACATCTCCCAAGCCTCAGCCACTTCATTAGGCACAAAGAACCCCATGAAAGACTGAGTCCTCCCCTGCTGCCCCTCTGCAAAGTCCTGCATTGCCCTGGCTGTCCACTTCACTGTAGTCTAAATCACATTCTGAGGTCCCCTCAGTGTGCAAGAGAAAAGGCCCGGCTGACTGGGCAGTGGGGTCCCACACCTTGGAACTCACTATTTGTTTCCCAGGAAAATACAAATCCAAAGGAAAACACAAATCCAAAGGAATTTGTATTTTTGTTGAATTTTTGTTGAAAACAAGGGAAGAGATTTTCTCCCTTCTCTTTTCTTAAAGCATTTACCTTAGAAAACATATAAGTTCTTTCTTTGAAATGTATGTAAATCTTTTTTAGAACCTAAAGAAGCCAGATTTATAACCCAGGCATGTCTTTCTCCAGGACCTGAGAGCCATTTCTTTGAAATGTAAACATCAAAGGAAATACCCTCTCAGTTTCTCTGGGAGAACCAGGAGCAGAACATCAGCAGGTGCCTGGCTCCAAGCTGCAAGAGTACTTCCTGTCATAAAGCCAGGAGAAGTTTATCTTTCCTTTGTATAAAATCAGTGAACTAAGGGCACCTGGGTGGCTCTGCTGGTTGAGCGTATGACTTCAGTTCAGGTCATGATCTCACAGTTTGTGAGTTTGAGCCTCGCATCAAGCTCTCTGGTGTCAGCACAGGGCCTGTTTCGGATCCTCTGTCTCCCTTTCTCTGTCCCTGCCCCACTTATGCTCTCTCTCTGTCTCTCTCAAAATAAATAAATAAACTTTAAAAAAAAATCAGTGAACTAACACGGGCAGTGACTTTGTTTACCGGGTAAATTGAGGATGAACTATGTGTGACAAGTGGTACTGACCAGTGTATCTTGAGGACATGTATATAACAGGTTGTACCCGTTTGGCAGTGTAAGCAGTTGAGATTTCTTTCTGCTTTGCGGTCTCTTAGCAGATCACTTGTGCTGCACATCACATTGTGGTTTGATGCTTATTTACCTGTAAAATTGCTTTCTTTCTCTTCTGTCTTTGTCGGGAGATCTTCAGGGTTGGGAGAGTTTCTTTTTAATTCCGTTTCCCTGGTAGGACAAACGAGCCTCACCTCCATCTTTTCCAGACAGGGTGGCATTCCCCCAAACCTTGGAGTCCAGCTCTTGCTCTCTCAGAGCTTCCCACTGCTGGGAAGTGCTTGAAGTTGACATATGTGGGCCACCTGAGCACTGTCACAGGCCTTCTAACCTTGATTAACATGGAGGAGGAGGCCTTGCCAGGTGTTCACCGATGTAACCCAGAGCAAGACACGGATGGTTGTTCAGAGTCCCACTTTCCAGAAAGAACCAGCAGCAGGGCCCTGGGACTGTGGCTCCCTGGGTCCGGGCTGCTATACCTGGAAAAACTCTAGGTTGGGAGAGATGGGGTGTCGTGAAGCCATAAGCCAAATATGATTTATTTTCCCAGAGGGCCAAGTGTACTCAAGCAAATAATTTAAAATATCATTTGTAATGAAAACAAATGGAGATTATATTATGCTATTGGATTCAAATGTTCATACTAATTTCTAAGGTAACATGGGAGAAGACAAATGCATTTCATGCTTCATCCTTAGGGCTATATTCTCCCTACCGTTTCCCTACCCCAACTCTGGGCAGAGGTGCCCTACCTCACAAGCTTGAGAAGTTCTGCTTGGGAGCTGACAGAATCAAGCTGAGTGGTAGGCAGGGTGGGGATTGTTTCTCCATTAAAAAAAAAATTTTTTTTAACATTTATTTATTCTTGAGAGACAGAGAGAGACAGAGCACGAGCCGGGGAGGGGCAGAGAGAGAGGGAGACACAGGATCCGAAGCAGGCTCCAGGCTCTGAACTGTCAGCACAGAGCCTGATATGAGGCTTGAACCCATGAACTGTGAGATCATGACCTGAGCTGAAGTCGGACACTTAATTGACTGAGCCACCTAGGCACCCCTCTCTGTTTTTTTTTTAATTTTTTTTTAATGTTTATTTATTTTTGAGAGAGAAACAGAGACAGAGTGTGAGCAGGGAAAGGCAGAGAGAGAAGGAGACACAGAATCTGAAGCAGGCTCCAGGCTTCAAGCTGTCAGCACAGAGCCCGATGCGGAGCTCACGAACTGTGAGATCATGACCTGAGCCGAAGTCAGATGCTTAACCGACTGAGCCACCCAGGTGCCCCCCCACCCTCTGTTTTTATAGATGAAGTTCAGAGCTGTTCAGGGATGAACTTGGAACTTTCCATCATGCATGCTCACATGCACATGCACACACACACACAGACACACGCTGTCCTGCTCCAGGCCTGGAGGCTGAGCCCCACACACCGCACCATGCAGGCCTCTCTTCAGCCCTCAGAAGGCCCTCACGGGATATCAGAAGGTGGGAGGAGGCAGAGGGCATCTCACTCTCACTTGGCTGAGGAAAAACCCTTTTCTCTTCTCGTACCTCCAAAAGATGGGCAGCTTCCACTGTGGCCAGTCCCTGGCTGCCTCAAACACCCCTGTGGCCCCCTACTCTGCCCACACCTTGGAAAAGAGCACTGTAGAGACACATGGGGTGAATCTGCTTCCTGATGCGACTCCGGCTGATACAAGAGGCCTCGCCAAGCCACAGAACTAGAAATAACCTTGTCCCTGACTTCCAGATCCAGCCTTGGGTTTTTCCACAAGGCCTCTTAACTGCCCAGGTGACTACTTTCATTCTAGAATTGTTCACAGCAGGAAGGGGAAGCAACAGCATGAACAATTCTCCTCTTTCTCCTGTGGATTAATCTCAGTTGGCTTGTAGTTGACTGGTTTGGGTGATACACCCCCTCTCCACCCTAATCCAGCACGAGACACCTTGGCTGATTCTGCTTTGTGGTAGCTTAACCTCGCACTGGGCCCCATGGGGTGGGGACCAGGAAACTCAGTTGGAAGTTAGAGCAGGCAGAGGTAGGTGCTTTGAAGATATTATTTCATTTAGTTGTCTAACATTCATCAGGTTGTGTACTTTCAGCCCCGTTTTAAAGATGTGTAAACAGACTCAGAGGGTGTGAGGTGATTTGACCAAGGTCCCTCCCCAGTAAGTGGCATCGCCTACCTATTTTCTCTACACTGACACCTCTTGGTGTTCAAACTCAGGATGGTCTGCACTGATGGCATATGAAGGGCTGAGCCTTCAGGTCAAAAGCCAGAACCCCCAGGGTTTGTTTTAGGAGCTGCACTGTGTTTCAACACAGGGTTGCCTAACACTACTTTGCTTACAAAGAAGCAATGCCAGAACTTCTCTGCCTGGTTGAGAAACAGCATGTGGTTTACTCTACACAAAACAGAAACACGTTATGAAATGTCGCTAACCAGAGTCCAGGTGGCCACGGTTAGTTCCTAGCTCCAGGGAACAGTCTGAAGGAGGAGGTCCTGGGAAATGTTGCTGAGGGCCAACCCATTGCCTGACCACTGGCTCAGAGTCCCCTAAATTCCTTAGACTCTGAAGTCAGTTCACAGACTCCCCCAGGACACTATGAAGAATGCCACTGACCCAGGCTTTCCAAAGAAAATATTGGCTATTCTTTTGGGAAGCCTTACGTCCAGAAGAGGAGTGGTCAAGTACCTGTGACCAGGGAGAGAAGGTAGAAGCTCAGAGACTGTGCACCAATCCTGCTTTGCTATATGTCCTTTGACAGATCACTTAGCCTCCCTGGATTCTTACCTTCTCACCTACAAAACACACAACCAGCAATTCTGCCTTCGAAGATACCAACATGCCAGAAACTTGGGGAGTGTCTGGGTGGATCTGTACTACCTCCAGGCATGCAAAGCCCAAAGTGACAGCATCGGCTTCTACAAATTGGCTTTATAGTAAAATAAATAAAAGCCAGTTTCCTTACTATCTCATCAATTAAAAGCAATATACTTTTAATCCAAGCACTGGGAGGAGAAAAGAAGAAGGCAAAGCCTTGGATTCTAGCTCTTGCTCTGCAGAACGTAATAAATAACTTTGAACATAAGTCACAACCTTTCTGTGCTTCAGTTCCTCCCTCTGTCAAGTGAGGGGCATCACCTTTAAGATGACCTTGGAGATGGTTTTCCTTTATTCAGACCCTGGGTGGTCTCAGCCGCCCTGCTGGCCTGCCTGCCTAAGGAAAGCCAGCCCTCAAGCAACTTCTGAGCTGGGCTAGACCGATAGCAAAAAAGTCAGCCTGAACACCCTGGTGGTCCCTCCCATGTACTTTCCCCAGTGGCTAATCCAACTAGAGACCATCTTGGAAAGAACATCCCCCTCTGTGGGAACCCACCATTTCCCCTGGTAATACCACTTTCCAGCCCTTCAAGGAGGACAAAAGAGGAAAATAGCAAGGGGACACTGGATCAAGCAAACCCCAACCCCTGTTTGGTTTGCCAAGACTTACCTTCTCAGTGGGATGCTTGGGCTTTCCAGAGACATTGAGCTTTAAAGAGTGAAGAGTTGTGTACAGAAGGGAAGAAGCTGCTCTTCAAGGCAGAAGGAATAGCATGGCATGTTGGAGGAATCTCTGACACGTGGTTGGTTCATTCTTCTGAACAAATGCCACCAAAGCTGTATCTTGAGTATGTCTCCAACATGTGCTGCCCTCCCACCCCAAGGTTGGCACCCAATACAGTTGCCACAAATTCTAGAGGCATCGTCTCCCTGTCCCTGAGCCAAACTTTCAGAGAGGACTTTTAGTCTCTATGAACAACAAAATAATCTATTGTTCAAGACCAAACAGGTAATATGGAAAGCCTTGGCATTCTGCTTAGAGATCAGTCCAGGTAAATAACCATCATCATCATCTAGATTGTTGCCACAAATATGCTTTATATGCTGAAGTGGATATTGCAAGAAACACTGTTAATGGAATTCCAGAGGCCCAGGGTAAATCACATTATTTTTAATATATGTGGAAGACATGATAAGATGACATTTGGTGCCCATTCCTGCCTTCCTGTACTGAAGATCTAAAAGCCCTTGCTGCTAGGGCTCTAGACACAAACCAGGTACCATCAGTTAGATGCATTTCCTCATGGTTCCAGAGGCCAAAGGATGGCAGAGCCGGTAGTTTCTGCTATTGCTACTGGCAAGCATGACCATAGAGACATTTGGGGGTTTTTTTCCCAGAAAAGCATTCCAGGGGTCACTCACCAGCTTTGTGGGTGTTGAGAGATAGCTGCAGTAGGGGTAGTTTGCAGATCAAACTACATAACAAGCCATTAACACATTGGTTACCAGTGTGTTTCTGATCAGGTGTTTCTTCTGATCAGGTGAACAGAAGACAGTTGTGTAGAATTGTTCTGGGAGTCAGTCCTGAAGGCCTCTCTTAGAGCCCCCTCCAGGCCTCATGTAAACACTCAGCATGTACCAAAGACAGAGCTGCTCACCATGGCAACAGCAACACAAAGCTGATGATCCAGGTGGTAAAATACATGGAAAGAGACTAATAGGCTTCCTTCTCCTTGCATTCCTCACTCCCTTCCTCATGCCCATCTCTGCCTATTGAAATCCAACTCACCCTTCAAAATATAGCCAGATCTTACTTCTTCCAGGAAACCTTCCTTGGTGGAATGGTGGAAGCACTCTGTCCTCTCTGTGACTCCCACAACTTCATATTTATTTCTCCTCTATAGCATAGGACATACACCTGGTATTTTAGCTATTTGCATGCAATTATCCTTTTCCATAAGATGCTAACTTTCTTAAAGACAGGGACTTGGTCTTTTCTCTCTGACAACACTTGACCTAATGTTGATATCTAAAATAATCCCAATAAACACCATGACTGAATGAGGCTTGTTGAGGAGACAAGATACAGAAAAAGCCACTGGGGAGGTATATGTAAGGGTTGAATTGAGTGCATCTTACAAAGAATGACAGACCCCTTCCTCCATTTCAAGCAACAAGGTGACTACCCTCTCTCCACATTTCTATGCCCACCTCCAACCCCACTCACAATAGAAAGAGGTATATTCTCTGAGCGAACTGAACCATGGAGGTGCCAGACTACAGGATGCTAAGAGCAGTAAAAATTTGTGGCCAAAGATAGGAAGAACGAAATGTAATCTGACCCAGGCAAAATTATGTTTCCTATATCACTTCTACCATAAGAAGTCAGGGAGCAAACTCATCTCAAATCCCCAGAAAACATATTTCCATATTTGGGGATCCTCCTATGGAAAGGCCAACTATCTGATCACCCTAATGAAGCCCCAACCCACAAGGCCTGCACAGGATATGAAACTTCTAATTGCTATTTCATGCCTCATTTTTAAACATGAATGGATAGTGATGAATCATTAGACATTTCAGGAAAGTGCTCACCATCAAAAAGAGGAACCAAAAGAGACAAACAAATTCACAGAAAATTTAAAGGAGAAGAAACAGGGAATGGAGAGAAAACAAACCAACCAACCCTAGAATGTCCTTGGAGAAATGAATCTACCCTACAAATACATATTACAAGAATAGGATATTGAGAGAAAAGAATTATCAGAGAACAAGAAGATTTCTTGAGAAACTGGAAGAATATATCCAACTACCAAATTAGTGGACACAGTCCACTCAAGACCTCCCTCACTCTAATACCAATTGCAAGTTTGAGGGATTCCTAAAACTATCCTCAGGTTTTATAATTCACTGGAAGGACTCAGAACTCACTGAAAGCTGCTATCCTCGATTACAGTTTATTACAGGGAAAGGCTACAGATTAACATCAGCCAAGGGGAAAAGTATATCAGGCAAGGTCCAGAAAAAGTACAAAACAGCATCTCCTCATGGAGTCAGAGAACATTATTCTCCCAGAGACAATGTATGATGACACACATGAAGTAAGTCTTACTAGGGGGTTCACCTGAGCCTCACTGTCCAGTTTTTACAGAGGGTCCATTACATGGGCGTATCAGTTCATATGATGGATCTTGGGCCCCTGACTCTAGTCCTTTCAGGCATGACACAAAGCCTGTGCCCCATAGCACACTGTTGGTCTTTCTGGTATACTCAGTCCCCACACTAAGACTTTTGAGTGTGCCAGTCCTAACACTAAACCACATTGTTAGTTTTAGATATGAAAGGACTCAAAACATTTACTTCTCATGCACCTTTCTGAAGAAACTACTGGAATTTGTGCTCCTATAGAACTAAGGAATAAAGAAAAAGATGAAGATGTGCTATGGCAGATTGCAAAACAAAACAAACAAACAAAAAAAACCCACTATGAATCCCTTGTAGCCCCTTCTGTCTGTGTCCCCACTCTTGAAACCAGGCTGGCCTTGTGACTTGTTTTGACCAGTAGGATGCGGCAGAAATAACAAGTGATTTTCACACATAGTTCTCAAGAAGCCTTGCAGCTTCTGTTGTCACACTGGGAACTCTTGCACTACTATGTGAACAAGCCCAGGCTGGCCTGCTGGAGGATGTGGAGCCATGTAGAGAAAGGCACCAGCCACCACTGTCATTCCAGCTGAGGATACAGACACAGGAGCCTCAGCTGAGCCAGCCCAGACAAGAAGAACCACCCAGCTAACCCATGAAATCATCAGAAATAAACAAAATTTAGGTTGTTTGAGTCATCCAGTTTTGAGGTGGTTTGTTACCCAGTAAAAGCTAATGGATAATCATGTGAACCAGCAAATAGGGGGCTGATCTTAAGAAAGCTGCAAAGAGAAGTCTTCCCATGAAGACATCTTGGCCTACCTTTAACATTGCAGGGCCCAGGGCAAGATACAAATGGAGGCCTACATACTTTAAACTGAAGAATTTAAAGATATGACTCAAGGGGCGCCTGGGTGGCTCAGTCGGTTAAGCGTCCGACTACAGCTCAGGTCACGATCTCGCAGTCTGTGAGTTCGAGCCCCGCGTCGGGCTCTGGGCTGATGGCTCAGAGCCTGGAGCCTATTTCAGAGTCTGTGTCTCCCTCTCCCTCTGCCCCTCCCCTGTTCATGCTCTGTCTCTCTCTGTCCCAAAAATAAATAAACGTTAAAAAAAAAAAATTAAAAAAATAAATAAATAAAAAATAAAGATATGACTCAAGCAACAAATTGTTCAGTGAAATATATATACTCCTACTTTAGCAAATTCACCAGCATACCTTCTGGAAGGAGGAGGGGTGTTGAATTTCCACTTGGAGTTGTAGGCTGGAATGTGAAGACTTGAGAGGAGAGCCAGCCTCTAGCCCATCCCTTCCTTCTCTCACTGGAGGCTCTGCTGAGCACCACAAGGGACCTTGCATGCAAGGTCAACAGTCAAGTTCTGTCCACTCTCTAGGCCAGCAGCAGCACCCCCAATAGATGCCCCTAATCACATCTCTGTCTCTCTGTCTCTGGCTGGCTGGGTCTCTCTCTCTCTCTCTCTCTCTCTCTCTCTCTATCTCACACACACACACACACACACACACACACACACACACACACACACAGAGACCAAGGTCCACATTCAGGATAGCAGACTCAGAGAAGAGGTTCCCACAGGTCCTGGAAGAAGACTTGGAGCAATCCAGGGAATTCCAGGATCCAAGGTCCCCAGGGTGTGGTCTGCAAGGAGGAACGGGTTTCTGGCTGGCCTGACGCCTTTATCTTAGAGACTCCTCACTCCGTGGGAGGCAAATTCCTGGAGAAGGATCTTCAAAGCATAGGACTTGGGTCATGGGTCCCCCTTGGTCTTGGACTCAGGATGGTACTGGTAATGATGCAGTAGTCCTGGAAAGCAACCAACTCAGACTAGAGCAGGAGATTGGAGAATTCCAAGAGGGAGGTCCCAAGAAAAACAAAATGGTTTTGTAAGTCATTTCATGTTTCACCATCTGGAATATAAATTGATAGATCTAGGGGCGCCTGGGTGGCTCAGTCGGTTAAGCGTCCGACTTCAGCTCAGGTCATGATCTCACGGTCCGTGAGTTCGAGCCCCGCGTTGGGCTCTGTGCTGACATCTCGGAGCCTGGAGCCTGCTTCGGATTCTGTGTCTCCCTCTCTCTCTGACCCTCCCCCGTTCATGCTCTGTCTCTCTCTGTCTCAAAAATAAATAAACATTTAAAAATAAATAAATAAATAAATAAATAAATAAATAAATTGATAGATCTAAAATGGATCTTATAACAAAAGAAATATTAATGGTAAGCCCACATAAATCTAAGCAAATGAAAACATACAATTATTAACTGCAGGAAAATCAAACACCATACATGAAATAAACAATGATTGTACACTATCTGGCCCAGCCCTTGTTTCAGTTGTAAATTTCTGTGTGCCCACTTGTTGGAATGAGCACTTGTTGTGTGTAAGCAATGAATCATGGGAATCTACTCCCGAAACCAAGAGCACATGGTATACACTGTGTGTTAGCTAACTTGATGGTAAATTATATTTAGGGGAAAAAAAGTAGTCAGAGAAGTTGTTACTATTCTCTTTCGGTTAGAAGAATATTGTTTTCCAAACTTACATATTTAAATACTTAACTATTGATAATGATAATGAATGATAGTGATAGTGAAGAATGATAATAAAATTTCTATTTTTCATTGTCCCTTGATTTATGATGGAAGAAAATAAAGTTGTGTGTTCAGTATTTGGAGAGAAACAGTAAAAATGTAAGCAAAGCAAAAGTAATAAAAGAAAGTTTAAAAAGACCTGTAAATGAGGAACAAACATTTCTGAAAATAATGGGCATTTTGAACATAAAACTATATTGTTTGAAATTTTAAAAAATAAAAAAAAAAAGCTAATTTCTGTGTGCCCAGAGGAAATCAGACTAGGTAAACAACCCCTTCCATGGACAGTACAACCACGTTGAAGGAAAGAAGAAACATAGATGGGGGAGGGATCCTTATAGAAGAGAAAACACTTTGTAATAAATTCTGGATGCACTAATAAGATGGAGAGGGCCAGATTTCACATTAAAGTATATCTTTGAAAGCTACATATTCATTGACAATGGCCTTGGAAATGAGAAATGGAATAAAGAGCAGTATCAGCCAAAGAGTAGGGGGAAGGGCTGGGAGCGAGGACAGAAAGAAAGTGATGTGTTAGTCAGCTTGGGCCATAATAGGACCACAGACTGGGTGGCTTAAACAACAGAAATTCATTCTCTCACAGCTTTTGAGACTGGAAACTCTAAGACTGAGGCTCTATCAAGTTTAGTTTCTGGTGAGAACTCTCTTCCTGCCTTCTTGCTCTGTGCTCAAATGGCCTCTTTTCTGTGCACATGCAGGGAGAGAGGGAGGGGGGAGTAGAAAGAGGGGGAGGAAAGAGAGAGACAGAGAGATTTCTTCCTCTTCTTCTCGGAACACCAATTCTATTGGATTAGCTCCCTACCCCTATGACCTCTTTTAAACTTAATTACCTCCCAAAGGCCCTATTTGCAAATATAGTCACTTGGGGATTAGAGTTTCAACATACAAATTTCGAGGGACATACTTCAGTCCATAACAGTGACCCATAAAGCATCGCCTGCTACCTGAAACCAGCTCAGTTTCAGTTCAGTGCAGCCTGTTAGGAGTGGTTCCAAACCAGGCACAGCCGAAGTACAGACTTGTTGACCAAATACTGTCATTTCACACCTAGAACAGCCTGTTAATAACATTGGGTCTGTGTCAGGAATCAGGACATCCAATGCCACAGTGCTTGTTGAGACTTTCCAACGCATCCAGTTAAATCAAGGCAAAACAAAGGGAAAATACACTTGCTCTGCTTCCAGGACAGTAGGCCATGGCCATGTGAGACTGTAGGGACCATCCTCACCTGGTCAAAGATATCTTGCTCTCCCATCTCACATGAAATAATGCTATAAGCCCTAATTTCCAGCAAACAAGATAGTTGTGATAGAAGCTGTTGATTGCACTCAAGGCATCAGAAACATGTGGGATTGCCAACAGTCTCTGAACCACGCTGGTGTGGCAAGTGGGTTAGGGCATTGCGTATTCGGCAGTATTGGGGCATGTAGATGAAAATGCCAAATTATTGAAGGGTCTGAGACATCACCTCAATTTCTCTTAATTATTTTTACAATTAAATGTGTTTTCTTTTCATTTTTTTTTTACGTTTTTATTTATTAATTTTGAGAGAGAAAGAGACAGTGTGAGCTGGGGAGAGGCAGAGAGAGAGGGAGAGAGAAAATCCCAAGCAGGCTCCATGCTGTCAGCACAGAGCCCGGCACAGGGATAGAACTTAAGAATCATGAGATCATGACCTGAGCCGAAACCAGGAGTCAGATGCTTAACTGACTGAGCCACCTAGGCGCCCCATCATTTTTTACATTATGTAAATAATATACACTCAAAACACATTTTTAATTTATAAAAAAGTTTTTAACATCACTTAAAAATTTTTAAACTCAAAAAATTAAAAGGGAGAAAGTAAAAATTTGTTATTTGCCTATAAACATCATTAACTTTTTAGTAACCATCTTTTCATTATCTGTATATGAATGCACACACATACATAAAATTGTACATACGTGGAATACATACTTCTTCTCTGTAAATGCCTTTTATAAATATAGTCTTCATACTTTTTGCTTGTATGTACCCACTGCATCAACAAATGTTAGTAATTGGTGTAATCCCTGCATACCTTTCTTGGAACTGGTTTATCTATAGATAAATATTTTGGTCATTGTATTATAAACGTAGGTTCATATTACACACCTTTCTCCGAAACTTGGTTTTATCACTTAGGAATACAACACTGTGATGATTAATTTTGTGTGTCAACTAGGCTGGGCTACAGGCTGCACAGATAACTCGTCAAACATTATTCAGGGAGTTTCTGGTGTTTTTAGATGAGATTAACATTAAATGGGTAAAGCAGATTATCCTACTTAATGTGGGTGGGCCTCATCCAATCAGATGAAGGCCTAAATAGAATTAAAGATCAGCCTCCCTAAGCAGGAGAGAAGTCTCCAGTTGACTGCCTTCAGACTTCATCTGCACCATTGGCTTCCTGGGTCTCTAGCCTACAGCCCACACTGTAGATTAGTGCTTGCAAGTCTCCACAATAGTAAATCTCTTTCTCTATGTATGTACATCCTATTAGTTTCTGTTTCTCTGGAGACCCCTGACTAATGCAATTGTTTTAAACATCAAGTTACCTTATGACCCAGAGTGATCCACTTTTAGGTATATACCCAAGAAAAAGGAAAATACATGTCCACACAAAAACTCGTACATACGTTTTTACAGCAGCATTATTGATAATAGCCAAAAAGTGGAACTCACTCAAATTTCCGTCAGTAGATGAATAGATAAATAAAATGTGACATATCCATTCAATGCAAAAGAAGGAAGAAAGTATTGATACATACTACCAGTGGATGGTCCTTGAAAATATTATGCCAAGTAAAAGAAGCCAGACACACAAAGGACCACATGTTGTATGATTTAGTTTATGTGGAATGTCCAGAATAAGCAAATCTGTAGTGACATAAAGTAGATTAGTAGCTGCCTAGAGTTAGAGGCATGGGAGTGATTTGGGTGGTGGTTAAATAAGTACAGGGTTTCTCATTGGGTTGATGAAAATATTTCAATTTAAATAGTGATGACAATTTTATAACTTCACGAATGTACTAAAAAAACACAATTCACACATCATGTCACTCAAAACAGTTATCACCCCATTTGTGATATTCCCACCAAAGATGCAAGACCTGTATCTTTGATGTATGAGGAAACGTCAGACAACCCAAATTGAGGACATTCCATGATATAGCTCATCTGTACTCTTCAAAAATGTTAAGATCAAGAGAGACAATGAAAGACTGAGGAAGTGTCACAGATTGGAGAAGATTAAAGAGACATGACAGGTAAATGCAATATGGATCCTAAGTTGGGTTGATTCTGGATGGTATCCTAGAAATCTTTTTCCTTTTTCCTATAAAGAGCATCAGTGGTACAGATGGTTGCAGAATAAATAATAACAATAGCAATGTTCATTTCCTAACTTTGCTACTTGTAAGAGAATGTCCCCATTTTTACAAAACACATAGTGAAATAGTTAGGCAAAAAGAAGAATCATGAAAAATTATCTATATCTACCCAGAGAAAGAAAGAGAGAAAAAAACAATGTGGTAAAAAATTAACTGGGGAATCTGAGTGAAGGGAAATATAGGAATTCTTTGTATGACTTTGCAACTTTCCAGAAAGTCTGTAAATATTTCCAAAGGAAAAAAAAGGGAAAAAAAGAATACATCATAACACTCTCTTCTGGCCACTAGTATAGTGTAACTCATGTTTTCATGGGCTGCATGATATCCTTTATTTGGAGGAACAGAGTTATTTGAGCATTCTCCAATCATGGGCATTGGTCTTGTGTCTAATTTTTGGCACAATTTTTTGTACATTAATCATTACATGTTGGTGCTTTTATATCCATAAGGTAGAGTCTTAGGAGTAAGACTGCTGGGAAGAAAGTTATGTCATATTTTTTAGCTTAGTACTTGTTGCTAGATTTTTTTTCTCAAAAGTCTGCACAATTCATTTTCCACCAATAGTATATGAGATATTTTTCCTAATATATGTCAGTAATGGATGTAACTCTTGTTAATTTTTTATAATCACATTATCCTAATTTGCATTTCCCTAACTGCTAATGAATTTTTACAATTTGCCAGCCTCTTGATTTGTTTTCTTATGAATTGCCTATTCACATATCTTGCCCATTTTCCTACTTGTTCACTGTTTTTTTCCTAAATTTAAAAAGATTTTTTTAACAATCTTTCAGGGTGCATTGAAAATATCCACCCACCCCCCAATACACATCCATTTTCTCATTATCCTGTTGACTTCACTGATAGTATAATTTGCCATTTGGAAAATTATATGTAATCAAATACATCTGTCATTTCTAATATACTTTCCAGATTTATTGTCTTGACTTAAAAATTCTCCCCCATCCCAAGGGTAAAACATAGTTGCTTAAATTTGTTTTCATAATCTTTGATTTCATTATTTTTACATTTAGCATTTAATTTATCTGGAGTTTCTATTTGAATATAGAGTAAGGAAGGAGTTGATTTTCTCTTCTTTTCCTTTCTTTTTAAAGTTTATTTATTTATTTTGAGAGAGAGAGATAGGGAAAGAGAGAACACATGAGCAGGGGAGGGGCAGAGAGAGAGGGAGAGAGAATCCCAAGCAGGCTCAGTAAATTCAACACAGAGCCCAATGTAGGGCTCAATCCCACAAACCATGAGATTATGACCTGAGTCAAAATCAAGAGTCAAATGCTTAAGTGACTGAGCCACCAAGGCACCCCAAGGAAGAGTTCTTTTTTTTTTTTTTTTTTTGTCTTTGATGAGTGGCTAGTAGTTCCAGCAGCATATAATAAGTAAATCACAGAGAAACCATGAAGGACAGCATGGCATGGTGGTTAGAAACCAAACTGGGATCCCCACTCTGCCAAGTGCTAGCTGTATGACCTTGAGCAAATCATTGAACTTTTCTGTCCCTTACTTCCCTCCTTTGCAAAATGAAATAAATTGAACCTCTTTTATAGAGTTGTTATGACAATTACTCAGGCAATATAAGTGCTTAACACAGTTCCTATGAAATTTAGTACTGGTATTTTTCATCTGCAAAGCCTCTTACTCTACAAGCCTCAGTGTCTCAAATGCCCAATCCACCCCAGGGCAGGACTCGGCCAGGGAGACTCAAAGGACCTCCCCAGATTCTCACTTAGCCATCATTGCCCCTAGGGAACCCAGGATCTCCACCCATCAACTCTCTCCTTGCCCAAGGCTCTTGGCCCTAGTCCCCAGACTCTTATCCTGCCCAATGAGGCAAAATCCTGAGGAACCACGGCCTTTCCCAACTTGCTAACTCCAGCTCTGTTGCTGTTTGGCTTAGAAGAGGAAGTAGGTGCTTGGTGGGAGTGTGTGGGAAAGACTTTGGAGTCATCTTCCAAATTCACCCTTCTTTCTAAACTGCTTTAGCTCTTTCCTAGTTACAAAGGCCAATTGGCCAGGCAATGAGCAAGGTGGGTAAGTCACCTGAGGCCTTAACATTTGGCACCTATTGTGATAAAGCTATATGAGTGTATATGGGATGCATGTGCTCCCACACATGTCCTCTCTTGGGTACAATAAACCTTTGAACAGTCCGTGGAGACTGTCATGCCTTATGAAAAGATCAGTGTAGGAATGAGCCAAATATAGTCCTTATATGTATTTGTATGTTCATTAAAGTACAACAGTAATGCTGGGGGTGGGAGGCACAGCAGTCTCCTTTCTCCGACCTCATATTTCCAAGAAGAGGACCTCTGCTTCAAAAACAGTCCTGCCATTCACCCTCCACCTCCACAGAGGAGGCCATAAGTAACAGGGGAGGGAGGCTCCCATTGGTGCACAGCCTTCAGTGTGTAGAGAGAATTTGACAAATGACCTCAAGCATTGTAAATCTCTGTTTCCACCTTTTCTCCCGTATTTGGTGCCAGAAAGTCATCCTGGGTTCTTGTATCTGTTCTTTTTTTTTTTTTTTTAATTTTTTTTTTTAACGTTTATTTATTTTTGAGACAGAGAGAGACAGAGCATGAATGGGGGAGGGTCAGAGAGAGAGAGGGAGACACAGAATCTGAAACGGGCTCCAGGCTCTGAGCAGTCAGCACAGAGCCTGACGTGGGGCTCGAACTCACGGACCGCGAGATCATGACCTGAGCTGAAGTCGGATGCTTAACCGACTAAGCCACCCAGGCGCCTCATGTTCTGAAAGATCCTAACTTCTCTTCAAATATCTAGAGCAGGACAATGAGGATGAGGGAAGGGTGTTACTACTCTTAAAGCCACTTTGTCCATGCAGAGTTGGGGTATAAAATGAACAACAGAAAGGAAGAGGGCCAACAGCATCCACCTCTTGCCCATGTCTGGTCTTCCTACCAACAGTGCCCACTGGGCTGGAAAGACATCTTCTCTCACCATGCCTGGAGCCTGGCTGCTCTCATCTCTGACTGCACACTGGGATTACCTAACAAGTGCATTGGACTTTGACAAGTACATTTTTTAAGCCACTCAAGCATTGAATAAGCCTAGGTTTAACTAGCCTCCTGAGAGTCCAGTGCTCGAACAGCCCAGAATGGAATTCCTCTCTTCTAGCAAATGTCCAAAAAAAGGAGAAGGATTTCTTCCTATTCCCCTCCTGATACCCTGCTGCAGTTCCCATTTCTGTCACTTGGGCATATTGGGATCTGGCTACTGGGAGTTGTTGGCAGACACGTGGCTCATTGATCTTCTCTACATTTGATTCCTACTCACTGAGTTTGGACTTAAGCCTGAGAGATCCTGGCGAGGGTCAATAGATGCATCAGGCTACAGCAGCCCCCAGATGTACACACAATTCTACCTTCTTAACCACCCAAATAAACAATCCTTTGTGAGGTGCAAAGTATCCCGCCAGTGGTAACAACTAAAATGGGAGAGGGCTCCACCATGACACTACCCCTGCGTCAGTTCAACAACCTGGTTTCTCCTTGCATGAGGCTGCTTTGAAGCTGTAAGCTTTTGCTCACTACACAGGGCTCATTCGGCAGAACCAGCTCCAACCAGTCAGGTCGCTGTGCCCAGTAAGTCCCCCTGGGATGGCCCTTGGAAACCTGCCTAACTTTCATAAGTCTGTGTAAAGTTTTGCCCAAGGTGGTCTAGCTGTTGCTTTCCTCAGGTACCACTTCTGGGACACTGAAGTCTGTTTAATACACAGGGAATCCCCTTCCAACTGGGAGTGGCCTGCTGGTAGAGGAATTCTGAGAAACAGTAAGGAATACAAAGGAAAAAAACACTATAAAAGTACATTTGTCAGTGAGCATGACCTCATAGTTCTAAGAAGTCTAGATATTTCAAGCCTTGACTTTCCTTTCCCAGAGAGAGTGGGAGAAATATACCACCCCCAAATTCTATTTCCTGGATTTGGTGAACACATCCCACTCACTAGAACATTTGTATAGCAGAAGTCACTTACTTTTAAACTCTTTATCTTTCTTCCTAGTAAGGCAGGGCACCATCTGTCAGTTTTCCTCCCCACATAAGTCTCTTGAAACCTTTCCATGAAAACTATGCAATGCAGAGGCTGACACTAGGACCCATCACCATGTGCTGCTTGAAGCCCAGAGCATGACCAGGAGTGATCCGGTCAAAAATGTTGTTAAGCACAGAGATTTTCAGAATATATTTTCTTGTTCAAATTAAACAATCAAGCACCCAGATGAGTTAAGCACTCTGCTAACCTCAGGCCCTTTCAGGATTTGGTGGCAAAATCAAATTGCCGAGGACACTAGAAGAGCTCCAGAATTGAACTCTATTACAAACCATGGTATTTAATTCACCAGCTTCAACTGAAAGCTTCCCTGCTATGGATGATTATGCCAGAAGTGAGAAGTTAAGGTGGAGAAGGAGTTAAGGAGGGCCTTCAGTAGGCAGGGCCAGGCAGTAGGCAGTAGGCAGGGCCCACAGAGGTCTGTGTATAGAATTTAAAAGGACACCAATCAGTTTGCATATGTGTTTTTCTGGATCTATGGTCAAATGCATAGGTGCAAGGGAGGAGAGTTTCATATAACCATAGTTGTGCTTTTGTGAAGCAAGTTAAAAATGAGAGGGAGCAAGGGAATGAAAGTTATATGCAAGTGTAACTCCCTATACAAGTCATGAAGCTGGGTAGGAGCTTCAAGTGGAACGAAGACAAATGAGCCCAAAGGATAATCAGGATTGTGATAGGAAGAGAATCACCTAGAAAGATGGATCTTGTGGTCATAGAGTAAGATGCACAATATTGAGATTATAAACAATCTATAGCTTTTGGCATAACAACTCCATCATTATTAAATCTATTTTACATATGGGGAAATGGAGGCACAAAAACGTTAAGTAACTTGCCAAAGGTTGCATAGATGGTAAGAGGCTGAGCTAGAATTTGAATGCAGGCAGTTTTTCTGGCTCCAGAACCCACACTTTTAACCACTACACTATGTTACCCCTTGGACAAAAAAAGAAATGAGTGATTCAAGGTTTTCAGGAACAATGCAGGAGGAAGGAAAGGAAAGGAAAGGAAAGGAAAGGAAAGGAAAGGAAAGGAAAGGAAAGGAAAGGAAAGGAAAGGAAAGGAAAGGAAGATATCTTAGAACTTAAAAAAATATTCTCAAGCCAAAAATTGAGTAGACAATTTTCAGGAGTCACTGTTATAGCTGCTGTTGAGATATTGGGCATGTGAGCTACCAATGGTGCTGAGGAAAATCAAATAAAAGAAACAGGTCAAAAAATGGGACCCAAATACAGAAGGGTGGAAGTCAGGAAGGGAAAGAAAAGACACCTGGAGGACAGGTCTAGGATAGTAGTCCTTGAAGGGGGAAAAAAAAAAAGAGCAGGAGAGAGAAAGACAACATATGGACAGTGGAGAATCATTTCCTTGAACTGGAAAAATATTTGAATATGTGCAATGAGAAGATTCAGTGAGTCACAGGGAAGGCTGCTTAGAAAAGATACATGTACAAGCATATCCTGGTAAAACACCTGAATACCATGGACAAAAACAACATCTTACAGGATTCCAGACAGAAAAATCAAATTGCTTAAGTAGGGGGGAAAAAGGTAAACTGGCATGAGGTCTTTTATTTCTTTTTCTTGCCTGATTGCTCTGGCTAGAACTTCCAGGACCATGTTGAATAAAAGTGTCAAAAGTGGGCATTCTTGTCTTGTTCCTGATTTTAGGAGAAAAACTTACAATCTTTCACCATTGAGTAAATGTTAGCTGTGGGTTTTTTATAAATGCCCTGTATCATGTTAAGGTAGTTCCCTTCTATTGCTAGTTTGTTAAGCATTTTTATCATAAAAGGGTGTTGGAATCTGTCCAATTATTTTTCTGCATCAATTGAGATGATCATGTGTTTTTTCTCCCTTTATTCTATTAATGTGATGTACTACATTGATTAATTTTCATATGTTTAAAAAAATTTTTTTAGTGTTTATTTTTGAGCAATATAGACAGAGTGCAAGGGGTGGGAGGGCAGAGAGAGGGAGACACAGAATCCAAAGTAAGCTCCAGGCTCTGAGCTGTCAGCACAGAGCCTGATGCAGGGCTCGAACTCACAAACCATGAGATCATGACCTGAGCCGAAGAAGTCATATGCTTAACCAACTGAGCCACCCAGGTGCCTCGATTAATTTTCATATGTTGAACCACTTGTGTTCCTAGATAAATCCCATTTTATCATGATCTATATAATCCTTTTAATTTGCTGCTGGATTTGGTATGCTAGTATTTTGTTGAGGATGTTCACATCTATATTTACAATGAACATTGGCCTGGAGGCTTTTTTCTTATAATTTATATGTATTTATTTGGGTTTTTGTATCAGAGTAACAGTGGCCTCATAGAATGCATTAAAAACTTTTCCCTAGTCTTCCATTTTTTGGAATAGTTTAATTAGGGTTGATGTTAATTCCTCCTTAAATGATTTGTAGAATTTACCAAAGAAGACTTCTGGTCCTGGTCTTTTCTTTGTTGGGAGATTTTGATTACTGATTAAATCTCTTTATTTTATGTCTGTTTAGATTTTCTGTTTCTTCTTGAGCCAGTGTTGGTGGCTTGTGTGTATCTAGGAATTTGTCCATTTTGTCTAAACTATTTAATTTTTGATATACAATTGTTCATTGTACACTCTTATAATCCTTTTATTTCTATAAGGGCTGGAGTAATGTATCTACTACTTTCATTTCTGATTTTAGCAATTTGAGTCTGCTCTCTTTTCTTGGTCAGTTCAGTTAAAGAATTGTCAGTTTTGTTGATCTTTCCAAAAACCAACTTTAGATTTCATTGATTCTCCCTATTGTTTTTCTATTTATCTACACTATTTTTTTCCTTCTGCCAGCTTTGGGTTTGGATTACTCTTCTCTTCCTACTTCCTTAAGGTGTAAAGTTAGGTAATTGATTTGGGATCTTTTTTTTTTATTTAGGTATTTGTAACTATAAGTTGTAGCTGGGGAAGACATTTTACATAATTTCAATATTCATGAATTTAGTGAAACTCATTTTATGGCTTAACGTATGGTCTATCTTGGAGCATGTTCCATATACCCTGGAGAAGAATGTGTATGCTGCTGTTCTTGGGTGGAGTGTTCTGTTTATGTTCATTAGGTCTAGTTTAATAGTGTTAAGTCCTTTGTTCCCTTACTGATCTTCTATTTAGTTGTTCCATCCATTATCAAAAGTGTACTATTAAAAACTCCAACTATATTGTAAAACTACTCTTCCCTTCAATTCCATCAGTTTTTGTTGCATATGTTGTGGGACCCTCTTTTTAGGTTTGTGCGTGTTTATAATGGTTAAACCTCAATGAATTGACTCTTTTTATCAATATAGTATGTCATTCTTAACACAACTTCTTTCTTTTTCTGTTCTGTCCATGCAGGGAGATAATGGATTAAGCCTCTTATTTCTTCCTTCTGGACAAGTTAAAGAGATGAGGACCTTCTCAGATGGATTTTTATCAACTAAACAGTGAGGAAGGGGCTTCTGCTGGTATCTCACAGAGCTCTACCCTTGACGTTCCCCTAAGCAAATTTGTTTCAGGGTCTGCCTCAAAACCAAAAGAACGTATGTATTCCTCAAACATGCAGATGACACAAAATGATAGCTAATTTAGTGGATGACAGGCTCAGAAGAAGGAAAAATTTTTATAAGTTAGGATTATGGGCCTAACCTAACAACACGGAATTTACCAAATCCTACATTAAAGACCACCCGGGTAAACATAAAAACCTCACTATTGTGTCCATATTAAGAGTTACAAGGTGTCGGTGCCGTTAATTCTATCGTCTTTCTCTGGCACATACATCTAACACAAATTCAAAATAAGACATAATGTACATGCATAAAAAAATTTATCATTTGAATAATCATTAAATGATTTTACTATGAAATAGGCCTGCATACAGTTAGATGTTAGAAGGGCAGTTATTTTTTTTTCTCTCCCTTTCTTTATGTACAGGATAGGACAGGCCATCTTGAAGGTAGCTGGAGGAAAAAAGCCTTGGAGATTTTGTCTGACCCAACCTCAGAGGCAACCCACAGAACAAGCACAGGCTGCATTCGTTTCAATGAAAGCAAGCACAAGTTGCATTATGAAAACATTATTCAGATGGAGGGAAAAAAGAATTGTGGGGCCCTTCACTGATTGGAACATGTCTGGGGTGCCATGTCTGAACATCAGCAGGCCCAGGGCAGTCCAGAATGCCCAGCCAGGCACAACCTTGCCTGAAACGATGGGGCTGCCATCGGGCAGGAGTGCTGCCTTCTCTAGATGTTGTGCTCTCTGGGGGTGCCATGGTCCTCAGCACATCCACGCCAGCTCATTCTCACCATGAGGCCCTACCCCACCTGCCACCGGCCTCTGGGGACATGTCAGTTTGTGCTATTCTACAGCATCCAGGCTGATCCTGTTTTATTTAGGTCTCTCAACAGATAGGATCACAACTGGACTACCTGATTTTGGTATAAAGGAGAAAGTTCCGAGAGCGAAGTTTCACTCAAAGAAAGTAATTCTGGGCCTTACTCCTCTGCTCAGTGCATTAAAAATAAATACCCTTCTTCAGAAAAGAAAACACATGAAAAATATTAAGCTCCAAGTAGTGAATATATTTTCAAGAAAGGAAAGGAAAACTGGAAGCTACCACCTGCTTACTGGTCTCAAATCAACTGAACTTTGCTCGCTTGCTGGAGAGGACAGGTTGGATCGAAGAAGGAAAATGTTGTCCAATGGCCAACAGCAGCGAGGATTTCAGAAGGACCCTCTTCTGTCAGGATGCTTTAGGAATAAAGGAACAGAAATCCCAGTTAGAATTGGCTTAAACTTGATGACAGTCGTCAGGTCTCCTGCCTCTGCAGCCAGTGGCCAGGCAGCCCCATGCTGGCTGACCCTGAAGCCCTGGCCCCTTCCCTAGGATCCCCCTGCTGCTCTCCCCTGTGTGCTGGCTTCATCCTGTGGCCGCAGTCTCTCAACCTGCTGCTGACTTTGGAGGAACAGAAAGCAGTTGTCTATTCCTGCAGCTCTTGCTCAAAAGACACCTTTTTCAGAAATTTCCGGGACACTTGCCCACCAGTCTCCTTGTCAGAGTGAGCCATATACCCCTTCCTGATCATCTACCTGCAGGCAGATGGGGCACCTTCACCCCATCAAGCCCTAGCCAGAAGTGGGTGGGAGGTGCGGGGTCACAAACCTAAACCAGATCTGTTCAGTTTAGAAGGAGACAGGGCAGGTAACCAGAAATGTCTCCTCAGATCTGTTATACCATGGAAATTTATGGACATCCTTCCATATTAAAAGTTCTATGTATGTGGACTGTAGAAAAATGTAGAAAACAGAAATGCATGAAAAAGAAAACAAACATCCCACAACAGAGAAAACAGCTTTGTAAATATGCATCCTTATAATTCTGTAGATTTTATACAGACATATTTGTTATGCTTTAGAAAATTTGAAACAACCTGTACATGATGTTAATACCCTGTGCTATTCAATAAATAATACAGGGAGCATTAAAAGTCTTTTAAGCTTTAATAAAGGTAGAAGTATTAATCTACAAATTTACAAAATAGCGTCATTCATTTAACTTTCTTTTGTACTTATTTAGTGTTTTGAACTCAGAGTAAAAATTTTAACTTTTTTGTTTCATTATCTCTGACTGAACATGGCAAATGTTGACTAACACAAAAATCAAAATATTAAATATTTATTATTCTAAATTCATGAGTGCTTAAAGCTGTTAAATATTTTTTTAATCCGTTTTATTGATTTTGTAGTATTCCACCATAATTTATTTAACTAGTATCATACTGCCAGATGTTTAGGTTCCCCCCCTTCCCCATACACTATGGTTTAATGTTCTGGGCAAAGTGGTTTAATTATAACTCAATATAAATTCTAAATGATGTGTGTCCCTGAAGACCTCAGCTCCGAATCCTCCTCTTGGCTCCTTACTTCCCTTCCCCCATCAGCCAGGATTGTGCATTGTCATTTTAAAAAGCCAACTGAAGATATTTCCTAAGAGCAGCACGCTATGTAGGCTGCATGTGGTAATATGTTCGAGAGAAGCCTAGGGAAACAGCCAACCTCCTCTGATGACGAATTTGCATTTTGAAATAAGATTTGTCTAAACTATTCTTAAATGTAGTCCACATCCTCCCATGAAATGGAAATGTAAATCTATAGTTTCCCTGAGGTTTTCTTTTTGTTATCAAATACAAGGCACAAGAACATGATAGTAATTATTTTTCAAAGCCAAATATTTTCTTGCAATTGAAATCCACCACGTAAAAATTGTTTGAAGTCATGGGGAACTTGTCACAATGTGTGATTAGACTATGACTGTATTGTTGAATCTGTATGATCATAGATATTTACATTGTCATGTATCAACACTAAATGTCACATTTTGGTCAGGTTTTCTTTCTTAGCCCTTTGAAACACATTTCGGTCTTAACTGTTCCTAAAACGCTTTTAAGAGTTACCAAAGGATGTAGTAACAGGATTAAATACAATCAAAACAATAAGAATATGGAAAGAGGAAGGAAGTAAATATGCTAATCACAGAGACCCATATCTTTACTAAGAAAGAGTATCGAGTTTGACTCAGAGTTTTCTTGAGCAAAAAGGGGAACAATCACATGGCTCTGCTCTGATCAGAAAGGGTAAAGCACCCCTGTTCTCACCACCCCCCATTTCACACAAACTCAGAAAGACACTTGTTCTGTGGAGTGTTTTGGACAACAAGTATCACAAGAGATGATTTTTTCCAGCAGCATTGTGTAACAAATAGAGAAGTAAATTTCTTATGTGTGCTTCTGGTAAATCTCCTTAGTAAAGATTCCAGAATAAATACTGTGGGGTAAAGTTTGGTTTAGATGAAGTTGAACACATTGGTTCCTATGAAGCTTCCTTTTTCAGACCCTTTAATGTGCAATTGTGCATTTGGTTAACCATGGAACTTCTTTTGTGTGTGAGGACCTTCTGACATCTGGAAGGGCTAGTATTTCATACAACAGTGTTTAGGAAACACTACTTTAGATGATCTTCCTTAAAATTGTTTTTACTCAGCCTGGATTTGGAGCAGAAGTTGCATAGCTGACAGGTTGAGATTCTATTCTCGGGAAAATCCAATGTTCTGCTTTTCCATGTGGTAGGCTGATGGCAGAGAGGGGGATGAAGAGAAGTGATAAGCGAACAGATGAGCTGGCAATCTTTTGTGAAGTTTGTGAAGGCTTATTGCTCACCAGACTTATTGCCCTGAAGAGAATTGAGTACCAGTGGACAGGACATGGATTTTCCTTGAAACATGTTTAGATTCATTTTGCTACTTGGAAAAGTACTCAGTTGTAAGATTTCAAGCCCCAGAGCTTGTAAACACTAGGATGCCTAAGCTTTATTACTGAAACATGTTGTACAATAAAAAATTCTACAAGTGGGAATCCTGAAATGGTTTTCTTCCTAAAGGACAGAAGAATTTTTATTCCTGTAGTCAGACTGATCAACCTTCCCATAATCCCCTCAAATTTATATATAACACTATTTGTAAATATATGTTTCATTTGGATGTTCATTTACAGGATATTATGTCTGAGTAATTTTAGCAAACACTAATTTAAGTACTTAAAAGAAGGGTGAGTTAGAAGGTTTCATTTTAAGAGGGTAGACAACATCTGTTTTTCTCCACTTACTACCATTGACTAACAACAATATTAACAAAAGACATGAATAAAGAGAGGGGTATTCAGATTTTCACATACTTCTACAAGAAAAGGAAATGAGAGCATGCATGCTGAGAGAAGTCCAGGGGAGGAAGCCATAGACAAATCTATATGCAAAAGAAGTCCACAGGGGGCCAGGGAAGAGACCTTCCTGGAGAAATTCAGGGGATTCAGACCCAGAGATGCGAAGGTTCTGAGGGCCTGGCAAAGAAGCCAGAGAGTTTCTAAAAAAATGTACCTGGTTGTGTGGGAACAGGCTAATGGTTTAGGAATCCCAGCATTTTGGAGATTCCCAGCTAAAGAGCTGTCCATCCAGCCATGTACCCAGAGCTCCCCATAAGCTTTCCTATACAGACTTAATGAAGAAACAAACCTACTTACACAACAGCACAGGAAACTTATGTTCACCACCTATAAGCAATCTAGTCCTAGGAAAATTTAGAACCATCAGACATATGTGGACACCAGGAATGTAAAAAGTAAACAAGCAAAAAGTTGAACTTACAAAATCAAGAAACCTGTTAAAAGATTCTAATTTGTATCACCGTGGAGAAGATACTACATCCATAAAACAAAAGGATGCTATGGAAAAGAAAATCTGTGAAGAGTTCAAATTATATATATATATATATATATGTATATATATATATATATACATATATATATATACATATATATATAATGTTTTATAAAATATATATATAAAATGTTTTATGCATATTATCAAAGAAATTTTTACTTTAAACTCAAAATAAGTTCTTCCATGTTATGCCTTAGAATTATTGTTTTATCTTTATCCATAGAACAATCATCTGGAATTGATTTTGTATGTGTGAGGAATAGGTATTTTTTCACATATCACTATAAAAGTGATCCAGTTGCCTTTACTGAAGAGAACTCTTTTTTCCCAGTACTCTGGACTTTTGTCATAAATATAAGTATCCATATATGTGTGAGTTTATTTCTGAACTTTATTTTACTTGTTTGGTTTATTTGCCTATTCTTATATCAATACCACACTGTCATTTTACAGTAAGTCTTTTTTTTTTCTTTTTTAATGTTTATTTCTTGAGAGAGACAGAGTGTGAGCAAGGGAGGGGCAGAGAGAAAAGGGGAGACACAGAATCCAAAGCAGGCTCCAGGCTCTCAGCTGTTGGCATAGAGCCCAACGTAGGGCTGGAACTCACTGACCCCAAGATCATGACCTGAGCCAAAGTTGGACGCTTGACCGACTGAGCCACCCAGGTGCCCCATACAGTATGTCTTGATACCTGGAGTGGAAATACTTCAACTTTTCTTCTTCTATCATTATCTTAGATATATCTACCATTTGCATTTTGGTACACATCAGTTTATTACTTTCATCAAAAAAAAAGAGAGAGAGAGAGAGAGAGAGAAAAGAATAGGAAAGAGGGAAGGGAAGGGAAGGGAAGGGAAGGGAAGGGAAGGGAAGGGAAGGGAAGGGAAGGGAAGGGAAGGGAAGGGAAGGGAAGGGAAGGGAAGGGAAGGGAAGGGAAGGGAAAGACCTGATGGGATTTTGATCAAGACTATTAAATCCACATAGCAATTTGGGGTGAACTGACATCTTTTTCATTCTTCCATCAATAAACATATCACTTTATTTGTTTGGTTCTTTTAATTCCTCATAAAGTCTTCTGTGTAGAGGACTTGCAGGTTTTTATTAGAATTATTCCTAGGACTTTGATTTTTTAAAAGCTATTGTAAATGTATATTACATTTTTTTTTTAGTTTTGAATTTTTGCTGAATAGAAATATAAGCGATCTCTAAAATCTTTGTATTTTGAAATAATTATAGATTCATGAAAAGTTGCAAAAATAGTACAGAAAGGTCCCATGTACCCTTCAAGTCAATTTCTCCCAATGGTAATACCTGGCCTAATTATAATACAATACAAGTGAGAAACACCCACAGACTCTACGCAGATGTCAGGGTTTTTCTTAATTTTTTAAATGTTTCATTATCTTAGAGAGAGAGAGAGAGGGAGAACGTGCCTGCACACGCGTGCACATGCACGCACAAGTGGGAGAGGGGCAGAGAGAATTGGACAAAGGATCCAAAGCGGGCTCTGCGCTCACAGCAATGAGCCCTATGTGGGGCTTAAACTCATGGACTGTGAGACCATGACGTGAACTGAAGTTGGATGTTCGACTGAGCCACCCAGGCGCCCCAGATGCAGTTTTATATGCACTTAATTGTGTAGTGTTTTTTTAGCTCTATAAATTTTATCACATGTGTAAGTTCATGTAACACCACCACAATCAAGATGTAAGGACTGTGCCATCAAGGCAAAGATGTCCCTCATGCTGCCTTTTATATTCATATCCATCCACTTCCCACATCCCTAAACACTGGCAACTACTGTTCTCTCATTTCTGTAATTTTGTCATTTCATAAATGTTAAATAAATGGAATTAAACAGTATGTGATCTTTTGAGATTGCCTTTTCACTCAGTATACCTTTGGGATCCATATAAATTGTTGCCTGAACATTCATACGTAAGGTTATCATTGATGTTAGGGCTTTGGTCTGCCCTTTTTATTTATTTTTTGTTTGTTTGGGTCTTCTGTTTCTTTTTTCTTGCCTACAAATGGGTTACATATTTTTAAAGTCTTTATCTTGACTTATTTATAGTGATTTTGACTAATATTACTTTGTATAGTTTTCCTAGTGGTTGTTCTGGTTTGTGGGAAGCTTTTTAACTACATATTCAATTTCTTTAGTAGGTATAAGACTATTCAGGTTGTTCTATTTCTTCCTGAGTTTTAGTTATTTTTGTCTTGCAAAAAATTGTTTCTTTTCATCTAAGTTGTCAAATTTACCATCATAGAGTTAGTTATAGAACACCTGTGTTAACACCTTCTCATGTCAGTAAGGTTTTTGTGCTATACTCTATTTCATGGTATGGGTAATTTGTGTTTTCTTTTTCTTTTTCTTTTGCTTGATCAGTGTGGTTAGAAGTCTATCAATTTTATTGATTTTTTTCAATAAACCAGTTTCCGTTTCATTGATTTTTTTTCTATTCTTTTCCTGTTTTCAATTTTACAGATTTGTTTCTATCCTATTTTTTTTTTCCTTGTGCATTGTTTGGATATAATTCGCTCTTATTTTTCTAGTACATCTGAGTGGAAGAAACTTCATTCTTTTCAAATATAAGCATTACCAAAATACATTTTTTCCCTCTAAACATTGTTTAGCAACAACTGTTTATGATTAAAAACTCTCAGTAAGTCAGGAATAAAGAGAAACTAATTCAATGCGATGAAAAACATCTACAACCAAATCTATAGATACCATATTTGGTAAAAGGTTGAATATTTTCCAAGATTAAGGACAAAGCAAAAATGTTCACTTTACCACTAGTTATTCAATATATTACTCGAAGTTCTAACCACTGCAGTAAATCTATAAAAAGAAATGGCATAAAGATCTGAAAGGAAGAAATAAAACTGTCCTACTTGCAGATGAGACAGTTGTCTGCATAGAAATTTCAGATAATCTACACTATAACCTTCTAGAAGTTTCTAGAAGTATACAAAGGTTGAAGGATACAAGATAAACCATAAACATCAATCACGTTTCCACGTACAAAAAGCAAGTATGTGGAAACCAAAATTAAAAACACAGTGCTTTAAACAACAATGAGATACTACTATGCACCTATTAGAATTGTTAATGTCCCAAACACTGACTGTCACAGACTACGAGTTTGGAGTTCTCTCTTGTCCAGCAAGAGCGGATGCAGAAAAGAAGATGAGAGAGGCTAATGTCAGGGAAGAGACAAGAGCCCCAAACAGGGGTTTTGTCTCCATATTTATTGAGCTCTCAAGATCTTATACATGTCGTAAACGTGAAGAAAATCAGATAGTAATCATTAACTTGTGTGTGTAAGAAGCAAAAGGTCTGGGGGGCAAGTGGAGTTGAAGTTGTGATGAAAGTATATTGGTGCCAGATGGAAAGTAGTTTTCTGCAGGTGATCTAACAAGTTACTTGTGATCCCACTGTAATATCTCACTAACCAATCCTGGGAGCTTTTGCCCTGTGGTGGTGGTGGCTTTCCACCCTAAGCTTTTTTCTTTTTCTTTTTTTTAACCTATTTATGTAAGTACAAGGAATTCTTGAATCCATTTCCCCACAACTGACAAGACCAAATGCTGATGAGGATGTGGAGCACCCGGAACTCTCATTCACTGCAGGTGGGAATGCAAAATTGTACAACCGCTTTGGAAAACAGTTTGGCAGGTTTTTTACAATGCGCAAATACTCTTACCATTCAATCCAGCTATCATGCTCCTTGGTATTTACTTAAATGAGTTGAAAACTTTATCTCCACACAAAACCCTGCATGCAAATGTTTATAACAGCATTACTCATAATAGTCAAAAAATGGAAACTCAAATGTTCTTCAAAAAGTGAATAGCTAAACAAACTGTGGTACAGCTATACTATGTAGTATTATTCAGCAATAAAAAGAAAAGAGTTATCAAGCCACAGAAACACATGGACAAATCTGAAATTAATAAGCAAAAGAATCCGGTCTTAAAAGGCTATAATATTGTATGATTCCAACTCTATGAGATTCTGGAAAAGGTAAAACTATGGTGACAGTAAAAAGATCAGTGGTTCCAAGAAGTTTAGGGCACTGGGGTGACTCAAATTTTTTGCTGGTGTATGCATGGCTGTAAAAGCAACGGGAGTATTGGCCTTTCGGTTACAAATGAATTGTAACAAGTAGGCAAATTAACAAATATGGAAACTAGAAATAATGAAGATGGACTGTAATTTATTTCTTCTTTTGGCTTTTTAAAAGATTTTCTCTGTATTTGGCTTCTGACAGAGGTTTATAATGATGTGCCCAGGTGTATTTTTCTTCCTGTGTGGGGATTACAGAGCTTCCTTCCTCAGGTTGTCATTTAATGTCTTTTCATCAATTTGGAAATATCATTGCCTGCAATCTCTTCAAATACTGCTGCCCTATTCTCACTTTCCTCTTCTTCAGGAACTCCAGTCTCCACGTACGTTAGACTTCTACATTATGTCTGTCCCATATATCTCATATGTTCATTTCTGTATTTCCCATGCCTTTTCTCTGTAATTATGGATATTTTCTATTGACCCATCTTCCATACCACTAATCCTCTATTTTACTATATCTAACCTGCTATTAAACTCATCTGTGGAAGTTTTTATTTTTAGTATTTAAAAGATTTATTTTTATAAAACATAACAAAATTTAGCATCTTAACAATTTTTCATGTATTGTTTTTATTCAGGTATAGCTGACATACAAAGATATATTAGTTTCAGGTATACAACACAGTGATCCAACAATTCTACATGTCATGCTATGTTCACCACAATAAGTGTAGTTACTATTTGTTGCCATACAATCTTACTACAATATCATTGACTAGATTCCCTACACTGTACTTTTCATTCCTAACTTATTTTATAACTGTAAGTTTGTACCTTTAATCCCCTCTACCTCTTAACTCCCTCCCTTCCGGCAACTGCAAACTTCTCTGTATTTATAATTCTGGTTTTGCTTTTTTGGTTTGTTTTGCTTTTTAAATTCCACATATAAGCAAGATCATGTGTGTCTTTCTCTTATTTCACTTAGTATAATATTGTCCAGATACATCCATGTTGTCACAAATGGCAAGATCTCATTCTTTTTATGGTTGAGCAATATTCCATTGCATATATATACCACATCTTCTTTATCCATTCATTTATTAGTGGACACTTAGGCTGCTTCCATATTTTGGTTATTGTAAATAATGCTGTAAGCATAGGGCTATACATATATTTTCAAATTATTTTTTTTGTTTTCAGTGGGTAAGTATTCACTAGTAGAATTACTGTTTGTTTTTTTTAGTGTTTATTTTTGAGAGAGAGGGACAGAGGATCCAAAGCAGGCTTTGCACTGACAGCAGCATGCATGACATGGGGCTCAAACTCACAAACTGAGAGATCATAACCTGAGCTGAAGTTGGACCTCAACCGACTGAGCCATCCAGGCGCACCCCCAGGAGTGGAATTGCTGAATCACATGGTAAGTCTATTTGTAATTTTTTTTTTTAGGAATCTCCATACTTTTTTCCACAGTGGTTGTACCAATTTACATTCTTACCAACAGTGCATGAGGGCTCCCTTTTCTCTATCTTAACCATTTTTTAAAAATTTAAAGGTTTTTTTTTTGAGAGAGAGATAGCACAAATGGGGGAGCAAAAGAGAGAGAGAGGGAGAGAGAGAATCCCAAGCAGGTTCAACACTGTCAGCATGGAGCCCAATGTGGGGCTTGACCCCACGAACTGTAAGATCATGACCTGAGCTGAAACCAAGCTAAGCCACCCAGGTGCCCCACCATCTTAGCCATTTTTGAGTGTACAGTTCAATAATGTAACATTCACAATGTTGTGCAACCAGTCTCCAGGACTCTTATCTTGCAAAACTGGAAGTCTATACCCACTAAACAGTAACTTCCCATTCCCTCATTCCCCCAGCTCCTGGCAACCACTATTCTACTTTCTGTCTCTGTGGACTTGACTACTTTAGGTACCTCATATAAGTGAAATCATGCAGTATGTCTTTTTTTTGACTGACTTATTTCACTTAGCATAAAGTCCTAAAGATTCATCCATGTTGTAACATGTGCCAGAATTTCCTTCCATTTTAAGGTTAATTCCTTTCTGTGTTTATACATTTGTGTATCTCTTCATCCATCAATAGATACTAGGTTGCTTCTACCTTTTGACTATTGTGAATACTGCTGCTATGAACATGGGGTGTACATATACTTCTTTAAGACCTTGCTTTCAATTCTTTGGGTATATATTCAGAAATGGAATTGAGTAACAATTCAATTTTTATTCTTTGCGGGGAACTATCATACTTATACTTATGCCTCAGCAGGTGTATCATTTTATATTCCCACCAATAATGCACAAAAGTTCCAGTTTCTCCACATTCTTGACAACATTTATTATTTTGTTTTTATAGCTGTCCAAATGAGTGTGAAGTGATATCTCATTGAGGTTTGACTTCCATTTCCCTGATGAATAGTGATGTTGAGTAACTTTTCATGTGCTTCTTGGCCATTTGTATATCTTCTTTGGAGAAGTATCTATTCAGAACTTTTGTACACTTAAAAAAAATACCTATCTATCTATCTATCCACTTATTTATTTATTTATTTATTTATTTATTGAGAGAGAGAGAGAGAGAGAGAGAGAGAGAGAGAGAGAGAGAGAGACAGAGGATCCCAAGCAGGCTCCACACTCAGCACAGAGCCCAACATAGGGCTTGATCCATGACCATGAGATCGTGACCTGAGCTGAAATCAAGAGTCAAGATGCTCAAGCAACTGAGCCACACAGGTGCCCCTTGTACACTTTTTAGTTGAGGTTTTGTTGTTGTTGTTATTGAGTTACTAAAGTTCCTTATATATTCTGGTTATTAACTCTTTATCAGATGCATGGTTTGCAAATATTTTCTCACGTTCTGTAGGTTGTTTTATTCATATTCATGGAATTTTTAACAGTAGTTTCTATTACTAAATTTCCATTTTATTCTATTTCATTAATTCCAGTTCCCTGCAGAAATTTTCAACCATTTCACCTATTTATTGAACATGAAAATTAAATAGTCCAGTGTAACTCCAATATTTGCCATCACCTGTGAGTTATTTCTGTAATTTTTTCCCAAGCTTATTTTTTGTTATTTCTTGAAGCAGCTGATAATTTTTTAGTGCATATTGGACATTATGTATAAAAATTTGGAGACATCATTTGAGATCCACTAATGTTATCTTCCTCCACATAGAATATAGTTTGCTTTCTGGCATACAGTTAGAGTAGAGACACATCATCTTATCCAGTTTGAAATTCGATTCACCAGTCAGGTTTTAGTCTTTTGGGAAGGGTGGTCTTTTTCTGGTTTGCGCTTCATCCTGTAGTGTGGCCTTTCCATGGTGCCAATGGAAGGAAGCCCAGGATATTTACCAGGGCCTCTCCTAATTAGTGATCCATTAACTGAACTGACTCCCCAGACTCATAAAACTGTCAAAAGTTCTGCTTAGTTTTCTAATTTTTTTAGATTCTTGTGCCTATGATGTTTGTGAATTAGCAAATGTCTGAGGGAAATATGGAACAAAATGTTGAGTTTATGTCAATGTAGCTTCTATTTTTCTGAGACCTTAGACTTTTAAGTTTGGCTGCATTGGTAGCCCTGATGTCTACATTTTGTTGCTATAGTTACTAAGGGGTTGCCAAAGGCTAAACTCAACTTCCCAGCCTCCCAGCAGCAACTTCTACTCTTGGACCTACACCACTTTCAAATTAGCAAATGCCTACAGAATCCTGGGCTTACCTGTATGCAACTCCTTCTCCATAGCATCATGGCCCCTTAAGTCCTAACTGCATTAATAGCTTTCCAATGCTTTCAAACTGTGTGTGTGTGTGTGTGTGTGTGTGTGTGTGTGTGTTTTATAGCATTTCTAGTTGTTCTCAGTGTTCTGGAACATGCTATTCCATCATTACCTGATGTCTTTACCTGTGCTTAGCAAAACAACATATGATTGCTAAAATGAAAAAAAAAAATCAGTACACAGGCTGAAAGAAAAATTAAGCAGAAAGACAATGTTAAATACTTTAATTAAAAAGACAAAGAAAAAAAATGAGATAGTCAATCTACCAGATAGAACATCCAATTAATAGCAATTCCTGTGGTGTCAGAGTTAGTGAAAGTAGAAAACAAAATAATAGGAAAAAACATTCCAGAGCCAAACAAAGTCACCAGACTTCAGATTGAAAGGGACCACTAAATGGATAATTAAAATGAAAGAAGACTTGGGGCACCTGGGTGGCTCAGTGGGTTAAGCGTCTGACTTGGGCTCAGGTCATGATCTCACAGTTCGTGAGTTTGAGCCCTGTGTTAGGTTCTGTGCTGCCAGCTCAGAGCCTGGAGCCTGCTTCGGTTTCTGTGTCTTCCTCCCTCTCTGCCCCTCTCCTGCTCTCTCTCAAAAATAAACATTAAAAAAATTTTTTTTAATGAAAGAAGACTCATGAGTACAGTAGCCACCCTCCTTTATCTGCAGGAGATACGTTCCAAGACCCCCCGTGGATGCCTGAAACTGTGGATAGTACCAAACCCTGTAAATACTGTATTTTCTTATACATACATACCTATGATAAGTTTAACTAGGCACAGAAAGATTAACAGCAATAATAATCAAATTGAACAATGATAATTATATGTTGTAATGAGAGTGATGTGATGTGATGTCTCTTAAAATCTTATTGTACTGTACTCACTCTTCTTCTGGTGATAATGTGAGATAAAATATCTACGTGATAAAATGAAATGTCGTAAATGATGTAGGGGTTGTGATGTAGTATTAGGCTCCTTTGACCTTTTGGTGATAACTCAGAAGGAGGCTCTTCTGCTTCTGCACAGCAGCTGACCCCAGGTAACTGAAATCATGGAGGTGAAATCGCAGATTTGTGGTGGTGGTGGTGATGGTGGTGGTGGTGGGGTGGGGGGTGGATCTATTGTATTCAGAACACCAACGATAATAGAAAAATCTGATTCATTCAGATGGGGAAAATTGTGAGCACCAAGAAATCAGAATCATACTGATACAAGTCCTAACATCAGCAACAATCAAATTATAGAAGACAATGGAACAATAACTTCTCAATTCGGAGGGAAATTTCTATTACTTTAGAATCCTATTCCCAGGCAAACTATCAATCAAATATGAGATGGAATGAATATAGACATTTTCAGAAAGACAAAAACCTAAGGTTTTCTTCCCATATACCCTTCCTGAGGAAGTTACTCAAGGATATGCTTCAAGAAAATAAGGAAGGAAAACAGAAAAAGGAAATGAAATCCAGAAAGCAGTTCGTATAACCCAGGTAGGAGGAGGGGCAGTGATCAGTGAAGTCCCAAAAGAGAATTGGTTAGCAGTCCTAGATAGCAACCAGTCCAGACTAGAGCAGGGAGATGTGATGGTCTACAAGGGATGTCTCTAAGACAAGTGGATTTCATTCTATAGGTGATACCAATGAAAACCTGGATGTTTTGGAGGATAAGATGAGGACTATTTTTTTTAAAGGTACTTCAGGATTCTAGAAAAAAAAATCTATTTAGGAAAGCCATAGTTGAAATATGAACCATGGTTTCAGCAATTAGAGGACAGAAGAAGATAATCCATTTGATCCAGATACCAGAAATATGCTGCTTTCAGTGGTATCAAGGTCATAACATTTGTAAAGAGTAAAAAGTAGTTTCTACAACCCCTTGACTAGGCAGAGAATAAGATTTCGAGTTGGAATAATGTAAATAATATATATCTATTTTCAAATTTCATGATCAACCCATAGACAAAGCATGGAATATCACACAGAGTAACAATTCGAATGTTATTTTGAGACTGTAAAAAAAATATGCAGATAAACTTTGAGAGGTAGAAGATAGGGAAAAGTGGCAAAGGACATGGCATGGGGCTAATGCCATCACCTTACTCCTTGAGGAACTGACACATACTGACTGAATTTGCTGCAACCAAAATATGTGATGTTTATGTAGTGTTTACTCTGATTGTGCTGCTGGTGGTTACATGGGTATGTAAGTTTGTCAGACTTCATCAAAATGTACACTTAAAATGTTTGCATTTCAGTGTATATAAATTATATCCAGATAAAGTTGATTTTTTTTTAGAATTCACCATAAATTTAAATTTAAAATGTAAATTTAAATTTAAAATTAAAATTTAAAATTTAAAATTAAAATTTAAAATGTAGAAGAAAATATACAATTCTGAAAAGCTGGGAAGAGGACCAAGAAATGAGGGGTAAATTGGGCAAAGTCTTGTTTTTTTCTTAGCAAGGAATTGATATTTTAAAGTGGATAAATCAAGAAAAGAAAAGGCATTTTAACAAATTATAAAATCTCCACCATTAAAACATTGTGGGATTTGTACATGAATAGACAGACTAAGAGAACCAACCAGAAAATCCATTAATAGTCCCAATTACATATAAAAATGTAGCATATGATAAGATGAAGGGGTCATCTCAGGTCAGCAGGGATAAGCTGGGTTTTTAAATACGTGTTATGAGAGACCAAGACAACCATACAGAAAAAGATAAAAAGCAGATTTGTTCCTCACACTGCACATCAGAATAAATCCAGACAAATCAGGAAATAAAATGTTAAAGAAAAAAAAGTAAACTATACCAATACTAGAAGCATGGAGGAGCAAAGTACTCCATAGTCAGGGCAGGAGAAGCTTCTCCTGACTCAAAACCCAAAAGAAATAAGAGGAAAAATTGGCTGTTGATCACATAAAAATAAAATGTTTTACCCAGTTAGAAGAAAACTTAGGAAACAAAAGGGATAAATGAAAAAAAATATTTGCAACTTACCACATAAAAAATTATCTCTAATATATAAAGTCTCTAAAAATAATAAAGAATGGTCAATGGATAGAAGCAGACATCTCACTCACACACATACACACACATATTCAAATGGCTCTTAAACTCCTGAAAAATGTTTAACCTTCTTTAGAGGAAGAAGAATGTGTATTAACACTAAATTGAGACACAATTTCTAAGTTTAACTATCTACTCTGTTGGTGAGGTTGTCAACATTACTGGTGGGAATGCTAAATGGTAAACCCCTTCAAAAAGGGAAACTTGGCATTATTTAGAGAAATTACATATTCACTGATATTTTGACTCAGAAAACGCTTCTAGGAGGGGCGCCTGGGTGGCTCAGTCAGTTGGGCGTCTGACTTCAGCCCAGGTCATGATCCTGCGCTTGGTCGGTTTGAGCTCCCGTGTCGGGCTGTGCTGACAGCTCAGAGCCTGGAGCCTGCTTCAGATTCTATGTCTCCCTCTCTCTCTGCCCTCTCCTGCTTGCACTCTCTCTGTCTCCCAAAAATATTTAAATATTAAAAAAATTTTAAAAAAAGAAACGCTTCTAGGTATTTATTCCAAAGATACACTGGTGAAAATTCGAACGTGCATAAGGCTATTTATTCACTGAAGCATTGTAGGGGCTGGATGAATGAACTATGGCACATGCATACAATGGGACACTAGGCAACCATCAATAGCAATGTGAAAGTGAGAGATTATCTTTGCTAGAACCAAGGTGGGATAGCAAAGGGGCAGGAGGGGGCTTTCTGGGATAACAGACATGTTCTAAAACTAGACTGTGGTGATGGCTACATTACTGTATAAATAGAGTGCAAAATATTTTCATTACGTGGCTATAGAGTGATCTCTGGGATGATTAAATGAAAAAAGCAAGGTATAGAAATGTGAGGTGGGCACAGGGTAGACACAAATACCCAAATACATTAGATTATATATTTTTAAGTGGAAGGATAAACCAGAAACTAACCAAAATGGTTACTATAAAGGAAAGAAGGAAACTAAATGGAGGGAATTTTCTGAATACATTTTCTTTTGTAGATATTTGACTTGGAAAAGGAATACTCTACATAATTATAAAACAAAATTAAAATATAAAAGCAATCCCCTACAATCCAAAGCAAAATATAAAATCAAGCTGGTGGCATAAATGCTCTCAGGCCAAATACAGAAACAAAACCTACCCCAAACAAACCTTAAATTGTTTTCATATTGTTGGTGATGGTGTTATTATTCTGAGTCTTTGCTGTATACATTGTAGCAAATGAATGATACTGTTGGTGAGGACTTGAGGATGGGAGAAGATATAGACAGTGAGATGGAGGAGATTAAAGAAATAATTTATTGTCCCGAATTTCAGTATAAATTAATGATGAATTTTCCCTCATTAAAAAAAAAATTGTTTCCATTTAAAAGACCTAGAAAAATGCCCAACTTTGTAGTGATGAGCAACACCAACACCATACTGTGGTTACAAAATACCATGTCCCACTAAAGGAGTTCATATGTCCTGGAGAGATGAGGGGATACCAGGGCTAAGCTACAAAATGAGCAAAATGAGCCTGAAACTTACAATACCAGAAAGCAAAACCATCACAGACCAAATTAAGTCATGTATAAAACACCCAGGAACTAACTTAAAGAGTCATATACTGGCCAAAGCTGGAACCATTTGAGCATTTAATAACCCTGACTAAAAGGTGCCAACCAATTACTATATATTAAATTTATATAGATCCTAATATAAATGTACTGTTAAAAATCACTGAGACAATCAGGGAAATTTGAATACTGAATGTTATTCGAAGACATTAAGAGACTTTGGTTAGTTTTTTAGGTGTGATAATGATTTAGGATACTGAAATATTTGTGAATCAAATGATACAATGCCTGAGGACCACTTCAAAATAATTCACAAGTGGAGAGAATAATTTAAAGAGATGGCTATACATGGATAATAGCTGAAGCAGGGTAATGGATACACAGGGGTCCATCTTTCTATTACTTTTGTGTATATTTAATTTTTTTCATAATAGAATAATTTTTAAGTATTATGTTAGCTTATCACTTATTTATACATGGCATAGTAGATATGAATTTAATCCACAACATTCAGGACAGTAAGTGACACATTAAAAAAAAAAAATTCAGATCCAATCCTAAGCCCCCACTGGTTAAAATGTTAAGAAATTCAAGCTAAATCATTCTGGGGCTGGCTTCTTCACCAATATCTTTGGGACTTAGGTGTCACCTGAAAACAGAAAATAGGTCTCGAGTCTTCAGCCCATGGAGACATTCACTGTTCAAGCATGTGGAGTCTGTCACCTAGGGATCCTTGGCTCTGCCTACTGTGACCTCAGCTTTTCATGCTCATTTCCCACAACACTTCACCTCTTGAGAGGTCCTGTCACCTGATGGGAGTTGAACCAGTCTCACTTGCAGAGCCCCCTTCCAAGCTCCTCCTTCCCCTGCTCTAGGAAGCTCACCTTCTCACCTTGGTTGCACCCTGTATTATCTTGCTCAGGCTGCCAAAACAAAAGACCACAGACTGGGTTGCTTAAAGAGAAATTTATCTTCTCATAGTTCTGGGCGTTGGAAGTCCAAGATGAAGTATGTTTTTGTTGCTCTTGAGTTTCTCCTTGGCGCGCAGATGGCCTTTTCTCCATGTGGGCACTCTTGGGATCTCTTCCTTTTCTTACGAGGATACAAATCCTACTGGATTAGGGCCCCGTCTTTATGACTTAATCTAACATTAATTACTTCTAGAAAGACCCAATCTCCAAATACAGTCACATTGGGGGCTAGGGGTTGAACATAGGAATTTTCCAGGGGACACAATTCAGTCTGTAACAAC
This sequence comes from Panthera tigris, assembly GCF_018350195.1. NCBI lineage: Eukaryota > Metazoa > Chordata > Mammalia > Carnivora > Felidae > Panthera > Panthera tigris. The sequence goes on from NC_056662.1 coordinate 57,826,631, forward strand.
CCCCTCTAGCCCTTCAGGCATATCAATACATGCAAATAAGACACAAGGATGATGACAACAGATTCGGGTGTCAGTCTCTGATTCCTTCTTGCTAAGGAACTTTCCAATGAGGCTTAGTAAGTGCAGGCAAGTGATAGCCTCTGTCTCCTTTGGTCTTAATTCACTCCTCTGGGGGTATCTCTGTGCTTCTATCTGATCGTGGAATTACTGTGATCTGCATTTTTCAATGTCCTTAGTTTTTATTTTTTTATTTATTTTTTTAAATTTATTATTTTTTTAAATGTTTATTTATTTTTGAGACAGAGAGAGAGCATGAACAGGGTGGGGTCAGAAAGAGACGGAGACACAGAATCTGAAACAGGCTCCAGGCTCTGAGCTGTCAGCACAGAGCCCGATGCGGGGCTCGAACTCACAGACTGCGAGATCATGACCTGAGCCAAAGTCGGTCGCCCAACTGACTGAGCCACCCAGGCGCCCCCAATGTCCTTAGTTTTTAATATTTTTACTAACAATTTCAATAGAACAGGGTGGTACTCAAAGTGTGGTCCCACACAGCAGCATCAGCACTGCCTGGACATTTGTTAGAAATGCAAATTATCTGGCCACACCTCACCTTTTGAATCAGAGCCTCTGGGGATAAGGCCAAGCAATCCCTGTTTTAACCCCTGTCCCGCCCACCGGATGATCTGATACACACATGCTCAAGGTTTGGAAACAAGACTCTGGGTGTCTAAAGCATCCATACCTGGAAGGGGTGTGCAGCCTTGCTGGTCCTGTCTGTCTCACAAGGAGCCTGAGCCTCACTCCCTGCAGTGTGCCTCAGGGTCTCCATGCACTTTGGGAAGGCTGTCGTCTTTTTAATTCCTCATAATGAACTTCCTTTGGGAAACTGAGCTACAATTAGATCCACTTCCTTCACTTAAAAAAAAAAAAAAAAAGTTTATTTATTGTGAAAGAGAATGCAAGCAGGGGAGGGGCAGAGAGAGAGGGAGAGAGAATAACAAGCAGGCTCCACCCTGTCAGTGTGGGGCCCGATGCAGGCCTTGATCTCAAGACTGTGAAATCACAGCCTGAACTGATATCAAGCATTGGGTGCTCAACCCACTGAGCCACCCAGGCACCCCTTCCTTCACTTTTTACACTAGTCTCTGTATGTAACACAGTGGTTTGTACAAAGCATGGTGCTTCATAAATATTTACTGAATGGATAAACTATTTAGAGCATAAAACTATAAGACATTTATTTCAAAGCAGATGCTTCAGTTTGATGTAGGTAAGAAATATGCTCTCAGATAGCTGAACTTGATTATCTCATGTTGGGGGAATATTGTTTAGGGGATTGGTCCTACAATGATAAGCCCTTACTTCTGGCAGATTCCAGGATGAGCACTCTCTTATGTTACATCCAATTCACAACAACCATGGCTTCAACATAAACAATGTGGTAGAAACACCTGCATCTAACTTGTCTAGAATGGCATCAAAGCATTAAGAGTATAAATTAAAACAAGAGGTTCAGTACAAGGGAGACTGACATGGACTCTTAGGAGACACCTACAGATCCTGAATTTGGGGGACAGAACAGAGTGACTCAGGAATGGAACACTCAGAAACTTGTCAGTCACTAGGTTACACATAAATATGCTGTGAGTACACCAAGTTATTGAGCTACCATTGTTTCTCAATTTCTCCCACATGGGTCCCATTCTTTTACGGACCACACAATGGCAGGAACCAGCCTCTGGACATACACGTGGACCAGATTTTCCCCACAAGCATGAGGAATCCCTGACAGTTTCATTTCTCAGCAGGATGAGGTCCTAGTTGCGCCTGTCACATGAGTCAGAGGTTCCTGACTGAACATGTTTCCCAGCACAGGGCATTCTGTGTGTAACACTCACTTTCCTCAGGATAAGCAGCCATCCAGCTCTGCAGATCCTACTGCATGCAACTTCTGGTGGGGTATGTGAAAAATCTGTGCTCTCCCTCTGCCTATGAGCCTGGCTATGAGCTTGAGGAAATGAAGAAAACACCAAGCAAGGCAGGGAGACTTCAAATGTCAAAGCATGCGGAGTCAGTGTCGCAGGGAAGAATGAGATCTTCTTATGCATCACAAACTGCAAATTGGCCCCTTGATATTTGCAAATTATGTAGTCTGCCTTGAACTGTCTCACATTTGTTGTAATAAACCATGGAGCAAAAGTTTTATAAGTGAAAAAAAATAAGTTTCTAAAATCCAAGGCTTTTTTAAAAAAAGTTTATCTATTTATTTTGAGAGACAGAGAGAGAGAATGAGAGAGCGAGCATGAGTAGGAGAGGGACAGAAAAGAATCCCAAGCAGGCTCTGCACTGTCAGCCCAAAGCCTGATGCAGGGTTCAAGCTCATGAACTGTGAGATTATGACCTGAGCGAAAAACCAAGTCAGACACTTAACCGACTGAGCCACCCAGGTGCTCCCAAAATCCAGGCTTCTTGATAAAAATATAAATGCATGAAACTGACCACAACCCCCCATCCCAGGTAGCTAATTCTAGTGGAATTTTGTCTTATTTTTTAAATCAAAAGAAGGGGCATTGATATATTAAAAAACCCAGAGTTTGGAGATAAACAGACCAGTTTCTAATTCTTCCTCTTCCATTCATACTTTTTAGAATGACCAGTGGGTTATTTAACTTGCAGGAGCTTCAGTATCTTCTCCAGTAAAGCATACAACAGTATTTACCTCAAAAGATTCTTACCATGGTAAGGTATATAAAGGGTAAAGGCTATATAGCACTGCACCATTTAAAATAGTAGAAGCTAGCCACATGTAGCTATTCAGAACTTAAAATGTGGCTTGTCAGAACTGAGATGTGTTGTATGAAATATACACCAGATTTTCATGTCTTATTATGAAGAAAGAATGTAGGGGCACCTGGGTGTCTCACTTGGTTGAGCATCCAACTGACTCCTGATTTTGCCTAGGTCATGGCTGTGGGATCAAGCCCATCAGGCTCCGTGTGGAACCTGGATCCTGCTTGAGCTTCTCTCTCTGCCCCTACCCCACTGGTGCACATGTGTGTGCACACATACCTCTCTCTTAAAATAAACATTAAAAAAATGTAAACCATCCCTTTACTTAAAATATTGATTACATGTTGAAATTGTATTTTGGATTATATAGAATTAAATAAAATATATTAAAAGTTTATAAACATGCACAATCAGATATAGATCTTATACTAGAGACCAACAAAGCAAAAATAGTTTGTGTTGCCAGGTTAACTTATTTTTGTGCACACCTTAAAAATTTCTGCTGCTACCCATCAATCACTAACAAGTGTCCCCAAAGTGTTGACTTCATGTGCTTTTTAGGTTATTTTCTTGAAAGGCTGTTTACTGTATTTTCTATTTTTACTTTTAAGAGAGAGAGCGAGCGAGCATGAGTGGGGTAGACACAGAGAATCTTAAGCAGGCTCCACACACCAGCACGGAGCCCCATGAGGGTCTCCATCCCACGACACTGGGATCAGGATCTGAGCCCAAGAGAGGCACAACTGACTGAGCCACCCAGGAGCCCCAAAGTTGTTTAAAATCAGCAGTCGCACTCTTGGTGGCATCATAACGATCTCCATATTAGAGAACTAAAAACAAAAAAGCAACTTGATGCAGACACTGACAGCTATGATCCATAGCCCTCATAAACTCCAATAGCAAGTATCAATTTTCACTGTTTAATCTTTGAAGAATGTTACAAATTTGAATTTAAAATGGATCTCTTTTCTCTGTTTTATATATTGGCATTCCACTGTTTAGGTTAGGTTGAAAATCCAACATAGACCTGGGCCTGGGAACATATAATGATTTCTGACAGTCTAAAGGGTTGACTAAATGCAGAAAGCCCTCTGGGACCACACAGCCTGGTCTCAGGTCCAACAGAACTTGCCTATTTCCTGAGGTGGGAAAGTCTGCAGGATTCATGAGTGGGGGGTGTAGAGTTCACTGGGGAGACAGCCGCATTACTGGGAAAGAGAAATCAAACAGGGTGTGCCTTCCACAGTAGAGGCCCTGGAAAGGGAGCTCTGTGGGGCAGTGAACACATCCGTGTGTCCTGGAGAATGTTCTTATCTATGCCATCACCTATCCCATTTCTGCTGCAGACAAGAGGAACTCTTAGGGTTGTTGCCTAAATATTTATTTGCTCAAAAAATCCATTCATGTTTACAAGGAGTGCCAAAACCATTTTGTTTGTGGGTTCAAGAATATTCTCAAATGGCTCACGGACTGTTAACCATTCTTGTATCTAGTCTCAAAACACCTCAAGTGATCTCCTCTACAACCCAATGAAAACAGCCTCAAGGGCATGGACTGGCCATCCATCCAAGGTGCCCATTTTGTTCTCCTGGACAATTGTGATTGCGCCTTTCATACTGGAGACAAATTCTCTCTAGGGGCTCAACCCACCTTTTTTGGCTCTACCACCTGGCACCTTGCAGAGCAACCTACCCTCCATTTGTTACCCCTCCAAATAAATTTAAGTCAAGAAGCAGGTACCCCAAGTCTTTTCTTCTACAGGTTAATATATGTAAAAGTCCTTACAACAGGCTCTGTTTTTAGCAAATACACACAATGTATTTGCTATCATTGTTGTTAACCAAAACTAGAATAGATTGATTAGTTCAACAATCTTTAGATGTTTCTATAATTACTTCTCCAAATTATTTTTTGCTACCTTTTCTTTAAACCAATCTTTATGGGAACTTTATGGAGCCCTTCCCACCCAGGACCCTCACCTGTGCCAAGGGTGCAACTTGTCCAGATACCATGGCAAGTGTATCTAACCAAATGCGACCTAACCACAATGGGACCATCATCTTCTCTCACTTCAGTTTTATTCATACAGTCCAAACTCACACCAACTCTTTTGGCAGCCACATTTTTTTTTAAGCTAAAAAAGTGTAAATCTTTTTCATATGCACCATTACTAAAGGCCCCGCTTTAACATCTAGAGTACACTAAGCACCATTTTCAAAGTTGGCCCTTTAGACAACTTCCCTCCATTTCACCAAAGGAGCACCATACCTCAAGACTGCTCAGCACCCAGTGGTTGCTCAACTACCAAGTTCCCAGAAGTTACTAGTGTCCAGACTTACTCAACGATGTACACTGCAAGGAAAGTTGAGCGACAATTAGACAGCTTTCCAGGAGGCAACACTGAGGAAATGTCCTCGATGCCAGGAAGATACAAATGAGCTGCCAACAGGACAAGATCCTTTTGAAATGTGACAGTTTTAAGTATTTTCCCAGGACAAAACAGGGATCTGGCCCAGCAAGACCAGCTTTTGTGTCCCTTCCTGAGCACACAAAGTTAGAGGGACAGGCTGAGTACCCTGATCCAGGCCTTGGACATAAGCAGAACACCTACCAGTCCCAACCATCCTGGGGGTTGGACACCTGCTGTGAGCAGGTAGGAGTGCTTCCCAAACAGTCCTCTGTTCCAAAACTTGTCCATCATGAACCTGATGTTTAGCATCAGGATCTTGTGGGGGAGGGGATCACTGCATTTCTAAGAGCTCAGACTGAAAGAAAACACATCTCAGCAGGAATCCATTTCTGAGCCCACTTGTCAGCTGCTTCCCCTGCAGGGTGGATGGTTAACTGTGCAGTTTTCATTTGAGGCTGGAACGCGGTTTGCTATCAGTGAGGTGGTTGGTTTTAAAGCTGAAGGGAAGGTACCAGTGACAAAGGTGAAGAACCAAGGATGCCAATAAAAAGAAACAAAGTACTGATATATGCTACAACATGGATGAATCTTAAAATATTCTGCAAAATCAAAGAAACCAGTCACAGAGGACACAAGTTGTAGGATTTCACTTATGTGAAATGTCCAGAAGATGCAAAGCCATACTGAGGAAAAGTAGATTAGTGGTTGCCTAAAGCTTCAGGGGGAGGTGGCGGTGGTGGGGTGACGAGGAGATAATGACAAGGACAATAAAAATGCTTAAGAATTGATTGTGGTAGTGATGTATGCACAAGTTTGGATAGGCTAAAGGTCACTGAACGTTATGGCTTTGTGAACTGTATCTCAATAAAGCTGTTAAAAAACAATCAAGGAATTATTTAATATCATTTATTGTGAAAAAAGTTATTTAATATTGGCTTCCAACATTTGTAGTTGTGTCTGATGTCCAAATTGAAGGAAGGGATAAAATTGCCTTGCTCAAAAGCTCCACATCCTTCTGTGGGCATTTTGTGCTGGACCATCAAATTCAAATTTCCTATAACCAAGCAAACTGGGAAAGAGGACTTAGGAATGAAGGGTCCTACACTGTTATTACAGCTAGCCAGCTTGCAGCAACAGGGACTGGTGAATACTATAGTTATGTTAGGGTGCTGGGTGGCTTTGTGCCCAACAAGGCAGAACTCCACACCCTTCCTAGGACCTGTCTACACCAGCACACTTCCTCACAAGTCCCACAAGGCATACAAGCGCTGGCTTCCCTTTGGACTAACACCAGGGTTTTAATTTCATGCTACTTAAACAAACGATCAGGAATTTGTGTGTGCCTGTTCAGCACCAGCAACATGTTTGGCAGTTTCTGAGGAGCAGAGAAGTTAGGATTTAATAAATCGTTAACCCTGAGAACCAACTTCAGCTCATATGCAGACTCTGTATGCAGACAGAAACAAAGAGTGAACAAAAGCAATGCCACGTTCAGCTATCAGGGTATAGGAGAGGCTATTGACTGTAAGCACAGGGAAGTTAAGCAAGGCAGAGGCAGAAGTGGGACAGATTTTGAAACCTGGATAGAATCTGATTAACATTCAGGTGAAAGGGAAAGTGGACCAGGTATGAGAACCTGTATCTGAGTATGTTATTTCTCCCAGAAGAAAATGCAGTAATGACTTTTCCCAACATTTAATTCCTTAACTGGTTTTTTTTTTTTTCAGTTTTACTTTCTAATAACTACAGTTGACCCTTCAACATGTTTGAACTATGTGGGCCCATGTGTTTTCCTTATAGCTTTAATAACATTTTCTTTTCTCTAGCTTACTTTAAGAATGCAGTATGTAACACATACACAATGTGTTGACTGTTTACGTTATCAGTAAGGCTTCCAGTCAATCAACAGTAGGCTACTGGTAGTTAGCCTGCTACCGGGGAGTTGGAAGTTATACTGAGTTTAGATGGCACAAGGGGTTGGTGACCCTAGTCCCATGTTGTTTAAGGGTGAACTGTACTCTGAAAGTAAAGCACAGTATCTGTTGTTGTTGAAGTCACAGATGGAAAAGAAGGCAGCAATTTTACTGTACCCTTGAATGTCTTGAATGTGATGCCAAAACACAGAGCTGGTATCAGTTAGAGGGGCTGTTTTCATCTTGGTTGCTTGTTTAAGAAGATCCACACCAGTGGAGGACAAAGTAGGAACAGGAAGAATGAATGATGGTACCAAGACAACTAGCCCTCCATGAGATTTTTATTCCTTAATCATCCACCAGCTGTAACAAATATCACGTAGGAAAAGACAAAACATACTCATTTGGTGGCCTAGGTATTTACAATTTTATTTTCACCTTAGAGAAACAACATGTTTCTAATATGAAGCACAAAGGAGCTGGTTTATTAACATGTGAGTTATGATCATGTAGTGTGGCCTCCCCTTTGCAACCATGGAGGCTTGGCCAAAATGCTGGTCGCGGCAATGTGGTCCTAGATCTGTCCAATGGGGATCACGCATGTCAGATCTCTGGGGGAAATCAGTGACACACACCCCAGGGGCTTGGCCACAAAGACCTTCCAATTACTAGGCCTTAGTATTTATGATGCCAATTTGAGGAAGGGCCACTTCAACTGTCCTATTAGATACAAACATCATGCTAGTTTACTTTCTGATTCAATTCAGACTTGCAAAAATAAAACCTTATTTCCTCCTTAAGGATCAGCTTTACCCATTCTTGGCTTCAAGATCAAGAGCTCACCTTGAACAAACATTCCTGTTTCAGGAGATAGCAGGATATGGAGCCACCCTCTCTAGCCAGGGGTGGCACTGGGGAAGGAGGTGTGTATAAAATATGGATCCTCATGGGAAGGAGACATTCTGAAGGATCAGAATATATTTGAAACTCATGCCACATAAAATAGGTGTCATTTTTCTTTTATTTAAGGAGAAAGGTGGGGGGACAACAGTAATTTTCATAATACACAGAAGACAAGTTAGCACTTGGGTTGCGGGGGGGGGGGGCATGTACTTGCCACCAGTCTGCTTTGCAGCTGTAGGATTAGTAAATTTAATGCAGTCTGTCATTTGTACTACTGCTTAGCAAATTTGTAATTGGCAAAGTTAAGAATTATGAATCACTGTAAGTGGACTACAACTAAGACAGAAACCTAAATAACCCATAAAAAATCACTTAAAAATAAACCATAAATATGATGCACATTAGTGAAACAAAACCATTTTTGTAAACATTTTCTCCAACATAACATGTGCATGAGAAAAAAGTTAAGAACACTGCACTCAATACAGAGTTGCTCTGATTTAAATACAGAAAGGTATTACTTATTAAAGCTTTGACTATACCTAGAGACATCTGTATTTTGAAGAGCAGTGCTAAGTAGTTCAATGTTCCATATTTAATGGTATAATACTGTCTTCTTTTTATAATTTTGCCATCTTGGCACTTTTGTGAAGTCACTACCCTGTTAAAGGAAAAAAAAGATCACCCCTTCTCTAGAAGAAGGAAATTTCACCAGCTCGTAATTTTTAATGGAGAAACCTAACTGGGTACCTGAATCAAGCTGTAGCAACACAATCTGGTGTACAAGGTGCTGCAGCCAAGAAGGCAAGGACACCACAGCCAAGGAAAGCACACACCAGGAGCCCGCCCCATAAGGACAAACGGCAGTCTGACCTCAGTGAATTAAGCACACAGATAGATTTGATTACGTTCAACACAAACACCAAAAGAGTGCCAGGTGGCCACCAGGACAGGCACAATTCAGGCTTGAGCTCAGACCCCACTACCTCCGAAAGGAAATCCAGTTTTTGTCAAGTTCTAAATAGTAATTCCAATGAAAAGTCATGTGCATTATCTGTGCACCCCACCTTGACTTACAGACACTGAGCTTCAAGTCTGTTGGATAAGTATTTTTTTCTGTCTTCCTTATTGGTACCAGAAATTCACTCTTTTTTCAGATACCTGTTCAACTTTACCTCTCTCTAAAGTCATGGGAGAGGCTACAAAGCCAACTTGGATTGACCAAGCCATCCAGTTCTTTCTCCTCTCGGCATGCACACGTGTTCACTGTGGCACGTTTTATCTTACCCAAAAAAACTAAAACATGTAGGAAATCACCAGCGGTAATTTGATTTTGACTGAAATTCTGTGGTGATGGCATCTGGCCCATCTCAAAAGTCCCTTCCAAAGGTGGGATTAACTCTTCAATCTTCTCTGTGTTAACTATGAATCCGTAGAAAAGAACTAGTCCTTTCTGCTTTGGACATCAGCATCATTCCAAAGTCACACAGATGGAAAAGCCATTTCTAATGCCTTGTCCTTTTCAAAAGAGACTAAGGCTCGCTTACTTATCTGTCATTGTGGCTATGTACAACCAGCTGCTGTTTCTGCATCTGTGAGTATACAGATTGTTCACTAGGTTTTTATAATTCAAAGGAGAGCCTTTGGCAGAGATGCTGACCAGGAGGAACAGAATAACAGGGGTCAAACTGGATGCCAAATAGGATGAGAATGCTGGGCAAAGCCTTAACAAATAGGTGCAAATGATTGTTATATTTTCGGGAGGAAAATCTTCCTTTTTCATGTTATAAAAGAAACTTAATCACAAAGGAGTATTAAGCCTATGAAATGCCAAGTTCTGTTTGGTAAACAAAGTTTAAAGTAGCCATCACACAATATTCCCACTCGAAACTCAACAAGAGGAAAGTAAGATGGCACAGCCATGACACTGAGCATTGCTCCTTTACCATGATTAATAGTCTCAGAGGAATTGAGTGACCATGAAGCCATGAAACAAATTATTACCCAAGACATTTATTACAAATGTCATGAACATATTCATAAAGTAAAATTGGTTTAAAAAACAGAGAGAGAACAAGAGAGCAAGTGAGAGGAGGAGAAAAGCCAGGGCTTGGATATTACACCTAAAACACAGGAAGATGCCATCTTATGAATAAGCAGTATTAACTACATTCTTAAAATAGTTTTAGTGCATTGCATTTTTAGAAAAGGGAAACTCCACCCCCCCACCCCCTGCCAAGAAAAGGTTCCTGCAACACTGAACAGTTTGTGTGACTATTCTAACATGACCGCCTGTCTGCCACCAAACCCCAAATTGAGAACAGTGAGGCCCCTTGTGTTAGAGGCCATAGTTGCCCATCAACCACTAATGGTGCATCTGGTGAAAACGAAGCATTCTGCTCTCTGAACTTAGAAAAACAGACTGCATCCATCAGCATGATGAAACCATGTGGCTATTTCCCATCTTCAGGGACAATTTCTCTTGTGCCTACTGAGACCTGTGACAAAATAACAGTCAAACTTCAATCTGATAGTTTTGGTATTAAGATTAAATTAAACATTAATGTTTTCCTCCAAAAACATATAAACTAAACCACCTCTTAATGCATTACAAACAATGAGGTAGGCAAAAAAATAAACATGTGGCTGAAACAATTTCTTTTCCTCTGCAAGTGCAGACTGTGGTAAAACTTGTCGTGCTTCTAGGTTTAAACAAAAATTAAACCTTTAGGCTGAGGCAGTGCTAATACTGTCACACAACAAAGTTCTGGCCATTATACAAATGCACACATTTTCTTTTTCCTTTTTTTTTTTTTTTTTTTTTTTTTTTAAGAACCATCTGCACATGATTTAGGCAAAACCTGGTACACAGAAAAATGACGGAGTTTTTGGCCAAGCCAAAAAAAAAAAAAAAAAAAAAAAAATCCAAATAAAATGGGACCCCCTTAACCCACCCCACCCTGCCTCCCAAGCCCCACCCACAAAAAAGTTATCCTAGTAACTGTGTCTTTCACATTTTATAAATATTAACTTCTTAAACCTGCACCTTCTTCTTTGACCACATATTGTCACATTACAAAAAAGAAATGTCAATTAAATACACTGTTAATGTTACTATATTAAATCTGCTCTCTGCTTCAGCAAACCGCTCATGAGACCACCATTTTACACCTCCATGTGCCCACTTCCAAACCAATGGCATGTTCATAGTCTCCACTTTCAGATACCCATAAGACAGAGTCACTCAGAGACAAGGAATTCTGGAGCTGAAGGAAAGGCATTTGCTTTCTGGTCTGATGCTCGATCCCAAACACTTATAGCACCTGATGGTAGAATGTGAACAGCACCAGCTGCATTGCAGCCTTGATTTATTTTTGAGTAGGGGAAAGAAGAGAAGGGGGATAAACTGGTAAGAGGTGCAGAAAGGAAATGAAACGAAACGAAACACCCCACACGTGGTGTCTGCATACACAGCTGTCCTGGACTACACCGGTGCAGCTCTGAGCTCCAGTTGCAAGGAATTCCAAGTTCTCAGGATCTCATTGAAGACTCTGGGGGCCAGCAATCCTCATCACAATGCTTCTACCAGCTCAGAAGGGAAGTCCTGCCTAATGTCATGAAATAAACCTGACTGCTGCCACCAGACCGAACGGAGGCGAAGAAGACCTGCAAAATCAAGAGAAAGAGGGAGGGAGAGATTTACCATGAAGACACAACACAACCCAGTCCTTTGGAGCAATCCTTCCTATGGTTCCCAGGCAGGTGACCTAGTGCCACCAACACCTCAATACCTCAACACCTCCAAATGCAGGCAGCCTAAAAGCCCAAAGGCCTCTTTCAAAAGAAAATCTGAGAGGACATCAGTATCACTTGATCATAAGGAGATCATCTCTGTAGCTAATTTTTATCACAACTAAGAAGGCTATCACTGCCATATTGTGAGAACTGAAAAGAAAAACACTGATATTTCTGAAATTGAGTTATTTCTTTTTATCTCCACTGCTAATATCATCTAAAAGATAAATGTGTCTGGAAAACTCCTTAGCAACCTGATTTTTCTCTTTTAAAAAATTAAGCTAAAATATATGTTATTTCATATTACTCTATAGTCACAATACTATAGTTTACTTTTGGGCCTTTGATTAGTAAACTTCAAAGGATATAACATAATAAATAATAAAAATATTTCAATGCCCAAGTTCAAAGAATATTATAGTCATGGCTACATTAAATATACTCAGGAAAATATAAGCCAAAAAGCTGGCAAAATCCTGGATTGGGTTGGGAAGTTGTATGGATTTCTAAGGTAAATGATTAGAAAACAATGTCAACACCGTTAGTAAACGAGCTACAGGATCACAGGAAAGGGGGCTGGTGGTGGTGCAACGTATTTACTGAGCATGCAGTTAGGCAGAAAGCCCAGCTGTCAAGGAGAGATCTAGAGCTCTTCTCTGTCAAGGTGAATTTTCAAATTTAATCTGAGAAGTCAATTAGTGGGCCAGTGGCTAGGGTATTTAATATATTTTAATGTGAGACAAGAGGTGGAAATGTTCTTAAGAGGGAAGTTTCTAAGGTTGCAACAGGCTGCCTCAGGTGGTAAGACATTTTCATCCAAGTGGAGGGAAAAGAGAGAAAGCTGGGCTTGGTAAAGGCCAGGCCCACCTGGGAGGTCCTTCTCAAAGCACGTGGGATGGGTCAACACCCTTGGCCATCCAGCTGCTCCACTCCAAGGCTGGTTTAGGGAGGGGATTCCAGGGAGTTGGTAGGCCTTGAAAGTAACAAGGATGTGGCCAGTTTTGAAAAACAAAGGTTTTTAGGTCTTTTGAAGACTGGGGGTCTCAGCTGCAGGAGGTGCTCATGCTTCTGCATAAAATGATTTATACTGTTAGGTATTTCTGACATGCAAACTATGAAGTTACTTTACTATTCAGAAGCAGACAAGTGGTATCCTTCTGATGCACATCAGGGTCTCGAGAGAAAACTTTTACCCTACCAAATTTGCAAGGGGCTTTCTTCCAATCACAGAAGAATCCCACTAGATTGGCAGTTTTAACCTTTTCTATCCCTAAACCAAACATAGCTCATACAGGTCACCTACTGGGGTTAAAAACAACCACTACAAACAACATACGATGATTTTGGCAGAAACAAGTATCTCTTATCCCTTCATAAGCAAACACAAAATAAAACAGACCCCAACTCCTATATACAGGTCTAAAAAGTCACTACTAAAATGTTGCTTGATGAATTTATTTCAGAATCTATCAAAACCTCAAGAAAAGGCTTCACCCAACCCCGTGGAAAGTAAACCATTACCAAAGCTAACAGCAGCTAAAGAGAAGTTGTAAGGAAACCATTACCTTGTCATTGCGTTCACATAAGAATTTTAGTCTTTGAGCCCTTTTGTGCATAAACACACCATCCAAGTGACCAGTTTCCACAGATCGGATCTCTATGGCCTTTTCTCCCCAGCCCATCGTCTGATTCGATCGAATATATGCTTTTTGAGAGGGGAAAACATGAAATTGTTAAAGATAAGGAAACAGCTATGAAAAGATGCTGCTCATATAATACACACATTATCTGCATGTCTAGCATATGGAGATTTTTGTTTTTAAGGAACTTTTGCTTTTAAAGTTTATCCTGAGAAGTGGTAATTTGAATTCTTGAGATGGTTCATGCTTATTTTGAGCAATGACCCACTGGATATAGAGTTTAGTGCTCCTATTTTTATCAAACCAGTCATAAAGAAGGCAGGAAGAAGAAGTGATGAGAAGAGAAAATGACTACATTGAAACCAGAACAACTTGGGATATAAACTAAAAATTTCAGATTATCGAGTGGCACTGCCACTCGAAAGAATAAATCCCTTACCCTTTTTCAGCCTCCTTTTACTTTCCACAGATTAGTCAACAACCACATCTGTCCTACATCCTGGATGTCTTAAGGATTAAATGAAGGATTGTAAATGACAGAGTTTTAAAGTGTTAAATAATTACTTGGATTTTGTTCTAAAACAGACTATGACCAGTGCCATGGTCTACAATCTCCCTTTTCACCATCAATATTGCCAACCATTCTGGGTTTTTTTTGTTTGTTTTTTGTTTTTCTGCCAACCATTCTGCTAAATGGCCAAAATGTCTGAACAACAGGTAAAACTGATGTGATAACATGCAGTTTTAGAGAAGGCTCCATTTTTACATAGGCTATCTTTTCCTCTGATACCTACCTACAGATGTTGGCATCTCTCCCCACTGCAGAACCACATCCTTGGTGATTCTTCCATAGGTATTCACATAAACCCCTTCATCTTCATAGCACACCAGAAGCTCCATGCCATCTGTGTTGGGGAGGATGATGATTGCATGGGGTTTGATGCTACACTGGATCTAGAGAAGAGGAACAAAGTACAGGGAAGTACGTTTGTGGTTATTTCTATCCTTGAAATAGCATTCAAAAAGATTGTCTTGGTGAATGCCCTGGTTAATATTCCAGGTGAATAAATACAGCAATTGAATAAAATTTTGGAAAACTCATGCGACATATATCTCAAAGAATACCTTTTACAGGTCATGTACTCTACTAGTTCACATTTTCTGAGGCCCCTGGAACATATCTGGATTGTGGATTCTATTAAGAAATTAATTGAAACCACTCCCAACCCAGGGATATTCTGACCTGCCAGCAATTGCCCCAAATACATCCCATGTTAGTCAAAGCCAGGGCTAAGAGGTTTTCAGGAGGGCTTCACAGAGCCAGGAGAATGGATTTCCACTTGTCTCAGAGCATGCAGCTATTGAGAATGGCACATCATTTAAATACTCACCCCCACACCAAGGGGAAGCAAGGAATCCCTGCTTGTGTTAGTTCACTAAGCAGAGTAAAGAAAAAAGTCAAAACAAAATGAAGCCAGTCAACCAACCATAGAGTGTGGGTTCTTTCTTACGTGTGTTGGTAGATAAATGTCATAGACTGATCCTGAATCCACATCAACAGCATGAAATCCAGCACAGGATCCATAGATCACTTTCAACCTCTGGCCTTCCTCAACAGTGAGATCCACCAGTAATGGCTTATGTACCAATTCTCCAAATGACTACAAAGAAGTAACCGAGACAAAAGTAGTAAGACAAAGAAGAACTTATTTCTGATAGATCAAACAGGAGAAGCCAAACCCAAGGTACTCAGTTATTTAATTACTGAGCCATTCTGGCAACAACCATAAGCAAAAATACTCTATGAAATAAGTCTCTAATTTATTATGCTTTTGTCTGCCAATCAGCATCTGGGAGACATTTCTTCCAGAAGACGTGTCGCAAATTCCCCCTACCTGGCCCAAGAATTCCACCTTCTTGTCTTGGTGAGAAAAACATCTAAAGTGAAAGAACCAGGACTTTCTGTAGCACAGTATTCAACTATTCAATGCAGACAATGGAGAAAGAGGTGGAGTTGCAGGAGTCACATACTGAGAATTTTTAGTATGGTCATCATAGTCATCATAGAGACTTCTACTTTAATTTTTTGACTGGAGCAATACAGTGATGAAAAGCTGTAGGGTATTAACCTGGATGACCTATAATAAACTAGATGACCTCAGTTCTTGATTAATATCAATACCTACAGCTCACAAGACAGACTTAAACAATATACTTATAAAAGCAACTAGGAGAGTACATCTGGCACATAAAGGATATTAAGACCAGATCTCAGAAGATACAACCAATTACTTTTAGTCAGTAACATGTGGATTTATTTCTTGAGCAAATATGGTAACCCCATTTATCCTGCTTTATTGGGGAATCAAGCAATAAGCAATCTAAATATGTCAATTTTCCAAATACTTGAAACTTACCCTTAATAAAATGTATCAAGAACAAGAAAAAAAGGTAAGTAAATAGAATCATTTTGGATGAAAAATTCTTAATTTCATGATATGCACTAAAACAGCGCCAGGAGCTATACTCAAAGTTTTGTGCCTAATATAAGAAATGATGTTAAGTTATTTATAATATCTAATGTCAGAGTAATATTTTAATTAAGAATTTCATAAATTTGTATCTAATGCGAACTCTAGAATTATAAAAAATGTTAAAAATACTCACACAGAAAAATACTAATGTTTTTCTATAGTTTTTCCCTTAAACAAAAACAATGCATTATTCATGCTTTTAACTTACTTTTTCTATTTAACGCATAATACATATTCCTGTGTCATTAAGAATTTCTGTAATTTGTTTTTTAGTTAGTATTCTATTGAAAAGATATACCTCCAAGCTGCCTATTGTTGGATACTATTTATCAAAAACATATCTAAATCTTTATACACATGCATGACTTCAGGCAGATGGTCACGGTCTGCTGTTTTTGTTTTTTTTAATGTTTTTATTTATTTTTGAGAGAGAGCATAAGTAGGAGAGGGCAGAGAGTGAAGGAGACACAGAATGTGAAGTAGGAGGCTCCAGGCTCTGAGCTGTCAGCACAGAGCCCGATGCAGGGTCTGAACTCATAAGCCGTGAGATCATGACTTGAGCCGAAGTCAGACGCTTAACTGACTGAGCCACCCAGGCACCCCAAGATCTGCTTTTTAATTAGAGGTGGCATTACTTTGTCCTTTTTTCTGTTACCATATTGACATATCAATCAATGTCTACCAAACATTTAGCTCTTTCCTCATACTCTGAGGGCTTGGAAAGCAGACAGTGAGGCCTATTACATTAGAAATGGCCTCTCTTATGACAGAATTATACTCTATATTAGTACATAGCTTTTAAATGATCAGTTTTAACTATTTAGGGTTTTTAAACTGTCCTCTGGCTCTTTCTTGGTCATGCATGCATGGCTGATGCTACTTGTAAGTACACTTGATGCTGTTACCTTAAAGGCCATAAATTTGTGATATGGCTTGGGTGCCCACGCATAGACCTCCACAGAACTCTTCAAAGCAATTACCAGAAATTTGATTCTTTCATATTTTACTGAAAACAACAACATAAACAAGAGAAGCACAGGTCAGAATCAACATGGAACTCTAAATTCTGTTAGTTGTCTTTTGCAAACTTTATAAATAATGCCTTCTATTGAGTCATCTAGATCAACAGGAAAAAAATGCTGAGTGATCAAACCTCAGAGTTTCCTTTTCCAATACTTTTATGTATGATTCAGCCTATTCCCATATTTCTTGACTGATGTTTGGGACTCAATTCCAATACTCTGGTTACTATTAAGGAATACTTTCACTAATGTTCCTAATCTTCTTAGACTGAAAGTATTTACTAATCAAAGACAATGCCAGGCCTACCACCCTAAAGTCTTAAGGGCTCAGTATTGCTTCAAAAGGATAATGAAGTGGTTAATCAGCTAAGTATCACTTCAAACCGCTTCCTGATCTATATAGGCAGTGACTGCCTGAATTCTACCTAAAGTTCCATACAAAAAGAACAGTAGTAAAGGAAATCTCTATTCAGCTATATACATTTTTTCAGTTGAAAATGCCTTCTTTACATAGCTATTCCGGTTCTCTTGCAGCCAACCAACTCTGCTTAAAAACAGATGCTCTGAGGGGCTGTGCCCTCACATGACTTAGTGGTCTGGCACAGCTCTACCAGTTTCTTTATAAACTATCTAATGTCACAATACTACCTTATTCTTCCTTTGCACATGAGAGATGGCTTGTTAACTTGATAATTCTCCTTGTTAATTTCCAATATAGTATCACTATTCGAATAAATCACTGACATTAATATTAAGACACAAAGGATTATCAAAGGTTGTCCAAACCAGTGCTGTTTAATAGAATTTTTTGCAATGATGAAAAGATTTTAGATCTGTACTGTTAATATGATAGCCACATTGGGCACATGGAATGGACTAGTGCCACTGAAGAACCACATTTTATAGTTTATTTCATGTTAATTAATTTAAATATAAATTTAAGTAGCCCCTATTCTTGATGGAAATCATATTGTACAGCACAGGTCTTGATAAACTGAATATAATTTCCTAAAAGTATAATGAATGAATGGTACCACACACTCTTACCGCAGAAAATGCTTGTGATTCATTCTGTAAGAATGACAGACCTGAGGATAACTGTTTTATTCCAATGAAAAGCCCAGCACAGTGTAACACATCTGCCTCTAGTTCCCCCTGTAGGATAATCTATTCATGCACATTTCACCCATTCTGAATGATTTCATTAAATTTAACCTTAGATGATTTTAGTTACCCCGCAAAAATTATTTCACATAAACACAGCACAGAAAATCCCAATCCCAAAATTTCATCAAGTATATAGTACTACTTTTCAGTAACACTCAGAATCATGCCAAACTAGGGTGGCTTCTGCAATCATTATTAATCAGTGAGCTGAGAGTTGTGGACAGATTATATAAATAATAAGAGAATGTCAAGGACTGTAATATCCCTAGAAGCAGAGAGAATGACTATAGCATATACTTTCATAAACAGAAAAAAACAAAACATAGTAGCAGAAATCAATATTCAATAGGACCCTTACATTAATCAGTCTTAGGTATAATAGAGACTATTTGCTGATCTTCTCAAATTCCCATTTCAAATTCTATTAGAATATATTATCTCTCCAATAAAGTTTAATTTGGCTAAGCTTCATTATTTCCCCTTTACTTCCAACATTAGTACCAGTATTTTTTTTCATACATAAAAAAAAAATTGTTTTGGTTTTGTTCTTGCAAGCTCTTACTTCATAAGAACCAAAGCATGCGTGCCAGCAAGAGAAAAAACAAGACAGTTGCTACGAAACATTGGCTGGCCGACTAGATTCGTTTAGTAGTTAAGAGCACAGTAGCTTTGCACAGTGCGCTTCATTCAAAACAACAAGCCATATAGCTCTTTGGTCAAACTCTCAAACATTCTGTCAATGACTGCCAAGGACCCAAAGTCCTCTCAATGGAGACGAGGCCTGGAGCACAAAGCAAGAATCCAAATTGGCTGGCTTTCCTTTGGCAAGGTTTCCTTAGAGAGGTTATTGTGACCACATCTTACAGAGAAGAATCTGGACTGTCAAAGAGGAAGGGTAAAAAGCCTTGCTCGCAAGATGAATGTGAGCATGAGATGGATGGAGGACAGAATGAATGGCAGGAATGAATGGGGTTATGTTAAAAGGTGCATTGTGAGTCAAGATGACACTTCGGGATTAGAAGATGCCTTAGAAACATAATCGCAGAAAACATCTAGGTGTATCAGAAAGAACCCTGTGGAACAAAACCCTGCAGAACAAAACCCTCATGACCCTCCTGGAACTTACCAACTTTATAGTGTACACATCCTTCCAAATCCCCCACGGTTGTCCATCCCTGCTTCTTCTCAACTTCTGGATCATTGTGAAGTATTTTATTTCGTAACCA
Organism: Panthera tigris; assembly: GCF_018350195.1. NCBI lineage: Eukaryota > Metazoa > Chordata > Mammalia > Carnivora > Felidae > Panthera > Panthera tigris. The sequence goes on from NC_056662.1 coordinate 57,846,034, forward strand.
AGACAAATAGTAGACACGTAACTTATCTTTTTTGCCTAGCAAAACAAATATAAATATTTTATATACATATTCAAAGTAGGTGCCATCTATTAATAACAATAGTAACCAAATGAGCAATAAATATTATCCTCCTAAGGGAACCATTCTGTATGAGTTTTACTAGAACCTCAATTTAAGCTATTCAAAATGGATTTTGAAACTCCTATAGAATTATCATCAGGTATAGGCCTGATTAGAAGGGAAGGTTTTAAAAGAAAAAAGAACTCACACTTATGTAGATAGCCAGTATCCATAAACCACAAAGTAATACAAACACCTGCACAGCAATGCAACCAACAGACCTTATAAGATGCTTTCACATGTATTATCTGATTCTCAAAACTCTCTGGAGTAGCTATTAGTTCTCATTAGACAGCATAGGAAGATTAAATAGATCAACCAAGGCAGGGAATCAAATCCAGCAAAAAGCCATAAATTGAAGATGTGTGCAACTTAAAGGGCTGACAGAGGACTCACAACCTATAAATCACTTATAAGAGAGATAACCCAACTGAAAAAGTGGGCAGTCGACTATAACAGTCAAAAGAAGTTAACTCATAGATACATAAAAAAGTACTTGCTCTCAATAGTCAATTAGTGAATGCATATTAAAACCATAATGAGATACAATTTTATGCATCTATCAGAGTGTCTAGAATTAAAAAGAACAATAGTACTCAAAGTAGGGAAGATGAGGAGTAACTAGAAACTCAGAAACCAGTGCTATAAATTGTTAGAACCATTTTAAAAAGCTTGGCATTATCTATTAAAGTAGGATGCATGTATATGCTACTTATGATCCAGTAACTTCTCTCTTCATATTAATGTGTGTGTATGAGCTCCCAAAAACATGAACAAGAATGTTCACAGCAGCATTGTTCCTAAGAACTGAAAACAGCAAACACAAATGTTTATCAACAACAGAACAAATAAATGAATTGTGGTATAGTCATACACAGAAATGAAGTGGAACAATACACCTCTATGAGCAAAAACAACAAAACAGGTGTTGAACAAAAGAAACTAGACACATTGACAAGCTTAAGAAGAAAAATCATATGATCTTATCAACAGATGCAGAAAAAACATCTGACAAAACCCAACATTCATTTCATGATCAAACATTCACAGCAAATAGGAATAGAGGGAAATTGCCTCAATTTGACAAATAACATCTACAAAAAACTTACAGCTAATACCATACTTAATGGTGAGAAACTAGATACTTTCCTCTTCAGATCAGGAACAAGGGAAGGGTGTCCCCACTTACCACTCCTATTAAACATCATACTACATGTCCTAGCTAATGCAGTAAGACAAAGGAAATAAAAGGTATGCAAACTGGGAAGGAAGAAATACAGGACTGTTTACATAGAAAATGACAAAGAACTGGTAAAAAAAAAAAAAATTCCTGCAATTAATAAATAATTATATAAGGTTGCAAGCTACAAGGTTCATATATAAAAGTCAACTGTTTTCCTATATACTTGCAACAAGCAATTGGAAATTTGAAATTAAAATACAGCATCTGCAGAAGTACTAAAAACCAAAAAAAGATATATTTAGTTATAAATGTGACAAAATAGCCCTACACAACATCTGTATGAGGAAAACTACAAAACTCTGAAGAAAGAAATTAAAGGAGATCAAAACAGATGGAGGTATATTCAATGGTCATGGGTAAAACTCAATATTGCTAAGATGTAAGTTCTACTGAACTTGATCTATGTACAATCAATGTAATCCCAATCAAAATCCTATCAAGTTATTTGTACATGTTAATAAACTGACTCTAAACTTTATATGGAAAGGCAAAAGAGCCAAAACAGCCAACACAGTATTGAGCAAGAACAAGTTTGGAGGGCTGACACTACCTGACTTCAAGAGTTACTTCAAAGCTACAGTAATCAAGACAATGTGGTATTAGCAAAAGGAAAGACAGATCAATGGAACAAAACAGAGATCTAAACCCACACAAATGTAATGAACTATGGGGGTGCCTGGGTGGCTCAGTCAGTTGAGTGTCCAACTCTTGACTTCAGCTCAGTTTATGATCCCAGGGTTGTGGGACAGAGCCCCGCATTGGGGTCCACACTGAGCATGGAGCCTGCCTGAGATTCTTTTTTTCTCTCTCTCTCTCTCTCTCTCTCTCTCTCTCTCTCTCTCTCTCTCTCCCCTTCTGCTCCTCTTCCCCACTGGTTCTCTCTCCCAAAAATAAAAAACAAACAAAAAAATATAATGAACTAATCTTTGACAAAGGATCAAAGGCCATTCAACAGAAAAAGGATGGTCTTTTCGACAATCACTGCTAGAAGGACTGGACATTCATATACAAAAAATAATGAATTTATAGACTTTGAACCTTTCACAAAGATCAAATGGATCACAGACCTAAACATGAAATGCAAAGCTATAAAGCTTCTAGAAGATAACATAGGAGAAAACCTAGGTACAACCTCCTTGGATTTGGCAATGCCTTTTCAGATATAACACCAAAAGGATAATCCATGAAAGAAAAAAAAAAAAGGTAAGTTAGACCTTATTAAAATTAAAAACTTTTGTGGAAGACACAGTTAAGAGAATGGACAGACAAGCCACAAACGCCAAAAAGAAAAAAAAAAAAATTGCAAAAACCTATTTGATAAAGAACTTGTATCCAAAACGTACAAAGAACTCTTAAAACTCAAGAGAAGAAAACAAACAACCTGATTATAAAACAGACAAAAGACCTTAACAGATACCTCATTAAAGATGACATACATAGATGGCAAATAACCATGTGAAAAGATATTCAACACCATTTCATCAGGAATTAAAAATTAAAACAATAATCAGACACTATACTATACTAATCCAAAATACATCACCAAATGCTGATGAGGCCATGAGCAACATCTTCATTCATGCCTTGTAGGAACATGTGATAGAGTCACTTTAGAAGACAGCCTAGCTATTTCTTACAAAGCTGAATGTAGTCTTTTTTTTTTTTTAAATAATGTTTTCAAATTTATTTGAGAGAGACAGCAAAAGTGGGGGAGGGGCAGAGAGAGAGAGAGAGAGAGACAGAGAGAGAGAGAGAAAGAGAGAGGGAGGGAGGGAGGGAGGGAGAGAGAACCCCAAGCAAGCTCTGTGGTGCGGGCGCAGAGCCTGACGCAGGGCTTGAACTCATGAAAGTGCGAGATCATGATCTGAGTGGAAACCAAGTGTCAGGCACTTAACTAACTGAGCCACCCAGGTGCCCAGTTGAATGTAGTCTTACCTTATGTTCAGCAATCATGCTGCTAGGTATTTAACCAAGCACATAAGTTGAAAACATGTCTACACAAAAAACTGTCCACAAATATTTGTAGCAGTTTCATTCATAATTGCTGCAAATTGGAAGCAACCAAGAGGTCTTTCAATAAGTGAATGGATACACAAAGTGGCACACCCACACAAAAGATTATTCAGCAATAAAAAGAAATGCACTATCAAGTCATGAAAAGACATGGAGGAAACTTAAATGCATATTGCTAGAGAAAAGATGCCAGTCTGAAAAGGCTACATACTACACATGATTTCAACTATGATGTTCTGGAAAAGGTCACATAGAAAAAAAAAAAAAAAAATCAGTTGTTGCCAGGGACTTTTGGAGAGAGATGAATAGGTGGAGCACAGGGGATTTTCAGGGCAGTGAAATTAGTCTATAATTGTGGATAATTATGTGTTTGTCAGAACCCACAGAACTGTACAACACAAAGGGTGAACCCTAACGTAAACTACAGACTTTAGTTAATAATAATAATGTGTGAATACTGGATCATCAATTACAACAAAAGTACTACACTAATGAGGCTAATTGGGAAAACTGGAGGTGGGGGGTAATACAGGAATTGTCTATATTTTCTTTCCAACTTTTCTGTAAACCTAAAGTGCTCTTCAAAAAAAAACAAAACAAAAACAAAAAAAACCCCAGCCAGACACAAAAGAATACCTACCATTTTACCATTTCTGTAGCTTTAGTTCAATGAAGGTAAAACCAATCTTAGGTATTTAAAGGACAGTGCTTCCCTCTGGGAACATGGGGGGCAGTGACTGGGAGGCAGCAAAGTGGGGACTGCAGGGAAGCTTCTGGACTGCTGGGATTGTTCGATTTCTTCACCAGGGTATAGGTGCTACATGGATGGATTCTAACTGTGACAATTCACTGGGCTGTATACTTATAATCTGTGCACTTTTTGTATTACGTCTTATACTTCGACACAATCTTTTTAAGTTTTGAAGACTTTTTTTTTTAAATAAAAAAAATTTTTTTTAATGTTTATTTATTTTTGAGAGAGAGACAGAGTGTGAGCAGGAGAAGGGCAGAGAGAGAGGGAGACACAGAATCCCAAGCAGGCTCCAGGCTCTGAGCTGTTAGCACAGAGCCCCACGTGAGGTTCAAACTCATGGACTACAAGATCATACCTGAGCTGAAGTTGGATGCTTAACCGACTGAGCCACCCAGGCGCCCCTGTTTTGAAGACTTTTTGAATGTGGGGAAATACTCAATAAAATATGTTAAATGAAACAAAACTATGTACTTTTATGTATATAGTGTTCCATTTCCATACTGTAATATATACTTACAGATATGAGGAGAAGGAAATATAAAGAAGTGTCAACAAGAGTGGTCTCTGAGATAGGGTAACATTTTGTTTTATTCTTCCTAAGGTTTTCTCATTTTTTTAAGCTTCCTACAATTAATATGTATTACTTTCATGATTGTAAAAAAATCATTAAAAGCTACAAAAGAGAAATAGAGAAAAGTAGACCCCAAAAATTACTGGTGTCAGCTGTTTAGTGATTCCCATAAATCTTCTTGTTCAGTGAATCACAAAATGAAGCCCAAGCCATTTTTAGTGGCAGATTCATTTCTCCTCCAATTTTAAAACCTACTCCACATTAACACTCAAGTTGTAAATGGTTGTTTTCTCATTTAAGTATGAGATGGATGGCGAAATTTTTGCACTTCAACAAACATCTTTTACTTACAAACAAAAGCGTATCTCAAAACTAAAATAACTGCAAGAGATGTTACATATAAACAAATATAATAAGCTGGAGCTAGCAGATGACTAAATCAAAACTGCTGTGGGTTATTATAAGACCTAAAGTATTCCAATTTTGCATACTCTTGACTCCAGCAATCATACAAATTATTAGGAAACCAGTACCCACGCATCACAGGCATGTGTGAGCAATGGTTAAGTCAACTACAAGATATATGCCAAAAATATCTACGTGAGGGGAAAAAAGGGATAAACTAAAAGATTTACAAAGAAGTAAATACATTTTAGAATATCTATACAAAAAAACACTCTATAGCCATATAAAATACAACTGTTTATAAAGAAATGTTTAATGACACAGAGAGAGCAAGTACCTGATTTGGTCAAACCAGAATGAACATTGTATAACTTCAGGACAGTGGTTACAGGGGCAGCTGAAAGGGGAAGCGAGGCTAACTGCAGGTACAAAAGTGTATCTAACACCTGTTAAAACTAATCAGTACATGGGTGTCATTATTCTGTAATCATTCTCTCATTATTGTCTGTATGTTTGAAATGTTGTATAACCATTTAAATGCAGATTTTCCCCCCTTTATGAGTGTATTTTAAGTGTGTGTACGCTTAAAAGATTAGAAGTTAAAAATTGAAGTCAATAGTATCTCTGGATGATTTTACATTTTATTTCTCCTACTTGCTTTTCTACAGTAGTGTTTTTCCACAATGCACATATATTACATAATTTATACTAAAAAAAACCTCTTTCTAAAAAGAAGCTTATAGTAGTGTTAACGGATGTAAAGAAAAACCATAATATGGTACTTGTGCCATCATGGCAGAGCACAGTCCCTTCTGCATGCAAGAGTCCTATGGGTGGAAGCAGACACAAACCTCCAAGCCAGGGAAGCCACATTAAACCCAACGAGCAACGGGGCAGAGAGGGTGGTTGTGTGGGAGAGGTCAACTAGAGAGCGCATGCCCCTGTGCTTTTCAAGACTGCTCTTTAAAGGAGCCCTACAGGTTCAGTGTGTACACGTGGGTCACATCTTTCTATTACCTTACTATGAGACCATGCTACGATTGTACCTCATTCAGCCATTACTTCAAAAAATGAGCTAACAGAAGTTTTGTGCTGGGAAGTAATCTTGCTTTATTAAATGAACACTTACCAGATATTGTCACCAAGACATTCAAGCCTTCAAGGACATCCATTTGCTGAAATCGTCTTCTGTTGATCAGAGGATATACCTTCCCTTGGCCACTTCTGTCCAGCAGCATCAGGCCACTCTCTGTACCCACTAACAAATTCACTCCTGTTTTAAGAACACAGAAAGACCTGAATTTTATGCCGTGCTTGGCAAACAGTCTGGTTGTATGGAAAGGATAACACCAGCTATCTGGAAAAGAGTGGTTTTTAAACTCATCCACAAAAAGAAATGCTTGGAATAGCCAGAGGTTAAAGTAACCAAATGGCAACAAATCACAGAGGAGTGAGGGTGAAATACTTACTTAAATCTAAAAAAAAGATATGAGAGAGATGTCTGTTTTCATGATCCCTTCATACTTCCTTTATTGTCTTTATTTTGATTGCCAAACTTCTGGCATGAGATATAGCTACCTCAAATCCTTACCAATTTATGACTCACCTTGCCATTTTCTTAAAGACCATTCTCCATCATCATCAAGAAAGCAACAATATTTCTTAGGAATATTAAAATACTGTGACCTCCCCATGGGACCAATCCTGGCTTCTCTATTTGCTACCATGGTCTCCCCCTGCTCCAGCTCCATTCAGCTCCAGCTCTTGGTTTTCTCTGCGCCCCCCCCCCACCCCTTTTTTAAACCTTCTCTGCTTCTTAAAACACAAAAGACATCTCCTTTGCTTTCTGAAGAAGCACGTCAGAACCATCAACTCCTAATTTCATACTCTACCTGCTTTTCCACACCTGCTGTAAATTTCTACTGAAACCAACTTCTCAACTTTTGCCATTTCTGTAACAGCACCACCACCCATTCCACACATCTAGCTAAACTGACCACCAGAACCAGAGAAAACCTTCCTTTCCCTTTCCTCTGCTCTCACCTTACATCAGGCTTTGGCCTCCTTGTAAACAATGGATAGTGACTTTAACTCAGGTTGTTATAACATCCTCCCTCTACTTGCTCATGGCAGCAGCCCAAACAATCCTCATCTTCCGACAATATTCATTAGGTCCTACTACATCTTCAAAACTACACACCCTATAGGGCAGGGTACAAAAGCCTCAACTTGGCATTCAAAACTCTCTGTACCTTGAGTCAACTTACTTCTCCCTATCACTCACTTATTTCCTTAAATGCCTTCATTCCTTGGTCTATAACCTTCCTTGTCTAAACCAACTTTGTAACATGTAACATGTAGCACAGATCACTTTATATTCCTAAGCAGTTAGGCACATACATGTTTGCACTGATTCCCTCAACTGGGTAATAAACTCACTGAGACAAGGAATAAAGTATTTGTGCTTTTAAAAAATTGCCCAATCAATATTTACTGGTAGATGGAATGATAGGGAAGAATACCATGTATTTTCCTGAACCACACAATTCACGCGTCCAATTACACAGGAACACACACAGACATACACACATACCCTATTTCCAGAAAACTTCAAGTGAACAACTGTGAAGGCAACAAGTAAACACGCTCCCGACCCTCTCTCAGCTCTGTCCCTGTTCCATTGAGCAAGTAAAACCCAAGACTTGGAGGGACAGTATCTATATCCAAGCAATCCTTGTGAGGAAACTGGACACACTTTTTGGGGTCTAGGGGGAAGCTGGGAACCTGGAATTTACATATGTAGTAACTATCACTGCCATTCAAATGCAAAAAACTTCAACTAACAGAGTGCAAGGCTCACAAGGACAACAGTTACAAATGTGCTGAAACACTGTAGGCTCTAAACTAATACAACACTATCCCTGGAGTCCTCAAAAGATGTAAAATGTGTAAAAAGGTCCTCATGAATTCTAGACATCTACAGTTTCTGATAATAGCGTGACCTGAGGGAAGCCCCCCATTAAAAACCTATTAGGCATATGATACAGGTTTCCATCTTGCCCTTACAGAAACTGTGGTACGTTTCACAAGAGCATCCCTGTATGTGCTGTCCCACATATGCTTCCACCAAATCACAGGTGCTTTCCATCTACTATTACTGTAATGAGAGCTTGTTAGAACCTGACATACTATGAAATAGCTTCAGAAAATGTGAAGGAAGAAAAACCTGAGTATTCACTACCCATTAAGAGTAACCATTAAAAGTAAACAAAACTCTCAAAGTATGGTCATTTGAAGAGCTTAAGTAAAAGGCTTATGAATGCACATGACTTCGTCTGTCACTTATAATTAAGATTTTTAGAATGTGCCATCCAGACCAGCCTTGTCCAACAGAACTTATCTTGATGTCAATGTGTTAGCCACACGTGGCTACTGAGCACTTGAAACATGGCTGGTGCAACTGAGGAACTGAAGTTTCTATTAAATTTAAATAGCCACATGAAATATCAGCTATGGCTGATACTACCATTTTATTCATCAGGTAACACTGTGGCTTTGAATTAGGGTTCACAGCCTTACACTTTATAAGGCTTACAAGCCATCATGTTTTTCCATGAAAAAGTTTTTTAATAGAAAGATGACACACATCAGATCATTACTTAATGCTAAGAAAAAAAACACTGTCCAATTTAAAAACACACTTATCATCACTGCAAGAAAAATTAATGCTTATGTAATGCTCCATTCATTTTCATACAATTTCACTTTTGAGGTTCACCATTTTGTGGTGACCATCTCCCTATCAATGCAGAACTATATTTGGACATTATCCTTAGTGTTTTCCCTCCACATACCTAGGTGAGATAATTTTAACTGGCTTCACAGGTAAACAGAAGAAAAACAAAACATTAACTGATAGAGCTGTTTTCAGACAGAGTCCATTCCAAAGATTCCATTTCATGTAATATTTCAGTATTTTCCCAATCTTCAATATCAAGTAGCTGAAAGACCCATGTCAAAAGTCTGGTAATAACTACTGAAATATAAGATTCTGAAACCTATTATTTGTGGTTTCCAAAAACAAATAGCATCCAAACATCAATCAAGATTTTACAGTAAGAAATAATAAAGGAATAAAAGACAAACTGAAAAAGTCTTTTCATAAACATAAAAAATACAGATACTTTGGTACTTATACTCTACCTCATAATTCTCCATTATGTATTTCCAAGAACTATGTCATTCTGTAAAGTACTGAGTGTTAGTACTCAGAGGAATATTGAGTCACTGGAAAATAACCACCCTGGAAATTATGGGACGATGAAAAAAATCAAGTTGCAGGCTGCAATAACCTTTTATAAATATCCTTTTTAAACCTTTCAACTGTTAGGTATAATTAAACTTTAAATATTAATTGCTCAAAGGCAAGCTGTATTAGGAACTGCGACTGTATTCATAGAAATCTGGTTTAAGATGGGGAAAAATGGCTATTAACTCTATAATGTGTGATTTAAAGTTTCCTTTAAGGGCTAGTATCCAAAATCTATAAAAAGCTCACCAAACTCCACACCCGAAAAACAAACAACCCAGTGAAGAAATGGGCAGAAAACATGAATAGACACTTCTCTAAAGAAGACATCTGGATGGCCAACAGGCATATGAAAAGATGCTCAATGTCGCTCCTCATCAGGGAAATACAAATCAAAACCACACTCAGATATCACTTCACGCCAGTCAGCGTGGCCAAAATGAACAAATCAGGAGACTATAGATGCTGGAGAGGATGTGGAGAAACGGGAACCCTCTTGCACTGTTGGTGGGAATGCAAATTGGTGCAGCCACTCTGGAAAACAGTGTGGAGGTTCCTCAAAAAATTAAAAATAGACCTACCCTATGACCCAGCAATAGCACTGCTAGGAATTTACCCAAGGGATACAGGAGTACTGATGCATAGGGGCACTTGTACCCCAATGTTTATAGCAGCACTCTCAACAATAGCCAAATTATGGAAAGAGCCTAAATGCCCATCAACTGATGAATGGATAAGGAAATTGTGGTTTACATACACAATGAAGTACTACGTGGCAATGAGAGAGAATTAAATATGGCCCTTTGTAGCAACATGGATGGAACTGGAGAGTGTTATGCTAAGTGAAATAAGCCATACAGAGAAAGACAGATACCATATGTTTTCACTCTTATGTGGATCCTGAGAAACTTAACAGAAACCCATGGGGGAGGGGAAGGAAAAATAAAAAGGAGGTTAGAGTGGGAGAGAGCCAAAGCATAAGAGACTCTTAAAAACTGAGAACAAACTGAGGGTTGATGGGGGGTGGGAGGGAGGGGAGGGTGGGGGATGGGTATTGAGGAGGGCACCTTTTGGGATGAGCACTGGGTGTTGTATGGAAACCAATTTGACAATAAATTTCATATATTGAAAAAAAATAAAAAAATAAAAATAAATAAAGTTTCCTTTAAATTCTATGATGATATTACAGGCAATGCTCTGTAGTAAACTGCAGATAGTTTACTGTTAAGAGTGGGAACAGGGGCACTTGGCTGGTTCAGTCAGTAGACACGTGACTCTTGATGTTGGGGTTGTAGGTTTCGAGCCCTGTATTAGGTGTACAGATAACTTAAAATTTAAAAAAAAAAAGAAAGAAAAAGGAAAAGAAAAGAGAAAAGAAAAGAGAAAAGAAAAGAAAAAAAAAGCTGGAACAATCATGTTCAAAATGTATGTTAAAATAATCCTGGCTGTGAATGGGAAAACCGTCTTATTACAAAAATATAATAAATAGGTAGCATCTTACAAAGCAGAAGTCAATTATATAAGATGATTAAAAAAGAATGCTTGAAGCTAGCATTTTCTTTTTAAAAGTTTTGTTTTTAAGTTTATTTGTTTTGAGACAGAGCAAGCAAGGAGGGACAAAGACAGGAGAGAATCCCAAGCATGTCCGTGCTGTCAGCACAGAGCTCGACATAGGGCTCCATCCCACGAACTGTGAGATCATGACCTAAGCCAAAACCAAGAGTAGGGTGCTTAACTGACTAAAACACCCAGGTGCCCTGAGGCTAGCATTTTCTAAGAGGGCACACAAAAAGCCTGTCTAACCTATCTAACACTGGTCAGCTGACTTTCAATGCATCAATGTCACCATTTCAAACTAATACTCTAGAGTCCTCTGAATTTTCTCCCCTTGCCAGGCTACCACTCTCAAAGTACATGTCTTAACTTTTCTGTGTCTTAAGTCTTTAAAAAGCTTATTTTTAAATTTAACTTAAAAGGCTTGTTTTTTTAACTTACTTTTTAGCTTAGCAGGCAGTTTAAGGAAACCCATCACTGATGTGCCCCGAGCCAAGGAGCAACTCAAATACATGGATTTATAGAAATGCATTTCAACTTTAAGTCATCTTGCCTATCACTCCTTTCCACATACTGATAAAATGGAAAGTTCTACCACATTTTTAAAAACACAAGTTCAGGATACTCTTATTCTCTGAGGTATTAAAGAAGTTCATTAGAAGGAGGATTTTCATTAAATCAGCTAATGGCACAGAACAGAGTCCAGCACTTTGTAGGACATTAGCGTAAAATCAGTGTAAGAGTGCTACCAAGTGCAAACGTTCCAGATAAAAATTATTTCACCAATTTCCAAGAATTAACTTACTTAACACTATTTCTACACTAAATATAATGTATCAATTTTGATGATATACACACCCCCACAAAAGGCCTTTAAAAAGAAAGGACATGATGGAACTCCATTCCATGATGTGATCACAACTGGCATTCACCCAGCAACACTAACAGTGCCATGCGGTGACAATGCTGTGCCAGCTGCTTTCACATGATCCTAGTAATCCCCCTCCAAGAGCCTACTGTTACCTTTACCTACAAGGTCAATACAGAAAAGGCCTTCTGATATAGGAGACTTAAGATACTCAGTGATGACAAGGACAGAAACCCAGAATTCAAAAAGTGAAAGAGAAAGCAGGTGTGTCTGCAAAGGGGAAAGGACTCTCCTAAACCCCTCGGGAGAAGACCGAGTAGGAGCTGGTGAAAGGGGCAGGAGAGCAGTCAACGGACAGACGTGCTGCGCATTCAACCAAAACGGATCGCATGTCTTCTGTCTACTTACATTTGTAATGTCAAGGGAAGGAGACACTGTTCTGATTAGAAACAGGGTCCCTACTGAAAATAGATTTTGGGGTTCAGGCAGGAGAAGAACAAAAACACAGCATGGGACTAGAAGACAAGTTCTAAGACAGGTTCTGTCTGTGGGAGCAAGGAAGGTGATGACAGAGAGGCCAGGTTCAGAACATGAGAGGGTGTAGTCCTGCGCATGGCAGACTTAGTCTCTTGTGGCGTCTTAGGTTGTGAATATGCTACACCAATACTGCAGACAGGCAACGGAGAAAGTCAGTACAACAGTCTGCTTCTGCAGACTCCGGCCAGTAAAAAACTGCTTTTAAAAACTTCATTTCCATGTGAGGCCCAAGTCATGAAGGGCAAGGAAAAACATCAAACTGCAATCCAACAAATTTCTTCATTCTCCCTATAAATAAGGACCAACAACGTCTTTCTCATCTTTCTAGTTTTTTCTTTATGTGAAGAGACAGGAGGTTAGCCGTTGACTGAAACAAGTGCATGAACATACACATGCCTGCATGATTCTTTAGGAAAAGGTTACAAGGGTGGGCATCGCAGAAGTCTTCCCACCAGGGGCACCTGGTTGGCTCAGAAGGTTGAGCGTCTGACTCTTGATATTAGCTCAGGTTATGATCTCATGGTTGTGAGATCAAGGCCTGCCATCAGGCTCCATGCTCTGCCTGGGATTCTCTCTGTCTCCCCCTGCCCCTCTCTCAAAATAAATAAATTAATAAACATAAAAAAAAAAAAAGTTTTCCAACTTATCTGTTAACAACTCTTTAAAAACTCCCCAAACTATCCAAAATAGTACTTCTCTAAAAGACCAGTCCACCCTTCAGAATTTAAAAAAAAAAAAAAAAGGATAGAGAGTCATAGTAGCAGTACGATACCTACCCCATAAGGCAGCACACAGAATCTCGGAGTTAAATCTCTTCTTATATTTACGAATCTCTGGGGTGTCACTCTGTGGCCTAGTGTTGGTGGGATTCACATTGACCACTGAGCCCTTCCGGGTAGGATCTTGCCTTATGGCTTCTGGTCTCATTCCATCACAGGAAAATCCCACTAGAACACGATACACTTTAAATTATTTTCTGTACACACAAACAATGCGCTTGCCTCCCTCCCCTGCTACACCTCAGTAAATATTCACATGTTGTAACGGACCCTTTGTCAAGAAAAAGAAATTTGTAAGAAATGTATATGGGAAAAGGAAACTGACTATGCAGCTCACTGCAAATAAGGCAATGCAAGCGGGATGGGTGTTTCTGTATCCGAGGTCTGTGCCTGCAAACAACCACCATGCCATGCCTCAGCCATCAGAAAGACCAATACAAAGTGACCAAGTCCTGTTTGTCAGCTGCTTTCTTGTTGCTCCTTTACTTACCCACAGAAGTCACTGTTGTCCCACTAGATGGAGAAATCTGTAGTAATCTGGGGTCTATAAAAGGTGTAAAGGAGGAGGAAGATTTGTGTTTCTGGAGTGTGCTACTAGCGGACTGAGTCTGCAATGTAAATTTCAATTTTATTAATACAAATGACATTAAAAAGATGAACATACAACATTTCAATCCATTTCTACACTGCATGATTTCCCACTAGGAAGGCCTATCCCTCCTGCATCGTTCCCCCCAAATGCTCTCAGGGGTGCCTCTGCATGTGCATAACACAGCCCGACAATAGGCTGTTCGACCTGGAACCACCAAAAAGCTACATCTCTCTTCAGAAGTACTGTTCATCTAACATAGGAATGCTGTGAGCTACCAACAAAATCTACACTTCATGCTCCAAGTTGTTGTTTTTTTTTTTTTTTTAATAAATAATGATAATAAAAACTCCTAAAGGACAGGCTTGAAATGTCTATCTCAATTCATCAATTTCTGACATTATTCTTCTGCCCAATTAATATATGTTGGAATATTGGCAAATCTTTGCTTTGTATTATTTATTTTAAAGTGAGCCTCTTGCCAGAAAGCTACAGAAGCTTTGGCTACCACCGTTTTAGGTGCATCATCAGTAAACCCATATCGAACAGGGGCTCATTAGTGAAAGGTGCAAACAACAAGATATGGCACATACTTTTGCTCTTTTAGGAACGCTAGTGTTTTGGTTAATAGTGTAACTTAAGACAAAAAAAAAAATAACAGAACACAAAGAAAGTGAAACAAATTGTTAAGTGGAAATGTAATGACAATTAAAAACAAAACAAACGGAAAAATAAACTTGCCAGTTTAGTGAGTTAAGGGTTATAGTAAATATTGGACATTAGAGCAAAATGGAGCAAAGTTTAAATATAAATATAAGGAGAAATGTGAGTGTAGGTGGGATATATCGCTGGAGAAAAAAGAACACTTCTGATCAAGTGCTTTAGTCCTGAAACCTTTCGCCCTCCACAGGCAGCTGAGAGCCACTATGTCCTAGAGCCCAAGACTGCCTAGGCTCCCAGGCTCTCTCCTCCCATTTCACACAGCTGTCTGCTGGCAAGCTTCCCACCCCATCCTGTGATCAATGGCCAATCCATCCGATGGCCAATCTGATGCAAGCCCACCTTGGAAGCAGTTGACTTGCCCCTGCTCCTCAGGGGGAGAGGATTATTCTGATTCTTTCTAACAAGGGAACCAAAATAGAAGCAGGTAGAGACAGGCTGGCAGTTAAATGTTTACATTAACAAGATTGGCTGAAGCTACATGCCACTTTCAACCTCCTTTCGACCATTAGACAAATGCATTTAAACCAAACCTCCCAAGAAATCAAACCACTTGTTTAATTTAGTACAGGGTGCTCAAGGTGGACTATGTCACTGCACCTGGGGCATAATCTTGTTCCAAAGAGCAAAGCACCACCCAACTAGCACCCAGACTGAGCACCACAGCCAAGCCTTCAAACGAGCACACCAGATTTTCCATTCAAAAATTTAAATTAAAGCATGCTCAGACCTTTGCTCTTCTTAACATCCTAATTTTCTACATTTCCCTAAAAATCATTTGGCCTTTTCTTAAACTCTGAATGAAGGTGGATTTCAAGGAAAGACATCCTTTTAACAGGGTTGGTGAAAACGAATCAGTAACCAACCAACGATCTACCCCCCATCAAAAACAAAAAGCAACTCAGCCCTGTTTGAAGGAGATTCCTGTACAGGATAACAAGTGTGTCCAGATAAGGCCAAGTCTGCTTAACCAAATTTTTCTATATTTTACTTATCAGATAAAAAGAATGAAAAAGGCAGATTCCACAAACGGCTACAAGAATTTCATGCCAAATACATATGGATCTGAGAACACAGCAATCATTTTATTTAGACTTTTAAAAAATAAACTGAATAAAGAAAGCCATGCAACTACACTCATCTAGAGAAAAGTAAACAGTGAACTGGCAAGTTGGAGGGACATTGATCTAGGGTTAAGGGATTTGTATGCAGATCTGAAACATGTTACTTGGGGTTGGGGAGAAGGGTAGGTGACAGAAGAAAGCAGGGGGAAGGGAGGGGTGAGGGGTGTGGGAAAGGTCTCCTCTGCAAACTAGCTACTAGGCAGTGCTGGTCAAACCCTATGAAAGCAGCCAGCTGTGGTGCGAGACATACCTCATTAGTAGTGAGCTTGTCCTGGGGTGTCTGTGGGGACATGGTGGGTGTCGGCTGGCTGGAGGATGGGGAGGAAGAGGTGGAGGAAGTGGAGGAGGAATGGCTTTGCTGTAAGAGATCTGGCAAGAGGTGAATGCGACCGGCAAAGCCATTGCTCTCATGATGGCTGGCGCGCTTTTGGTCAACTGTACTCTGTAGAAAAAACAGGCACACTCGTCTCGCTCAAGCGCTGCTGAAATTCCCTATGACCCTACTGATAACTGACTTAATGGTGCTGTGTGACTTTTCAAACTGTTAAATTATCAAGGAAAGACCGGAGGAAACTGGCCAAAATTGTTCACACTTCCTCGCCGAATGCCTACATTGAGCCAACAGAATTCAAAGTACCTCATCTGGTGGCCACAGGACTTGCGCGGTGACGGCTTAATTGGTTTATCTGCCACACTAGCTGTTGTTACCAAAACCACTAGCCTTTTTTGTTTCTTTAAATATCTATCTAAAGCCCTAGAGAGTACCCTGTCGCTTCTCTGAATCCTGGTCTTTTCCACCTTCTTCCCACTTTCCATCCGAATGCATTGCCATTGCATGAAACACACTCAGGAAAAGTCCAAAACACTAGAAAGGCGCCTGTTCTATGTCATGGGAAGTGCATCACTTCTCTGTCTTCTAAGCTAAGAAATGAACAGACAGTTGTAAAACTGAGTAATCCGACACATTTAATATTCAACAAGTGAGGAAACTAACGTTTTGGAACACACAAGCGAGACCTCCCAACCCTTTTGCTCCACGAGGCCCTCCTGTGACTGAGGAGGCTCATCCGCTCTTCAACTGCTCCTGCCAAAGGGCTGCTCCTGCTGAGCACTGTGGATGCCCAGAGCTGGGAGCTCTCTGCAGAACCTCTGCGGCTGCCCTGCTACAGACCGGGGTCTGCCTCCTCACCCTGCAAGCTTGCTGAAGGACTCCATGTGGCTTTTCTACTGCTCAGACACAGACTGTGAGAATCGGCGTGGTGCTTGAATGAGGGCTGCCGCAAAACATGCAGAGGAGCAGCAATGTGGGGTGGAAGACCGCTAGCTACCTTCTTGGCATGCAGCACATACCTGCCTCCCTAGCCCCCAATACTCTACCCTCTGGGTCTTGTTAACATGAAAACAGATGATGATGTAGAAACAGCATGAGTGAGTGAATGAGCAAGTGGGTTAATGACTACAGGAGAAGCTCTGCCTCTAACAACAAAGAGAAGACACAGGTACCTGGCGGACGATTAGAGTGCCCTCCTTGGATGGAGTCATGGCTGGTTCACTTTCTACATCATCATGGACAATCATGGTTTTCACGGATTCTGTTTCACCATTGCTCAAATTCAGAGATGACCTATTGGAACAAAATTCAGAAGTGAAGGGCCATAATAATCCCATGAGCAGAAAACATCCTGTTTAAGATTTTTCATCTTCCCAGAGTGCTTGGGTGGCTCAGTCGGTTAAGAGTCCGACTCTTAGTTTCGGCTCAGGTCATGATCTCACAGTGTGAGTTTGAGCCCCGCATCGGGCTCCATGCTGACAGGGCAGAGCCTGCTTGGGATTCTCTCTCTCCCTCTCTCTCTGCCCCTCCCCTGCTCACTCTCTCTGTTTCTCTCTCAAAAATAAATAAATAAAACTTTTAAAAAAACAAAAAAAAAACAACAACAACAAAAAAAAGATTTTCCACCTTCCCAAAGGCGTAAGATGAGGTCAGGCTACAGATATAGTTTCCTCAAGGAAAATAAATGCTTAGCTTTTCCCTTTCAACAAAGACCTTTCTGCCAGTATTGTCTGTTTTTAAGCAAAAAATTTAGGATGAATTCTTATGGTTAACATGGTTCAATCAAACTGAAACTTCCCTTCTGTCATTTCCTCAAATTAAAAAAATAAAATAAAATAAAATACACGTCGGGGTCTTGGGGAGAGGCACACACGTGCCCACGTGCCCAAGCGCGCGCGCACGCGCGCACACACACACACACACACACACACACACACAGAAGAGGGAAAAACATGAAGGCTGTCTGCTGTTGAATCCAGGAGAACTAAATGTTAAATGGCCATAGAATCAGGATAGGTTTAGAAAAAAACGGTTCCAAATGGAAAGAAAGCTCAGTGGAGACATTCTCAGCCTCTCTAAAATACACCAAGGACTGACGCTGCTCTGGTGTCCTCTGGTCCAGAGGTGGGTTCCTCGGCTCCTTCTTGTTCTACATCATCATCTTCTTCATCTGTTGTCCCTGACTCTTCACTGGATGAGGAGTAGTCTGTCACTTTGTGTGGCGGTCGCACATCTTCCACTGCTCGAAGTTCTTTGGCCAGTGCAGTCAAATCCTAATGCACAGGACAAAAAGGAGTAAGGCAAAGGGGCACACGCAGGGGGCAGTGGGAAGAAAACAGCAAATTATGAGACATTCTTCATTTTAACTACTGATAAGATAGCCACAGTATCAGTTTTGTAAAACTATTTTGTATTTACCAGTATAATTAATAAGAAGGTGAGCTCTTCAAGCTTTCGATAGAAAAGAAGCTAAAGATGTTGCACACAGTTCAAATCTCACAACAATAAAAAACAATCTGCTTACAATAAGGTAATAGTGTTTTTTAAAAACCCTAATGTAAAATTCTAGATCAACAAATGTGTGAAGGCAAATCCCTGGATTTCTGCCCATATAACAAAGTCTTCTCTCGAGAAAACTATCCAGAAAGCAAGATTTTAGTTAAAAAGGGCTGACTGGGAGTTTTTATTTGGTGAACTCATTATTTTTAACTCTTTTATTTTTAACAATTTCAAAGCTAAGAAAAGTGAGTATGTTATTCATGTCTCACTTCACAGAGTGTTAACAATTCGCCACATTCCTAAGAGGGTCCATGACACAGAAAGTGAGAAAGTGCAGGCAGTGCGTGCTGCTGTCGGCAGGAGGTGAGGCACACTTCCCTGGTGCCATCTTACCCACACTTCCCTGCAACGCTGCCAACAAATACGAACATCAGACAGAACGGAAATCCACGTTCAAAGATATCATTCATAAGGAGCTTCGCTTCCCTTTACTCTTCCATACTGAGATATTTTAATACTCAATTATCCAAATATAATTTTTAAGTGTAATTATTATTTATACTCTACATTTTCATATAAAAGTCTGAGGTTTCTACTTGGGAATTACATTTGGAAGTAATGACTTTTTTTAAAAGCAGGCTATGTAGTCACTTTTCCTTTTTCTTTTTAGCAGTTCCAACTGAGTTTCCTTCTCCACAGGTAAGAAGATCTTGTTCTTTTTTGAGCTTAAGCCTCTGAAATAACAGTGTATTGGACCTTGGGTCTTAACTATTTCATAATTACAACTGTAGCTTTTTAAGAAGTTATTTTTAGAAGCTGTATTTAACAATAAATGTATGCAGTAAATTCTGTGTTAAAAAGATAAAGCAGAAGTCTAGGACTTTTGAATTCTAGAAAAGAACAAAAAGGGAAGTTGAGGGCGGAAAGGAAATGTGGATGGATTATAAGCTAAAATGAAGAGGCAGCTGGAATGTTGTTCTGCTGCAGAATCTTTCAGAGATGGGGCTTACCACTTCACCCTTCAGTGCAGTAGCAGTTTCAGTGAGCCGGAGAAGCCATCAGTGATGAAGAATGCACAGCACAAGGAAGCACGGGAGAGAGGGGAGTGAGGGGAAGTACAGAAATCAATTCAAGCAAGAAATCAAAATTCCAAAAGGCTTAAAACCCCCAATGGGCACAGTTACATGGTCAGTTAATGCAACAAGGATTAAAGACCAAGTATGAGGAAGTCAAAACTGTCATTTCTGGTACCAAAAGGCAGAATTTAAATAATAGGTGAATTGAAGAAAGAAGTTAATGTAAAAAAATTTAGTCTAAAAGCCAGTTTTGGGGCATCTAGGTGGCTGAGTTGTTTAAGCGTCAGACATTTTCAGACAACACTTTCGGATTTCAGTTCAGGTCATGATCCCACGGTCGTGGGACTGAGCCCCACATAGGGCTCTGCACTGAACGTGGTACCTGCTTGAGATTCTCTCTCTGCCACTCCCACTCAAAATAAATTAAAAAAAAAATTTTTTTAAAGCCACTTTGTAAATGCCCAACTTATCAAGAATACATAAAGGTTAACGCTGAGCAAAGAGGTAAAAATAAAAAGGCTTTTCTTTCTTTTGTACTTTTTGAAAAAAAATTACTATAGTGGTGGGGTATGAGTGTGCACAAATGTGTGAGGACACGGCACTCTTTCTAAGTCCTGAAATCTGTAAGAGGGCCCCATGAAAAAGACTGTAAGCTTCTCAACCACATATTTTTAAGAGATCTCACTCAAGCTTGGAATAAGTAAAACTGATTTTGTAGAATTCTTACAGCAGGCTTGAGAGGTCTAAAAACTTCCTTCTTATCTTCAGATTTTTTCACTGCATTTTCGAGGCGCTGAGATGGAGAGCCTTCAGATTTGGATGACGCTGTGAAATTCAAGAGCAGAAATGGATAAACATAGAGAAGTGCGTCACATAAAGCTGACCCAGCCCACCCAGCCTCTGCCTCTCTCCCCTCCTTCTCCCTCCCACTCCTGCTAACCCTACTCAAGGCTTCACACTCAGACCTGACTCTGCTTAGCATGTATTCGTAACACCTTGTTACATTATGTCAATGACATACTGGAGGGAACTTTCACTAACTTAATATTTTGACAGTTAAAATAACCAATAATGATGACAGAGTGGATGGGAGCCTACATTCTAAGAAGTGGGTTCAAATCCCAGCTCAGACATTTAGCTAATCATCTTGGACAAGTTTATCAATCTCACTAAATTGCAGTTGCTTTAATCTGTAAAATGGAGACACAATACATTTCTTTCTTTCTCTCTCTCTTTCTCTCTCTCTTTCTCTCTCTCTCTCTCTCTCTCTCTCTCTCTCTCTCTCTCTCTCTCCCCCGGTCATTTTAAGGATTAAGTGAGATTATGCATATAAAGTGCTCACAGTGAGAGGCATGTGTAAGCTCTCAAAAGTGAACTCTTTGTTATTAAAATTATGGTAGCATTAGCAACCTGTACTGAAACATTGCTTTGTGGTATGCAGCTGTGGAAAAACCATAGGCCTTTTTACATGATTAAAAAGAACCTCCAATACACTATCATAGCCCAATACTGTTAACGAGGGAAGGGAAAAACAAAGGCATCCTACATCTCACTCTGAAGCGCTCCCCAGAGCCGCTCTGAGACCCAGGGTGGGACCCAGGCTGGGATCCTGAGTTGCTGGACCCCGAGGAGCTGCCACTGCCGGGCCTGGGCACCAGCTTCTCCACTCTCTCCCACAGCAGCCTGGGCTCAATACTGCTGTTAGAAAAGAAAAGAGAAAAGCTAATGCATTATGCCAAGATCAAGTTATAAACATATGCGTGATGTGTCCATCGATGTCTTTGAAATCTAGGTGAGAAAAAAATGGCAACATTTAACATTAAAACAGCATTTAACATTAAATTCACCAAAAGTTAACTAGGTTATTCATGGATTTTTATCTCCCAGATCCTTTTTTAAATTCAAGCATAGTTCACACACGTCACATTGGTTTTGGGTATACAAAGTGTCCCAGATAATCTCATATCAAAAATGTTAAATGACAGGCTACCATTAGCAGACCCCACATCTTCATCACAACTGACAGGAAATGCTACTGTTCAGTCTAAAAGCGTTACTATTTCTGTCACAGCTACAAACTCAGTTTCTTATTATAAAAAAGTCTACTTATGTAATCACACACAAAATTATACTATTCTCACTGTCCATCAGTGCTTTCAAGGGCCAACACTTATGCAGCATACTCCCTTGTATGGGCTGTGTTAGAAACATGACAGAAAGCACAGGTTGTGATGTACCCTGGCCACGGATGCAATCAGAGCACAAGTTTGCTAGGTTACAATTAATACAGAGACTCAATCACAGGAGAATCCCACAGTCTACCCTGATCATTTAAGGACTAAGAAGGCTCTCTGCAGCTTCTGGCCTGTCTTCCATCTTAGCACTTCAAGTTCTAAAAGGCTAGATGTGCACAAGGCTAACTTCAGAGGTTTGGCGGTGATCAAGTACAAAATAGTCAACATAGTGCCCTTTCCTTCTCCTAGGACGGCACTGGCTAATGGAAATCACAGAGAGGATGAAAACACTCTGTAGCTGAGTAGTATAACATGGTAGTATAACATGCACGTGGCTCCTGAGCATGTGAAATGGGACTAGCACAGCTAAGGAAAATAACTTTTAATTATATTGAATTTTAATTAAGTGAAATTCAAATTTAGATAGCTGTTTAGCTATTTTAAGTAACAGAACAGCTCTATAACCTGAAAATATTATTTGGTTAACTCACTAGTTTATTACAGACTGCAAGTCAACCCCGCACTTTCTTTCGTTTGTGATTTCCATACCACTCCCAAGGCATTAGGACATCCTTTAGAGGATAAACTCCCTCAGGTTACAATTGTCTCAGACTCTCCCCTGCCTTCCCTTCCACTTGCCCTTACACAGACAGGGAGTTTTCATTTTAAAACTGCCAAACATACCATTGGATTCAGACTCTTTTTTCACTATAGACCAGTTTGCTATTATTCATGATAATGGATTTCCTGGCAGTTTTTCTTTTATAAACTGATGATTTCTTTACCCCAGATGGTTCCATGTTTATGAGCATTTTTATGAAAACAAGTATGATGGAATATTCTGTGCAGTAAACCTATTCTTAAGGTTCCCTCTTCTCTTACCTGGTGGAGTTTCTTTGACCTGCTTGGCTATTTTGCTGTCCACTGCCTTGCAGTGGGGAATCCCGACGCGACAGAACAGGAGAACGAGATGTTGTCCTCACAGGAACCTTGGGGTAGAAAAATATAGCAATTAAATTATTGAAAATGAGAAGAAAAAAATATTTCCCTACCAAAACATATTTTTACAACAGTCTGAATTATGTGAGCCTTACTATCACTACCCCTCTCCCTGATCCTTCTATGCCCTCCACTGATTCAATATGATAGAGAAAATTTAAGTCAAAGGCATCAAAGGAGCCAGGACAAACAGCCTTTCTACACTTCCGTAACATTTAAATGATGTTTGTACTGAAGCTTAGTGGCAGGGGACATACAAAGCATTTTGCTGAGATAATGTGAGAATCAGAAAAATAAGCTCAAAGAAACCAAACAATGGTCTACAAACGGATCAGTAGGAAATGAAGACTGGTAGGAAGCAAGAAAATATTCAGAGGAAGCAAATTCCAAGTGGAGGGAAAAATTAACGAAATGAAAAAGTGCCTTTCATTTAACTTCGCCATTAACTACCAAAAACAAAACAAAAAATTGAAAAACAAAAATCCCTCAATTTAAAAAGAACAAAATCATTTTTTTGGAAATGTTTATGTTAAATTTTTCTTAAAAGACCTTTTCTGAAAATTTTGATAATCATTAATGTTGCAAAACAATTTATAGCTTTTGTATAAATGTGTAAGACAGCTGCTAAAATATACTTTGATTCTTTTTGTTCTAGAAGTATATTCTTTATAGACTTACTCATATATTATTCTGTTACTCTGTGTTTAAGTATAGCACTAACAACAACCATAAAAAGCTAACTGGCCACTGGCTGAATATAACTGCCTAACTATGGAACTTTCCCCACTGTAAAAAGTTCCTTTGAAGTTTCATTGCCCCTTCATTCTGGTGAAGCCATCATACCCTTAATTAAAATAAATATTTTTTTAAATAACAAAATGGAAAAAAGAAGCACACATCTGTCTTTCTGCTTCTTACCCTTGGAGGCACCTCGTCACTGTCTGATCTAGACCAAGCCTTTTGGGTGGGGTCAGGTACCTCCGACTTAGAGTCAGAACTCTGACTTAGCACCTCACTGCGGGAAGGTGGACATGGGTCCTGAGAGCGAAGATGGTGGTGTGCAAATTTGGGAGGAGAAGGGTCACTGAAGGAATGGGATCGCGAGACAGGGGAAACATTGTTCTTGAGAGATGCCAGGTGGGACCACTGTACCTTACAAGAAAACAAAACACAAAACATTCAATGCGTTCTGCATAAAACGCTTTTCTGGTCAATACCAAATCCAAAACAAGAAGTAGGGGAAGGCAAACTGGGGCAATACAGTACTCGGTAAGCCAAGCAGTGGAACAGTTATACTTCTAAGGGACGAAGCAGTCTGGGGAACACAATATATAGAAAAAAGCAAATTTACATTTATAAAGAAAACTCTTTTAATATCCAGACTAACATTACAGATAGGAGTAAACACAAAGATTAAGGAAACAAAACAAAATCACACAAAAAAAACCCTCACAGAGTCCTAATCCTAAAAGGGAGGACAACATGCTACATGCACATCCATGTCAAAGCAGAGAGTGGACAGGCAGAGAGAGGGAGAAAAGAAAAACCACAAGACAGACACTGCCATACATGCAGACCTATCTATCCATCCTCACATCACCTGGTCTCGTAAAATTTCAGACCAAATAACCACAGAACACATTTAATGAGCAAAGACAAACCCCTATGTGTTGGCAGATTACAGCAATACAACTTAAAAACAGCCAACTTTTCAAATACACCGATTTTATTTCTTTCTTCTCTCAAGTCATAAAACACTCATGCTTTAGAGATTGCTATCCATGTTCATAGTAGTTACAAAAAAAGGAATTTTGGTTTCTTTAGGAATATTCAATACTATCATTCCCTCTGCTGCTGCTACTGGAGTATGCCTTCTACTTGACAATTGAAAAAAATGTTAACAACAACTTGTCACCTGAGTTAATCTGGTTGCTTTTAAATTGGGAAAATAATCTCTGAAATAATCTATATTTTATTATATTAGATTGCAATTTATATAATTCCAGCTATGCTATCTATTATATCAACGCACTTAATGAGAACTAAAAATACCAAATCACAATTGGCTCAACCTTTCTACATGCAAGATTCAGAATAAGTCCCATAGGAGAGGGACAAATTCCATTTACTGGCATAATCCCAGACCGCTTAAATGTTTAAAATTTTCAGGTGGAAAAATGTGAAACAAAGCATTATCTACAACTATAATAAAAATTGGGTTTAAAAATAGAATCCTATGTGAACAGTCTCCTCAAAGAATTTTTTCATAAGCATAGGTTTCAGTCCAAAGCAACTTTAGGTAAAAAGAAGAAAAGGGAGGCTATAATCATTAATATAAAAGTAGCCTACATAATTCAGGAACTCCTATTTTCTAAATTGTTAGTGGCCAAATAGATAAAAATTTTCTATTTGTTGTAAGTTTAACTTTCAGAATAAAAAGTTTAGTCCTAGACTCTTCATCCAAATGTTGTTAAACAAACCTACTGTACTAGTCCCTCTTCCCTTCCCTCTCCCCCCTTTAACCTGTACTGTTTTCTTCACAATCTGGCTTGTGGCTCAGCTCTTCTGTGAATCAACACACTGCTGACTGCATGTAAATTCCTCCCTGTCCCCTAACACCCCCCAACCCCACAAACACATGCTTTGCTTATTAGGTCTGGTCCTTCTTTTTTCTTTTCTTCTTCTTTTTTTTAAACAACTCCTCCATACTGGGATTATTTATTGTAAAGCATGTTCAAATCCTCCTTTGGATTTTTTTTTTTTCTGAACACCACAGCTACTTCAATCACAAGAATATGAACTTTTGTCCCCGAACACATGCAAGCATCCGTGACAAGTCAACTCAGGCTTCAAGGTGCCAAATGTCTAAATGTTACTTATTTTCAGTAAGAGAATAGGAATCTGTATTTTAAGGACCTCTCAGATCTTTGACATGGATAATCCCTGCTATTAACTGTTTTCTCTGGACAGGACAGAGGGTTCTCTTTTAACCACATAGCACTCAGCCCAGGGGTTCTCCCTCACCTAGACAAGGCAGAATGCTGTGGTCAACCTAATGAAAGGACCTTTCCCCTGGCCTACTTCAGGGAAATGCATACTGAACCTACTAGATCATATCTTCTTTTGGATCTTGAACCTTTTGAGAATCTAATGAAAGGCCCTTTTCTCCCAGAAAAAATATGTACATTTGGACAAACCAATAAATTCTATATGTAATTTCAACTGGGCTGTCACTGGATTTCCAAAAGCCCACTCATGCAACTGGCCAGGAACCAAGGATCAAAGGTTAAGAAAAGGTTCTGGTTCTCCCTCTATGTACTTTCTAAAAACAAACCTGAAAAAATTTTGAATTAGAGAAAGGAGGCATTTGTTTATGAGCATCTGAGTTAGGAAAGACAAAAAGACTAAAAGAAGAAATCACTGAATCTAGATATCCTTAATGAGTATAATAAAAATCTTTTTAAAAAATCCTTCTTTTCTCTATCAACTAAGGGGATATCACCTGTAAGTTAATTTAGAATCACTCCTGTGAATCTCTTTTTTTCCTAATGTGGTAACAAACCAATCTGTGAATGTTACAAGCAGGCCCATGGCTTAGTGAACTACCGTGTGAGTCACCTCAGCCCACAGCCACCGGGCTGTTGCTACCTGTGGCTCAGCTGGTCTCTGCAGGGCAGGATGCACAGACTCGGAGTTGCCATTGGAAAAAGACTCTGATCTGGAAGGCACTGGTGGCTCCAATACTCTGCCTGTCTGCTTAGACTGGGCTTCAGGGGAGCTGTGGTTAGTTTTCCTAAATCTATCTTCCACCTGCATCAGAGAATTAGAAGACATAACTCAGTGTTAGTAGGGAAAAGCAGAGATCCCAAAGAAAGCTTGAGTGGAAGGGCCCTAGAGAGAAATTTTCTCTTTTCTCTAGCTACAAGGAAAGAGAGGAGGCAAATATAATAGGGCTAAAATTCAATTTGAGATAAAGAAATATGAAGATAAAAATTAAGCCTTTAATATCTCCTGGCAAGAATTCTAAGATTGTACATGATGATAAAAAACTAGAAAAAAAAATGAACGTCACAACTAACTACACCAAAAGATTAAGATTAGAAGATTATCATCAGGAATTCAAAACACATTTCATCGTACCCAAAACAAAGGCATTCTAGGATACGGAGAACACTTGTTCCTAGAATCTACTCTCTGTGAGGGTGAGACGTGGTGGAAGGGTGCCACCTACAGGCCAGGTTTCAACACACTGCAGAAGTCAACCAGCTTCCAGGATTCCTAGTATTCCAAAAGTTACCGCTTTGCCACATCCTCACCAGGAGGCTCTGGGTGGCCCAACTGCACCAATTTCATTAACAAATCACAATCAGTGATTTGTTAAAAAAGTCAGTATAATTGGGCTATAGGCACTGTTCATTTTCATGGTGGTTTTGGAAAAATAGTTAACCAGGACACCATCCCCTTATGTACATTTTAAGAATGATTTTGCCATATAATCTTCCCTCTGTTTAGTGCTCACTTCACCCAAGAGTTGTTTACAGAGGCACTCTGGTTGTCTCTGGAGAAAACACCAAGCAGATAAGGGACCGCAGGCAAGTGTCCTTTCACTTGTCTGAACCACATTTTCTTGGCTAGAAAACCAAAAGACTGGCTCTGATCTGCTCTCTGTGTCCCTGTCTAGGCTTACTATTACACAGCTCCTAAGAGTCATTCTATAACTTCCCAGGGAATGAGCAACACCAGATCAATATTTAAGCAACAAAGGAAAGAAAATACCTCTCGGGTTCTGTCAGTGGGCTCATAGTGGGGCTTAGGCTCTGGAGCGTGATAGCTTGGCTTGCTCCTTTCCTGCTGCGGTGGCTGCTGCTGCTGCGGGTGCGGCCTCCTGTGGTCATGCTGTAGAGACAGGAGATATGCTTGTTCTTGTTGCAACTGCCTCTGGAGCCTCTCTGCCTGCCGGTGCTCCTCCATCTCCCGCCATCGGCACTCCTTGGAGAGGGAGAGGAGAACACTAAATCTATGGGCCACCGCACAACTCGCCTCTTCTCTGGATTCATTCTCAACTTTTCACAAAGACCATGCCTTCCCCCCCACCTTTTTTTAATCACAGAGCAAAATGACTGGGATTTTAAATAGCGTATTACCTGCGGAAAAATATGACAGCTTGTTGCTAACCATAATATCACTGGACAGAGAGAGAATTCAATTAAAAGTTGGTTTTGGTGGTTTCAAAAGTTAGTGTATTAGGCAAAAATCCTATGGCATGTGCTTTGAACTTTCAGCCTTTGGCATTCTAGTTTGTTCACTGAATGCCAAGTTCTGTTCAAACCCTTGCTATCTACCAAAGAGAACGGTTAACTCTTCAACAGGAAATAAGTAAATAGAAGCCACCTCGAAATGTGCCCAAAGCAGCATGACCACAGAGGACATCTCCATTTGAGCCTGTCAGCCCACAACGCTAACCAAAATGGTCTGGTAATCACCACGGCTATGCCCAAAGCTCAGGGGAGGGATAGAGAAATGAGCCCTAATGCTACGGAACAAGACAGATACAGGGCGTTACCAGTAACATGGCCTGCTCCTGGAGCAGCTGCTGCTGAAGGATTTCCAAGTGCCGCTGCTCCTCTTCTAGCTGTCGCCTGATATACTCCTGTCACACAGAAATTACCCAGCAATCAATTTATCCCAAAGGAAAGCATCAGAACCACCTGAATGGAGCACCAAGAACCATTTGCCCCAATGGTCTTCAGTGGTAATTCACTTAGTGATGGATATATTATGAAACATATAGTGAAAGATTGTCCCCAAGATCTTCAAATTGGTCAACGAAGATCTAAAGAGTCTAATAAATGATGATATACACTCTACTGATATACACCAAAGTATCTGATAGTTCTTCTGTAAGAACGCAGCTGTTAAATACAATTGCAGGATTTCAAAGAACCAGGATACTCCTCTTAAGGATGGTAGACCAGAGAAATCAAGTTTAATTAGATAAGAAACCAGAGGGTTCTCATTGCCCTAGAGGGTTCCGATGAATCATTTAAAACAAGCATGGATTGCCAATTTTTAAAACCCCAAACCAAAATCCGTTTTAATATTAAAACAGAACAAACATGATTTGTGTTTTCTCTGATGACACAGAAGGTACCTGGAATGACTATATTCTGAAAGCCATGATCTGTGAACACCAGACTCAGGTGGTTTCTCACAAATGAATAGGCCCAGGCTCTTCAAGAAGAGACTGAGAGTGTGTGTGTGTGTGTTTGTGGGGAGGGGGCGGGGAACTTATTTTCAAGGGGAAGAGAATGACAAGCCTCTGGATCAATGAAAACAGGTACATACCCAAAACATGTAAAGAGGAGAAATCCAACCTTGAAGTTGCATGCGTATTTAATAGACTAGGAAATCAAGAGACGTTTGGAAATCTCAGACCTTTAGAAAACCCTCAACCTTCCATTTTCTCAGTATCCTCATTTGAGAAATGAGTATCAA
The DNA here is from genome assembly GCF_018350195.1 of Panthera tigris. Classification (NCBI taxonomy): domain Eukaryota; kingdom Metazoa; phylum Chordata; class Mammalia; order Carnivora; family Felidae; genus Panthera; species Panthera tigris. The sequence goes on from NC_056662.1 coordinate 57,875,254, forward strand.
GAATATTCTTGGGGCACGTGGATGACTCAGTTGGTTAAACGTCTGACTTCAGCTCAGATCATAATCTTGTGGTTCGGGAGTTCGAGCCCCGCGTCGGACTCTGGGCTGACAGCTCAGAGCCTGGAGCCTGCTTCAGATTCAGTCTCCCTCTCTCTCCCTGCTCCTCCCTCGCACTCTGTCTCTCTCTCTCTCTCTCAAAATGAAACAAACATTTAAAAAAATTGGGGCGCCTGGATGGCTCAGTTGGTTAAGCGGCCGACTTTGACTCAGGTCATGATCCCGTGATCCGTGAGTTCGAGCCCCGCGTCGGGCTCTGTGCTGACAGCCCAGAGCCTGGAGCCTGTTTCAGATTCTGTGTCTCCCTCTCTCTGACCCTCCCCCGTTCATGCTCTGTCTCTCTCTGTCTCAAAAATAAATAAATGTTAAAAAAAAATTTTTTTTAATAAAAAAAAAAAACATTCTCTTGCAACTCTCAAGATTTTTTGTAAGGCTCAAATAGGACACAGACATTAAACAACTCTGAAATACAAACAAAAGAAGTTTCCTTCCTTTTCAAGAAGGAAAAAAGCTAACTGTTCCAGAAAGGGAGTAGACTAAGAGATCTAAGAAGAGAAGTTTTATTCTGAAATTCAGATTACGTCTTTACAGTGTCTAATGCTGACCATCCACTTGTACCATGGCACACATTTTAAAATAAAAATAGCTATACATCTGAGCTGGACAGAAGTTTTAGTTAACCAATAATTCTGGTTTAGAGAATGCAGGATAACACAAATCATGACATATACATTTCCTCAGAAACCTTTATCTTATAAAATAAACTTTACCCAAAAAAGCCAATCTGGGAGAAAGTGTATCTAGAAGGGCATTTGCAAAGACACTCTGATTCCAACCTGGGCTCCAAGTCCCATTCCTCCTAGCCTAACCTTCCACGGCACATGCTATGCCAAGCACTGACCTAGCATGACATGTGGCCTTCCCCTGTAACAGCTGAGAAAGGAATCTGAGTTCCAACTCACCTCTTCTTTGAACTAGACTGAAATGAACCATAACTTGAAAGACCAAATTAGTACAGTCGTTTTGTCTTTTTGCCTTCAAAACACAAGGACAACCAGGAAAGTCACGTCTATCCAAACCACAAATGTCCTAACATACAATGAGCATGCAGAATACAATCATACATGTATACAAACATGCAGAAGTGCAGTTTCTTACAGCACTGTTAACACGAAAGATTTTGCAACAGAATAAGGAAAGCAGAATAAAACTACTTTGATACCTATCGATTTTCAAGAAGAGGTAAAGGATACTTGCTATACACTGCTAGGAATTTACCCAAGGGATACAGGAGTGCTGATGCATAGGGGCACTTGTATCCCAATGTTTATAGCAGCACTTTCAACAATAGCCAAATTATGGAAAGAGCCTAAATGTCCATCAACTGATGAATGGATAAAGAAGATATGGTTTATATATACAATGGAATACTACCTGGCAATGAGAAAGAATGAAATCTGGTCATTTGTAGCAATGTGGATGGAACTGGAGGGTATTATGCTAAGTGAAATAAGTCAGGCAGAGAAAGACAGATACCATATGTTTTCACTTATATGTGGATCCTGAGAAACTTAAGAGAAGACATGGGGGAGGGCAAGGGGGAAAAAAGTTATAGAGAGGGAGGGAGGCAAACCACAAGAGACTCTGAAATGCTGAGAACAAACTGATGGTTGATGGGGGGTGGGGGAGAGGGGAAAGTGGGTGATGGGCATTGAGGAGGGCACCTGTTGGGATGAGCACTGGATGTTGTATGGAAACCAATTTGACAATAAATTATATTTAACATAAAAAAAAGAATACTTGCTATACATGAATGTTAATGACTGTCACTAGCACATTAAAGATGAAGTATTACTGTCACATACTCCTCTCACCATCACATTGTGAGAATTACCCCTAGAAGACTTAACTTTCAAAAGCTTAATTACTTTTACTCCTCTTTGCAATCCCTAAGTATAAATCAGAATGTGGGGAAAAACAAAACAAACAAACCCAAAACACACCAGTGCTGACTGGCCAATAATGTCAATAGTAACAGAAATATCCTTAAATTCTCAGGAAGAAATAGTACATGTGCAGAGAACCTGAAGCATATGATCAGTTTCAAGGATAGTAGCTGAATACTCAACTGTGGAAGTTAATACCATAGTTGATAAGTATTTTAAGTACGAATTTCAAGTATTATTTAAATTGGTCTCCGTTCATATCTTTCCTCCTTTACTCAAAGCTCATAACAAAGAGCGATCAATTCAAAGATGTGAGAGGTGAAGAGGTTCTGAGGGGCTCACACTGACAGCACAGACACAAAAGCACAGTCAATTCAGGGAACAGAGATTTCTAAAGACAACTATAGCTGGCATCAATAAAATGCTCTAAGTATTACCAAAATATCATCTTTTTTGGCTAAACAAAACCACGATGTTATTAGTTTTTCTAAGCTACATAGGTATATACTGAGTTATATACAAATATGTTTATTATGATATTCAGCCACTGGATAATTCAAACATTCCTTGTGGTTGGTTTTTCAGTTCATTAAAGAAAAGGCTAATCATCATCCAGATATTTGAGGTTCAAAGCATTTAAGCCAAGCCCAAAAAGAAATATTCAGAAATCTTTTGGGCATCACACTAGTTGGAGACCACTCAACTGACTTCAAGAGGTTTCTAAATGTAAAAATTTATCCATCATTTTTAATTTCAATTTATTAATTCAATTTATTGCTGTGCTTCCAATTGTGCTTCGGCATTTTCAAACCTCTGAAGTCCTGAATATGTGTGTGTGTGTTCGTGTGTGTGTGTGTTCGTGTGTGTGTGTGTTCGTGTGTGTGTGTGTGTGTGTGTACATACATGCGTGCACACGTGTCTGTACTTTGAGTCCCAAATCCCCCAACTCTACAAAGCAACCTCACATATGACCTCACATATGCATGGTCAGAACATTCTTTTGTGACCTAACCTGTTCTCTTTCAACTCTCCTCTTTTCTTCCTCTGCCCGTCTCCTCTCTTCTTCTTCTTTACGTCTTCTTTCCAGTTCCTCCAGACGCCTCTTCTCTTCTTGTTCTCTCCTTCGCTGTTCACGTTCTTGCTGCCTTCTAGCTTCACGTTCTCTCCTTTGTTGCTGCGCAAGTAAAGATATGTAATCAGCAGGTATCTTCTAACTACTGCTCTCATGACACTTTGCTGACCATTTACAGGTAGGTGCTGATGAGGGGAAGTTCACAGACCCCATCTCGACTGGCCAGTTATTTCCACACTGCTCCTCCACCCCACATGTACCAGCTTCCTCATAAATATTGGTCAAAGGTGGGGTGCTTCTGTGAATCCTTACACAGTTTGGTTTCGTTTGATATCAATTCCCCATTCTTCACTATACTACGCAACTAAAGGACAGGGAATTCTTTATCCATGCACATCACTAACAGAATTATCCAGGGCCCTTAAATCAGAAGAAAAAGACAGAAGACAAAGGAATAAAGGAGAACGGAAGTAAAGCAAAGAGGAAAGAAATAGTTAAAAAGAGGAAAAAGAAAGGAAAAAGAAATTGACAACAATAAGAATAAGAATTACCAGTATTATTCATAGTAATGAATTTAAGAAACTGCCACAGCACACATGCATACTATATGTCCTGCACTGTGCTCAGTGTTTGATATTCTTTATTCCATTTCCTTTATCTAATAAAATTTTCAAAACAAACCTGGAAATAAGTATTTCAATCCTACTTTACAGATGAGCAAATAGGTTCAGAAGAGTCACGTGATTTGCACAGTGTCACCCAGCTAGCAAGTCCCAAACTAGAAGGGCCATTCTGCCTCTAATGCCTGTAGTATTAACCATGTGCATCCTACTAGCAGGTAGGTAGTAACAACCGTTACTCTAACAACCGTTCCTAATCCAGGCTGTTCTATATAACCCCTAAGTATAGAGTAGTGGGACACAATGGGCACCTGTCTGGCTGCTTTTCTCATCCAGCCCCAGACATCTGTTAATAAGGCACTTCTACAGTGTAAAGTATAGAATTAACCAATTCTTCCCACAAATATGAAAAATGCTAGCCTCTAGACTAGGGCCATCTAATAAAACACTCCAGGATGATGAAAATGTTCTGTCTCAGTACTATTCAATAGAGTAGCTACTAGCCACATGTTGCTACTGAGTACCTAAAATATGACTAGTACGATTGAGGAACTTCCTTTTCAATTTTACTTCAATGAAGTTAACTTAAGTTTAAATAGCCATATATGGCTAGTGGCTACTGTACTGGACAGCACAGGTCTAAAGAATACACACCCATCAAATTTCTCAAGACACAGGAAGCTGACAGTATTATCACAAACTTCAATATGGCACTAAGATTATTAAATAAGAAAGTTTGGGATAAAGTTATTGGGGATATTAGACATAAATATTTGTAATAGGCATAAAAGTAGGTATTTATTATAGTCTGAGTATTAATTTCTACCCCCCCCAACACACACACACAAGCATTCATTCTGAAGGTAGACACTTAAAAAAATGATTTCCTAAGAAATATAAAGAAATGTCTTATATGTGGAACCCTTGCACAGAGAGGATTTCTTGGTACCTGGTCTCTCTCAGCTGAGTGTTACATGACCATTACTCTCAATACAGTTCTGAGTTAGCTTCTGGCCCCATCTCCTCTCTCATTCCATATATTGCATGGTTTAGTTATTTTTCTTTAAAAATTTTTTTATATGTTTATTTATCTTTGAGAGACAGAAACAGAATGCGAGTGGGTTAGGGGCAGAGAGAGGGAGACACAGAATCTGAAGGAGGGTCCAAGCTCCGAGCTGTCAGCACGGAGACTGTGAGATCATGACCCAAGCTGAAGTTGGACCTCAACCGACTGAGCCACCCATGTGCCCCTCATGCTTTATTTTTTTCCCAGCAATGTCTGCTCTTAGAATTCAACACACAAAACACACAGTTTCCCATGGGTGTGGGTAGGGTCGTAGAAATAAAAGAGTTCCTGTCCTGGTGTTTAGAAACTACAACTTTAATGGCCAAGGCATCTTTATTAAATTGAAACATGTACACTGTCCCCATACAATGTACTTGCTGCCTGTCATTTGCTAGCTTAATGCCCATACAGGCACATGTGCCATGGTGTGGGGCTTGCATTCAGGGCACCTGGCCCTGAGCACTGTGCTGCACCTTGGGAGGAAAGAGGCCTTTCTTTTTAAAAACTAGCTACCGAGGGGCGCCTGGGTGGCTCAGTTGGTTAGGCGACTGACTTCAGCTCAGGTGATGATCTCACAGTTCGTGAGTTCGAGCCCTGCATTGGGCTCTGTGCTAACAGCTCAGAGCCTGGAGCCTACTTCAGATTCTGTGTCTCCCTCTCTCTCTACCCCTCCTCCTCACACTCTGTATCTCTCTGTCTCTCAATAATAAATGAACATTAAAAAAAAATTTTTTTTAAACTAGCTACTGATAAATAAAACCCACAAAACCACCTCACCCTGCCCCAGGACTTCACCAGCAATATAACACAGACACTTGAGGAAAGAAATCTGAGAATCTCATCCAAGCAGTGTTACTGGAGCCTTTCTACTTCAAAGCAAATTAAGTTAAGATCTTTTATTTTACAATTTTTGCTTTTTCCATTCAGGAACAAAAAGAAGAGAGTGGCTTTTACCAGTACGTTACTTATAACAAATATAAGCTCAGAATACAACCATTTCTCTAACACTGGTAATAAAAATCCTCATATTTTGCCAATTGGGAAACAAGTTTCTTTGCTTTAAACAGAAATTCTTTAATTCTTTCAGATATTCCTGACTAGCCATGTCTTCCAAAGGAAAGCATCTTCTGAGCTTCTGTATTGAATATAAAGACATTCAAAATGAAACAAAAAGCCTTCTAATAAACCTAAAACATAAAGAATCTCATTCGATCAGTTTTAAAGCTTAAAACAGTTGTGAGTATTTTCCTCTAAGAGGTGAACATGGAAGCTCTGTGGAAGTTTCTGTCCTGAGGAGTGAGAGTGGTTTTGTGTACTTTACTATTTTTACAGACTCAGCACTGCTTAGTTCTGAGAACAACCATGGGCAAGGCTGGCAACAATCAGGACACTTTCAGGTTTTATAAAAGAGAAATGACTTGCTAGAATACATTGGGTTTAGCAAACACCTGGCAGGCAAGGTAAGAAGGGCCTCACCTCTGGATGAAAATAAGAACCCACAATCACAACAAAGGAAGACAGAAAGCTACCTGACAAGATATGTAAACAATTTCCCTCCAAATCTGTCAGACAAAAGGAAAACAGAAAAACAAAGAAAAGGGAAACAAAATCAAAGGCAAGCAGTATCTACTGCCCTTAAAATTGCCCCTTAGCTTCAGAGAATTTAGGCTCCAAGTATATCGGATTAATATGAACAGGTCAGAAGAGGCAAAGAACCTTATGCAATGAATTTTACAACTTTTAGATAACAAAAGTAGCCAAAATGGGCTAGAGGGGTCCTTTGAAAAATTTTAGTACACACCATGGAATCCTAGAAAGACAAGTGAAAGGTCTCAAGGGACAGAGGTTGTGGTCCTGATTCTGCTCAGCTTCCCTGTTACAAGCCACTTCCCCTCTATGAGCCCCAGGTTCCTGACTTGTCAGAACAGAGTTATGTGTGGTGGGGGTGCGAAGGAGGCAGTGTGCATCAGAAATCATCATGGTGTGGAGTTTACAATGGTTATTATTTTGAAGAAGTCAATAGTTGGTGTCTACAATGAGAAAAAGTGTTTAAAAAGTCTTATAGGCAATGAACTCTAAGAGAATCATTCCTCCGCAAAAGATCTGCCCCCCACACCATCCTGTGGAGGGCGCCCTGATGCACTGAAATTAAGAGAGGAGAGAAGTGAAGAACTAGCATGGTAGGTGTCTACATCAGCAGTCTCTAGAAGTGAACAAGACCATCGAGTGAAGTCTAGGAAAAAAACACTCAACTCTTATTTACTTGTATTTGTAGCTCACCCTTTTTAAGATAGCTATTTCTGCATGTTTTATAATATACATACTCAGTGCAAAGGTATGTTAAGTAGACATATGCGTCAGATATACGCCTTCAGTTTCTTTTACCCTCCATGCCACTGCACTATGCTAAGCAATGCCACATGACCACAGAGATGCAGACCCACAACAGCCGTAGAGATGATGTGCTTACTGCCATTTCCTTATACACCATGCAAACTACTAAAAATTCCTTAATTTTTACATATGATGTTGAAGGTCACAGTAACAGAAAGAAAAGCAATAGCCTGCACTTGTTTCTCTCTTATACTAAAACAACAACAACAACAACAACAAAAAACTTTAATGAAAGCAAAGCCATCCCCATCTCTGCTGACGCCTCAGCTATCATCAGCAAGGACTCCTTCAGGAAAGAGTCAGGAGGGGACACAACTCCAAGGAGAGCCCTGGAGGTTGTCATGCTGAGGTCTGGGAGAAACGACCAACCAGCAGCCTGCTACTAAGCCGCCACACAGCTGGCAGCCAGATGCGGTCTAGCATCCAACTCAAACCAGCCTCCAGATGCAAGCTCCAGAGAAGAAAAGCGGAAGTTGTGGAGGAAAAGCAGAGAGGGAGCGAACCAGGGTCAGAGCTGACTTTCCACATGCTAGGCCTCTCACCTGGAGCTGCTGCCTGCCCCAGTGCACCAAGTACAGGTGTGATCTCAGGCCACCCACTCCCCAGACCCACTTCTCATCTCCCCTCTCCTGAGCTGTTGTCACCTTGACTTCAGGAAATGGCAGGACCTCGGTGCACGTCCTCTGGTCACATGGGCTCTAAAGTGGAAGCACTCATTCTCCTTCAAGGGAGTAAGCCTCCAAGTGGTAAGACATGTACAATCCATTTTCTTGGTTGTTTCCAACTACACTGAGGGCAGGGCTCCTAGCCCATTAGAAAATCTTGACTACTTTCATGTAACTAAATGCTACTACTAAGAGGCAACTTTTAAGTGATTTTACAAGGAGCTTTTTCCACATTATTTACATTTAAAAACATTTTTATTTTTTTAATTTAAATTTTAACATTAGGTGCAACACTGGTTTCAGAAGTAGAAGTCAGTGATTCATCACTTACATATAACACTCAGTGCTCATCACAAGTGCCCTCCTTGATACCAATCACCCATCTAACCCATCCCCACCCATCTCCCTCCATTTGTTCTCCGGCATTTAAGAGTCTCTTGTGGTTTGTTTCCCTTCTTTTCTTTCTCCCACTTCCCATATGTACATTTAAAAAGTTTAAATTAAAGTACGAAGTACTTTAAAAAGTCAAAATGAATTACAAGGTGTATGTCAAAAATAAGGTGCCCCATTTCTCCTCACCCCCAATTCGTGATTCCCAAGGTAGAAACACTTCCAATGCCTTTTGTTTTTCTCAGGAGTATTTGCCTCCTGATTTTTAAATAACACTTTCATAAGAGCTATTTTTAAGAAAATTTCCACTTTAGACACCATCTATTGATTTCTCCCCCAAAGAATATCCATCCACATCACCATTCCATGTTCCCAGTCTAGTCATGTGACAATTTCTGATTAAATGAAAACCACATTCAAGGCAAAATTTAGTGTTTGGAGGAGCTATTAATTGCCTTATTTTTGTTGTTGTGGTCTCTTTCACTGGTTTTCTATGGGTCTATCACAAAATCATCTGTAAAGTCTCTTGCACCACCACAGACCTCCTTCCAATATGGTCAAGTCAATCAGGCATTCTTTCTTCCTAGAGATTTAACCTCTCACACCCCTTTCTTCCCCTACACCAACCAAGACTGCTTGCTCTCCAGGCAGCCTATGCTTGGCCACCAACTTCCCAGGAATTCTTTTGAACTCTCTCCTGTACAGGATCCTGTTTCCTGTAGCCCTTGCCACTTTCGTCCTCATTTGCTGGAACACATTCTCCAGTAGCTTCCTGAGAAGTGAAAACAAGGCAAAAGGCTTTAGGGACTTCGCAGGCCACAGAACCTTTACTCTCACAAGGTACATATAATTTTGACTCAGGCTAGTAATTTTCCCTCAGATTTCTGCAAGCACAGCTATGTCATTTTCTAGTTTCTGATGGTGCTCCTGGAAAATCTCAGACCATTCAGATTCCTGATACTTAGTACAAGACCCATGCACACCCCAACCCTCTACCTACTCCACCCACCATGGCTTTTAGGATGTTCTTTTCATCCCAGACATTGTGAACTGTCAAGACGACATATGTACCTTTGTATGGGTCTTTTTTCATTCATTGTGCAGGAGACTCAGTACATCTTTCAGTCAGTACAGAAATTCGTATTTCTTAGCTCTGGAAACTTTCCTTGAATTAGTTCTGTAGTTCTCCCTACGGTAATTATTTCCTACACCATCTAATTAAATGGTTGTTAAACCCCCTGAATTGATTTGGTTTTTCTTCTGTTCATCATAAACTTAACCCCCCCGCCCCCCACAACGTTCTGGGAGTTTTAATTTATAAAAACTTTTCAGAGGCGCCTGGGTGGTTCGGTCAGTTAAGGGTCTGACTCTTGATTTTGGCTCAGGTCACAATCTCACAGTTTTTGAGTTTGAGCCCTGCACTGGGGTCTGCATTGACAGTGCAGAGCCTGCTTGGGATTTTCTGCCTCCCTCCCCCATCTCTCTCAAAATTAAATAATTAAAAGTTTTTAAAAAATTTAAAAGCTTCAAAAATTCTTAGTTTCTGAACATCGTTTCATGAATATTATTTGTTCTTCTCATTCGAGGGATATTAAGATCCTACACATGTGCATGTGTCTGTGTGTGCAATAGTTTCTGTTCCCTACACTATTTCCTTCAAGATTCTTTTTCTACTTGTCTTTCATGTTAAAGGTTCTTTTCAGTGCCCACAATCTTGGCTGTCCATTCACATTTAAGACAGTAAAAAGGAAATTATAAGGGCTATGGAGAGTGGTTGGTAACTATTAAGCTTCACAGTAAGATGATGGGAAGCAGCATGGGCATTTCACTGGCGCTTTTTGTCCCTTGGGCTAGTCAGTATCTCCAGAGAGGAATCTCTGCAGTATTCTCAGAATCCTCCCCATCTCCTGCCTGGGTTGAGCAGAAGGTGTAGGTAAAGAAGATGGCATCTGTAGTAAGTGTGGCCGCCAACACTGTGGGAGCTGAGGTGAGTGTGCATGCAGTCATACTGGTGAATACTTAGACTTCCAATTAATGCCCTTGTTTTCACTCTCTCTCTCTCTCTCCACATACTCAGTTGTGCCTGAATTCTTCATATACTGAGGCTCTGTTGTTCACTTTTTCTAGGAAGTCTATATCTGTTCCCACAGGGGAGAAGGAACAGAGTAGCCTGGCTGCCTGGGGTGGGAGAATCTAACTCTCCATATATCTACATGCTGTTAGCCCCACCTGCTGCCTCTCATTTTTGACTCTTCCAGAATTTGCAGTACTAGCCTTCTTACAATCTTTACTCTCCCATGTACTATCTAACTTCCACAATTCGGTTTCCTTTCTTGTTCTCGTTGTCCTTGTTTATACCATTTTTCTCAGTCACTTCACTGGGATTTCTCAACGAAAGTGAGGTAAGCATTGGGGTGCCTGAGTGGCTCAGCTGGTTAAGCATCCGTCTCTAGATTTTGGCTCAGGTCAAGTTCTCACGGTTTGTGAGTTCGAGCTTCACATCAGGCTCTGTGCTGATAATGCAGAGCCTACTTGGGATTCTCTCTCTTCCCCTCTCTTTATGCCCCTCCCCTGCTTGCACTCCCCCTCTCTCAAAATAAATAAATATTAAAAAAAATTTTAAGTGAGGTAATAAGCATCATGTTATTTTTCTTCACCTGTTTTCCTAAATCAGTGTAACGGTTATTATGTAATTATTTGCCATAATTTAAAAAAAAATTTAAGTTTTATTCAAAATGCACATCACAAAATAAGAGTAAGCAAATATCTTACAAACACGAATAGGCTACAACTGATGTTCTCAACTGTCAAATGAAAGCCTCCGAAAAGCTTTTTGTTTCCTATGAAAGAAACTCTTGGTTGCTAAATCAACACACACACACACAAAAGACCATAAGCTCCTTGAGAGCAGGAATCCTGTTTCACTTATCTTTTCTGCTCTGTAGTAAATATCACAATAAATACTTTTTTGGGTTGAATCCAACCCTCACACCGAACACACGGCATCCAAGAGAAAAACTGCTGTGATTTTATCTCCAACATTTAGAGTTTAGAGTAATAAAGGACTAAAGAATCCATTCATATCTCTAGGTCCCAACAAGATCCAATCAAATCATAACGCCATCTTTTCAAGATCACTTGGAAAGTACATAAAAGCTTAAACAAGAATTGTTACATTTGGTTAGTGCCTCGTACTTTACACAACACACCTTTTATGCCTCAGAATAGTCTACAAAATCCTTTAAAGTTCTCTAAGGTCTCTCTGGAACTCAAATTAGAGATCTCAAACCCAGAAGTCCATTTAAGAACAGGCATAAATTTCAAGAACAAGTCCCTTCTTTCCAGAGATGCAAGTAGGACTACAAATGATTGATTCATGCATTTGAGAAATATTAATAAGCACCATGGTGAGTATACAAAGATAAACTAGACAGAGCCCTCTCCTCCAAGTCTTGTACGTAACATAAGTCACATGCTTTTTAAAAATCAACAAGACAATGTGGAAAGTGCTGTATTTCCTAGGACTGGCCCACTAAGCAAGTCCTGGTATGAAAACCAACTGGCTGACAAGACTGATGGCTAAGGCAAAAAACAATGCAATTACTGATTTCTTCTTCCACATTATGCTCTAACATTTGAAACTGTAAATTGGACTAAGAGCAAGAATTTAAACTATGAACCATAAAAACCACTATACTCAGAAGAGGCTCTTAATTTAAGGGAGGGGAGACAATTAAAACTAAAAGAAATCCCTTAGTAAATATACCTTAATAGATGATTAATGTGAAAAACTGGCCTCTTGCAAAAGAACCTCAAAAGAAAACAGCCCAAAATAAAACATATGCCATCAACCATCAATTAAGTAACATCAATTCATACTGGATTAACCTTATGCCTGTGATTTCAAATAACAAAACCTACGAAACTCTAATGAACATGCCTTTTCAGGCTTACCCCACTAAGAATGAAAAACATGACATAATCCTTTGAAGCATTTGCAAATTGATGTCATCATTATTTTCTTAAATCACTCTTTGAAAACAAAATCAAAGAAACTAAAAAACTGCATGATGCTATAAAGTGATTTCTACATCTCTCAAATTATAAAGAGAATTCCTTATTATTTAAATTTTCCCAAGCATGCCCAAGTAAATATGTACTTTTCCAGCTATGCTTTAATTAGGCTCCCTTTCTAGTTTGGTACTTAAAAGTAATGCTTTCATCTCACAATTCTAAAAACTTTTCTAAATAGATCACGTTGATAATGGTGAGGTCCATTTAAACACACTTCACTGGACTTACTGTTGTAGAAACTAACGGACTTTAATAAACCAGTCTGGTTTTCACATTCAGCCATTTCCAAGCACTTCCGGGGTCATGTTACTCCACAAACATACCACCACCAATCCTTGAGGTTTTTTTTCCTGCCAGTTCTGATGAGGCCTTAGTAGAAAAATTATTTGCTTCTCCCCAAAGACAACTCTTCCCCATCTTTAGGCAACAAGCAACATTTGGTGAATTAAGCTAACTCTTACAAAATTTAACTGTAAATATAACCAGATGCTAGACTAGGATGTCAAAAGAACATGTGAGAACTTATAAGGAGGCTGAAAGACAAGACAGCTACCCTCTGCAAAAAAAAATGGAGCTGCTGACAGAGAAGGCAGGGCGTGGGCTACAGGGGCACCTGCACACCCAGATGCATGTATGTAAAAAAAGGTAGCCCTGTGCTAATATGTACTTGTGATGGGAGACAATCATGATCTGCCAAACAAAGGCCTTCATGTAAGCAAAGTGGGGTGAGGAAATGGTTCCTATTCCTTTAAGATATGTGAAGATCCGGTTGGGGTAAAGGAGTCCACCATGCCTTCCTTCCAAGATCTCGCAGCCAACAAATACATGGGGCAGTTTATTAACTTTTTTTCTTAGAAACGTTTACATTTTTCTAGTGTTATAATTCAGCTTCAGTACTGATCTCACTTCACACAGAAAAACTGTTTTTCTCTTGCTTTCCTTTATCTTTAATTTCTTCCACTTTCACCCACCCCTCTAAGATTTTAGTCACTTTGAAATTTGTAGAAATGACGGGAATGAATATAACCATGTGTCCTCTTGGTGGAAGAAAAAGCAAAGAGACCGCTGGGGCTGACACTAACATTTACCCCCAACTCGAGGCAGCCCAAATCACCAAGTGACAGCTACACCTCCAGGGCCTAAAAAGTCTACAGAGCATAGGCACTGCGGTCATCTTCCCAAAGGGGAAGACTGGAGAGAAAGGAAATTGGTTTGTTGTCTTTTTCTTTTTTCTAAAGGAAAGGATAAATTCTAACCTTAACTGAGAAGTTTGATTGTGACTCTTCCATACTAAAATAATCAATTATGCATATTAAAAAAACAAAAAAAACAAAACGAGAATGTGCTGATGGCACCAAAGTCCTGCTAAAAAACAAATCTTCTCTAAGAAATTTCCTTTTTCTGAAGTTTACTAAAGTAGCACACCAAACACAGACAAATGTATCTTGCTTTTACCAATAATTAGGTAAGTTTTCTTGAGGTCGAAATGAAGAAGTATCTACTAGCAAACGGAAACTTAGTGAAATATGTAACAGGTTCAAAAAACATCTGAAGTACACCAACTAACATGGCAATCTTAACTTAGACTGCTGATCAGATGTTCTCTTCATATTTGTATTAAAATTAGATGAAGAATGAGAAAACATGCTAATCAAATATGTGGATGTGGTGGGAGTAGGAAGACATAGTTAATAGGTACCAAATCCAGACTCAATGCAAAGAGAGCACAAACCATTAGGATAAGACAACAATACAATCAAATATTCATTTGTGCTCAAAGAAAAAAAAAAAGAAAAGAAAGAATGGAAGAAAAAGCTGGCCTGTGAACAATTTTTATGGGGAAAAAAAATGAGCTAGAGGCAACAATTCTATTTGAGCCAGAGGTGTGATGATGCATCTAAATATGAAAAGTAAATGGTAATATTAAAATTTTTGAGGCTGGGTCATTACCACACGGGGTCTTGAATATGGATGAAATACTTAGAGTAAGCGGAGAAAACCCTGAGTGGATCCTGATGAGAAAGACTAAGGAGCAAAGTCAAACACTAGAGGAGCTGTGAGGTCCAGAAAAGGAGTGGACGAAGCTGCCAGTACAAACTTGGCTGCCTGAGCTCAGCATTCTCCCCTTTTTAGCCTGGGACCATCCAAAAGCAACAAGGAAAATGGAAAACAGAAACAGAAACCTCATTGTCAGCAAAACTGAGAGACAAGACTCAAAAATATCTGCAAGGGCTTCTAAGATCTCCAGTTCATGCAGAAGCCAAGGAAGAGGAAGCAGAGGAAAACAAAGGAGAGAGATCCTATCAGCACATTACAAGGAGCAAAGGAAGAGTGGAGTATATACACATACAGATTTCTTAAAGATGAAGAACTTACGCAGGGCAAAAGCACTAACCTGCAAAGAGAGCTCAGAAATAGAAATGGTGGTGTGACAGGAGTCCTTAGCACCAATAAGCCTGATCTTATGGCAGTTGCATAGAAAGGAAAACCTATACTCAGTTTCCCTACAACCTCGACTCTTGGGCCATTTCTTTTTGCCAGTCATTGCCAGATAGTTGTCATCTCCTTTCAGTTTTAACTGTCATTTATCTTATGACTGAGGCTAACCATCTTTACCTACTTTGTTAATAACAAAAGGAATCCCTATTCCCCACACAGTTCTGATTGAAGGTTTAATGCCAATAAAGGGCTACAAATCATTTATGGGCTCAAATATTCCCAAATTACCTTCTGGGACCTAGAGTATAGACAATGCTTAATTACCCTGGGCTAGAAAAAAGGAGCTAGATTACCAAGAATCCAAATCAGTGGATTCTATTCATGCAAATGTGCCCTGTTTCATACCTAGCTCCATCTTTTCTGATTAAGAGGTGCCAAGAGGTGACTGTGAGTTTGAACTTTTACTAAGAAGCTGAAATTAAATGGCTAATTAAAGCAAGTAAAGTGCAAAGTTCTCACTTAGCAGACATCCTTAATCCTCAAGTCTTTATTTTAACTAATAAAACAAAATGGCTGTAAAACTTTAGTGTCTCTCCTCTAGCCAGTGCTGGTCTTCACTTTGTAATCCTCACTCCCTACTGGGCACAGAGGCTGGATAACGAACACTTGTCTCACTACCACTTGGCCCGAAAGCAATTTCTGTAGCAAATTCTGTGTTACAAATGGGCTGGAGCTAAAGTTACAAACCACCAAACTAACCTGTATCGTGTCCTCAGGGAAAGTAGAGCCCAGGATTTAAATGGACAGTGGAGAATGTCGCATAAAGACACAATTGGAAATTGAGCCTCAAAACTCAAGCATTCTCATATACGAAGTCCATGGTCAACAGGCAACCTTGAAAAACCCTGGACTACTCTGGGTTTCTGTTATGTTCAAAGAACATGGAGAAAGTCTTAAAAATACTACAAAAGAGTTTGCAAAAAAGCCACAAAAAGAGTTACACAAACAGCAATATTGTCCCTCCTACAGAGGAAGGTTATGTCCTATGTTTTTTTCTGCAAGCCCAGGCTGAACATTTCCATTCTCCTTAGCTAGACAGACACTGGTTTTCTAACTCAGGTAAAAGTATAAGTTTTGCAGAATTCAGACTATAAAACACACAAAACAAAGATTCCCCCCAACCCAAATACACTCCTAACTAACTTGTGTAATATGTGCTGTTATCTAAATTAAATTCCACTGTTTAGTATCAATACAGGGCTTTTTTGTTGTTTTGGGTTCTTTTTCTGCCATAAGAAACGTGAAGCGATAAGGTGTATGCATTAAGTGGAGACTACTATGAATGAGAAACTGGGAGTTGTACTATTATGAATGAGAAACTTGGAGCTGTGAGACATATTATGAAAGGTAGTTAGGAAAATAAAATCAAAAGTTTCTTTGAGCCCCAAGTGAAAGAGAAATAACACTTCTATGAATTACAAACGAACAAGTTGTGGGTAACCACATCACCAGTGGTGCTTAGTATTAATGAATTAAATGAGCAGCAGGTAGTACAAAATGTATTTCCCTATCACAGGATATAATTAATCTCACTAGATAACAATTAGATTACAGAACAGCATTTGTATTATACCCAATGTAATTCTTTTTTTCATCCCTTATTATAGTGTGTGCCTAAAGTTAAGGCATTTATAAAAAACTAAAGTTAAGGTGTCTGTACCAAAAAAAATGTTTTTCCTGTGAAAAAGTCTGAAGTTTCAAAAAAATATGTACACATGAACTTAGATCCAGAAGCCAAGAGAAGAAACTAAGTCAGGTCAAGCTTGAGCTGGCCAACTTAAACCATAAACAGAAACAGCCTTTCCAGAACTGGTATGATGCGGTCTCTGGGACCCTGCTGCTCTGCATCTAGCACAATGGTGGGGCAGGTCCTTCAGTTTTTACAAGCAAGGAAAACATTTCAAAGACCTCAAGGAATGTGAAGACCTGACAGTCCAAAACCATAGACAGAAGCCTTCCTTCTGAGGTTACCTGACTAGCTAAGCCAGGGGAAAGGTATCACATCAGGAGGCTACAGAAAACATTCCTTTGAGTGTCTGGCTACCAGTGTGAATAAAGAAAGAGAATACCCACTGGACATTTCCCTCTTCCTACCTCTTCCAGCCTCCGCCTCTGTTCTTTCTGCTGCTCAATCCGTTTCTGCCTCTCTGCCAGCAGCTGCCTTTTATATTCTTCTTGCTCCCGGAGCTGTTGCTCCTGCAGTAGCTGCTGTCTCCGAAGAGCCTCGGAACGTTCCTTGTTCTCCTGTTGCAGTCTCAAGAAATCCCTACGAAGCGTCGACTCACCAGGCACGTTGACAATGGAGCTGTAGGAAAAGGCAGAGCTTTCAGGAGTACTCACAGATCACTCTGCCCTCCGGATGAGACAGCGGCCTCAGCACGCTATTCCATTTCTCATTCATCCTCTTAATGAGTTCCTTCCACCCTGGGACTCAACTAAACATGGGAATAACTGTATCTACAACTCAATAGTATTACATCCTTTATCTGTTTCTGTCCGGGATGTCTGCATGACAAGACATCTCTAACTTCGGATTCTCACATCAACTCAAACTCTATAAAAGGAAAGTTGAAATCCTCTTCTCCCACTTCATTACCCCTCTCTGACCACCTTATTTCCCACCAATAAAAGCAACATCACGTTCTGAGTCTACCACAATAGAATGATCAGAGTAATCTTCAGGACTACCCTTCCCTTCTTCTTCTGGTCCACTAAGTCTTGTCACGTATGCCCTCCCACTGCCTATTTCCAGAGTAAGCAGCTGAGCCCAAGTGGGTCTCAAGAATGAGCCACTGGGAGATAAACAACATCATTCCTAGCTGGTCTCCCTGCTGAGAGCCACCACTCTACTTCCAATGCCCAGAAATAACATGGCAAATCAATCTCCTGAAACCACTCTCTCCTTCTATCATACTCCTATCCAAAACAATTATATTTCTCATGAAATCGATTCAAATTACTAGAAAATATTTAGTCTCAGATGGATTAAAAACATTCTCCTATGTATGAAGAAAAGGATATTACGGAGTTTTATCAAAAGATTTTCTCATCTCTTCATGTGCTCTCTTCAAACCCCCACCGCCCACACATGGGTCCCCACAGGTCTCTCAACACGCCCTTCCAGCCTCCTTTTGTTCAGTAAGTTTTGTGTGGCTAAAGCACAAAGGACTGCCAGGCAAGACCATTATTAAAATTTCAAAATCTCATATTCCTTTAATAGTTACTATAAGGTTCATACTACCAAACCTTCAACCTTCTGCTTCACTGTAACTTGGGAAGCCACAGGTAACCAAAACATAGACTAGTAGATGGGTCAGGACATTATATACACTCGTAGAAAAAATGCAAGACTGGTAACCACACTTGTGGGAAAGCAAAACAAAACAAAACAGAAAACATTTTAGGAAAGACTGCAGTGTTTTTCAATGGAGGCCCTACTGGCCCATGAGTAGGACAGTTCTTTGTGGGTAGGACTATTTAATATGCAGCACAGCATTTACCATCCATGCCTTCTGGAGCAGTAAGTGCCAGCGGCAAGATCCCTTTCCTCAGAACCAAACACAACACTCTACATTTCCAAATAACTGGGGGAGGGGAAACGGTGCAATCTTGGTAAAGCACCAATGAATAAGAGAATCCAGAGGGGGAAAAGTGTTCATAAGAATCTTTTGAAGAATGAAGAAGAATGAAGAGATTAAGGTACTTTCAAAGTACTTTAAGATTTCTTTGAACTACGCAGGCATCTTTTGAAATCCTGGCATTAGCATGAAACAACCTCTTCATAAAGCAGGAAGCTGAACAGTGGCTTCATCATTATTACCTTGGCTCTCCTTCCTGCTCAGGCACTTCCTCCTCTTCTTCCTCACTCCCGCTGTACTCATATTCGGTTTCATCTATAAAGGACAAGATAAATGGAACAGTTCACAAATCATGACACATGGATGTACATGCAAACATCTCTAAGAGCACTATGGCAGAAAATAAACGATACGTTCTTTATGAAAATGATAATGTATATGGAGTACCTGGGGAAGGAGGGGGGTGACACCCAATTCCCTGGGCCACCCTTACTCCCCATGGAAGAGCAGATTTCACTGTATTCAAGACAGTCCCTTATGGGATACACTGGTGAGGGGGTACAGGGCTGTGAGAGGGGTGCTCAAGCTCTTGACACTCAAGAAAAGTGACTCCAATGCATCAGCAAATTGGCAAAATCCCATTGATGCCAAAAGGCTAAAGAAAGAGATTAACTGCCCAAACCAAGGCAACTAGGAGATGTCATCTGTTTACTGTTGGCACTCAGGGAGCCACTCAGAGTGCAGCAGAGAGAAAGGTCTGCGGGACTGATGAGTGAACTACAGGAAGTACTTGGGGCATTGAGAGACAAAATCCAATGTCCCCACATATTACAAAGGTGAAGCCAGGGAAAAATCGGTGCAAAAACAATACAGCAAGAGGAGGAGAGAGAAGGTGCTCTTTCACCACATCAAGCAAAAATGTCAACATGAGCAACCTGTTTTCACATCAGCAGGTTTTATACTACGTCACCCCAAGTAACAGACCTTGTACTTAAGGTCAGTACCTAAACTTTGAGTGAACAATTTCACTCCAGAGAGCAATCAAAACTAGAAAGGTTGAAGAGATGTGTAAAACAAGTCTATTTGCAAACAAAAACCACATTTCTAACTTTTTTCAGAGACACAGGAGTTGGAAATCAGTATCTCGGTAAGAAAAACAGTTCTGAGAACTTAAAATGGGGTCAGTCTATATTATATATAATTCTAGATACACATATCTACAGATTCATCAATCTATATATACAACATTAGTTCTTTTCACTGAGAAGACCATCAAAACTGTATAATTTTAAAGAACATAAAAACAGGTTAGCTTCCAAAGGAAATTCTAACCTAAGTAATCTTTTAGACTCCTTTAAGTAGTACTCTGTTATGTTTACAATTTGGTACTATGAACTATTAATTATTGACAAGAGGCTGAGGGTATCTGAAAGGTAAATGAATGTAACTTGAAAATAAAGAAATGAAGATAAAGTGCTCCATAATTCCCATCCACAAATGTGCACGAGAGTCCAGGCGGAGTGCTCAGAAAACGCCTGGCACGGAGCAAATGCTCCATGACGGTGAGCTATTATTAAGAAAGTACATACTGGGAAAATGACTCAATATACAAATAACCTCCCTCTCCCACCCCCAAAAAAGCTTTGTTTTCAAATTTCAGTTCACTTATTGTAACTGCATAGCTTAACATACCAAACTTAATTACTTTTATAACTGAATATATCAGAGGACCAAAAGTAGTTGTGAGCATCGCTGATAATGTAGCTCTGAAGACTGAAAAGAACATGTAAAAAGCTCACTACAGACCTCCAAAGAGGACTGTGACCAAGTCATTTTACTGCCTTGAACTTGCTCTTCTTAGTTTCTCTTTTGGCCTTGAAATTTGAACGTCAAAAAAATTCACCGTCAAGATGCCAGTTATCAAATGTTCTGTAAAGTTATGATAAGAATTCATAAAACAGAAAGATCAATGTGAGCTGGAGGCCTCGGTGAAGGTGGAAGACGGTGGAGAAGCCTGGGCTCCATCTTGCTGGACAGCAAGGAGACAGATGGTGCTCCGGACAGGTAGATACAGACCACACAGAGATATAAAACCAAGACACCAGGAACAGAAAGAAACATTAAATAATTAACATGTTCACATTGTGCTATGGTGACAGAAAAGTAGTCAGGCACACATGTGGCCCAGGCCTGGCCACACCACCTGCACAGAGTAAAGCAGTAAGAAACCCAGAGGGTTCTCAAGTAGGAGAGACATGCAATGAACACACGGATGGTGACGTTCGCAGCTGGTGCTCAATAAACCTTGAGTGACTTATTCAGAATGCAAATGCACATAATGAAGTAAAAAGAGCAGCAACAAAGACATGTTCCTGAGGAGGAACAAGAGAAACATCCCTTCATGCTGACCAGCCACAGTGGCGGTTTATCTGGTGTCAGCTTGGTGACATAGCATGCAGCTCCGGTCTACTCCACCTGAGTCGGGCTGGCCCTGAGGCTCATGGCTGACCCGCAGAGCAGAGACAAACTATGCCAGCACCGGCCAAGGGAGCACAAACTCCTGGGTGGAAAAGGAGTAGCCTATTCTGGTGGGCAAAAACCTCAAATATTTTTTTTCTTAAGATGAAAATAAAAACAGATTAATACCTTTCTCTCCTCTCTTCTTTCTGGTCCGGTCTATGTGGTCCTTAAGCTGGATTCTAACTTGCCTTTCATTTGGCTGATCCCTTATAAAAGGATGTTTCAAAAGCTGCTCGGTGGAGGGCCGCTGCATGTAATTCTTCACCAGGCACCCTTCTATAAAACTAAAAAATTTCTTTGACCTGTAAGAGAAAGTAAAAAAGATCATCGAATTTCTACTGCAAAGAGCAAAGCTCCAAAATATCAGTAAATTATTAGTCTGAAAACATACAAGAGCTTCATAATTCACTGTGAACATTCTGCAAATGCACAGGGAAAGTATGAGGAACCCAGGACCATTGTGGATAAGGAGCATCACTTAAACACGGTTTAAGAATTATACCACACCACCACCAATACACCACAGAGAGCTCTGAAAGCAGTCAGCTTTAAATGAACTAGGTTTAAATGTAATGTTGTTTATTAGTCATTTAATCACAGGGGTTTTTGTGAAAATGAAGGCAGACAGGATAGTAGATGTCTGGAACCTGGAAGACAAGGATGGACACAAAGATAAGGAGCTGGTAAATGACCAAATGCTTTGGCTCTTGAACCTGTTAATACGGTATTTCGATCAGTTCTCTATGCTTAATGTACAGAGACAGAAATACATAATAGCTCTGAGGAGGGCAAGGACTCTGTCACAAACATTTACCCTACTAGCTACTTCTACTTTTCCCCTTTCCTCCATGCCTGGCTCATGATGACCCCTATCCATGGCCTTGGCCAAGACACTTACCTATCCTATCTTTTGAGACTAAGATAAGATATGGTCTCCTTAGGTAAGGCTTTCCTTGGCAACACTCCACCCTACATGCCCAAAATTAGAAGGCTTTCCTCTAAGGTTGTTTGCATTTAATAGACTATACACTTCATGTTTATGTTTGTCTCCCTGCTGGGGTACAGGTCAGGAACGGATTTCTACTTTTCAACTTGTCGGCAATGCCCAGCACTGAGCATGGCAGACCACAAGAGGTATGTAATAAATTTTTGTTGAATGAATGAGTTGTTCAGTCTTTCGTTCAATTCTTTCTAATTACTTCACTACTTTGAAGAATCACTTCTATTGTCTTGTATTTCCATTCAAATTTGCCATTTTTTTCAATTCGACAAATATTTACATTTCAATTTACATTTGTTTATGCTAGGCTCTGTAAGAAATACACATAGGAAATAAAGTGGAGGAAATCTATGGACGCACAATAGCAGGTATGTACTCAACCTTACAGAGGAAGAAAGAACTACTGCTACAGGGGGTTAGCCAGCATAAAAAAGTAGGATAGTTGATACTCTAGAAATGGGAGAGAGAAGCCACCATTCCAGAGTGAAAGGAACAACATGAACAAAGGGAGAAAAGTATTAGGGAGTAATGAATCGTTTTCTGATGTTAGTATAAAAAGTGGAAAAGAACAGAAAAATAGGTCAGAATCAGCTCAGAGAAGGGTCCTCAAAGTCACACAGCAAGGTTGTGACTTTATTCTGTGGTCTTTATTCTTTATTCTTTATTCTGTGTAGTGAGGAACATGGTAGATTCTACACAGTTGTCGTGGAAATTGCTCTAACACAGAGATTCCTAAACTCCAATGCAATGCCCATAAACTCCACTTTGAGAGTTTATTAAAAATACAAATACCTGGGTCACTCCTCAGACCTAACAAACAAGAAACACTTTGAGGTTGGAACCCTAAATTAAGATTCCAAAGGGATTCTCACATTCCATGTCTACAAATTAACATTTGGGAATCAATGATCTACAATATATTCTTTAAAATCAATTGTCGGGGCGCCTAGGTAGCTCAGTCGGTTGAGCGTCCGACTTCAGCTCAGGTCACGATCTCGCGGTCCGTGAGTTCGAGCCCCGCGTCGGGCTCTGGGCTGATGGCTCAGAGCCTGGAGCCTGCTTCTGATTCTGTGTCTCCCTCTATCTCTGACCCTCTCCCGTTCATGCTCTGTGTCTCTCTGTCTCAAAAATAAATAAAAAAAAAAAAAATTAAAAAATTAAAAAAATTTAAAATCAATTGTCAAGTTCTGCTAGAAGAGAATTCACTGATCACTTCTCTAAAACCAGCAGGAGAAATTTACACTGGTGGATAGGAAGATAGCAATCAGAAAGGGAAAAAAAACACTATGTTTGCAATCATCTCATTCTTTCAGAATACCTGGATAAAATGACAGCAATGATGTAAATGGATGAAAATGCATCTAATCAACTTTAGAGAAAATGTGGTGTAAGAAAGCAGGAAGATTTGTTGCCATCTACAGCTGCCTCTTTAGATCACTGTATTATACACAGAATGGTTAATCCCAAACTGCAAATAACAGACAGAATAATCAGAGTGGGGCCAGCTGACAAGACTTGTGAATTGTGAGGTACCCTAAAGACAGAGCATAAACTCCCTTTAATAAGATAGCATTATTTGATTTAGCTAGGTAGTGTTACCCCACCCCCAGAACTTACTCCTTGGTGATGTCCTCAATACACAGTTGGTTTCCCTAAAGTTGGCCACCCACCATTGATGACTACAGCTATCATGCTTCAGTACAAGAGACCAAGTGGGGCTAAAATCTTGACAACTGTACAGATTTAAAGAACTCTCTAAAAACTGGTAAGTGGAACTAGATAAGCTCAGTTATCTGGAGTTGAAGGTGGTTAAAGACAGTGTAAGTAGAATGAGAAAATTCCTGCCAGCAGACAAAAGGTCGGTAAAGACAGTGAGGAACGGGGAGAAGTATGAAAGAAACAAGAGTGAAAACACGTGTGTGCATGTAAAGCCCACAGATGGGCAAAGAAAACCACAGGACATCAGAAGATGAGCAACCAAGAAGAAAAGAGCACAGTAATGGCTAAAAGACCAAAACCAGAACAGAAGAACGCTTGAAACTGAGATGTTTCACATACTTCAGAATTAGAGTCAAGAACCTAAGAGGAGATAACACTCATTGGAAAATAAGTGAGAATAGTTTCAGAAGGGGAAAAAACCACCATAGTAGGAGGTGGGCACCAGTGAGACAGACATGCCCCAGAAAACAGGAATGGAAGAAGGGGAGAGGACCCACGTGCATGAGGAGCCTGAATGGAGACAAAGTGAGAGGAAAGGACTCAAAAAAAAAGTTCAAGGAGAAATAAGGGAGCAACATTCTCAGGTGAAAACAAAGCACTACCCTCTCCTGTAAAGACTTTTAAAACTAAACCAAATCAACACTTTTCCACACCGCTACAATTCTTAAAGCTTTCACGAGGAAGGTCACCATCATCTCCCTTCACTCATAAGCAACTTTGGCTTTGCAAGTATGTGAGCTGCAGGGAGAAAGAAAGGTGGCAGCCCAAAGAGAGGACCATTCCTCTCATTTCTGGAATGAAAAAAGATACAAATAATTCCAATGTTTTGCAATCATTACAGTAAATGCCTCCATTAATGTTCAAATCCTATCTTACCCGAGGAACTACAAAGTCAGTACAGCTATGCTTTTTAATGTGAAAATGCTTAGAAATATACTTAACAGTGGGCTTAAATATTAAAGTGAAACTTTTTTTCTTCAACCATGTTACAGTATTTCATATGGTCACTTGTTACTATTTTGTAATGAAAAGAATTTATCAAGAAAAAAACCAATTTAACTGGTGTTTCACAGTGCTGGCTCTTACATTCTTTGGGAATGAAAATGGCTAGAATTTTGTCTTGGAGCGAAACTGAAAAGGAACAATTTGTTTTAAAAAAGGAAAGAACAACAACAACAACAAAAGCATACATAGCTTACCATTTTTTTGACTTCAGCCTGGGAGGAGGGTTTCTGGGAATGAGAAACAGTGCTCTCATTGGATGCATGTCACAGAGAGCTGGGGAAAGGAGATGGTTGTGTCAGTATGGCACTTATTTTACTCATTTTTAATTTCTAGGGCTCGCTCAAAATATCAAATGCGCTGTCCCATCATCTGATAATCTTTATGTCAAGCAGTTTAGACATCCAGCTATCAACCCTAGGATATACCTTGAATTTGCCCCTTCATAAACATAGCAAAAGATAAGGAGGTCAAGAGCAACAAGAAGAACATAATTTCACAATTCAAATTGACATTGGAAAGTTTTCATAAATCAAAGATAAATATGGATTCAAAGTCTTAAAAGAGTGAATAGCTTAAGTTTCTACACCATCTATAAGATCTCAATGAAAATAATTTTATTGTCATAGGGTCACTGTGAGGATTAAATCAGATACTGCTCGAAAAGGCATTCACAGAGTGCCTAGACATAGTAATAAGCCCAGTGAAGCCCTCCAGAAATGTTAACTGTTCTTTTGCTATAGCCAGTGTTACTAAGAAGGTGCAAAGACGAGAGAACAAAATGGATTGATTCTGTGCATTTACTGTTTATACTTCTTTCACTTGTCCATAAAGGCATAGCAGGTGTAAATGCACATATTAATATATCAAAAGAGGTAATGTGCATTTTTGTATGTTTATTTACCTTCGTAAGAATCTTACAAGGCAGCTAAGAAATGGGGGCAAAGAAGACAATCTATTCCCACTGTGAAAAAAACCTGAAACAAAGGATCTGGCAATACATCCCTGTCTCAATTCCTCAGAGGGAAACATGAAGAAACATGGTGTTCAAGACTGACATCCATTTCTGTACTGTAAACTAATTTTTAGCCGTTGGAAATTTTTTTCATTCATTCAACAAATATTTATTCAGCAGCAACTATGTAGCATGACATGTATACATTCTTTGTGTACCCCTTTTTTTAGGGGGACCAGCAGATAACGCTGTTTTGTCCCTTTGTTCTCTGCAATTCTACCCGTCTCTGCTCAAAAATCAATTTTATGAAGTTGTCATTGATTTAACTGAAAGGGAGAAGCAAATTTCACAAGTATCCAAAAAAAGGAAAAAAAAAGAAAAAAAAATTATTCTACAGATAAAAAGTTAGGCCTCTATTTGTAAAGTAATAACATAAGTATTACTAAAATGTCACGTGTTAGGATTTAGTTTCACTAAAGTTTAAATTGTGAAAAGAAAAATTACTGCCTATTATCTGATGTCAGCATAATTTCAGGTCACACATCTAAATACAACTTACATAAAAGATAAAATGTAAAATGTAGCCTACAGACTTCAGGGATCTTCAAAAGAAAGAGTGGATGCCAAGAATCCTTTTACATCTAAAACTTCACTGTATTTATGATTCCTTCCACTAAATGCCCCACTAGGAAAGGCTTTATCCATGAAGTTGTTCTTTTTGAAGGCTTGAGACTGATTTTAACTCACACAGAAGAGCTGGGCTAAAGAAGAAAGTACATTACTTACGGGGAGCACCTTCTGCCATTTCAATGGCTGTAATGCCACAAGACCAAAGGTCACTCTGCAAAAATAAAACAGTATGTTACAGCTACTGGATTAGATATGAAGCCACTAACTTATCACTGCTGACTAGTCACACAAATGATTTAAAGGCATTTTTTGGTATATAAACTGAAAAGAAGTTGCCAGAAAATTAAAAGCACAAACACATACGTAAGAATACTTTCCAAATGAATGAATGAATGAAAAAATAAATATAAAATCGACCTGTTAACTAGAACCACTCCCATCTATGACTGAACAAGAGATGGTCCATGTAAAAGCTTCTCTAGGCCACTGCATGCCTGCTGTTCAGTGTGTCTCCTCATTTCTTTACGTTCAATAATTTTGACTCCTGGCCCAAGTTATGTTTAATTTTATGATTTATGTCACTATCTCAAACTTAATTAAGATGTTAAAATTTTAAAGGCTAACCTGAAACTAATATACACTGTATGTTAATTATACTTGAATTAAAAAATAAATTAACTTTAAAAAAAAGTTTAAAGGCTAGAAAGCCTTCTTTATAAAAGGCTCCGAGTTGAATTCACCAACTGTATTCACACCGCTGAGCCTCTCTACTGTCCCTTCAAACTTAATAAGGAGTAAGCAATCAGCTGCCTTTCTAGGCCTGGAATCTCTTCTCAGTCCCCTGAAATATTAATTGTAAAATTTGAATTTTAACTTTATTCCCCACCCAAATACAAGTTTCATGAGGGCAGACATTTTCGTCTGTTTTATTCACCTTTGTGTCCCCAAAATTGTGACTGGCATGTGGTAGGCACTCAATAAACATCGGCTGATGAATGACGGAAGTAAGTTTTATCAGCCAATTTCTTAAAATCCAAAACAGATTTTTAAAAAGCAGACAATTGGGTAGTTATTATCATTAGCATTCTTTTGTTTATATGCTATATTCTAATGAAAGATTTACTTAAAGTTGCTCAGTTTTCTAAATAACCTATAATTATGTTACACAATTCAAACACATGTTTGATTCCAAGAAGGACAGGCCCACAAATTTCTCCCTTATTTTTATGAGGTTTTCCATACTGTCAAGTGCAAAGGAGGGGCTTCACCCACCTGGACTCAGTGACTAATCTTAAGCATCAGTGGCGGGATATACAGATGTTCACGCCCCCCTGGTGTGATATAACACAAACCATACCCATCTCCTGAGGCAATCCTGCTTTAGGTTTTCTGAGTACTAATGGAATTTCTCCAGTTTATAAGAAACAAGGAAAATACCTTAACAAAGATTGCAAAGTTAAAATTTAAAAATGGTAAGACAAATCTATATGGTGGAATACTGCCTCATCAACAAATCAGTGTCATGAAAAAAAGAGGAGGGGGGCAGTTTGTTAGCCTTGATTAAGAGATACACAGTAGCCAAACAACCAAATACAATGTCTTGTCCTATATTAAACACTCATGTGGATAAGCCAGATATAAACCAGTTGGGTTTATTTACAAACTCTGTACTATGAAATTATTTTTAATTTACTTAAGCATCATAATATTTTGGGTATGCTGGAAAATATTTTTGGATATGTAATAACATAATAAAGAGTGAAAAGTCACCTAGTCTATAATTTATTGTAAAATACTCCAGCATGTTTAAAAATAAAATAAAAATTTCTTGGGGCGTCTGGGTGGCTCAGTCGGTTGAGTGTCCGACTTCGGTTCAGGTCATGATCTCACGGTCCGTGAGTTCGAGCCCCATGTTGGGCTGTGTGCTGACAGCTCAGAGCCTGGAGCCTGCTTTGGATTCTGTGTCTCTGTCTCTCTTTGACCCTCCCCCGTTCATGCTCTGTCTCTGTCTCAAAACTAAATAAGCATTAAAAAAAATTTAAAAAATAAAATAAAATAAAATAAAATAAAAATTCCTCCATACCATATACTTAAAATGAGCTTCATTAATTGGGTATTTATAATAAATACTAAAATACACTGGAGAGTGTGAAGATATGAACTCAATTTTGAATACCGTTAACAGATACATAGACACTCTGACTCGTTTAATTACAGCAAGAGAACTTTTTTAAAAAAATAATTTTTGTAAACGCTCAACCTGAATCTGATGATCAAATATGGGCTTTACATTGAGATCAAAAAAGTGCATTATTGATACAAGTCCCTAGAGGTCACTCTAATAATTTAAATATATTATTTGTATGCCAAATCAAAGCTGTAAAGCTCTTTAGCAATACTCTAAAATTTCACATAGATGAAGCTATTGTTATATATTCTGACAGTATTTTTAAAAGTATAATAAACATCTGATTATATTCTTCAATTTTACAAGGATGGCAAACAGGGCAGAAGCATTTAATTTACTCGTGACAAAAAGTTCTATGCACAAGTCAGTGACTTGCATTGCCCTGAAAGCAGAATATTACTTAGTAAGGAGAACAGAGGTGATGGGGGATGAACAATAACAAGACAGCATCTCAATACTGTTCCAGAAAATTTGCACTTGCAACAAAGTTTCCAAGTCATTCTCATTGAAAAAGCAGTAACCTTTTTGTAAGCAGTGCCCCCATCCCTCAGGAATGCCAGGGACCCAGTAAAGGCCAAGAAAGTAGGCGCCTCTTACTCTGTAATCGTAGGTGGCATCTGGGTTCTCATCACAGGCAATGACCTCAGGAGCCATCCAGTAGGGGGTGCCTATGAATGTATTTCTCCTCCCAACTGTCCGGTCCAGCTGAGCACTCACACCGAAATCAACTGTGGGAGGAAGAGAAAGGAAGGAGTAGAACATAATTAGCAAATAAGTAAACTATCAGATGAAGAAAGGTGAGGAGGAGGTGTCTTCAGAGTAAACTCAAGGAGTAATACTTCATGGATATACAAACTCCTCAAGGTCACCAGCACTGATAAGGAGCAGTCTCCTGAGCAGAGCCACTAAAATGACAAGATCCTCTACCAGTCTACCTACCGGCTCCTGGGAAGCCTGAACCCAGCCACTTCCCTGAGCTTCCAGGATAGTGGCCACCAGAGGGACTTTTGGATGAATTAGGACATTCGGTGCTTGCAGGAAACATGCCTGCGACAAACAAGATCAAGTCATAGAAAGCTCCAAGTTCAGGAGAACTGACTAACACCCACATGACCTAGCTTCTGAGGCAGCACTAACCACAGAAAGAGAAGAAAGCCACAAAGGTTTTCTGGAAAGAACACAGTAATGAATTCAATAAAGAGAATGAAGCTCTATCACAAACATACTAAGAAACACCCCTCAGAGTACCTGGGACTTCCGATTTTTCAGAGTGACCCCTACATCCTACTCAGCCGAATGATGATGGTAGTCTAGAGGAAAGTTCAAGGGTGGGAGGCAGAACTGACAGGAAGATCAGGATCTCTAATAGAATGTTCACCAATGATACCACTACGTACATTGTCATTACCCCTAGGAGGACTGCACGATGCTGAGGTCACTCACAGGAATGGGGTTATAGACTCAACTTGTGTATGTACATCTCCTGAAGCCACTCGGGCAACGACATGGCCAAGAGGTGGGCTCACAAGCTAAGGGCTCCTGAGACAGACACATGTGCCAAGCAGTGCATGCCATTTGCAGCAACTCAAATAGCAGTCCCAAGTGATCACCAAGCGATTATTACGAAGGGAGTATCACAGGCCTGGCACCAGTGGGCCAGTGCAGGGGACACACACAGCTTGCTGAGTCACTGGGAATGAGAACAATTCAAGTGTCTCCTATCTTGGTTTTGAGGGAATTTCCTAAATGGGCACCCTATTTCTCCACAGACGACTGATAAATGGAGGTATTATGCAAGAAAGCAATAATGAAGATTTTAAGGTAGAACTACGGTGCGTAAGATTTTTGAAAGATGGAGTAGATCCTTATAAGTAGAAAGAATTTTTTTCTGTGATGCCTTAGTGGAAGAAAACTTACTGCATTTTCTGTTTAAAAATTTGACAGAACCATTATATAAAAGTGGGATTGAAAAAAGTTCAGGGGCGCCTGGATGGCTCAGTCAGTTAAGCGTCCGACTTCAGCTCAGGTCATGGTCTCACGGTCCGTGAGTTCGAGCCCCGTGTCGGGCTCTGTGCTGACAGCTCAGAGCCTGGAGCCTGCTTTGGATTCTGTGTCTCCCTCTCTCTCTGCCCCTCCCCTGCTCATGCTCTGTCTCTCTCTGTCTCAAAAATAAATAAAAACATTAAAAAAAAATTTTTTTTAAAGGAAAAAAGAAAAAAGTTCAAATTCAGGTAAGGGAAACAGGAAATATAGAAGAACCATTATAAAATCATCTCCAGGAAGATACTTTGGACCTCATCCATTCAGGCATCCACACATAAATTTACTGAGCACCTACAACATCTAAGCCACTAAGTTAGGTGCCAGATTAGAATGCTTTCATAAGGGGCACCTGGGTGGCTCAGTTGGTTAGGCAACTGACTTCAGCTCAGGTCATGATCTCGCAGTTTGTGAGTTTGAGCCCTGCGTTGGGCTCTGTGCTGACAGCTCAGAGCGGAGCCTGCTTCGGATTCTGTGTCTCCCTCTCTCTCTACCCCTCCCCTGCTCATGCTCTGTGTTTCTCTGTCTCTCAATAGTAAACAGACGTTAAAAAAAAATTATAAAAAAAAAAAGAATGCTCTCATAAATAAAACATCCTAGTTGCTACAGTCCTAGAAATTACATTCCGGTAAATAAGTCAGAAATAGAGGCAAACAAATAGCTGTATAATTATAAATTGTGATCAGTATTAATGAGGAAACAAGTGGTGGGACCCAATACAGATCAGAGGGTCAGGGAAGGTCTCTGAAGATGAGGAAAAAACTGCAACTTCAGAACTGTTCCCAGTGGGGAACAGTGTATGTGAAGACGCCAAGGGAAAAGTCTAAGAAATATAAAAATGAGTGAACTGAAGAAGAGAGAAGTGAGGATGGTCACAAAGTAGGGCTGGAAAGTAGTAGGAGCCATGGCTTTTTATGGGCCATGGTAAGAAATGTACATTTTATTCCAGGTGTAAAAGGAAGCCACTAACAGGTCTTTAAGAAAGAAAGTGATGTGATCTGATTTAAACAGTAGTCTGTCTATTATATGGTGAGCAGAGCAGAGGGGAGAAGCAAGAGGGAAGGGCGCTTGGAGCCAGACAAAATAATAAGCCCAGTTCTCACTTCTTAAGTAGAACAAAAGAGAAAATGTGGGTAACAGACTGAGCTTTTAGCTAAATGCCAGTGAGGTAGAGAGTGTCGCTGGTCTGCACCAGGGGCCAAGTATTAGATCATGTGGCACATGCATCACATACCAAGTTTCACCTCTGCATTCTCAGTCAACAATACATTCTGGCCCTTGATGTCCCGGTGAATCACGTGATGGATATGAAGATGTGCCAGTCCCTGAAGAAGACAGACAGATTTGAATTTTAGTTCTTTGTTGCTGCAAATAGCCAGGAACACACTTTTTATAACAAAATGCACATGCACGCCAATAGTTTTATGAACCATATTCGGAACGTACTATAATTCAATCTTAGTGCCTTCCCATGAAGACAGCACCAGTAGTACCACACAAACAGAAAGAAGTACCCATTCCCCAATTCCAGTGGGTTAGGTCCCTTGTGTGAGCAACATTACCCGTTTCTAGCTGTTCCTTGAAGATACGCTCTAGATTACCATCTGTAGTTTCTCTGCTGTAATTTGTGCTATTTGTGTACAGGGTGGTTCCTTTCCCACGCTACATGTCCATCTTTCAGTGGGTGACCCCGTGGGTATATCTGAACTAGACCCATCCCGGGGGAAAAGCAAAGAGCCAGAGAGGGTTTTAAGTCTGGCTGTTGAACACTGCCTAGTTTTCCCACCACATAGTGACAAACTGCTAACTGCTGATCAATCCCACTTCCACCCCAGCATAAAACAATTCTGCCACTGAAACAGCTTTATGTTCAAATAAAATATCCTTCCTTCCCAAGGATATAAACCCTACTGGGCATATAGCACTTTCTGATGACCTTGTATCTGGAGCAAAGCCCAAGAGCATGTCTCTTAAGAGAGGTGGCAGAAGAACAAAAACACATTCTGCATCCAACAGATGCCCGACAGACAAAAATGTGTCATTCTCACAACTCCTGTACTTTTTCTATCTTTAGCTAGAGAAGCCAAATCTATAGGCTGCCTCCTTAAGATACAAGCAAGCTATTTATTCTGAAATGTCTCAATTCAAAAAGGCCAGATCAGAAGAAAGGTTTATTTCATTTTCCAGTTTGATTTTTTGTGTGAGGTTTTATTATCATTACTGTGTAGGGTATGTGTTAAATATAACAGCCGCTCTAGAATACTAATTTTTCTAGCACAGGGGGTTTCTAAACAACAATTTACTAGTCTGCTTATAAAGCAGAATTGAGCTTACTTGATGGCCCTGTTTATTTTCCCCCCACACAGGATGTGCAGTGTTACACCGCAAAGCACTGACTAGGGGAAAAAGGCACTAAAAATATATGGTATGTTAGTGCTATAGTTAGGAAGAAAGTCTCTCCTTTCAGCATGGCATAACTTTGAACAGCAAAGAAGAAACAAACAAAAAAAGCAGCTTCCCTAATTCTTTCATAATTCCTACTTCTATTATTTCAGTTCATTTTATATTCTCTTTCACAACCCCCATCTTATACTTTTATAGGATTATCTTAGCAACAACAAACATAAGTATTCACATCTTCTCCAAGAAATGTGGCCTGCATGCACTCTTGTTTCTTACAAGCAATAAACTTAAGAAATATCTACTTCCTGTCCCTACTGCTAAGGGACTGATGTGTCTCCAGGTGAAACCACTCAAGGTGTGTCTAATAGCTCGTAGACAGTGTGAACTTGAGTTATGATTATTCCAAATGAGTACATCTTTCCCTATATGAAGAGAGAGAATGCATGTTCAACTACTACCATGCCAAAAGTTAAGCCACAATTATTCCTCCATAGCAAAGATAGTCCAAATACACACTAAATACTACCCTAGAGCAAATGCATCAAAGTTTCAAAACCAGAAAACATTCGTCCTGTAACTCTCATTCATGGACACAGAGCAAAGGAACATCAAAGGTTGTCCTTCAGTGTTGGTTATGAAAGGCTCACAATGAATATCAGCTTCTACTAAAATGCATCAATAGCTGTGCAGACTATAAACATGGAAGTGGGCTGGAATGAACATGGCTGGCTTTGTTGGTAAACCTTTGGTCAAGAGTCTCAGTGGGCCAGCCCGAGAGAGCTTTCCTACTGATGTCTGAGGCCTATATGCTCATGACTCTCAACCTTCTGAGGATCTTAACATAATAACAGCATGTGAATCTAACATCTACTAAAGAAGGTAGACAAGTTTCGCTGCTGCAGAAATTAGCTAACCCAGCAGTGTCTTTGAGAACCCAGGTTATCCACTTGGGCTGGCTGGGTGCCTTCCTTTTCCAGGACAGCTCACCTCCTTCTTACCATATTGCTTTCTCTTTACCAAAGTGGACTCTCAGTGGTCCCTGTGAAAAAACACACACTAGCTTGTGACACACTGACTCTTCCAGAGACTTGTTTTTAGTTCATTTAGACTTTGGTTACAGAAAAAATTGCCATCCTAAATGAAATGTAAATGAAGGGAACTCTTTGTTTCAAGTACCCACTGAGGTGGAAAACATTTGGTGTATCTCAGAAGGATGTCCATTAAGCTATTATGATCATTCCAGGGCCTCAAACAACCTGGGCATCTTTGAAATAATGTCTGAGATCAATGGAAGTAAAATAGCTAAATATACTTATTACACGATCAGTAGAAAAATGCTTGCCTGCGTACATAAAAACATGTTAGTTGTCTCTGATAGGTGAAATACATTTGACACCTAGGGCATTCATACTAAAACCTACATCTCTGCTTGAGAAATCCTACACTGGAATTATATACACAAAAGGTGTCAGTAAGTTTAATATTTACTGACAATTCGTTATATACTCACATTACATTAAATAATTTCATATATACCAACTCATTTAATTCTCATAACAGTGACACTTGCTTCATAAGGTTGGTATCTAAAATTTACAGATGAAGAAAGTCCTTAAAGGGGAGTAACTTTGCCAGGGGTGTGTATCAGGTAAGTAGCAAAGGCAGGACTCAAACCCACATCTGCCTCACTCTAACCACTGTTTTCTCCTGCAGACCACGCCAAGAGTTTTAGTTGTTAATATAATGAATGCATTTGCCCACTTGGTGAACTCTTTCACAGCAGTACAGGATGGGATACTTAGTTTTCCACTTTTAGACTCTGCTTCTTACAATAACCATAAAAGACAGGACTCTCATGTTTCCATAATGAAACCTGAGTGTGATTATAAAGAGAAGGTAAGGTTCTTCCACCTCAGCCCCTATGACTAGTTTTCTTAAGGGAACTGCTTAATTTCAAGGGCTTCATAAAATATCTAAATAAAAAGGAATTAAAATTCATCTCTGTAAATTCTAGGTGGTGTTTTTTAAACCTGAAATCCTCTAAGAAACTTAAATATAAAAGTAGGGTAAATTTACCTATAAATAAAAAATACAGCAACAGTTTATTTTATTAGTGAGAGAAGCACAAGAATTAGATTCTAGTTTAACTCCACAGTCTTTATTTTTTAAATGTGGTGGGTAAATGAAATCCAACAAAATCATCTAAATGTGTAATTAAGGGGTAGTGACACTGGGACAGCTGGCCAAAGGGAAGAGGCCCACTGCTAACCCACACGCACTTTCCAAATGCAATCTACACAGGCCCTCTGCCCTTGGCATAAGTGCAGCACCACTACTGAACGCGATCATTTAGAATCTGCTAAAACAGTAGTTCAGAAACGTTAACATAATAAACTGGCTTTCAATCAGCTGTAAATAACATTAAACATTAGAACTTCCCCTCGTAAATATTGCAACAAATTCTCAGAGTTAATACCAAAGTCCACAAGATGATTCTAAAAGCCAGCGATTGGCATCATTGATATTGATTCATAAGCTTAGACACAGGATTCCTATAAAAACAATAGTTAGAGAGGATTTCTCTTCACTTGCATTTTCTTTTTAACACCTGGAGGGTGAATTCAGGGAAATACAGAAAACTATTTTTGTGTAAGTCTACTTTCTTTAGATACTTGTCATAATCAAAACCATGATGTAGCTTAATCAATCAAAGCCAGCCAGTTATACAGAGCCCTTGGCTGTCATGAAAAGAACATCTGTACAGTTACAGTTAATGCAAAGAAATACTCAGGGCTAGGAAAATGAAAATGGAAACACAAGACCTTGTACCGGGCATCACAGACTCGCCCTTCTCCTTACCCTCAGGATTTCTCTGGAGATGTAAGCTATCCAGTCTTCCTTGAGTGTGTTCCCTTTGGTGTTCTTCACAAGGTCTGTAATGGACCCAGCCCCGCAGAACTCCATAACAAGCTACGGGACAGACAAGACACACTGTGACTAGCACATCCTAGCAGTCAGTGAGAGCATCACAGCTATTAGTACACACTGGAGGGAAGTCAGGAAAGCAGTCTAACCCCCCTCTGCCTTCCCTAAAGATCTGGGTACATGATCATCTTGGAAGCATCCAAATTACTGAGAGCTCATTTCGCCATTCAATTTATTCACTGTGTATGTTTGATCCAGGAGATTTAAGAGTTTCTGATATTTAACAGCACATCCCCCAGTGCAGAGATTCTGAAGTGTTCTTCCTCTCTCATATGGGCATGGGAAGACCATTTTGTCCTTAATCAGTGACTAATTATCAGAAATCTGATGGAAATACTCTAACATCTTCTCTCATTTGCCAGAGTCAAAGATATTCTATCTTCCATACATTATGATTCTCAACCTTTTATATTAACAGAAATGCTATTTTAAAGCAGTACATAATTTTAAAAATACATTTTTTTACAACACCTAAATGTTTATACAATATGAACACAAGTATATTTTTTAAATACCTAGAAAATGAACCGAGCTATTCTAAAATTTTAACTTTGATTGGACTTGGGCAATGAAAATAAAGATTAATTGCTTCTCTTTTGCCTTAATTTTGCAAATTTTCTATGATGAGTTTTAAAAAATTAGAAAAAGTATTTATTTTCCTGCTTTTTAAGTCCAGTGCCTTTGGCATAACATGATAACCACAGATCTGACAGCATGTCAGTGTCACTATCTTCAAGACAGACGTGGCTCAGTAAGAGATAAGGCTGAATGTTTACCAATTCTAGGAATATCCCTGGAATTTAATACTTTCAATTAATTGTCATCATTAATATTATTAATAAATACTGTTATACTGTTTTCTTGTGACTTGTCCCCTTCCAGATGGCAAAGAAGATGCATTTAGTTGAGCTTCCGTATTAATCTCCATAAATAAAGTTTTTATTGTTGGTTTTATTTCCGAGCTCCTAATTTCCTTGCGTTCTGGTTACATTACTTTTAAAAAGTGCCATTTTATTCCTAAAACATGAAGTTAACTTTTTTCCACGCAAAGTGAAGCCAACATAAAAATAAACATTCAGCCAAGACTGTTTAACCTTTAACCAAGAAAGCCAAGGAAGATACCAGGCAATACCCTCTTTGTCTTTGCTTTTCTCTCCCCTCCCTCTGGAAGGTCCTTACTGTCCTTTTTAGTACAACTAAAGAGGAAACCTCACAAAACCTTCGGGAAATATTTGCCTACCCAGAGCTGGTCATCATGTCCTGGAGGGCTCTTCTTAATGAAAGCACCGTAATATGTTGCAATATTTCTATGATGAGAATATTTCTTCAGCATGTTTATCTCCAGTTTGATTTCTTCCTCTTCATCCTTGAGAAAAAAATAAAAATAAAATGTGTGGCTTTTGAATGATGTGCATTTTACCTTCCCCACCCACAGGCAATAACACGAGTTCCCAGCCCCTCCCACAAGGGAGAGACATACATTCACTTTATCCTAGTGACAAGAATTGGGGACTTCAACAAGACTCACCCTTTGAAATGTGATTACAAGCTATGCAAGAAATAAGTAAGTACAAAAGTTACAGATGTATATAAGATGTAGCATGGAGCAGTTATTCCATTAACTATGACCTTTGAACCTCAATTTGCTCATTTGTAAAAATGCGAGGAAAAAAGAGAACTGACTGATACTATTTCAACTAATTACAAGGAAAAGTTGTTTCTTTTCTAGAAAAGATTTGTGCATGTAAATCATCTGGCACACCTAAGGCAGAGAAGCTTCACCTGTAACAACCTTGCAGAAAGCATTACCTTCTGGTGTGGCCACAGGCAGGTTACCGAATATAGACCAGCACTGCAGGCCCTGGACGGATGGCATGCTTAATGAGATCCACTACCCCGAAAAGAGATCCAGGTGAGTCCGGCGAGCCACAGTAATAAAACATCATTCAGCGACAGCAGGTTGTTTTAGACTTGGCTCACCCCCCAGACTCTTGCTTTATTAAAATGAGATGAACAGAGGAAGAAATGTAGAGTTTGTGTGAGAAGATCAGAAGGAGAATGAAAGAAACAGATGGTGACACAGGTCTAGAAAATAAAAATAAGTTGTCCTTGTGAATGGTGAGGGCTGCCAGTCTCCGCCTTTCTCTCTCATACACCCCTGGGGCAGTACCTGCAACAGCATGGGCATTCTGTCCCTTGGTGCATACACATGACACAGAGAGAGTCTGCCAAACTACCTGCTGGGTTATGTTAAGTAAAATTTATGGATAGCATGAGAATGAGAGGAAAGCAGAATTAAAGTGATGAAGAGGAGAGAAGGTGGGGGAAAAGAGAAAAACAACCCTGGCTAGAAAAACAGCATCTGGGGGAGGATAATGATCTTAGAGAAACACTGGATAATCAGATCTCTAGAATTCCCTTTATTACATATATTTACTGACATGCTCAATCCACTTACAACTGATGTGCTTCCTTCTCCAGGGAAGACTCAGCGTTTCTAAGTAGTCAAGGTGTGTAAGAGAAAGATAGTGCATGTGAAAGAACATGCATGCACACAGGCTGAAGAAACCTACTGTGACAGCCTCGCATCTCCAAAACCCATTTAAAAGGGCTCACAGATCTAAAGTTTGGTTTGAAAATACTGTTAAGATAAAAGCTACAACATTATTAATTAGATATTAGTGATGACACCAAATGAAAAAACAAAATTTCTTAAAATACAACTTTCAACTGTACACTACTGCTTTAGAAACCAAACATGTAACAAAACAAACTCAGTACAGTGATTCTTTTTTTATTTTTTAAAAAAATTTTTCTTAACATCTATTTATTATTGAGAGACAGAGAGACACAGAGTGTGAGCAGGGGAGAGGTAGAGAGGGGGGAGACACAGAATCTGAAATTGGTTCCAGGCTCTGAGCTGTCAGCACAGAGCCCGACGTGGGGCTCGAACTCATGAACTGGGAGGTCATGACCTGAGCCGAAGTCGGTCACTCAACCTACTGAGTCAAATCAGGTGTCCCTCAGTACAGTGATTTTTCAGATGGTGGCCTCCAGCTTGGTCCCCAGACATAAGTATATTAGAATATTACAGTATATTAATAGGCATAGTTGTCATGTGATTTTAGCAGATGGTGACTGCAAACACGGAGCAGAGTCACATGGCCAAGTACAGTCCATACAATAATCTGTGTACTAATTCTCATTCAAACCCTGTATCTATGAAAACACACCAAATATATCACTTCAATCTGTGATTTAAACATGGCCATGTTGAGAGTAGCAATGAAAACTGAGATACTGAATAACCAGGATAACTATCTTAATCCTAAACAAAAGCAGTGTTAAGCCTGGCTAGTATACACAAGAACACACTCCTACTTGGGACTTTTCTTCAAAGAAACTTTATACTAAAACATAAAAGGGTGACAATTTTTATTAATGTAAGGAAGGAAGCATGTCCAAAACACAGCTAGAAGGCCCAATTCATTAAAAGCTTTATCTTCTTGCTCTTTCCACATGCTCACATACACACGCGGAGTGTGTGTATGTGAGCACATACACACACAAGTGCCACAACTTGCTGGCACACAACGCATGAAGCCTCTCTCTCCAGCGTCACCACAACTTACAACTCACTCCCAACAGTATCCGGGAGCAGCCCAGAACAACCCTAATGGGACCTGTCAAGACCAATAGGTTCCTAACAAAAAGTGGCACATGACCCTATGGCCAATAATGTGCTCCTGACTGGAAAGGCATGCAGTGACTGTCACTCCTAGAACAAGTCCTATGGTTAAACATGTTGTGCCCTGAAAAGCTAAATATCCCACTTTCCTTACACTGGACCACAATTAGATGATTAGAAAGTCAGCTAAAGGTTTGATTTTTTTTTTTCCTTTTATCCAAAATCATCAATGTACAAAGATCTGGGATATAAAGACTACACAAAAACAAAAAGAACAATGGTGAACTAAAATAGGAGAAAATCAAAATATTGATTTTAATTTTGTATTTGTAGCCAATCATGACATGCAGTGTGTGCATCTCGTTGGGTTGCACAGACTTTGCTTTTATTGATTCATCCCTACCTACCTCCCTTCCACTCCCCATATTGGCTAAATTATTCTAAGAGTCATTATTCTGTGTGATACTCTGCCAGTAAGTTTCACTTCTTGACAGAAAGCAAATGTTACCTACAATTCTCCCATGAGAAGCTTCCTGTGCAATAATTAAGGATCACAACATATTTTGATTAGTTTCAATATATTTTTTCTTTAGCAACATAAACCAGTGTCTTCTAGGATCTGACTTGTTCACCACTCTTTTTTTTTTTTTTTAAGGTTAATTTATTTATTTTGAGAGAGACAGAGAGACGGGGGGGCGGGGAGAATCCCAAGCAGACTCCACCCTCAGTACGAAGACCAAAGCAGGCTCAATTTCACAACATTTGAGATCACTACCTGAGCTGAAATCAAGAGCTGGATGCTTAACCGAATGAGCCACCCAGGTGCCCCTTTTCACCATTCTTTATAAGAAGAATTAAGAGCTTCCAGAAGCACTTGATGTTTTCAGAGCTCATGGAATTGAAATTCTTATGCATTCTATATATTTAAAAATTCTCATAGGCTTAAATTCAGTGCTGTCCACTGATGTGAAAGACACTTAATATGCATAATGGTAAATACTGTTGGCAGATTGTCATAGCACAATATATTTACTTAAATCCAAGATGCCACTAGATAGAGACACTGAAGTACTTCATGTAATGAAAGTATGATTCACCATCAACCATAAGACATACATTTTTGAAATTGGGCCACATATTAGAAACAATGAAATATGATATAAGAACTTAAATACAATCAAGTTTGGCAACAGCTTTTCTAATATAACTGAAACATCCAAGTATTATCCATAAATACAGTAATCAGATCAATGCCACTTGCCAGAGTATTTCCAAGGTTTAAGTAGTCAAATCCTGGAAGCATATGAAACTGAACTACCAAAAATTTTGAGAGGAAACCATACTGGCCTCTCAAACTAGTATTTTAGGAAATCGTTTATATATACTTTGGACCTTCCTTCTCTTGCTTCTATGATTTCAAAATAGATGACCATCATGCATCTTATAAAATAAAAGGGCATTTTACCACCAGTAACTGTCATATACTAATTAAGAATGCCCACCTTGGAGAAAAAGCATCAGAAATGTAGAATCTGCCAATGGCTTTGAGCCAACTACAACTGGAATCCTGAATATGACTAATGTGTATAATAATACATGTTGTCTTTGGAGTAATAATGAACCAACTTTTGAATTCAAATTTCCCTTTGGTCATTAGTTAAATACAAGTTTGGTGGTCTCATTCCAACATTTAAATATGTACACACTCCCACCACCACACGCCCCATTTAGCCTGAGAAAAATACAGTAGAAAACAGTCGGGGCAGGCTAAAACTGAAAGTTAACAACCACCCTGTATATGAAAGAAAGTGGAATGGACAAAACGACATGACCTAAGATTATATATCCCATCTGTCTAGACCAAGTCCAAATGACCTTGCCCTTCATTCTCCTCTTTAGGAGCCCACAATCATACACAGATGAAAGAAAAAAAAAAGGTAACTACAGAGAAGAGAGGGTACGTTTTGGTGAGAAAAGGAAGGCTCCCTCCTGGTTTTCTCCATGATGAGGCAGCTGCTAGGCTCCACTCAGCGATTTAATGCAGCTGATGCCAATTAGCATTTTGGACTCCAACCAGGGGAGCCAACTCTCATAGAAAAGGTCTTTGTCTCTGGCTGGAATAGGACTAGGCAAGGAGTTTTCTGTTGCCTTCCTTGGCTGCTTAGAGGCTGGAGGAGGGGAAAACATCTGAATAGTGGTAATTTTCAAAAGCAGCTATGGGTTCATAAATAAGTCATAGGGCAAGCCCTGCCCACTCCACCATCTGAGCACAGAGGAGTGCATATGAGTAGTGAGTTTTTAAAAAATGACTCCTTAAAATATTTTTTAAACTGTTACCCAAATTTTCTTTCCTTCCACTGATGACAGTAACGATGTGAGGAGAGACAGGCAGACTTCAGATAAGCTAACTGGGAGGATCCAGGAGGACTGGGAAATGTTCTGAGTAATCATCTTTCTTCCCAGCATAATTCTTCATAGAATTAGATCTACCCATTAACAGCTGAACAAAAAAGGAAGGGCAATTCATTATTCACTGTATCTTTGCTAGTGGAGAGAGGGCTGATAAAATGAGATATGCAAATATCTGTTAGATTTCACCATCAAAATATACAAATGAATATACACTTAGAATGCAAATATCCATTTTTAAAGACTAGTTTAATCTTTTGTTTTAATTAACTACTACCGAACCTTCCATTATGTGACTGTAAACTGGTACAAAAATGAGAAGATATTACCTTTTTACCTGGCAAATCCCAGTTACACCTGAGAGTATTATCCAGTACCATACCAGTTGAATTAATCAAAATTATTATTTTTTTTTTTACTCAGACACATGAAAAGTTATTTGACTTAAATTCACTGACAATTCAACCAAAGGTAAACAGACCAATGTATGAAAAATTCTGCAACAAAATTAGGTTATAAGGTGTGCCTGGGTGGCTCAGTCGGTTAGGCGTCCAACTTCAGCTAAGGTCATGATC
Source organism: Panthera tigris (assembly GCF_018350195.1). Taxonomy (NCBI): domain Eukaryota; kingdom Metazoa; phylum Chordata; class Mammalia; order Carnivora; family Felidae; genus Panthera; species Panthera tigris. The sequence goes on from NC_056662.1 coordinate 57,917,729, forward strand.
TTGCGGTTCATGGATTCGAGCCCCTCATCAGGCTCTGTTCGAATTCTGTGTCTCCCTCTTTCTCTGCCCTTCCCCTACTCGTGCTCCATCTCTCTCTCTCTCAAAAATAAATTTTAAAAATTATTAAAAAAAAAAAAAGGTTATAGGATCTGGCTCTGTAGGACCAGTGAAGGAATGGCATGTTCTTTAAAATTAATCAGCCCACATCTTCCAAGATCCATCAGTCCCAGAAAAAAACCCACAGAAAAATTATAAAATTAACATAACTAAAATGGAAATCAGACACTTGAGACATCTTATTCAAGAAGAAATGCTGTTTTGGACCCATTTCAGACAAAAAGACACACTCTCTAGTTTTATTGCTGAACTTCTTCTGAGACTCCAAAGTCAAAGGGAATGGCCCTGAAGCCCTTAACCTGCTCTGTCTTTTCTGTCTATAGGCACCATACAGAAATTTTACTAGACACAACAAAGTCCTCACAGAGCCCTTTAGCTCCTCTGTCTTGTACAAAGTCTGCCAGGCCACATTATTTGCTGTATTTTGATGAGATTTTATCACTCAACTGATATCTAGAAGTATGTGGTAAAGAAGAGAATTAAACAGTAGCACCATTCACCTGGATGGACCTGGTGGGGTGAGTGATGGGGGAAAACTGGAGGCTGTGACAAGATGATGTAGGATGGTGAATAAACTTCACTCCGTTTTCCTCCCCATGAACAACCTTGGGAGACGGATGCTTCCATGATTGATGCCAAGAACCACAAGGAAGCCAAAATACATCTCTGTGATAACCTCCAACCAAAAAGCACAACATGGCAAATGAACAGGATGATCCTTGCTTAAGGAATAAAGTCATATAAAACAGATCATTATTCCTCTCGGATCTAAATGAAACTATTATAGCTTTCTAACATTTCCTGACATCGACAACCAGAAGTCCTAATAGTTGCCTTCAAGCCCCAATCTACAGGACATAACACCATGGATACAAGTGCCTTAGCACTTGATTTCAGAATCCATCCATTTTCTTCCTTCATAAGGGAGTTATTTACACACACACAGATATACACACAATTGGAATACCTGCTGTTGGGGACCCTAAAGTATGTCAACCTTCATAAAGCAGGACCTGAAACCTAGACACTGACTGAAATGGAAAACCAATCTGCTAGGTAAGTGTGTGGCCAAAATAAAATCCCCCAACCACTTGATGGTAATTGAAGGAAACCAGAATATGTCACCCCAAAATATGCTTTTAGACAGAATGGTTATTCTGAACCAAAGGCACTTAAAAAAAAAAAAAACAGCAGGTATAAGAAGGGCATGCTGACCTCCCCCATTTCTTCCTGAAAGCCAGAGATAAAACTCCCATGCGAAAGATGTCCTTCCTATACCAAATGGAAAAAAAAAAAAAACATTCTCATCACCAGAGACAGGGAGTTGAGGCCAAGAGAATTCTGTACAAGCAAACCTTGTTAACGTATCTCTTATCTTCCTTTAGCCTCCCCATATATTTTATTTACTTTTCCACTACAGTCTCTCTCTGTGTTCAACAAGTATGAAAGTATTTGGGTTTTGCAATTTCTCTGAGTCTTCATTTTTCTTGCAAAGGCTCCCACATATATATGAAATACATATTAATAGACTTCTGTTTCTTTCTCGCTAATCTATCTTATGTTACTGGGGCCCTGGTCAAGAACCTAGAAGGGCAGAAAGAAAGATTTCTTCCCCCATACATAATTAAACTTGCAGTTTTACTGAGACCAAGAAGAGATAAGTAATCCCAAATACTCAGAAACAAAATACGTTTTTCACAGCAACTTTTGCCATTCTCAACACAAGTATATTGCGATAACTACATACGTTTTAATGAGTATATACCAAGGAAAAAAGAAATGTTATCAAAGATTAACTCTGGATTATAGATATTTTCTTCTTTAAACTGACTTAATTTTCTATAATTGACATGTACTATTTTCCTAATTAGTAAAAGCAAAGTTAAGAGTTTAGGTTAGAGGAGACAGCTCCCTAAGAATCCAAAGTGAGTTTGTTTCTGGCAATTCACATGGCCTAGTCCCTCTGTCTCTCTGGAATAAGGGTCCTTACCCCTTCCATGCTGTTCTAGAATCACCGCCAATCTCCCTGCTTGGGCTGCTTCCACCAATTGTCAGCTGTGAGAAGAAATCGATGGGAGCCTGAAGTACCAGAACCTTGCTGATTAATTTGCCTTCCATGATGGTACCAATCCAGACCCATAACTTCTTGAGATTGAGAATTTCCAAGCTTAAGTTTTTCCTAGAGCAAAGGAGAAGGCGAATGGAGTCCATCAACCATCATACTATCTTCACCTTTCTGACCTGCCAAAGGATCGCTTAAAAGAGAATCTTACCTGGGTCCATTCATACCCTTCTCTAACTAAGCCAGTGGCAAACTCCATGAAGCTTATCACAGTGCAAGCCAGAAAAGAATAGAATACTGTGCACACTGAATAGAGTCTTGCTTAAAACCCTAAAATCAGGCCCAAGTAATGAATGCCAACAAGGGGCACAGCTCTGAAGAAGGTACGGGTTTGCAAAGTGGTACATGTTTGTGCATTTCCTACTGGATCCATCTGTGTACTCACAAGCACAAAGGCTCCTGCTTCATATCTGACATGGTGAGTCACATAAACGCTGAGCTCTGAAAAATGTCTGCAGTTAAAAGGAATGATGGGGATTTCTGCTCCTGGCCAAAATGGATTATCAAGGACCAGATTTACTCTCCCACTGAACAACTACAATTAGACAAAACATATGAAGAAGTTTTAAGGCACTGGACATCAGAGATTGAAGGACAGTGACCCTGGGGAGATGGGAAACATCAGGAAAGCTTTGTAATTGTCCCAGCTTACTACCTTGAGAGAGATTCCAGGCTTTGGCATAGGAAGAAGAAATCCAATCAGAGCTCAGACAATTCTCTGAGTTGAGAGGCTGGGGAGTTGATAGGACAAAGACCAGAGAGGAGAGAGAGCTTGCTGCACAGAGAACGCAAACAGGCTCTGGAGACCTGAGAGTTCCCCTTCAGTGTTCAGCAGAGCACTGCTCAACACATCCTTGTCGTTAGAAAGAGAACCTCCCAAAGCACCAGGGGGAACAGAACACAGTGCTCACAAGAACAGAGAATAATACCTGTTGCCACTGGCCAGACTGGGAGAGCTCACCATTCACCGGAATTTGGGTACAACATTCAAGAGGCTCCTGCCTCAATGGCAGGGCAAAATCAGGCCCAAACTAAATGCTGATCTGATCCCAACAAAAAAATCTAAAAAGGATCAAACTGCTTTCAAGTAAATAACTGTATCACAGAACGAAACTCAATAATATGGGAATATAAAATATCCAATACCCAATAAGGTAAAAATCACATGTTTGACATCCAACTAAAAATTACCAGCCATGCAAAGAAACAGCACAAATGCCCATGGTGAGTGGAGGGGTCAACTGAAATGACTCCAGAACTGACACCAATGATAGAATTAGCAGACAAAACCAGTAAACTACCTACTACCTACACCTCACTGTAGGGAGTAACAGTGATGCCTTTTGGGCATCTGTCTGTGAAGGAATCTGAGACAGCTTGTTTTTTATGGTCTATTAAATTAGAATCTAGTGCATTTAGAAAGCAACAACTTGGATTTACAGATGTCTCAATTCCTAAACCAGGGTGGCAGAATAAAAGCCCCTACACATCATACAGACATCTATCTGTTCCCATTTCCCCCCCACTGGAAGAATATAATCATGAGACCTTGAAAATTTAATCACACATGGGAAAAAACTTGAATAAAATGAATGTGCAAAATCACTCTACTTTGGTAAGATTAAAACAATTTTTGTTTGATCTCAATTTCTATAAGCAAGCTATTAGTTTATGCCTTAATCAAAAGCACAGAAATTGCCAGACGGAAGTAAGTATTCTATAGAACATTCTTGGAGAAGTGCTCACTGCTAGAGTAGGGAGGGTGTATGGTCGGTATTTAAACAGCTCAGTAAGTTTCTAATTTGGTCTTGAGGATATCAATGGCCAAGTAAAGATTTTTGGTATGTCTCATGGTTTCATCTTACTCTTCTCCTCACTTTTTCTGTCTCCCCTCCTGGCCCCTTCATAAACTATCCTAATTCCAGCTTCCGTACCCTGACATATTTCATGGTACACCACTGTAGGTGAGTGAAAAAAGAACAAAGAAGAAATCAAACAATGATCATGTAGAGAAAAGTAAAAATCTACCCTTGGTAAACTGTCTTTCAAAGGTCATGTTGTTAAAATCAGTGGTGCCTTCAAAATAACTCTTGGAGCTTGCTGAATAACAGAAAATAGCTAGATTATGCCAATTATGGCAACAAGGAAATAAGCTTCAGTTCAAAGGTGTGTATGTTACCATTTTGTTATTTTCAAACAATTCCCTTCATTATGAATAATGTGCACATCTGCAAAGGGACTTCCCTCTTTGTTCTGAAAGGGTAGTTTCCATTCAAATACAATTGAGAGACCCTCTGACATGTATTTCTCACACCTCTGGAAGATCCTCCTGGAAACCACATAGGAAGAACCATTCCCTTAGCTCTAAGTATTCAAAGATGCTTACCATAGAAGTGATTCAAGAAGACAATGACTAAGTTCCACATATCTTTGGGCAAAACAGAAAACAGAATCAAGATATTCTAACTGCTGAGGGACATCACCCATTTAAGAGCTTTTAGGTGACAATTCAGGTACGATCATTCATTTGGGAATAGCATACCACATCCACTCACATTCTGGGTAAGGTGGGACTTACCATGTACATGGAGACCATTCCAACACATCTCAAAACTTCTTAAATCTATGTGATCATTTCTCACTACTGTGGAGCAGAGAAAAGCTACAGAATGGCACCAGAAATAATGACTTCAGTAATTAAAACTCACCTCCTCATTTTTCAGTTCCAACTAGGAAAACCATTTAAAGTGTCTCTCCCTCCCAACTTTTTAGAAAACACACCAAATTATGTGAAGAGAGAAAGTGAGAATATGGAATCAGAAGCTTCAAAGTCCCAACAGGAAAGGGGGACATTTAAAGAAAATCTTGCCTCAGTCCATTTCCATTCATACCCTTCTCTAAGCCAGTGGCAAAGTCCATGAAGTGGAAGACCTGATTCCACAGTGCCACCATCTGCACTGTGCTAGATATACAAACTGACCTCACATCACTTAATAAAACCCTACAGGGAAGTTTTACTCTGAACCAAACACCAGTATATTCCAAAAGAGCCCACTATAATAGCCACGGAAATTCATCAAAAAGTGTCACTAAGTCTCCCAGCTGGAGAAAGCCCATTCTCTTCAAAAGCCTCACTCTAGTTCTGCCCCAAAGCCCTGCCAAATGCAAGTCTCGAGCTCCAGAAGAATCCAGAAAAAGCAATGAAAACATTAAGTACCATAAGAAACACATGCTCTAGAGACAGATAATTGCTTTCCATAGCACTCACCGCCCCACAGTGATTAGTTTAAAACCTACCTTCTCTATGAGAACACAAGCTCCAAAGACAGGGACTCTATCTTGTTCATCTCTGTACCCTGACAGTGCCTGTCACACTGAATATGTGGGTAAGACAGTTGATCTTAAAAGAAAGAGAGAGAGAGAGACAGAGAGAGAGAGAGAGCGCGCACGAGCGCAATCCCAGAGCCTCAGTGTCTTTATGTGTAAGTGGAGGAAACCCTAATCCATTCTTGGCCAGTGAGTCACAAGCCAGGATGAGTGAATGAAAACATCAGTAACATGCAAAGACTATCATGGTGCCTAGCACATAGTAGATACTCAAATATTATGTTTGGGAAATAAACTATAATTATCTTTTGCTTTATAAATAGAGAACATTTAATACAATTCTAAACAAAAAGCATTCCTAAACTAAGTAGGAAGTAGTAGGAGGTAAAAGAAGTAGCCCAGGTGAACTCAAACTACACGGATCTCTGGCATCACCTGCCCTCTGGCTGCAGGTAGGTGGACAATCAATAGCACACACTTCGCCTGGCTTACTGACTCACTGCTGTGATGGGCTAAAAGGGTCTAGGCAAGGGTGCCAGCCATCACCTAAACCAAGAACCAGCCACCAAAACAGTGAACACCACTGTAGCCTATTTTCTTTCTGATTGCTATCGTTAAATTAGGTCTAGTGCTAAAGAATGATTAGCACCATGTTTCCTGAACTACAGATGCTGTTACCTCTGTTCATATAAGAATACAGTGTTAAACTGCAGGTGCTCCTCTTGGAAAAACATGGAAAGATACAAAAAATCCAGATTCTGAAAAGACTAAAGGGAATGGATAACCAATTATCTTCAATATATGATATTAACCAGAAATCAGGTGATTTGTTCTGAGATTGAGTTTTAATCAATGTATCCCAAGTCTTAAGGAATGTTACAACTACCACTGGCACTTCAATCTGCCTCAACTTCAAGTATTTTCATTCTAAGACATGTTCTGAACACAATACATATTATTGCTGATATGGAGTGTTTGTATTCTATCAAAAATCTTTCTTTAAATGTGATCTTAAAAGATCACAGGATTATTTAAAATGCAAATTTTACATGCATATAGGAATAAAAAGTGTTTTCCAGGAAAAAAATCTTTAAGTATAGGGTGGAAGGCAATAATACAGGATTAAAGTAATCCAATTTAAACAGCCCAACCAAAATAAACTCTCAATATCAATTCTGAAGACATAAGTTCATATCCTACCTTAACCTTGCTCCTCTCACCTCATGTATCCCTCCACCACCCCAACCAGCAGCAAGCCAGCTGTACAGCAATTATTTAAAGCAAAGAAAAAAGTGCAGATTTTGTTTTTTAGAATACCAGAAAGATAAGTGAATAGCAAACTTTTTGTTATAATCACCTTATACAGAACTTTAAAGCAATCTACTATGTATGTATCTCACAAAACTGTGTTAAGTCATTTTGGTCTAAAGATAGCTCATTAACTTGAGATCATGTTCCTTAATCCATTTCCCTCCTTCTATAACACACACCCACAAACACAGTGAAAAATTAAGATACAGGCTGGAGTCACTGGAAAAGAGATCTGAGAGGAAGGCCTGAGGACACTCCAGATGCTCTCTGACAAAAGTCAAACAGTGCCACTCCCTAAAGAACATGGCAGTCCTCCCTTTCTTAGGATCATCTGCTCCCTGTATTCTGAATGCCACAGAAGCAAAACACATGGTGTTTGTGTGGAGCCTCCCAAGTCAGGCTGGCCAAGTCAGAGTAACCATTTAAAACTAGAACTCTCACTTAGGGCAAGAAAAAGGACCACCAATTACCCCATGCCTACCCCTGAGATAAGGTGGGTATGCGTGTGTGTGTGTGTGTGTGTGTGTGTGTGTGTGTGTGTGTACGTGCGTGCTGGATTTCTGCACAAAGGAACAAAAGAAAGTAAATCATCACCATCAGATCACACGAAGTACCCAAAATGGCATCCCCTCTGAGATGAAATACTGATTTACAGAGATCAAAATACAAACCAGTTAGTTACATGTCCAAATAAATTTCTCCAGTGAAGACCCTGAAAGGCTGTTTGCTCACCAAACCAAACTCATAAGAACAAAGAACGATATTACCATGTTGGAACCTGCCCAATTTATCCACCCCTAACCAGCAATATAAAGTGCTAAATTTACCATCTACCAATAACCCAAAAAAATGGAAGGCCAGGAAGTTGCTATGTCACTTTGACAGCCTTTTAGCAAGAACCACATCCCTATCTATGCACATCCATTGGTACCAATGTATTCAATCAGCATGTTGAAGGTTCACTTCAAAACAGACATTGTGCAGGCACGGAAAGGGAGAGAGCAGGGTAAGACACAGAAATTGTAGGCTAGTGACAGGAGTCAGGAAAGGGCAACCAGTTGCCCTGGAGGTGAGAAGAGATCTCCCGGGTGCATGTGGGCAGATATTACAGAGCTAAGGGTGTTGGGAAGCCAGTTTAAAAGAAATCCAGACAAGAGGAATCACTAATATACAGAATGAAGTAACAACACTCACCAGCAAAACTATTTTCCCATTCTCTGAGCCTAGATTAAGTTACTGATAAAACAAAATCTGTAAGAGAAATCAAGAAAATTCTCTTTTCCTGTCAGGTTTAGTATAAATTGGCAACTTCATATCTGAATTCATCAACAGTGCTCGTTCACTGTGCACGGATGTTTACACACTGGTGCATATTCAATAGTTAGTCTTTCTACTGAATACTTAAGTCTTGAGCTAAAAACTGACACAAAAAGAGCATTGTAGCCTCTGTTTGCAGAATTAATTAGGTTGGTCTGTTTATCTAGCCAAGCACAGATACAGAGTGGGGGACAAACTGACTTTAAAATTAAAGGTTCTCTAAGAAAAAGAAATGTTTCTTGACTTAAGAGTCCAAAGTAAACAAGGGGTTAATTTTAGGCTTGCTATACAGAGCTCAGTTGCCCTCAGTGGTTAATTTTAACTAAAGATAATGATATGCTTAATTCCTTGGGAGAAAAAAAATCATAAAATCTTAGAGATATAATAAGTAAATTCTGGAGAGCTTCATGTTTTCAAAACGGTATTCTGACCTCTTCAGATATTATAAAAACAAGTGCCAATCTTGACAAAAGACTTCCCCAGAAGGGCCAATGCAAGAGCTAATGAGGTTAACTGATTACACACTAATTATGTAAATGAACTATAGTATGTATAAATGTAATAACATTTTAGATAAATATAAACAATACACACATTTAATACCTATATAAAGGAAAAACCTCACAGCGGTTGTAATCTTCCTTAAATAGCCTCACTAAAAATGTATAGGAGCTGCTAAGAAATGCATCTCAGACACAGCAATTCTTGTGGGATTTGAATCAAACTAATTCACTCTGTTAGGCCAAAGCCTTCACTGCTGTTTTTGCTACCTGTTATACCAAAACAAAAATTTCTTAAACTTAGAATGAAGAAAAGCAGCACGTATGCATCGGCACTGGACTAAGTGATTTATAGGTACATACTCAATAATACTTTCAATTCAATATCTTCAAGTCTGCAAAGAACACCATCTTGGGCTCTTGAGTCCCTTGTGACTTCTATATCGAGTAAGGATGCTTGGCATTATTCCACTATGCACCAAATAATTTCCATAAGGTTGCAGGAGAAGAGAACTACATTCTTAGACCAGATGTTTCTGGTGCTGGTGCTGCCAAGCACACATGGAAACCCCACAGCTGTGTCCATCGATCACAGACATGAGGTCACAGTCCAGCTTAGAGACGGGCTGGCAGCCGGCTATCTTGCCTTCCATACAAATGAAGCAACAGATGCTGAAGATAATATGTAAACAAATACTGAGAATGAACTACCTCAATTAAGCAACTGATGGAAAATTTGAACCAAGTATCAGTAGAAATACACAGAATCTATCAAAGATATTTAAAACAGTACGTTAGTTTCAAACAGTCATCAGGCTTCTCCTAGGTTATATACTGCTTCCTTTCCCTAATTCCAGTTTTCCTTATTTTCAGATGAGCTAAAATAATAATGTCAAATACCCTGTCATTTAAGAAGCAGAAAATGTATTGAGATTAAGTAACCATGTTGTACAGTAGCAATTAGTGCCCGCCTTTCAAGATCTTATAGGCCAAATAGAAAAACAACTAAAAGTAAAAAGTGTTTCCAGTCACACAGTATTATGAAATTACTTAAACTAGCCTGCCCTGTAATATTTTACAAGCTAAAGACTACACTGTCCAAACAAAGTATATGGACAGAAGTAACCACTACATGAATATAAAGAGTATATACACAACATTAACAAGCTTAAAGGTACAAGTGTATTGTGAGGTAGTGACTTAAAAAAATCTATACGAAGTTAATGTTTGAGACTACATAAGACTAAAGCATTGATCTAAATTATTTAGGAAAAAGCTTAAAATAAATCTGAACTTATTTTTAAACTAAATGCAGCCATATAAATAAACACACATGTTCAATGGGGAGTTCCTTAAGTGATTAGCAGCAATAAGAAATAGCTTTAATCTGCAAAAGATTGGAAACACACCAGTCAACTACACTTATCTTGGGGGGGGGGGGTGGGTAGCGGTAGAGAGAAGAGGGCAGAGTAAGGAAAAAAGGTTTTCCATCTTTCAACTTTCTAAATAAGTACATGACTTTTAATGTTAGAAAAAAAGGCTGTTTTATCATGTAAAAGATAATTTTATATGTACAGGCACATATGTATCTAGAATATATGAAAACAGAAAAATATACACTAACATGTTAACAGTAATTAAGCCAAGGTGACAGAATTATGAAATGCTTTTTCATCTTTTATTTCTCTGTATTTTCTCCCTAGATTATCTATATTTCATAAATAAAAAAACAAAAATACTCCAGAAGTCACTTTAACTTTTTGTTCCTACTGTTTTATTGAGCTATAATTAACACACCACAAATACATGTAACTTATAATAAATGTTATTATAAAATTATAACATAATAAATATAAACATATACCACTGTCAGTGAGCTAAACCTTTCTTAGAGGAAGAGGAGGATAAATTTTCACTTTCTTTCCATCGAGAAGATAAGAATTAGCAGTAAAACAAAAAGGCCCCAAAAACCTTGAACTTCTAAGCTAACATGACAAGAGTAGTTGAGAAAACATTCACCATCTGTGATGACCTCAGCTTTACCTGAAGCAACATCAGCTATAAGTTTTGCTGTATCCAAACCACAGCGGCGGCCACAGCCACGGTCTCCATGGGTTAAGAGGAAGATGCAGAGTCCCTGTGTCTGTCTGCAGAAGCCAGCAACCTCCCTCCATGAGCTAGCTCCCAGGCCACAACCCCTACACACACTGCACCAACACCATACAGCACTCATCTCGAATTCTCTCCAACTCTATTAGCAAAGTGAGGAGAAATGGGCAGCTACTCCCCATCCTCCTCATGCAGAAAATGAAAACACACAGAGGAAAAGAACTAGAACCTATAATCACTAGTAAGGCAAGGGGCTTATCTTGAAAGTAACAATTCACTTTCCTGGACTTCACTATGAAGATGCATCTTTGACCACAAATGTTACCACTTTCCTGACCCTTTTGTCTCTGGACTAAAGGATCATGACAGTCACCCTACACACACACACACACACACACACACACACACACACACACACACACACCCTATGAACCACGGTACCATTAGAAGGCACTTATACAAATATAGCAAGACACACTGTTAGTCTACTTACTCAAGCTATCATAAAGAAGTGCCATGTTAGGCTAAAGAAGGTGGAAGGGAAAACATAAGAAAAGGCCGCTGGAACTGTGTGAGCAATAGCACTCCAATGTACTAAGTCACACAGAGGAACCAGGTCCAGTATGACCACGGTTCTCACAAAGACCCAGAGAGGCTGCTGCTTCACACTGCCATTCCAAATTTTAATCTCCTTTGTCTTAACAACCTTCTTCTTCCTTTCCCCTTTTGAACAAAAACATCTTCTTTCTAAACAACTTAAGGAAGAACAAATAACCAGGGAATCTTCTTTAGTTCTAGCCTCAGAAAGGAAAAAAATCCAGCATCTTCAATAAGTGAACAAAAGTGAGAGGAGACTCGATGTAGCCCAAGAGCATTAAAAGTGAAACAGCGACAAACAAGTGTTCATCCACTCTTTTCTCAAACGCACACCTCCTCTCATTTGGGGGCTCATGGGAAGGTGATTCACCATCAGGAAATACCACATAATGACACATTCCCTCATTCTAACAGTTACTACTGTTACTGCTGCTCTCTTAGTTATGACAGAATGTCACACCAAAGACTTTGTGGATTTTAAACCATCCTTGTCCTGTAGAAATGAGAATGAATAGAGCCTGAGAGATTTCTCACCTGAAGATATGTGAGGAACCAAGGTAGGGAGGGTGCTGGGCAGGATAGGGTGGGACAAGAACACAGGCTTGCTTGGAATTTTATGTTGGGTTTCACCTCCCTATCTTTATTTCACCCCAAACCTCCACCACCTTAGAGGAGGCAAGGAGGACATGTTCCAAACAGCAAGGTCAGCAGAAAAGCTAACAAGCCTCACAAACAGGATGAAGACTCAAGAGCAATATGACATCACTTCAAAGACTCAAGCCAAATAAGAATCCCCAAGGGTGCCATAGAGAAAACTCTGCTGAAGACTTGTGACAGTGGAAAAAATTCTGACTCTAGTGAAGACAGGAGTTCTGAAAGTTCCTAAGTCATAACTTTCTTTGCAGTCATCAAAAGTTAGCACATTATCCACTCTTTCTCATGACTCTTGCAACTAGTTAAACAAATAATATTAAATCAGTAGAGGTCAAATATTTAATCATGTCCAAACATGAGAAATAAAGAAGTGACAGTTTTCCCCATAATACGGACCTCAGCATCTATCTATTAAAGGAGAAGGTCCTACACTGGGTAAATTTCCTTCTATTTCTGCACCAAGTCAATTCAACACCTACTATGTGCAAGATGGTACTAGGCTGCATGGCCAGCTCTACAACCCAAATGGAGAGATGTGATGTATTCATTTAAAAACTAGTGGGACACACTGGAATAATAAAAGAAATGAAAATAAATAAAACTATCTCCCTATGCAGCAAAATAAATGGATCTCACAAACATAAAGCGAAAGATGCCAGACAACTGTACTGTATGGTTCCGTTTATACCAAGTACAAACACAAGCAAAAATAATCTTTCGTGTTAGAAATCAGGATAGTGGTTATACTTCTGGGGAGGAATTAAGGGGCACAAGGGGCACTCCTGGGGAGCTGGCAATGTTCGGTTTCTTGATCCAGTTGCTGGCTCATGAGTGGAAGTGTTCACTTTTTGGAAATTCACTGAACTTATAACGTATGCCTTTTTCTGTATTCACGTTATACTTCACATACAGACAAATGCAAGTAGACACAGTTACCCTTGAGAAGTGGCTTCTTCCAAACCTTTCCAAACCTGAAAATACATTGCTACAGCACAGGTATATATATTAAGGACAAAGGGAAAAAAAGGTATCTGAGAATGTCTAGATATAAAAGAAACAAGATAAAGGAAAACTGGCATGGGGTTCCCAGGCCAGGAGAAAAGCCTACTGGACTTCAGAGCCTCCAGACACCGTGACAACCATCAGATCACAGATCACAGTAGCACTCTGGGTTAAGAGGCAGGTTTCCGCCTAGTCAGGGCTTGTACTCTGCATCAGAGTGGGAGACCAATTAGCAGCAGTGAGTACTAGGGAGAGGAGCCAGCACATCAATTTCCTTCACCTCACCATGGTTTTTGAATAGAAGCTGAATGATTATGATGATCCTAAAGATCACTGAAAACCTCTAACATACACCGAACAAACATAATGCCCAAGGTTCAAAGGGACAAATTTGAATCTGTAAAAATGAACAATTAAAACAAACACAAGCTTTGAGGCAGGATTATAGTTATAATATAATTTAGGCTTCGTCATGGCACATCAGCATATAGAGTTAAAAATCCAGGGGATTGAGTCCCATCTGTGGCACAGCTGAGATGGCATAGGGAATAATAGGAAGAAAGGCTGCTCTTTCAGGGTCTGCTCTTTTGTCAAAGGAGTTTTCCCACCTTGGAGTAGAGAGAGCCTAGCTTCCTCCACTGTTTCAGGGCCATGTATGTATGGATTAGTAATGCACCCACAATATTGCAGATGTGGATGCTAAAAACTTAGCCGATCAAATAGCTGTCTCTCTAATCTTGCTTTAGATAATTCCCACTGAAGTCAACACTCTTTTCTATAGTTAGTACAAAAGTCAGAATAATTAGAAGATAGGGAATTCTGTCACTAGAGATTTCTCACTCTCTTTCTTCAGGGTATAAAGCTGAGGGGAGGGGGAGCAGTGAGGTTTCTCCAATTGAACAATTAAAGCTTTTATTCTAAAAGCTCTTTCATTGTCATAGCAACTTAAGACACTGTATGTTCTTACCATAGATTTCACCGGACATTAACAGAGTAAGAAAACAAGAAATTCCACTAAGTTTTATTATATGGGCAATTTAGTTTAGGCTATGAATTTATACATAGGACGTACAAACAGAATTTAAACTGGACAGCATCTATTGGCATTAAATTTAGAAAAATGTAGGTGGGGGTGTTAAGGAGTTCTTTCTTAAAAAGTTACCATTTTAATGTTTATTTACTTTATTTTTATTATTTTTCAAAGTTTTTTATATATTTATTTTGAGACAGAGACAGCATAAGTTGGGAAGAGGCAGAGACAGAGAGACAGAGAATCCTCAAACACACACACACACACACACACACACACACACACACACACACTCATACAAAATCATTAACCAACTATACAGAACTTCTTTGAGCTTTGGGTTCTTAACACAGAAAAAGAAAGAAGGGGCACTCTAGTAGATTTCTAATATGTGTCCCAGCACTGGCACTATTTGTTCATTCAATGAACATTCGTGAAATGCCTTCTATATGCCAGGCACTGAATTGGTGCTTGGGATTATGTATCACTGAAAAAAAACAAAGATCCCTGTCATCATGGAGTTTATGTTCCTGGGGGAGAGGGGTGAGTGGAGTAATGATAGAGGCAGTTGATATACACTAAGTATAATACATAGGCCAGTTATACAATGTGGTATGGAACTGGAAAACTAAGAATAAGATAAAGGCATTAAGAGTAGGAAGGTAAGGGAGCGGGCCATATAGTCTTGAAAGAATGGCATTCTAGGGGAGGAAACAATAGCAAGTGAGAGGTGTTGAGGTCTTTAGGCAGGAGCTCCCTGGCAGGTGGAGGAAGAGTGAGCAGTTTTGTATAGTTGGAGGAGGGCAAATGGGAAGTAGGAGAGGAGGTCTGAGACAGAACAGGGCAGGGAGCCAATCAAGCAAAGTACTATAGGCCACTTTGAGAGCCTGGGCTTTTACTCTGAGCTAAGTAAGGAATCAATGAAAGACTCCAATCAGACATTTCTAAAGGATCGCCGAGCTGCCATGCTGAGAAAAGAAGGGTGGACGGGGTGGTGATAGTAGTAGCAGACAGGTCCACGTGTGTGATTGTTTCTTATGATGGTTATAATTTGTTATGAGTTTCAAATACACCAAAGTTTAGAAAACGGGATAACAAACTCTCCTGTACCTATCTATAATCTACATTCAACAGTTATTAACTTGTGGCTCACTCCCTCCCACTGTCCACCAATGGCCATGATTATTTTGACAGAAACTGGGTATCATTTGAAGGAAGGATGCACTAACAGATCTCCTAACAAATGAGGTGAGTATATATGACAGGAAGAGTAGTCACCAAGGACTCCAAGGCTTTTTTGGCCCAAGCAAACAGAAGGCTGGGAATGCCAAATGAAAAAGGGCAAGGCTACAGGTAAGACAGGTTTATGGGGGAAGAGTAGGAGCTCACATGACATATGTTAAGTGTGGGCTATTAGACACCCAATTAGAGACGCTGAGAAATGAATGCAGAGTTCAGAAGAGTCTGGTCCCAAGTCCTGAGAACACTATCCCCAGAATGGCCTCCTTGCGAGGTTGGCCCTTGGATTTCAGGAGGGTTTCCCCCACTCCTAGAACTGATAAGAGTGGCTCACTGTTCCTAGATGGTTTGAATAAAGAATACAGTTTATTGCTGAACACCTGTTTTCCTGCTTGTAGTCTGAAATTTTTGGTACATGCCAGACAGATGTGCTTATGTGACCAGTTCCGAATAAAAAATGTGGGTACTGAGTCTGTAACGAGCTTCCCTGGCAGGCAACAACACTTCACATGACAACTCACTGCTGGGGGAATGAAGCATGTCCTATAGGATTCTAGCAGGACAGGACTCCTGGAAGTTTGTACCTGGCTCCCTTTGGACTTCATCCCATGCACCTTTTTCCTTTGCTATTTTTGCTTTGTGTCCTTCCATTGTACTATAAATAGCAACTGAGGGTAAAACTACATGCTGAGTCCTGTGTACTCCTAGTGAATCATCAAACCTGATGATGGTCTTGAGAACCTCCAACACACCTTTTTTAATAAATTTGCTGGGAATGGAAACAGGAAGGGAGATGTCAAGATTTTTCACTTATAGCCGCCCCTCCCCCCGCCCCCGCCAAAAAAAAAATGGTGGAGAGGGAAGATGAGATTTTTCAAAGAATAGGGTCCATATTTTATGTTTTTAATGTTTGTTTATTCTGAGAGACAGCATGAGTGGGGAAGAGCAGAGAGAGGGAGAAAGAGAAAATCCCAAGCAGGCTCCACGCTGTCAGCACAGAACCTAACACAGGGCTCGATCTCACAAACTACATGTAAGATCATGACCTGAGCAGAAATCAAGAGTAGGACACTTAACCAACTGAGCCACCCAGGTGCTCCCAGGGCCTATATTTTAAAACTGGCAATTTAGGTTATGCAGAATTTGCTGGGTGACTTTTTTATTCAACTATTTACTTAGAAAAATGCTTTTGATTCATTAAGCAATGGAATTAAACTAAGAAATTATGGAAGCTGCCTGGAGAGTGCTCATTAACAATCACAAAGAGCATCCCGTTCACAGCAAGTTTTGTTTAACCAATAGATCAAGAATAGCTCCTTCTAGAGCATAATTAATTTTCTATTTCACCCCAGATCTGAGAATAGTAGGTATTAAAAAGACCAGGTGTTTAGGAATGGTTTAAATGAATGAATTAGTGCAACTTCATGAACAGCATTTAAGAAAAATTAAACAAAAAACCCTGCAAACTATGGTTGATATTTGCCATTTCCAGTCCCAAATAAACCAAAACTGCATCTGGCCAAAGTGATTAGAACTTTGTCATATTTTTGGTAAGAATGAATGACATTTTTCTCTGTTCCTTTTTAAAACTATCCCACAAAGCAAGAGAGAAGACATAGGATTTTAAAGTACAGTAATATAATAAAAATATACTAGTACACACCTATTAAGAGCTGCCTCTAATTTACAAGAGGGAATCTTTATATATTTTATGTCAATGTCCATAACACTTTCTGAAATTCTCCATTAAAATTGCCAGGACAGGGGCGCCTGGGTGGCTCAGTTGGTTATGCGTCCAACTCAGGGCTTAGGCTGACTTTGGTTCAGGTCATGATCTTGTGGTTCATGGTGGGTTCAAGCTCCCTATCAGGCTCTGTGCTGACGGCTCAGAGCCTGGAGCCTACTTTGGATTCTGTGTCTCCCTCTCTTCCTGCCCATCCTCCACTCGTGCTCTGTCTCTGTCTCTCTCTCAAAGATGAATAAACATTAAAAAAATCTTTAAAACTGCCAGGACATTCTTTAGAAACAGCAAAGTAAGCTAAGCATCATCCATGTGAAGGGCTCTGTCATAAGCCTAGAAGGGCTATGAGAATCCTAAGAGTTAGCTTCCTGTAAAGAGTTTCTAATCTAGTAAAGAGTAACAGAAGCAAGAAATGAATGCATGGAAATTATTCCCTAGGCAGTCGTTAAAAGAGCACTAGAAAACTGCTCATAGGGCACGACAAAAGCAATCGCCAAGAACCAGACAGTGATGCCTATAACCAGAGGGGACAAAGAAGCCACCTGATGCAGAAACCTTCAGGAGTGAAAGATACAGAAAGAACAGAGTCATGAATATCAAAGGAGAATAACAATAGTAACCAAAGTCCAGGAGTAACAGAAGTCTTCAGCAAAAGTGAGTTATTTTATCTTGGTATCTTTAACCCAGCGAAGAAAACAAAGAAACCCTCATTTACTATGTAAAAAATTAATATACTAGACACTTTACATCTATTCTAGAATTCTAATTCTGACAAAAGCCTATGAAGTAGGAATTATTATTTCATTTTACAGATGAGGAAACTAAAAGCTTTATTAAATTTCATTCTAGGCCCTACTCTAACAAATGGTGTTATTACTGTCTTGGGGTAAAAGCCAGGACATGACTATTAAATATAATAGAGGTGGACTTTCTATGAGGCTCATAAACTATAAATTCACCTTGAAAAATATATATAGGCTTCAAATTTATGTTCATAGGAAAGAGGAGAAAAAAGATAAATCATTTGTATTAGTTCAGTGGCAATTCTAAAAATAAAACCCAAAAATGAACTCTTTCTAAACACTAATAATTTTAAAACACTCTTATTTTCTTTCCTTAGAGGGATGAAATTTAAGTGTGAGGAACAGATCTTAACTTATTTATGACTAATGTATAACATCTATGATTATTAATATTTATTACAAAAATTGAGAATGCTATAAAATAGGATCATATCTTCAAGAGTCCTCTATTTCTAATATATTACTATAATGTTCTTGGACAATGAAAACAATAATGTAGATCTATTATAAGTTTCTCCAAGTATCCACGAGAAACAGACCATCCTATACAATTCACCAAAGATTTGAGCTCCTACAACTCACAAGGCATGGCAACTTGTTACTGGCTACTACATTAGAAGACAACTACAGAACGGCACTATACTATACTCCTAATGTGAACTAGAGATATCTCAGGGCAATGAAAAGAAGATTGGGATGCTATTCTGGCAACAAGCTATGAAACCAGGTCAACTGCCTTTCTGGGTATCAACTATTGTCATCCATAAATAAAATGAAGGCTTTTCAAAATGAAAGACAAAACATTTGAGGTATACAGCTGACCTAGTTTTAATCTTCCTTTGCTTATTTACCTATTAAATAGATAAGAACAAAGAATTTTGGTATTTTGTAAAATCCAGTTGCATTCTTAAGTTAGAACGAATTAATCCAAAATAGAAACACATTCTATCTCTGCCAAAAAACAAAAACTAATCCTTTAAAAAATTTCACTGTCGTATCACCATCAGCAGTTATTTTTAAAACACTTCAACAGTTACCTATTTGTTGAGAAGTTCAACCTGTGCCCCCCACATTACTTTGGGAAAAGAAGGACAGACAGATTGAAAAGAAAGAGAAGCAAGCTTTACAATCAGAAAAGCTTGGATACAAGTCCAAGCCTTTGTTCATTCTTTCTAGAAAGAGGGGATGATAATATCGGTCTCAAAGTCTGCTATGTGAATTCAAGCAAGTGCCTTTACCATACCCAATGCGATGCCTGGCACAAGTCAAAATAAAAAATGTGTTAGCACTTCATGCACTCTATACTTTCCCAGCTAGTAGATCTTCTTTATCACTTTAGTTCTAGTATCTGGTAAATTTTTTTAAAAAAAGAAAATATTAGAAATAGCACAATACTTACTCTAGCTCATTTGTCTAAGGTCATATGTTTATCTTATTCTATACCAGGTAGTCTCAATTTGGGTGATATCATTCCCCTCCCCAACAGAGGTGAAATGTGATTTTTGGAGGTGGAAGAGAAAAAGTTTAAGTCATTTTTATGTATAGAGCATAAAGATATACATACAGTACATGAACAGATGTACAGACATTTTAAAATTTCACAAAGGGTGATTAGGAAAAAATATCTGCAAAGGCTTCTTCAGGAGGTGATAATGAAAATGAAGCTGAGAAATACTATTGTATTCTTTGAGGATACAAAGGATAGAACTATTAGTTCTCAAAATCACTGTCATGCTTTTTTAATTAAAATAAATCAAAATTTAATCAATTTAAGAGCTTTTCTTCAGACTTGTACCAGTATTAATAACAATAGTAATAATAATAATAATAAAGAGATACAACTTGTGATCTTTATCTATAGAAAAGCTGAGTAAGGAAAACAATCCTAATTAGGAATTGCAATCTAGAATCAAGGTCATTTAAATTAAGTCAGAAGTTATCAAAGGTAAGAAAATGCCAGATAAGAAATCTGGCATGCCATAAACTTGGCACATCAGTTTCTCTCTCAGTAGCAAAGAGACAGAAGGCAGCTTGTGAAGGTAAAAAGTAAAGGCAAAGAAAGAAAGACTAACTGGGGCAGGGGTGGG
Organism: Panthera tigris; assembly: GCF_018350195.1. Classification (NCBI taxonomy): domain Eukaryota; kingdom Metazoa; phylum Chordata; class Mammalia; order Carnivora; family Felidae; genus Panthera; species Panthera tigris. The sequence goes on from NC_056662.1 coordinate 57,937,685, forward strand.
GGAGGGAGGTAGAGGAGGACACACAACCGCTGTCAAAACTGACAGCTGCCCATGGTCTCACTGATGCACAGGCAGCTTCTCCTGACAACCCTCAGTGAGCGATGCTACGGTGAGTGGGCCAGAGCCATGGAAGGGCAGGGAGAAAGTGCCACCCGTTGCCTGAAATGGAAGAAGCCAGTACCAAGCTGTAAGGCCTGCAGCATTTAACTGGACTCTGAAGAACAACAGGATGGAACAATAGGTCACACAGTCCACAGAGATCTCTCCCTTGCTTCCTTTTGTTCTTATGTTCAGTCTAGACAAGAACAGCACATTCATTACATTGTGCTCCCCTCCAAATGAAAAAGAGAGAAAATTGTCAAGCCTGACAGGGCCTTGCTTTGTCACTGGAGTAAGTTTGTTTTGCTCCCTACTGTCAGAGCATGAACTCCTTAAGAGCAAGAAATTTGTCCTGTTCCTCTTTCATGGACCTAGCTCAGATGGTGCTCAAACACTGTTCTACCTACCAGATATGAGCTATGCTGCTTTGCATTGGGCTGTTTCTGTGGCTCTTGCCTCTTCAATTTGATGATAGGCAGAGGCTAGGTTTTTACTGGCTATTCCAGGCAAGGCTGTGTTTTTACATACCTTTTATTTTCACATCCCTAGAACACAGTGCAAGAATATGGAGGGTACTCAATAAAATCTGCGGGCTGGCTTCCTGTCCCCCAATGGGCATCAGGCCCGACATCTTCCTGTCCTCTAAGGAATAAGTCACAACTACCAACCACAAACATTTTGATCCTAAGACAAAAAAAAAAAAAAAGTCTGCTCTGGGTGATCTGCTAAAAAACTTTGGAAAGGAGAAAAATGGTCAAGATCCATTCATTCTTTAAGGTCCAGATCAAATCAGGTCTTTCTACAAGCCTACTCAGAACCAAATGTTTGAAACTGTGACTACTTTCAAAGGCTCATTGAGAATCAAGGATCTGGGTTTTAATCTCTGTAATCTAACTAGCAATGTACTCCTGAGCAAGAGGTGCCAGTGTCTCTGAGCTAGAAATCTTCACTCGTAAATATGCGGGGGTAGCTTCTTTCCTAAGATTCCGTTAAAGTAAGGGTTTTCAAACTTGAGTGAACATCAGATACCTGGGAGGGAAAAGAATGGGAGGGGCCAGGAGGACACAGAGGAATGGATGAAGACAAGAAATGAGTTAAAAGATAACCAAATGTAATGTGCAAACCTTGGCAGGACTAGGATTTGAAAAAATGGTTGTAAAAACATTTTTGGCACACTTGAGGATATCTGAATACAGACTGAACATCAGGAGAAATTCTGAAAGCATTATTTAATTCTTTTAGGTGGTATTAGGATTATGTGGAAGACTGTATTTTAAGACAAGTACACTCAGGTATGGACAAGTGAAGGGTCATTGTGGTGCCACAACAATACACAAGTAATACATATACAAAATGTTAACAACTATTGAATCTAAGCAAAGGAGAGAGTGTTCATTCCTTCAACAGTTCTGTAATTATGAACATTTTCATAGTAAAAAGTTTGGGGGAAATTACTAAAATGAAAACGTAAAATTTATTTCTCAGAGATAAATCTTACTCCAAGAGTTTATGAACCCCAAGTTGAGAATTACTGGTCTAGCTAATTCACCTTTTTATCTTCCAGAGCATTAACTCAAAATAATGGGATATCCCCAAACTGCAAGAAACAAAGTACCAGCCCCTCACATATAACAACAATTAAGACACAGGGATTGAAAAGAAGGGGTTTATCAAGAATTCAAACAACCAATTCAATCAAGTTTCCCTGAAAACACATACGTGCATGTCAAACTAGGGAACTCTAAACAAACTCTGTGGAGTGGATCAGTGCCAACTGCCAGTGGCCTGCACTGGTTCTAAGCCATGCAGGCAGACACTGCGTAATGGTGCAGGCCTGTTTGCTATAACCACACACTGGAGGCCAGGTCAAATCCTTAAGTTGTGAGAGCAACTGTTTGCCTTGCTTGGTTTTGTGCAAGGGCTTCAGTTATAAAGATGTTACCACTGGGGAAAACTGGGTGAATGATACATGGGACCTCCCTATATACTCCCTATATAATTTTCTGCAAATTCTTCAAATCTATAACTACCTCAAAAACAAAAACACCACATTATAGATCTCATGTCCTGGTCTTCTCCAGTTTGAACATATCCTTAACCTGCTCTTAAACCCTTCCCACAACCAATCTGAGAAATGATAAGCTTTCTTTAAAAAAAGCCCTTCAAAACCCTAAAGATAGTCAATTCTTAAGATTGTTAAAGTCTGAGAAGAGAAGAAATACAGAGAGATCTGTACATCTCCTACAAATAAACGCCTCCCATCCAGGCCCCTCACTTTCCTACACAGTACCTTTGCTTCACCTCAGGGTGCAATCTGAATTCTCAGTTGGCTCAGTTGTCCAGGATCACAAAATCAAGTACAGAGGTGACAGGGACTCAGTGCAGCCAGCCTAGAGCACATTCATTCAGGGATGCCAACAGCTGACAGCTGGGGAGAAGAGCAGCTAGACCATTTACCTCCCCACACCTACTACTTTTCTGGCCTTCTGAGTCTGAGGAATAACTAGTACCCTGGTAACTGCCTCTCAATTTCACCTAAGGAAGAGGCTCAAGAATCAGGACAGATCTATTGTTTTCCTGAAGAATAAGCATTCACACTTTCTGCTCCTGAGTAGAAATGGAGTAGAAGTCAGAAATCATACAGAGGCATCTGGGTGGCTCAGTGGGTTGAGCGTCAGACTCCTGATTTCAGCTCAGGTCATGATCTCACAGTTCCTCAGTTCGAGTCTCACCTTGGGCTCTACACTGACAGTGCACAGCCTGCTTGAGATTCTCTCTCTCCCTCTCTCTTTGTCCCTCCCCCTCTCCCCAAACAGAGCAAATAAATAAGCTTAAAAAAAGAAAGAAAGAAACCATACGGAAGCCTGCTCTCATCAAAAGGACCACTCCAACAGCCCCTCCTGCTGGAGCTGAAACCAGAAAATTCAGCTGCAAATTCCCCCTCATGCCAGCCTGCTCCCAGATCCCCCTTAGGCCAATGCCCAAAACTTTACAAGAGCTAGGAAGTTCTTGATGTGAGGAGTAGCAAGGGCATGTTTTCCAGGGTGCCAGCTGCATGACATCCTCTATCCATAATCACTACTTGCTCTGAGCCCTGACTGTGCCCCAAGTTATAGCACAGAGGTCACTGTATGAAAACAACACACAAGAAACATTACTGAGACGCCAATATGGTAAATGGCTGATTGGGTTTGTATTTGTTCTGAAGACTCACCACCTGGTTTTCATTTTACCTGAATACATGGGTTCTGTATAATTATTTTTAAAGGAGTCCTGAAAATGCATTTGTCCAACATTGCCTGATTTTACAGGCAAGGAAGTACCTTTTGTATACAATTCAAAAGTAGAACACAAAAGCATCTATTACACACATAGATATGTATTTCATAGCCATGCTCATAAAAGATGAGTAAAACAAACCAAAGCACCAATAGTGGTTATTGTAAGGTAGTAAATAAGAATTTAACTTTTAAAAATATTTTCCTATAGGGGCGCCTGTGTGGCTCAGTCAGTTAAGTGTCCAATTTTGGCTCAGGTGATGATCTCACAGTTCATGGGTTCAAGCCCCAAGTTGGATTCTATGTCTCCCTTTCTCTCTGCCCCTCCCCCACTCGCACTCTCTCTCAAAAATAAATAATAAACATTTAAAAAATGTATTTTCCTATATTTTACACCTTTTTTAAAAGAGTGTTCACATATTGCAGTTATAATCAGAGCTGAGCTTAGAGGAAGAGGATCTCTACAGAGAAGATGAGGAAGGGAGCACAGCCTGGCTGGTGACAAAAGCTCTGTCAGCCAGAGCAGCACAGGCTGAAGTGAGGAAAGAAACACAATCCTGAGGACTTTCAAAGTGCTTCGTAAAATTCCAAAAGCTTACATTTAAAATGGTACCTTGTCTGCTCGTACACAAATCAGGAAGTATGTTAACAAACGCCAGAAAGTATAGGCTTTGGCTACCCCATTTCCCAATGCAGCACCCGCAACATGCACAATAGCAGGAACGGATGCTTGACAGGAAGGTGCCATCCATCATTCCATTCACAGAGGGCACTTCATAAATAACTTGACTATTGTATTTAAATTACAGTTAAGTTAGAATTTCTGCTCCTTTCACCACTCTATAATCTTAAAAATAACATTTAACTGGAAAGCATCCAATTTCCCCCTAAGATGTGCACCAAGATAGGGTCACTCTAGCAAGAGAATAGTCCACGGGTACTTTTTCATTATAAAGTCTTCAGTATTTTCTTTGGCAGAAAAAGAGCAGCCATCTCATAAAATGTTAACGTCTTCAAATGTCCTGTAGTCCACAGACAATATTTTCTAATTCTTACTAACAAATATTTATAGTGGAGATAAGCATGTTCTTAGAGACCAAAGAGAGAATAGGGCTGAGGAGGAAACCTCTTTACAATACTCAATATCGCACACCTGAGATCAGTTTAGCCATTATCTCCCTAGATCAACCCCAGATTTGGAGATATGGCTTGATTTAAAGATATCCCAAATCCCCACAGCTGCTGGCTAACTCTAGAATCTGTGATGTTATGATGGTAAATTTCATTTACAATTAGGCAAGTCAGAAGCAATCACAAGAATGAAAAGTAAAATTTCAGATAAAAATAATTTAAAGTAAGATGGATTTAGTTCACTACAATCTAGGGTTATCTTTAAAAATTAAATATAGACTTATGCATGTATATACATCCACACATACAAGAACACATACACTTACTTTTTGTCTGAGTTAAACTCTCCTCTTTCCCATCTAAAGCTACAGAGTAAATCCTCATGTGACCATTTCAAGAACTATTTTTTGCTACTAAATTTTGCCAACAATCTGCTCAGCATTCTAGCAGATGTTTCTGTTTTCAAACCTCTGGGAACTTGGCTGGATCTGTTTTCTTTCCCCATGTTAAAAATAAAAGAAATGGCCCAAATGTGGCCTAATACCCTAGAGAAGCTTTTCCCCTACCCCACATCCCTCAATCTCCCTATTCATGTGACCTCCATGATCCCTTCTCAAATCTTTCTTTTCCATTAGAGAAGATGTTTCCAATTATGGTCCATTAAGTTGCCAAGGATGACATCACCCCCCCCCTTTTTTTAAGAAAATGCTACTGATTCCTAGTTACTTGGGGACCATCTGCAACAATTTAAACCAACTAGTCTGCTGGACCTTATAAACCCACAATGTCACAGGGGGGTAATTTGTTCAAGATCGATTCTACAAACAGAACAATACTCTTACAATGGGGGTTAGAGGGACAGGAGAATCTTGTCTTTTATCTAATGATTTCTTTAAAAATATCTGTGCCTCAGGGCACGTGGGTAGCTCAGTCAGTTAAGTATCTGACTTAGGCTCAGGTCATGATCTCACAGTTCGTGAGTTCGAGCCGTGTCGGGCTCTGGTGCTGACAGCTCAGAGCCTGGATCCTGCTTCAGATTCTGTGTCTCCCTCTCTCTCTGCCCCTCCTCCACTCTCACTCTCTCTTTCTCTCAAAAATAAGTAAACATTAAAAAAAATTTTTTTTTAAGGGGCGACTGGGTGGCTCAGTCAGTTGAGTACCCGACTTTGGCTCAAGTCATGATCTCACAGTTAGTGAATTTGAGCCCCACGTCTGAGCTGTCAGCACAGAACCTGGAGCCTGCTTTGGATTCTGTGTGTGTGTGTGTGTCTCTCTCTCTGTCCCTCCCCCACTTGTGCTCTCTCTCTCTCTCAAAAATAAACTTTAAGAAATTTTTTAATAAAAACATAAATAGATATAGAGAGATAGATAGATTTGTGCCTCAATCTTACCTCAGTGACATCCATAACTTTGATGGCCGCCAGCTGACCAGTTTTAACATGTCGACCCTGAAAAACAGAAAAAAAGAAACACAATTGGCACCACTGTTTTGCATGATCATTACAACAGAATGGCTGAAGTTTCAATGCATCATCTCTTTTGTAATTTTTCTCAAAAGTGATAATGAAATTAGTCCCATGCTCCCCAATAGAACAATACGGTTTGTAATACCAATGAACCACACTTAATAAACAAGTAGTAGAACAAACTGAGTTTCGATAAAGCATCAATTCCTTCTTTCTGTCTTGGGTTCAATTTACATATCATTACCTCTCAACCTAAGCAACTTAATATTTTCTTCTATACAACAGGATAGTCACTTTTTCTTTCTTAACATCCTGCAAGAATGAAATGACCCAAAAAACCTCTAGGTATTTATTGTCAAAAAATGGAAAAGTCATTTTTCCCCAGTATACTCTCAAGACCCATTACTTGATTTTATGAAAGTAATACTGAGAGTCTTCTTTGAAGCTTTCCTGCAGTCCCAAGGTAGAGACGTTGGAAAATAATTACCCAGAACAGAGGGAGATAGGGATGATGCAGAAACAGAGAGTGCTTTCTTACAGCTATAGTATAATTCCTGACTTAGGACCTAAAACTCACTATTTCTATCCCTGGCATTTCAAACCAATGTGAGGTCATTCTCCTCTCACCCAGATGAACAGGAATGGATTTAATTCCTGTCAGTCCTGTGCTTCTCCATCCACTCTTTACAGTGTTCTGCCGGCCTTTTCTCCGGCGAGTAACATAGAGCTACCCAGATATCCTGAGCATGATCTACTTCAGGGCGTTATGAACAACGGTCTGCAACAAATGTAAAACACAAAGAATGTCCCCATATTTCCCAAGAGCCTGTCTCTCTTGTGGTCTCATGATGAACAGTTAGGAACTTTAGAACTTGAAACTTGAGGGAAGCTCTCCATTTAGTCTGGAAAGCTTACCCAGGAACTCAAGTTACATCTAGGACAAAACGACTCCATGAAAATGACACTGTATTACAATTACATCTCAACAGTATGTGGTTGGGACACCATGGATTCCTGCAATGGCAGAGCAGTTCATGAGCAGTAAGTGCACAATAACAACATACAGGAAACTAGGACAAAATCCATAGGCCAAGAACCTCAACCCAATTCTCACCAATCCGCAGACATCACCACCTTCCTCCAAAGTGAACTACCTTCCTGGTCTTCAAAAGTGGGGACACCACCTGCCACAACACATACACCTGCAGTTCAGTCTCAAGTTCTGCTTCTGAGACAAGAAGGGTTATCCCACATTGGTCCATGATCCAAGAAACAACACCTCCTGCCCTTTCCGCCATTTCCCAGCTACCAGTCCACCAGCATGCTCTTCCAGCATACCCAGCCTCAAAAGATCTGAACCGCTACCTCAGCTGCTGCGTCAGTACCCCATTAGACACCTTCCCCAGCATTCTCACACAGTTCTGCTCCACAGTCTGGCACTCTTTCTGCATTAAAAGCTACGTAACCCACAATCCTGAATAAAAATGCTGCCCTATATGTATGTTACCATAAGGCACACAAAATGATCTAAGAAGTCATGTAACATCTATAGAAGCTCCATCTCAGAGATGCTCGGCGTGGAATACAATTGTGTGTCAAGAAAGTTCTAATTTATGAACATTAAATGGGCTCCTATATTTCTGATTTGACTGCCATCTTTTACTACCTGTCTGTCCAAGATTCAGTATCTTTTGATAGTGTCCATTCCTGAATCACTTATTTAAAATTTTTGCCTATGTGTGTCATAGGATCTGTAACTTCAGTCTTTTTTTTTTTTTAATGTTTATTTATTTTCAAAGAGAGAATGTGCACACTAGTGGATGAGGGACAGACAGAGACGGAGAGAATCCCAAGTAGCCCTGGGGCTGTCCACACAGAGCCCATCATGGGGCTCAATCCCACAAAACAAAAGATCATGACCTGAGCTGAAATTAAGAGTCAGATGTTTGACTCGGCCACCCAGGTTCCCCTAACCTCAGTCGTTTTTAAAAGTTTTGTAACCCCAGCTCTGTGCTAAGCATTAACACACAGGAAACTTAGTTGTCCTTCATGTCTTGGGCACTGGCAAGATCCTAAAGCTACAGGATAGTGATCCAGAGTATGGACTCCAGCATCAAGACTGTGTCCACACCTCATGTCCTCCACTCTGTAACATAACAGTGCCTCAGTCTCCTGTCTGTATAAAAGGGGTAAGAGTGATGCTCAACTCACAGGTTTATCATGAAGAAGAACTATAGTGCAGGGGCGCCTGGGTGGCTCAGTCGGTTAAGTGTCCAACTCTTGATTTCGGCTCAGATCGTGATCTCACGATTTGTGAGATCAAACCCTGTACTAGGCTCTGTGCTGACAGCGCTGAGCCTGCTTAGGATTCTCTCTCTCCCTCTCTCTCTCTCTTCTCTGTCCTTTCTCTGCTCATGTGCTCTACCTCTCTCTTTCAAATAAACATTTTTTAAAAAAGAAAAAAAAAAGACTTAGCAGTCTGACAGTGGCATAAAAGCTTAGAGTTATGAATTCACTTAGTATTTGCTTTACCAAGAACTTGAGTTTCCCATACTAAGGGATTAGAGAATCAGGACCTAACAACTAATCAATTATTTGTGTCAGAAGGTGGATCGCACAAAGGCACTAGTCTTCATTAACACATACCAGGTCTTCCAAAATTAGGTCCATTTTAAATTTAAATTGAAATCAGAAAACGGTCCAAGAATTCTGTCTCCCTCCTCTTCAAGAAACAAGACAACACTGAAAGAAATGAAATTTGGGACTCTGGCAGCATTGGGCTTTCATTTTTCTGCTACCACTTCATTACTACATTTCCTTGGGAAAGCTGCTTAACTTTGACAAGCTTCCTAGGATCACTGGAGGATCCCAATGTTCTTTTTAGAATAGACAGGTTATAAATAAAGTGCATACAATACATAAAACCCTTGCCATCGTATCTGGCATATAGTGGACTCTCGCATGACAGTCTTCCTCTCTACACTTTCACCAGAGGCCCATGCTAACCTTTTCTCTTAATTCACCTTGCAACTACCTTACCTAGTCAAGTTAGGCCCATTTCTCATTTTCAAAAGGCATGGCCAATATGAGGAAAGGCAGTGGGGTGCTAAAGTAATATACTTCTCTATTTTTTTTAAAGAAACAAACAAAAAGACAACCTCTAAATTTGAAACAAATAATTACCTACTCAGATGGATCATCTTTGCTTAAAAGAACCAAAATGGTGAGCATAACAGTCCCAGGAGAAAAACTACAGCTGGGGCTGAATGTACTAAACATCTATATGCATGTAATTGTGTGCTAAGGAGGTCATAGGAAGAGTTGTTTGAAAGGATAAAAATTTGTCTGTGATTTACTCAGTATTAACCAAGAGAGAATACAGTCACCCGCTTAGGGTAGCTCAGCTATAAGCTTAAGTCTCCAAAAGTCAGATGCCCCCACCCATCAGAGAAGCCCTACCCATGTTCCCTTGGCATCACTCGAGAGTGTAACAAATGGCCCTCAGTGGTATAGGAAGAGAAAATACACATAATCATAACCAACTGCCTTGTGCTGGGGACTCAAGAATACAAGAAAAAGCATTATTTCACTGAAGTTTGAGGCTACTATAGCATCTACTATAGCATTCCACGCTGACCTCTATACCATCTCTTAAAGGCTGCTTCATGTAGTCTGCTCCCTAAAGATGACCAATATGACCACTTTCCTTCACCTGAGTCTGAACCCAGAATTGTGTCTGTCACTAAAATGCCTAGCCTGTGCATGGAGAGATTTGGAACTTACTAGTAACAGGACCCTTACATTGTATCATCCACTCTTAAAACACCCCAGTATATGACTTGGTCAGTATTAAATATACATACCTAACATCCATTTATAAACTTGACTCTTTTGTCCTATTGTCTGCATTTCTTGGACACGGTGTCCCATCCAGTGTTATAAAATGCCAGGAGGAAGAGACTAAAGGCCCCTGGCTTTATCTATGAGGCACCATGTAAACATTAATGCACTAATGAGACATCCAATGAAGAAAAGCCCCCAAATACTATTCAATAAACTATTTTCTTAGTAGCTTCTAAAAAACTTTATGAGGGCCAACAAAGCAGGTCATTCATTACCTTACTGACAGATGAAGAACTCTAAGGTAAGTTTTATTATTCTGCTGCCCAAGACACAACGGTAGCAGAATTTCCTTTCTACAACAATTGTATAAAATGTGAGGGATGGACTCACCATTTCTACCAACTTGTCAAATTCCTGCAGTTGAGGTTTTTTTGTTTTTAAAGAAACAGCTTAAATTATTTCCCCTCAATGCCCTCAAAGGGTTAGCAAGATTTGGAATTAAAATTGCTACTGCAATAAATATTATTTCACACAAAGTCAGACTGGCTCACACTAACCAGACCTATCCCCTTCAGTAAAGCAAACTTCAAGGCATTTGATTCATTTTTGGTCTGTAAATGGGGAAAACGAATGTTTCTTTTTTTAAAAGGAAAATTCAAACTATTCTTGGCAGACATCCAAGCTAAGGAAAATGCCCTAATTTCTGACTCTCCTTCATGATTCTAAGAGAGTCAAAATTGCCACCTTGTATCTGCAAATATGCATTACATTAATGATACATGTTCCAAGAAAAATACACATACATACACACCACAAGATTTTAAAATGCAAGGGCACTGTGACAGCCTGTCTGTCTGCCTCTACTGAATGAAGTCTGTCCCTAACCCACAACGAGGAACCTAGCGGCAGAAGATCAGCATTCAGTCAAGGGAAGCTTTTAAATCCCAAGAGGAAAAAGATGGCATATCACCAAATAACAGGTAACTAACTCATGCTGCATAATCTTTACCTAGACCCCAGGTGACTCCATTAAAATACGTTTGATGAATACATATGTTTATTGAGAGACAAACTCTGGTCACAGGAGGAAACTTGGAGTGTGACTGAATCAAAGAAATGAAAGCCTGAGTCCTTTACTCAGGGCTCCTATCCTAGGGGATGGTCATGCTTCTGCTGAGACACCAATCATCCCTCACATACCCTTGTCATTGTATGGCACCAGTACCTCAGACCTGAACAAGGATGTGCACTGCAACTTAGCAGCTCCTTTTCTGTTCACAGAGCTTCCTACTAAAATCTCATCTTTCTGCACAGAATCATAAAGCTTTTGTACTCATTCAGCCTGAGAAAGTGGACAGACTATTAGAGAGGAAAATTCTATCAGGTTTATGACACTTTAAAAGGTAAGTAAACACAATTCAGGAACAATAAATATTTTCTCTTCTCCACAACCCAAGAGAGCACACTGACAGCCTGAACTCCAGCAAGCATGGCCCTTGTGACACCTGGACAGCATTCTAATACTACATATAGGACTGTAAGAACAGGACACAAGGCACCAGGATGCTCCCACTCTTAGGGCACGTAGTGAACAAAGTGCTTCCTATGCATTTTCATTTACTCCTGATACAACCCAACATATGTATGTGCCGACGTCCCCACCTCATAGAGAAACTGAAGCTTTGAGAGGGTTAAGTTAATCAGATCAAGATTGACACCCAGACAGGCTGTAAACTTCAAAACAGAAAGGACCACAAACGCCCTATTAAACCAACTTCCATACGAGCTGCCAAGTCTACTATTCTACACACAAATATTGTAAGTGATTATAATCAAACATGGGGATGTAGTAACCAATAATGAAAACTTACTCTCAATTCCTGGCCTTTTCTCTCCTGTGATTAATCAGAAAAAGCCAACAAAAGAACATCCCAAAGGAATTCTTTAGGGAATCTGAAGGCATATGTAAGCACATTCAGAGTGCCTCATCCATGGCTTTCTAAAACTGGTAACAGCCTTTTGTTTTTCCTTCCTTTATCTCACCATAAATTTTCTTTCAATAAATACTGGAGATCAGAATGTTTTTCCTTTCTGCTGAGTTTAACCTGAAACATAAACTTCAGAGATTAACTTCCTGACACTGGCTTTCTATTTGCTTAATAGTAAAACCTATCAATGCTCAGTAAACTGAAGACTGACTATATTTAACCAGTGCTCAAGACATGCCCTATACACTCCCAGGGGAGATAAAACACTGGATCCGCCTTCAGGGAGCTTATAATTTAGAGGGGTGTTAAAAAAAAAAGATCCACAAGAAGGGACATTAACATTGTGACAGAGAAACACTGTACTCTGTATCAGAAACACTTAGGAAACAGGACAGTGTGACACAAATTGCTCTGCCATGGTACGAGGTGCAAAAGGTACTACTGTTAAGGGGACCATTGCTGTGAGGCTAGTAGTGTAGACCCACCACAGAAGCTGTAGTGGGGCCTTTAAGGATTGTCCTAATGCTCTTGAAGATCACCAAAGGACAAGATGTGGACCCCTTAAGATCTGAACTACAAATAGTCCAAATCCCAGGCCAGAAGAAAGAGGGAGAACTCAGTGACTCACCCAGGACTAGAAGCTGTGTCACAAACTGCATCACCTCCCTCCAAACATGCAAGGACCTTAAAAGGGGGTTTTCATACACTGCACTGGACCAAGAAGATGCCAATCTCCCACTGAGTCGGGAAGGGGACATTCCATCATGGGGTGATGCGTGTGCTTGCTGCAGAAGGGGCTGCTCCTCATTCCCTAGCCAACTTGGAAGCTGTTATTTGATCTTAATGTTTTTAGTGGTGTGTTGTTGGTATGCAGATGTAACATCTTAGGTATAAGAGGTTTCTTGTGGGAAAGAGAGATGTTAAGTCTTTTTTTTAAGCATGTAAAATTCAATTACAAAAATCACTAACTTTCACAGATGATGTGTAGAGTTTCAGGCTCCATTCATGAGAATTCCATAAGTGGGATACAGGAAATCGTGACTTTTTAAAAGCCAGTCTCTAGTGATTCTTATGAGTTCTGAAGTTTGGAAATCACTTTTCCAAGCTTGTATTAAAAAGCCCAAATTCACGTTCTCATATCCTTTTTGGACTATACAATATTTACTGACAGTAACATATGCACTCATCATCTTAGCTAGGGGTTTTGATGTGTGAAGGTTAGATTTATAAATTCAGGGTACCTGGATGGCTCAGTCGGTTAAGCATCTGACTTCAGCTCAGGTCATGATCTCACGGTTTGGGAGTTCAAGCCCCACATCCGGCTTTGCGCTGACAGTTTGGAGACTGCTGGGGATTCTCTCTCTCACTCTCTCTCTCTCTGTCCCTCCTCCACCTGCATATTCTCTGTCTCTCTCTCTCTCTCTCTCTCAAAATAAATAAATAAACTTGAAGATTTTTTTAAAAATAAGTAAATTCTAAGAAGTGACAATTATGTTTATAATAAAAACACAGAACTTCTGTTCTGAAATGTTCAGGAGCTCAAAGGTCTGGCAAGCCTAGTTAACAAACTAGCTGATTAAATAGTCAAGAAAGTACACCCAGAGAGCAAGGAGGACACACACTAGTGAGGCCAAGTCCCCAGTGTGTCAATTCTCTCCCCAAGATGTCTTACTCACATCACACATAGTTCAATTTAAAAACTGAACAGGGGAAGGAGGGGTGCACAGGCAGAGCACAGAGGATTTTAGGGCAGTGAACCCAATCTGTACTACACCATAATGATGGATACAAGTCATTATACATTTGTCCAAACCCACAGAACAAACCAAGAGCAACCTTACTGTAAACTATGGACTCTGACATGTCAATTCATCAACTGTAAAAAAAAAAAGAAAATGTGCCACTCTGGTGCAGGCTATCATAATGGGGGTGGTTATGTACATGCGGGAGCAATGTACATAGAAATCTCAGTACCTTCCTCTCAATTTTGCTGTGAACCTAAAACTGCTCTAAAAAAAAAAAAAAAAAAAAAGATTAAAAAAAATTTTTAATTCCAATATGTTCCCCCTTAGATTTCCTTATTTTAAATGCCAAATATGAACCCACATGACCACATGGTGAATGGCATGAGGCCTGCACTGGGCAATCAATCCACTTACCACTCTAAGGTTCTACATCCATCCACCTCCAAAGGCAAAGACCAATTTCACTGGTTCTGTTTCATAAACCCCAAACCACAGGCCCCACTCCTCAGTGCTCTTTTCTAGGAAGTGTCTGTGAAAATTTCAAAATTCAACCAAAGTGGGGAGGCATGTTACCCAGACAGCACCCTGTGAGCCATTTAAGATAAGGAACCATATAATTAACTTGAAAGAGACAGCTCAGAGCACTTCAAGAAACACCTCAGTCTTCAAAACCCTCCTTACAACAGAGCAGGAATAATGGCAACATGACCCCACCAACACCTGCTTTTCCCATCACACTCCTCCAAAGCCTAACCGGTGTGAGGTGAGCAGGGTTGTGCTGTTGCACATCTCATGCTTATAACTAATATCTCTCACTTTAGTAACTGTGTATCTGCCTCTTATTATTAGCCTGCCTTATTAGCCTGCCATGATCAGGCTATGGATGAGCAGGAAGGCAGAGAAAGCACAGGAATATGTACATGTTATAACATCAGTGCAGACTTGCAATTTAATAAGAAGACAGTGCAATTTCTATTCCCTCAAGAGTTTAAAATTAAAGACCTCAATATAGAATTATACCTTTCTTAGGTTGGAGCTATCTTATCTGGAACAACAACCCCTTTAAGGAAAATTATGCCTCAGTAGCAGAGAATGTACAGATTTAACTTCCACTAAGAATCATAGTCAAAATAAACAGCATGTAAAAACTTTTACCTTGTGCCCAATCCCCAATAAATGAGTCATTCTGATGCTTACATCTTTTTTCTTTGAGAGCCCAATCTGAATGGAAATCTTTCCAAACCCTGAAATCTTGAGTACATTAAAGTAACTTTTCTTGGGGCGCCTGGCTGGCTCAGTCGGTCAAGCATCCGGCTTTGGCTCAGGTCATGATCTCACAGTTCGTGAGCTCAAGCCCCGTATCGGGCTCTGTGCTGACAGCTCAGAGCCTGGAGCCTGCTTCAGATTCTGTGTCTCCCTCTTGCTCTGCCCCTCCCCTGCTAGTGCTCTGTCTCTCAAAGATAAGTAAACATTAAAAAAAATTTTTTTAAATAAATAAATAAAGTAACTTTCTTTAATGGCTCAGGGAAATCATTATGAACATCAATTACTATCCTGTCCTTGTAATTAAGTAACAGCCCCAGGGAACGTTACGTAAGGCAGTGTTATTCTGACTCCTCTGAAGAAGGCCCAGTCACTTGGGTTCTGTATGCTTGCTCTGTCATTTTTGGATGTGTTCTAGAACAGAATTGGGGTAGAAGGGGTGTTGGCCAGATAGCAAGCAAGTTCCAGTCAGGTGAGCTAGCAAAGGAGCAAAAAGCACCTTCATGTTGAGAAGTGGAGACAATTTGGATGAACATATACATGAAAGAGTGCAAAAAAAGAAATACTGCCATGAGAGCTTAGGCATAATTCCTTCAAAGCAGGAGAGGGATTTGGCTGGGCAGTAAGTAAGTTGGGAAGAAAGGGCAGCTGCTTTTTAAAACACCTGGTGAAGCTGCATTAAAAAGGGCAGTGCTCCTTTCAAAGGAGGCAGAGTAGCCCCATGGTATGGTACACACATGAGCCAGTGTCTGGACCACAGTAGTAAGTGTGAGGAATCACGTTTTAAGAGGGAGATTGGCAAATTAAAAAAGCACCATGAGTAAAGGGTCCAGAAAATATAAAGGAAAAAAATCAGCATATCAATTCTTATATTAACAGTAAAAGACATGGCACTGGCAAGTCTTCAAATCAAAGTATCTGAAACAACGGAGATTTGGGATTCTGCAAACAAGCTATCATTAACATTTAATACACATTTGCAACTGCCTTTTCTTCTACTTACTTGAAAAACTGAACTGACCAGATTAAGCAATTTTAGTTTAAAATAACAAAAGAATGTTTAATAGCATAACAAATACCAAACCCTTTATTATAGGCAAAAGTAACATATAAAGTTATTAGCCACTATGAGACATGGTATATTGCATTCAACAGCTAAGTAATAGTCAATGTGGTAACACTAGACCTGACATTTGAATCCGTGACTGTCAAGGTACATTAAAATAATATACTCCTAAAGGTAATTTAACTCACCACTGGACAAAATAAAACTGACCAAAGGAGATAACACAACTCATAAAACACATACTCCCTATTTGAGTGTTCTCATAGCAAGAACTGCACATGAAACATGTTATTTTCATATTTGTTGTTACAAAAAATAGTGAGTTCACCTTTCTGTACTTTTCTAAATTGTTGATATTGTTATGATAAAAATTTCTATTATTATTTTTAAAGAAAAGAAATCAATGTTTAAATTAGTTCCTTTTATTTCACATATTAAGATACTTAAATACTGCAGAATGGTACCCAAAGTGGGCACTAAAACCAGGAGCCCTAGACTGGAAGCCCAACTCCACCACATGCTAGGACGGCGATCTTGGGCCAGTCTGGACATCGTTCTCTTCCTCTGTAAAATGGTGATAAATCACAACCCTCTGCAACAGGTCCTGCTAACTTCACGAAGAACACACTGAGTGAGACAGGAACCCTAGTCCCAGAAGACAGCATGGTAACTGGGAGCGCTGGGAGTGCAGCAACAGCATCAGCAGGAAGAGATGGGTACAACTGACTACAGTATCTGAGAGATGGCTTTCAAAGCAGGGGGCAGGTCCTCCAAGGTCAAACCTTCCAAAGTTCAAAACTACCATGGGCATGCTAGATGTTCCCTCCAATGGGAGATATCTGTGCAGGACAGGGTGGGTAGAGATAAACCGCATCATACACAGAATAGTGAATTTTAATGAGAAGTTTGTTTATTGCAATGTCTAACCATTTACCCACAACAAAAGATAACACAGGATTCTGTGGGTTCCCTTCTTTCTCCTCTGATCACTAACCTCATGTCCACCAAGAAGCTCTCCTACATTTCTCCCCATTACCTCACATGACACTCAATTTTCAGTATTCACCCATGGCACAATTTCAATATTGAAATATCACTTGATGCAACACTAAAGCACTCAAACTTAATAAAAAAGCAAGAGATTAGGGGTGCCTGGCTGGCTCAGTTGGTGGAGCATGTGACGCTTAATCTCAGGGTTGTGAATTGGAGCCTGATGTTAGGTGTAGAGAGGGAGGGAGAGAGGGAGAGAGGGAGAGAGGGAGAGAGGGAGAAGGGAGAAGAGAAGAGAAGAAGGGAGGGAGGGAGGAAAAAAGGCAAGAGATTAAATGATGCAAGGATTCGAATTCGATTCTGGGCTCCTCATCTGCCCATCACCAACCCAACCTTCAATTAAGGTTTCCAAATTGTTCCTTACCTTTTCTCAGCATTCAGGAAGCTGATTCTAATACAGTCCTTCAACCCAGATACATTTACAGTATTTGTATAAAGTCATACTGTAAGCAGCTTCGGGTCTCCCGGAATGATTTCTAAATGCAAATATAACCTAGTTTCTGAACCTCAACTACTTCTGCTGCCATGTCCTCAGCACTGATACAGTTTAGAGGGCATAATTCTTTCCTCATGTGATCTGTAACATATTTGTTTTCCTTCTGGTTTTCAAAGTCTGCATACACCTCTTAATACGCTTGTGCTGAATATTCATAAGCACGTTCATGAATTTCATTCACTCTTCATAATACCTCAATTGTTTCTTAAAAAAAAAAAAAAAAAAAGAGGTAAAATAGAAAACCCACCCTTAGAATTTCCCTTTGAGGTCTGTTTGATAGCATCCCTTACCAGAAATGATGCATGCACACCATCAACTCAAGTTTTCAAAGTATCCTTATGCAAACTCATACCATGTCCATCTAAAATTTAACTTGGTCAAAATGAAAACAATAGTTGATAGTTTAAAAGGTATTTCCACAGCGGATGCCTAGGTGGCTCAGTCAGTTAAGTGTCCAACTTCAGCTCAGGTCATGATCTCACAGTTCTTGGGTTTGTGAGTTCAAGCCCCCCATCAGGCTCTGTGCTGACAGCTCAGAGCCTGGAGCCTGCTTCAGATTCTGTGTCTCCCTCTCTCTCTGCCCCTCTCCTGCTTGTGCTCAGTCTCTCTCTCTTTCAAAATTAAACATTAAAAATTAAAAAAAAAAAGTTTAAAAGATATTTCCACAGAAAATAGGAAGAGCTCTTGCTTTGGTATTTGAAAAAGAAAATTCCTCAAAGCATCTTTTGTTAGAAATCATGATCTACTACAAAGAACCATAATATAAAAATTGGTGAGTTTTCCTCACTGTTATATAGCCACTTCTTTTTTCAGTTGTGCACACCCATTATAGCCTTATCAGAATAAGCATCAAAATGAAAGACTTTGTGAGTAAGTAAATAAAATAAAAGAACTGTTTTAGAACTTTACTAGGACTTACATAAACTCAGTGGGGCTGGCTGATTGCCCCACTGGCAATCACTGCCCCAAAGGCAGTGTTTTGACCACCTTCCCTGAGCAGTCTGTAAGATGAGACCATGCAATGAGCACATTATATAACTCAATGAAAAGGCAAAGTGAAATTGTGATGAAATTTATGCTTCCCTCTATTTTTCAGTTTCCTCTTTTCCTACTTTTCCTACCAACAAATCTTTCCCACCCCACAAAGGAAAGGATGATAGAGAAGCACACACTGTGTATTCATTCTTGCAACAAATATTTTCAATAATACTGATTTTTTTGTGCTTGGCACATTAAGAAGTATACAATATTTTAATATAAAATACAGGAAGTCCTTGAAACAAGCTTGCAAAGAAGAAAATCATCTCTATTTTACAGAAAGGAAGTGGGGGGTTCCACGAGATTGGAAAACTAGCCCAAGGTCATACAACCAAAACGAGGGAAAAATGGCTGCAAAGCT
Source organism: Panthera tigris (assembly GCF_018350195.1). Classification (NCBI taxonomy): domain Eukaryota; kingdom Metazoa; phylum Chordata; class Mammalia; order Carnivora; family Felidae; genus Panthera; species Panthera tigris. The sequence continues at coordinate 57,956,509 of NC_056662.1, forward strand.
CTAGGTACCTGAATCAGTGATTTGGATCAGCACCTCTCCTCACAAGCCACTGCAATTTAAAGCTAAAGGTCTAGAGGGTGCCTGGGTGGCTCAGTTGGTTAAGCATCTGACTTCGGCTCAGGTCATGATCTCACAAAATGTGAGTTTGAGCTGCACATCAGGCTGTCTGCTCTTAGCACAGAGTCCACTCTGGATCCTCTGTCTTCCTCTCTCTCTGCCCTTCCCCTACTCACGTTCTCTCTCTCTTTCAAAAATAAATAAAACATTAAAAAAAATAAAGCTAAAGATCTGCATTCCAGAACCTGCTTGCATTTCAGGAAATGGACAACAGTGGGCAGCAGGAGTCAGTATGTGAAATGTGGTAAGAAGTATCTATGGTCAGTCAGGGGATGGTGTGTGCCTTCATACAAGCTTATTTGCTTCCCTGCCTGTCCCCTCACGTGGAGGAAAGCTTCCAGGGGTTGTTTCAGGAAAGCCTTCTCAACTCTTCTTAATCCTTTTCAGCCAACCCCTTACTCATTCCACAGCCTCAGGTGTTGCAACCAAAGTACTTTGAGAAACCTGACAGTTGCCAGGGAATCACCCTAAAGTTCTTTGCTACCCCCATAAGACACCTCCCAGCCAGTGCCCACCCTGCTGAATTCTAGGAATATTACTGGAGTCTACAAAAAGCCTGGGACTATCAGCATAAAAGGGCAGGACTCAGAAAATGATACAAAGGAGAGAAAGCAAACTTTGAAATTGCCTAGATCAGAAGCCATGGCCCCACAGAGCAGGCTGGCCAAGCAAATCAGGGATAAATGAGTGTGAGCACGCACACATCTATGTAACTGCCTAATTAACTCTGCCCTCCAACACACTTAACTAGAGATGGCAGGAAAAATGCCCAGCACCACTCTTTCAGTGCCTTTCCCTTTCAACAACCACTTGATTAAACCTATGAGTTCATGAGACTATGAGACTCTAAGCAAGCAATGCATGTGCTGCTCCAGGGAAGTCATTCTCTTCAACCTACAGCCACAGGCATCTCAAATTACCCTACAGAGCTGTAGGTAGAAAGAGAACACTGAATTGAAACGCTTCAAGCCACAAATACACCAAAATTTGCTTTCCCAAGTAAAACCCAAGATACTAAAAGTAAACAAAAATTCTGATCATATGACTCAACTGCTCACTCTGCCACTAGACAAGATATATGACCTTGAATGAGCCACTTAACTTCTCAGAAGTGTGGTTATCTCAGTATAAAATGTTCAGGGCTCTGACTCCCCAGGCCAGCATATTAATTTATGAGGCACTGGTCTACACACCAGGGATACAATAGTGAACAAAGTAGAGAAAGTCTGTGCTCTCATTCTAAGAGGGGGGCACAAGTGAATACTTTTGCTGCTGTTGTGAATATGTTCTGATGCTTAAAAAAAAAAAAAAAAAAAAAAAAAGTTACAGGGAAAACCTACCAGAGAGAAGAGGAGAGGGAGTGCTGGGATGGGGTGGTTGCTATTTTATACTGGTAGTCAGGGAGGCAGGCCCTTTCTGCTCTCCTGTCATTTGTGCAGAGCTGAAAAAGGTGATGAATACTTGCCCTGCAGGACCTTCTGAGCCCCAATTAACCTACACAGAAAAACTCACAGGCGCCGCAGGGTGTGCCACACTAGCCCTACTAACTTGGCCAGGGCATCATCCTCCGCGGCTTGTAGGCAACATGGTGGTTCTATTCAAGCTCTGATAATGGTAACGTGTTCCACTCCTTCATGCCAACAACAGACACAGTGCCCCAAATACACCTCTGTGAAAACAGGCACTGCCCAGCATACCAGAACAGACCACTTCTCTGGGCAAGCCAAGCCATTCTCAACACTGACTGCTTCCTCGTGCAAAGCTCAGGCTTGGGTTAGAGAGAGAGGGCTGCAAGAGGCAAAGCCAAAGGCTTTGGACAAAAAAAGCTTCCAGACTTGTCCACTTTCCACCTGACTGCACAGTTTCTCTTCAGCAAAACCCCATCCTCAAGGTTGAGGTATGAGGTCTCTTTTGGCAGAGCCTAGTTATGACTTTATAACCTAGCACTCAAAAACAAAGTCTACCTTATTTCTGTAAGGACAACACTCAGAGGGAGAAAAAACAACATGTTTCATTGAAAAATAAATCCCTAAAACTATGGTGCACATCGTTGCATATTAACATTTGGAATGAGGTTACGTGGGCTATGAGATGACAAAATTCGATTGCTGAGTAATAACAAAAGTCTATCACCAGAGCCACATTTAAAAAAAAAAAAAAATTAACGTTTATTTATTTTTGAGAGGGAGAGACAGACAGAGAGTGAGCCAGGCAGGAGCAGAGAGAGAGGGAGACACAGAATCCGAAAGAACCTCCAGGCTCTGAGCTGTCAGCACAGAGCCCAACGCGGGGCTCGCACTCGTGAACAGCTAGATCATGACCCAAGCCAAAGTTGGATGCTCAACCAACTGAGCCACCCAGGTGCCCCTTCCAGAGCCACATTAATAGCTTGTGTGTGCTGTCCTTGTTACGGCTGTACTTCTACCATTTCAGATGATCTTGGCATCTTATAAAGCCAATGCTTTTGAATTCTAAGGCCAGCAACCACTCTCTAGATGCTAATATAGCAAGGTTCTTCTCCGTGGTAATTCACTGGCTAAATTGGACATCGTATTTCCTATAGTGGAGGGGGGGGTGCTTTTTGCCCATTTTTCAAAATTGAAAATTCCAAAAATGAAGAGAATGCACATTTCTAAAACCCAGATTTTTAAGTTTTAAAGTTTCCCTTAAAAAACAGATTGGTTAAAGCTGGGTCTCCAGGCCCATGGAAACCAGGTGTAAAGTTGAACTGAGCAGAGGCTGCCCTGGGGGCCAGCAGGAGTTCTCCAGCAAGCCCCACAGCCCTCACTCCTCAGAATACTCACACATGTATGTACTGGCATGGGCCAAGAATCCTTGATCACAGGCCATAGCAGTGGTTCTTCAACCCTAGATGACAATCAGTCCACTAGGAGGGCTTGTTGTTGTTGTTGCTGGGTGTTTTCGTTTTGTTTGTAATTCTACATCTTGGGCTTCACCCAGATCTACTGGATCAAAATCCTTAAGAGTGGGGCCTGAGCATCCATACTTTATAATCTCCCCTAAATAATCACAATAACCACAACTATGGTCCCATGAGAAATAATGTCAGAAAGACTCCAGTATGTACCACCAAAACTCACATTCTTAATAAAAATTTAAAAAGCCCCCAAAATACCATCACCCTGGATCCCATGTTACAAGTTTTTTCCCCCATATTATAATGTTAAACATCATGCTGTAGCTAACAAATGCATGGTTGTGCACGGTTGTTATCTCATGACCATTGAAAACAAACTGGTGTGGCCCCAACAGAGTGGGAAAAGCCCAAACAGCAGATGCCATATAACACTTCAACAAAAACACTAAGTAGCAGATGACCACACAAGTGCCCCCCCATCTCCCTTCCCCCTCCATTGGGGGTGACCATACTAATTTATTATCCAAATAGGACACTTCAGAATGAATGAGGCACTAGAAATAAGTATGCCAGGACAAAAGATGTAAACCAGGACTGCCTTGGGCAAACAGAAGGTATGGTCACCCTCCCCCTCCCCTTCATCGTTCCACCCTTAAAGAATTTTTAAAGGACCAAAACACTGCCCTAAGTTCCCCCAGCCCACACACAAAAACCCACTACCAATGAAAACAACAAACATCCAGATGGTGACTCCTTTATTATCAAATTCCAAGTTAGAGGCAGGAAAAGTAACACCCCCACCACAGTGACTATACCTGGAAGGCCCTCAATAAATGGTTTTTCAATGAATAATCAGGAGGCCAATGAAGACCATGAGTGGCAGATGCTGGCATGATGAATCTATTCAGTGATTTGCAAACGCAACTTTCAAACAACCTCAAAGAAGAGCTACAACCTTCAAACCTCTCAGGTGATCTCTCCCGCAGGGGCCTTCTGGCAAGACTAGCATAGCAGTCCTTACTTCAACGGACCACACAGGAATAAACTTGGTGAGATACAGATATAATTAAATGGGGGAGGACAAACAGGACCCAAGAGCTGATTCCCTTCTAGGATGCAGACTCTCTCCACCTGCCTCTGGAGTAGACAAAGTTCTTCCTTTTCCAGGATCAGGTACCCCGTGTTGTTCCTTATGGCTATGGGCCAGTTGCTCTCCCAACTCTCCTAAACTGGCCTTGGAAAACCACTCAACAATAGGCAGGAAGCTTGAAAGGTTAAGATGGACAGGGGAGGGGCGCCTGACTTCAGCTCAGGTCATGATCCCGTGGTCTGTGGGTTCGAGCCTCACACTGGGTTCTGTGCTGACAGCTCGGAGCCTGGAGTCTGCTTTGGATTCTGTGTCTCCCTGTCTCTCTGCCCCTCCCCAACTCGTGCTCTGTCTCTCAAAAATAAACATTAAAAAAAAAAAGACTAATGGAAAATCCTGACATCAACTACAAAACCCATGAATGCCTACAACCGCCATCATTCAGACCTTTTTTTTTTATAAGATGAAACTCTAGTTCATTAGAAGGATAAGCAGCACTGAAGTGTGATAACGTGAGCAATGAGACTGAGAATGGCCACACACACACCATCACAGACCCCTGGGGAGAGGTCTTGGGCCTGCGTGAGAGCACACTCCAGGCTTCTTGAGAAAAACTGAAGGCTACCCATATTCTGCCATACCTGTGTGCCCCTCCACAGCCTCTTTCTGTGCCCTTCCAAACAGTCCTCCTTAGGAAGAATGCAAGTCTCTTCAGCACCAAGACATTCCTTCAAAATTTGAACTGAAAGGGGGGCTTTTTGGGGTGATGGAATTGTTCTGTATTCTGACTGTGGTTAAATCTATATATGTGTTAAAATCCAAAGACTTATACACCAAAAGAGAACAAAGTCAATTTTACTTTATGACAATTTTTAAAATAAAATTTAAACACTGAAGGGAAGCAGGAATGAGTCAAAACCCAGGACACCTCTAAGACCTTCAGCCTCTTTTCCTGTTTATTCAGTGAGGGGCCCCTCAGACAGACACATCCGCTTAGGGATTTTTGCTCTGTTGGCATGATCTTCCCTCCCTCCCTCCCTCTGCTGGTGTTCACTTTTCCTAGTCTTATGACATTATCATGCAACAAAATTACAAATTAGCATCTCTAGTTAGGAAATTATCAGGGAAAATATCAACACTGAGACAGGTGTAATTCCTACCCCAAGAGCTACAGTCAAGGAGAAAGAGCTGAGCCACCAAGGCTCTGTAGAGAACAAAGAAGCACAGGAAAGGAGATCACAGATTCTGCAGCATTTACAAAGAACTATCCCACACCAATGTGAAGGTGTACTCATTTTCTGAAAACCCAGTGCAAAGAAACTGAACCTTGCCAACCCTGATAAAAACAAAGCAGAGTAATAAAGCTGTGAGCAATGTTACCAACTTCAGGCACCCAGAGTGAAGTCAAGGACAAAGTGAGGATATGGATGGACAGCCCAGCACAGTGCCTAGGTTATGCTAAGGTAAAGAAGCATGAAATAGCATGACCACACAAGCAATTCATTACATTACATGAAACTGATGAAACACCCTGCATCACAAATGCCAAACAGGACTTCATTCACTAAGCTGTGCTGCGTGCACCACTTTTCCCATATAGCACTGAAAGTGAAACACAGTTCTTCCAGACTAGGGGGAGACCTGAAAAAATTCAGTAGCAACTTTTCTTTCCTGTCCTTTCTTGGATGGAAACACACAAAATAATCTTCTCTGGATCTTTGGAAAGGGAGTCGCAACAATCCCTAATTTAAAAGGAACAAAACTGGTATACATAGAAATACTTCTATACTGTGTTCTCAATCAGTAGGTGTGTTCCTAAAGCTGGTACTTAGATCAAAGAATTTTTTGCAAGTCACTAAAGTTCACCAAGTTTGAAGAAATTCTATTGGGTGTCCAGTTTCTCACACATGTGAACTACAACTTCAAGTACAGGGTTTGTTTCAAATGGGAGACACCTGAGGTGCGTGGGTAGCTCAGTCAGCTAAGCGTCCAACTTTTAATTTTTAACGTTTATTTATTTTTTGAGAGAGAGGGGGACAGAGCGTGAGCAGGGAAGAGGCAGACACACACACACACACACAAAATCTGAAGCAGGCTCCAGGCTCTGAGGTGTCAGCACAGAACCCAACACAGGGCTCAAACCCACAAACTGTGAGACCATGACCTGAAGTCAGACACTCAACCAACTGAGCGTGGTGCCCCAGCATCCGACTCTTGATTTCAGCTCAGGTCATGATCTCACAGTTCATGGGTTCGAATCCCTGGAACGGACTCTGTGCTGACAATGCGCAGATTCTCCCTCTCTGCCCCTCCCCCACTCACGTGTGTGCTTTCACACTTTCTCTCTCAAAAATAAACATTAAAATGGGAGACACCTGACTGTAAGCCCTGGGGAGACAATTTGCCCTTTCAGGAATAAGAAACAAGACTTTGTTTCTGAATGATCTGCAGGTGGTTGAGATGCTGAGTACAAATCTGTGGGCCACTTCCCCAGTCCTCTCCATCAGGGGGTCACACTTAAGAATTGGTCAAGGGCAACAATTTTATTTAGGCAATATTCTTTCCACACTCTCAGCTGACAGAATTTTGAACGCTAGCAGAGCAACCACATAGCACAGGGACAGTAGGTCTTGCCCAAGGCCTGGCTTTTACTATGCTGAGGGAGATTAAAGAGGCCCAAAAAGAAGCCCTGCTGACAGACAATGAACCACACAGTTTAGGACCACCAGCAATTAATTCTAAACCTTCAATCATAAGACATCAAACTATTGTGTTTCAGTCTTAGGATACTAGTAAACTATGAAGGGATTTTGCTTCTATTTAAAGAATGACAGTGAATGGGGTCAATCGGGCATCTTCTCATCATAGTTTCAAATTCTTCAAATGATCACATCCATCCTGGAGCACTGTGCATTTCAAATCATCATGTGAATGAGGGAATAGCAATGGTGAATCTGACCTCATTAACTGGAGCCATTGTACAATTAAACTACTCAGCTGCCATCTGCATGGCCTCTGCAGTTAAAAATATAGGGGTAGGAAAGAAATTCAGCCAGAGAGAAGGGATAGGTACAATTTTAGGTGGAAAATGCTCCCTATTCTTTCCAGCAGGCTCCTGAAATTCACTGGAGTTTGAGCAGCTGGCACAGAAGAATATGTGAATAAAAAATGAGCTTGAGTGGGGCGCCTGGGTGGCGCAGTCGGTTGAGCGTCCGACTTCAGCCAGGTCACGATCTCGCGGACCGTGGGTTCGAGCCCCGCGTCGGGCTCTGGGCTGATGGCTCGGAGCCTGGAGCCTGTTTCCGATTCTGTGTCTCTCTCTCTCTCTGCCCCTCCCCCGTTCATGCTCTGTCTCTCTCTGTCCCAAAAATAAATAAAAAACGTTGAAAAAAAAAAAAATTAAAAAAAAAAAAAATGAGCTTGAGCAACTGGATGGGGCAACAGGGGATCGGCTGGTATGCTTAAAGACAACCTGGACCCAAGTGTAAGTGATACAGCAAAGAGGATATAACTTGAAAATGGCCATGCCATCTTCTCATCTCACTGCAGATGCTGGTGGTTCTCCCCACCAAGGTAATCATGACCATCATGACCCCAGGAAGGTACGAGAAGGTTTGCTTTTGCTCCTTCCCCCATGCTACTCACTCAATTAAGTACCAGCATCTCCTCCTTATGAAAGTAGGAGGGGAGAAGAGAGGGGCAATGTATGCAACCTACATCCATCTTGGATCCTGCCACAGTTTGGTGCCACCTGATAACAGTTGCCTGCTCTACCCTAAATACCCACTGGGAATTCAGAGTCTTGTGGCTGGCTGGCTGCCACACGAGACAGCAGCAGCAATTCTAAGAATCCCAGGTTAGACTGCTTAGTGCAATCCAAGATTAGGTAAGGAGACTACTGGGACACAAAGACCCATCCTCTGTTTAAGAAATAAGACCAGATAAAGAGGCAAGCTATTGCTAATCACATTTAAATGAATTTAATGTGTTAAATAAATTCATTAAATAAATGAATTGAAATGAATTTACAGAGTTTAATAATGTAATATTTTTATTCTACAAAAATTAGAATGTACAAAAATGTAATGTTTTGTGAAATTTAGACCTAAAACATATTTTCAGATGGTTGCTTTAGAGTGCTCTAACTACATCTATGTTAACATGTTGTTAAATAGGAAATAAACTACCAGCAACTTCCTAAAGTAAAAAACTTATTCGTTGAAGTAAACAAGTGATATCATAAATCAACAGTAACTAAGAGATGTGAATGCACCCAGTTCCTCCTAGTATATTTATGAAATATAATTCTGTTGATGACATATTAATAAAAGCCAGAAATCTTTTATCTCACTGGTATCAGTCAGCTGTTAAGAGTTGTAAGTCATCCCCTAATTCCCTCCAGACATGCTTTAAATATGCAACCCCCAACAAAGTGTTCAAAATCATGACTCAAAAATCTCAAGACATTTCTTGATGATTATCACAATACTACAATCTTATTAAAATGCAAACATGAGAACTTAATTCATTTGTAATATAATGTAGAAGCACATACCACAAAAATCTTAAGCAATTTTCCCATCCTAATCCACTCCCATTAACTTATCCTTGTATCTTCTCAAAATTCTATCCACCATAACCACCCTTCCTTTTATTTAAGAACAAACTCATGCATCTGTAAGCACCAGGAGGGCAGGGACCTTACCTTGCTGACTTTTCTCTACTGCAATTCTAGCACCTAGCTGATACTCAGTATTTGTAAGGAGCTGAAACTCTGCTTTTTTGTTTAAATGATAAGATAGGAATAAATAAGATTTTAAAATAATCAAAGTTAATTTTGCCATAAAAAAAAAGCCAAGTCACATAATACCACTTGAGATTTTGTGAATTGCGGCTCCTGAGTGGCTCAGTCAGTTAAGCGTCCAATTCCTGATTTCGAATCAGGTCATGATCTCATAGTTTGGGATGGGAGACTGAGCCCCGCGTTGAGCTCTGCACTAATAGCACAAAACCTGCTTGGGATTCTCTGTTTCCCTCTCTCCGTCCCTCGTGTGTGTGTGTGTGTGTGTGTGTGTGTGTGTGTGTGTGTGTGCGCGCGCGCGCGCACACGCACACACACACACTCTCTCTCAGAAATAAACATTAAAAAAAAAAAAAGATTTTGTGAATTATAATTTTTCCCAGGAAGGCATATGTCAAACATATGCACAAGATTTTGGCAAAAGCAAATTTTTTCATTATAATCACAAAATTTGTACATAATAAGTAAAACTCCAGACCTTCACAGATTCTTCACTTAGTTTTATAACCAAATACATTACAGTTAAAATTAGAAGGGTTTGAGCAAGCTTATACCAACTGTGGCCACTGACATCCTATACCTATTGAGAACTGGCATCTTTTCACCATAAACAAAAGACATTTGTGCCTTATGCTAAAAGAAGCAGCAACACTGAAAGGGCAGTAGAGGGTGTTTTCTTATCACTCAACTGAGTTACCTCCTAAAACCCTTAGATTTAGACTGCCCAAGAAATACTAACATCAATGATGTTGCCTAGAAATACCCTTTGCTATGGAACAAATCTATCTGCTCGTCTAACCCCATGCCTACCTACCTTTCCACTAACATAGGAAAAAAGCACACAGTGCCATATATTTTTATTTGAGGAGTGGGCAAGAGAGGGGTTACTGCACTATCTCAAGATTTACACAGAAAAAAAGTGGACTATGTATGTGGTTTGTGCAGACACTAACATTAAGTAAAAGCAAACAAAACCTAAAATGTCAGGACTACAACTGAAAGCACACAGTATCAAAGCCAAAACCTGGACACTGAATGAAGACCCCACTGTGGGTTTCAAAACTGAATGAAGTACTTTTTGCTCCTCGAGAGGCTAACTTTGTCTTTTCTAATCCAACACGTAATTTTTTGGTAAAAGCAGTTACCAGTATTAAAAGAAAAGAAGAAAGAGAAATTAGAGAAAGACAAAAATCCTATGACTTCACTCATACGAGGACTTTAAGAGACAAAACAGATGAACATAAGGGAAGGGAAACAAAAATAATATAAAAACAGGGAGGGGGACAAAACATAAGAGACTCTTAAATATGGAGAAAAACAGAGGGTTACTAGAGGGGTTATGGGAGGGGGGATGGGCTAAATGGGTAAGGGGCATTAAGGAATCTACTCCTGAAACATTGTTGCACTGTATGCTAACTAATTTGAATGTAAATTTAAAAAAATTAAATTAAAAAAAAAAAGAAAAGCAGAATATACTAAATATAGTAATGTTCTCTATCTCCCAAGCCCAGTGGTCAATTTTAGAAGAAATAAATCAAAATCTTTCTGAAAAGCCCAAAGAATACCCCCTAATTGGATGTGGAAATGCAATATAATGATGTCCCAACTCATTATATTAAAATATTACTGTGATTATGATGCAAGATAATCATATACTTAGAGAGGCAGCTTAAGTAATTGCAGTAATAAGCCACATATAAAAAGGAAGCATACAAATAAGTAACGATTAAGGAAAAACATAAAGAAAATCTGTGTTTCCATCAGTTTCTCCAAATCTTTTATTTAAACAACAGTACTGCTTCAGAGTAAGCCTCCAAATCCAAAAGGCAGTTTTATTTACGGGAAAGAAAGAAAAAGGGAAAACAAAAACAAACAAACAGAAAAACAGGTCTGAGTGCAAGCAACAGAATATTATAGCTCATTCTCACCCAGTTATTAGCAAGCCCAACTATCACAGCAATTATTAAAGCAAATTTCCTGCCTAATTAAAACCAAAGTCAACCTGCCATACACCCCCACAAACAGTGCCACTTAGAGGAGAACACCTCTGTCTGGGAGACCAGTCTGGAGCCAGAGCAAGAGGACTCTGCCCAGTGAAGACTCTGATTTGGATAAAAAGAGAGGCAGAGGCATCTCCAAAGGTGAGATGTTTGCTTACACCAAACACATAGCATTGGTATACTTTCCTGAGGTCTGAAAGTTAAAGGACAAGGTCATTCTAGAGATTATGGATTACGGCAAAATCAAAAGTCAAAGACACGCCAAAGCAAGATGCCACAAGGACAACCTTCATGTTCAAAGAGCAGCTTACTTCTCTCTGAATTCCAAACTGAGGAGCTTCTGAAAACCGATCTGTGGGAGAGGAGATAAGCTCTTCACAATTTCGAATTTCAAAGCATTTCTAGCAAAAACCAGGTTAAATTCTAGGACCTATCCATCCAACTTCTAGTGAGGTAACATGTTTGCAAAGTATGTGTGGCTGTTGGTTTACTCTTCCGAAAGGAGTATCCCAAATATGTCTCTGTGGCTTTTCTCACTAGACTGAGCCACATACCCACTGTTCCACTTAGCCATCCTCTATTTATTGTCAACAAGTCTCTCTGGCACAAAGAAGATACCTCAACCTATGTAACCAGAGTTTGAAAGAATTATTTACTAGTATAGGAAACATAAAGGGAAATAAGCTTAGATATCTTGAAACTGGAAACAAGTTAGGAAAAAATATGCAATGTTTAACTTTTTTTAAAGAAAACGTCAAACAACTCTTAGACAATAAGTCTATAAATGAGATTGTGGCTGGAAATATGAGGCTTAAGGTTACTCTCCTTCAAAACTACCCAATTAATTCAAACTGCATCTGTATTTATACAGAGAATTAACTTGGGAGAGTCCCAGATTCTACCCCAAAGGCTGAGCATAGCTACCCCAAGTCTCCACAGCTCTCCCACAGTCCAACTGTAAGACTTTTGTGCTTATTCTATTACATACTATTTTATAATATATGCTATATATTTTTATACTTTTATAATTTTATGATTATAAGAACACAAAAATCACATCAATTTACCTGATTTATAAACCCCACACATAACTTCCTTCTCACTAAGCTTGTGTGACTACCACCAGCTCTGCCTCTGATCCAGGCCCTACTCACTCAAAAAGAGAAGACACAATCACTCCAATAACTTCATTTTTCTATCATTTAAAAGACTTTTATAGCATAGAGGCCAGGTGCTCAACATTACTTTAATTCATCAGGTAAGGGAGAAAGTCTCCCCAGAAAACAGTAGAGGATAAGGAGGGGCTCAACTACTCAGAAGGCAAAGGTGGGCCTGTGAGACAGTCACAGGGCCAGTGCCAAGGGCTGCCAAGAGCATTTACAAGCACTTCCCAAATCACCCATGCCACGCATATGGTATGCAGTCTTTCATTATTCAAGATTCAACAAGCAAGCTGAAAAGAGGCAAAAATCAGCATGGCAAAAACAAAAACAAAAACAAAACAAAAACACCACTTTTAGAAGAATTCATGTGGGCCTAACATTTTAAAATATAACCTGAAGAATGATTGCCTCAAAAATTGAAACGTTGTTTTTCTACTTTTAATTGTGAAATTTCTAGACATACAGAAAAGTGGAAGAAATACTTTCAAATATACTGAATATCTAATACCTAGAGTCAACATGTAACATGTGACATATATATCTATTTCTATTTTGCTTAATAAGATAGAGGTCCTCCTGAGCCATTTCAAAATAAGTTATGGACATCAAAAAAGTTCATTTCTAAATACAGTTAAGAGTATTCTCTTGCCATTATCACACACCATTATTACAACTAAAAAACAAAACAAAAACAAAAACAAAAATAAAACCAACAGTCCCCAAATCATCAAATATCTATATTTAAATGTTCCTAATCCCCTCTCCCCATTTTTTAGATGGTTTCTACAACAATCCCTCCCAGCATTCCTTTGATAGCCATGGCATTGACTTTTTGAAGAAATCATACCAGCTGCTTTATAGAAGGGCTCACATTTTGGATTTATCTGACTATTCCCTGACATTGTTTTATTATTATTAACTCGTTTTTCTATCGCCAGCTTTACCTTAGATTCTGATCAACATTTTTTGGAACAATATTTCTTAGATAACACTTTATATTTCCAAGCCATCTAGGATTACACTGTATCAGGCTTTCCAACTATTAGTGATCCTAAATTTGATCACATATGTAGTAAAATGAATGTTTTAGTCTTAAATGATTTCACTTAAAAGCACTTAGGATTTCTAGCGATGTTTATAAATAAGTAAAGGAGAATACAGGAAAAAAGAAAAAGGAATAACAAAAATAAGGGAAACAGATGAGCCAAAATGTGGAACTGGGGTATTGGTTTACTTCAAGGAAAGTAGCCTAAGTTATAAACGACAAATGTGACCAGAAAATGAGAGGTTTGTAGTATTCATGTATAATCTCCTTTAGAATACTCTTAAGAACTTTAAAGCAAATATAATCCATTGGTGATTAATACAGCAAAACTATCCACACAGCTAATTCCTTGGGTACCATTAATATACATTTAAAAATGATATATGTATGGAACACCATCTTCCAAGTCACTACATACTTTTCAAACATGCTTTTCCATATACATACACCGTGGATCATCACAACAACCCCAGAGAAGTAAGTAGGGCAAGCATGTTCACATCCTCCTTTTACCAATGGGAATTTGAGCTCAAGGCAAAGATTCAGCCAAGATCACTCACAGTTAGTGTCAAAACCAAGGTTAAATTCCAAGTCACCTGACACTTAGTACAATGAACTTCCCAACAAGATCAATTATGATTTGTCGGCAAGGTTCAACCTGGGTGCAATTTTTCAGAAACACCTTTATGTAGGCTACTACAGTGCAAAGCTATACAGGCAGGACACAGGTATTTTATATACGTAAAGTGTAGTTTTATGCAAATACATATAAACATGTACTACATATAGTTCTTTTCATCTCAATGTTCCTCTGAGTCAACAATATAAGTATGGTAAATCCTCTTTAAGAAACATTGATCCGGGGCGCCTGGGTGGCGCAGTCGGTTAAGCGTCCGACTTCAGCCAGGTCACGATCTCCCGGTCCGTGAGTTCGAGCCCCGCGTCAGGCTCTGGGCTGATGGCTCGGAGCCTGGAGCCTGTTTCCGATTCTGTGTCTCCCTCTCTCTCTCTGCCCCTCCCCCGTTCATGCTCTGTCTCTCTCTGTCCCAAAAATAAATAAAAAACGTTGAAAAAAAAAATTTTTTTTTTAAATAAAAAAGAAACATTGATCCTACAAAGATTTCCCAACATAAGTTGTGTCATGTCACTACAGTTGCACATGACAAAGAATAAAAGATATGACAGCACTGCTGAAAATCAATCCCTATTCCTCAGGCAAAACAGCATTTAAAGTCACACTGTATGCAGCCTGGACTCTCTGAGTCTAGGTCTTTCCAGCCTCCCTCTATTCACAGCCTTGTGCTGGCACACTGACTGGCACTGATGTCCTTAAGTCGGATTACATTTTAAATGCACCAGGAGAGCTCTTTTTAAGTGAAAAGTATATCCCAAATAGAAAATAACTCTATTTTACAGAAATATCGCAATTCTGTGCTTCTCACAGAAATTCTGAGGAAACATGTTTCAAGTTCGTTCGTCTCACTGTTAAGTAGTCTAGAGCCCATGAACCCTAAGGCCTTTTTTGACAGAACTGCCAGTGGATTTAATTTAAAATTTTCTGAAAATTGTTGCTTTAGATAGAAGATGCAAGGCAAGTCTTGTGTACATTTCTGCACATTCTCATAACAACTCTGGTCATTCTCTGATCAAAAAGAAATTAATTGAACATTTATTTTATAAGCCCACCAACTTGGGTTACCTTGTAAAAAGAGTTAATACCAATAACCAGGCTGCACTTTATACTCTGCAAAGTCATTCTGTCGTGACCTAACTCCTATCCAGCTGTACAGCAGCCCTGAGAACAGAGCCTTTATCCATTGGTGAAGTCGTAGATGAGAATAACTGTTCTGGAAGTTCTGCTGCCTAAGTCCCTCAGTATACATGATTCTTCCTGGAGTTCTGTAGTAACTAATAAAGTAGACTCGCTGCTCCCTATACTGCCCAGGTTGTACAACTAGGTGGTAGGAAAGTAGGACTCCAACCCAGCTGTCTGGGACTACAAAGTCTGGGCCCTTAGCCACAACACTATCTGGCTTCACATTGCCAGGTGGTAGACAGATCCGCTGCCTCAAGGAACCCACCCAGCTACCTAACAATTGTTGATCAGATGCCTTATTTCCACAAATGGCAGCCACTAAAATTCTCCACATCAACCAACCCTCACAAGCCCAAAACAGCTGCTGGAAACTAGCAGAAAGCAGACTATTGCTTTCCATAATCCTTTCTTTTCCCAGTTCAAAGTACACCCACACAGGGAGAACCAAGCGCTGAAAAGCTAGGGAGGAGGGGATTTCATCAAGTCAGAGAGAGAGCCTCACAGCCCTCTGCTAGCCCCCAGTAGGACAACAGAAAGCTTTGTGCGACACATGCTTGGGAGGTTTCCTCACCAGCAATTTAGAATGAGGAAATTCCATTTACTGCAGACTTTTGTTAAAAAGTTCCCATTTAGATGGCCATGCCCTTAATAATCTTCCCCTGTGCCACTTTAGCCATTTTACCTCCACAAGAGCTGACAACTCAGCAGACGGTATCAAAAGTACTTCTGTACTCAGGCCTGAATGGGAGTATGAGGGCCTAGGCCAGACAGAAGTTCTATTCAGAAGGACAGCCTTTGAAAACTCCTCTGGCATTCTAAATCCCAGAAATTGAAATCACTGCAAGTGAAAAAACCTTCACTGCCCAGAGGGGGTTGGGGGCAAGGCCCATGACCAACTGTGCTACCTGTCCCAGCCGTAGATTCACCACGACAGAGAAGTCGGGGTAGACTCAGCATCTTATCAAGACACGGCAATCTGCCCGAGTCCGTATTCTCTTGGACAGAATTTCCCCCAGACATTTAAAATGAGGTATCTCTAAATGTAGGATGCACAACTCCTGGTGCCAAAGGTCATCACCTGAATCATAAGAACACCATTTAATGAAAGCTTAACTGAAAGTTCACTTTCCATATACCTTTTTTTTTAATGTTTTTTTTTTTTTAATGTTTATTTTTGAGAGAGAGAGAGAGAGAGACCGACAGAAAGAGAGCAGGGAAGGGGCACAGAGAGAGAGAGGGAGACACAGAATCCAAAGTAGGATCCAGGCTCTGAGCTGTCAGCACAGAGCCCAACGCGGGGCTCAAACTCATGAGCCATAAGATCATGACCTGAGCCAAAGTCAGGCACTTTAACCGACTGAGCCACCCAGACGCCCCTCCATATACTTTCTAATCTTAAAAACAACCCTGCTTGGCAGAGGGGGGACTCCTGGACCTGTTTTTTCAGACAAGGAAACAAACTGAGAGGAGTTAGTTTGCACAAGCTTACAGACCTACTTAAGCCCACTGACTTGAGAGTCAACCCAGGTCTCCCAAATCACAGTTTACCTAGCCCATTCTTCTCCAACCATGTGCCCTCCTTGTCACTCGTCATTAACAAGAAGGTGGTGTGTGGAGGCCCTGGCTCTGTACAGGTGGGACATGCAACTTGGTGACAGATGGGGACAGTTACAGCTGAAGCAAAGACTAAGTGTCTCTTTTTCCCTCAAACGCCCATTCTCACTGTAATTTAATTACCTGCCTACAAAGTAAGAGGATCTTGAGGGTAAGGATTGACTGTCTCATTCATTTCTATATCCCCAGAACCCAGGACAATCTTAGACATACAAAGTACACTGGGTCAATGTTTGCTGGATGACTGGGCCTGAGCAAAATCTCAGACAAGTCACTGGAAAAGGTCAAGCAACACTGTCTCCACAATCTACACAATCATAAAAGAAAAAATTACGAGAAAAAAATATGCCTAATTGTAAACCTCCAAATCTTATTTTACATAACTTTAAAAATAAAGTACTTCATTTATACTAAAACCAAGTGAAAAGAAAACCACATTGCTACAACAGTACTTTAACTTCTACACCCGAGTTCATAAAATACAAATGCTTCACTTCAAAACTCTATATTGCTTAATTGTTTGTTCCCAAAGGACTTCCAATTCCAAAAATAAGAAGTTGGTTCTCTGGATTCAATCTAGTCTTTATTATCCAACTGCCAACAAGTTAAAATAATCAGTTTTGAGAAAAAAAAAATTGTATTAATCTAACAAATCTAACAAAGAGTATTTTTTGCCTCTGCCTATCACTTTGATTTTTTTTCAGTAGAAGAGTATCTTGTCTAGTTCCTATATAGATGTCTCAGAATGTCTGAAAGCTTAAGAACCCAGATAGAATGAAAACCCACAAATATTTTAAAGGCTTAAGTGAAATAAGAGTCTGAATTTCTTTTTAAAAAGGAATTACAGAAAAAGCTCAGTTAATTTTCACTTATATCACAGCTCCCCTTCACAAACAAACCCCTTCCTCTTAGACAATTTGAGAGAACAAACTCAGAGGAAATGCCAAGGAGATGGTGTCATGCAAGACTCCCTCAAGAAAAGGAAAATAGATAAGACCTCTTTCAAGAAGAAAAATGCCCAAGGAAACCCAAGGAAGTAAACTTCATTCAAACAGAGAGAAGTCTAACCTAACTTAATTAACCTTTATAGTCTAATGAAAACTAAAACAAAAACTCTAAAATATCTAAAGTTAAAATGGCAATTCTGCTTTATAATGTCAAACTCCCAAGAGATCAATTTAACCTCAAGAGAATATGCTACCAGAGTTGTAATTAATTCTAATGTCTATATTAGTGACCTCTGCCAGATTTGTCTCCTTTCCTCAAAGCACATGTTTCCTCCTAAAAGGATAAGCATCTGAAGCAAACCTATGGGATCAGTCAGGGTTAAGATTCTTAAGGGAGAGAGGCTGAAACACCTAACTCCTGGTACAATTTCAGTAAACAAAGAACTTTATTGCTCTCAATTGGTAACCGATCTGAAGCATGAACAAATGTGGAATCAGATGTCTCTGACAATGTTCGATGTGTCCTTAAATTCCTCTATAGCATCTCCTTTCAAATAAAGAATATGAAATAGCTAGTGTTACCCCAGTTTTGACACATTGATATCTCTGATTTATCAACTTCCAAAATAGAGGGTTCCAAGATTATATTCATTACTATAAGAACTATTGTAAAATTTTGTTTTTCCTGGCATTTGTATTATATGACCTGTCACTACTACTATGTATCTGATTCACCGGGGAAAAAATTTTGCACTGGGTTCAAGTCTTGATTTTCCCATTTGAAAGGTACAGATTACTTTTCTGCAGATCCAGTCTATTCACTTACAAGTTGTTATTTATTATTTACAAGGAAAGTGTTCTCAAATTTTACAGAAAGAGACGAAAACAAAAACGGAATTTATAATATATATAGTATGGTATATATAGTAATCTGTACAAAGTATTCTTGAGGTTATGAAGGGAGGATGATCTAAAATAATAAATATATCATTATCTCAAAAAGCATTTGTCTAACTATAATTATTTCAATGAGTTTCTAATGGCACTGTAATTGTATAAAACAAAGTCCCAAGGCTCTTTACGCCCTAAGCTTTCCATGTGAAAGAAGTTTCCGTCTTGCATATCCCTTACCCCAAAGGGACACACAAGATACTTCTGAGAAGATCTCAAGAGTTGAATGAGATCTGAAAAGTCCAACAAACCCTGTACCGCTGCATTCTACATGAAGTAAAATGGAAGAATAAATAGCCCTGGCATTAAAGATCTTACTCAAACACAAGCCACCAAGTAAATACTTAGGTAAACATTTTTCAGAGCAGAACAGGATAATTTGTAAGTGATGATGGACATTCAATAATAAAACACACTTTTGGTAAAGGTGAACTGGGACCCTGGTGACAATGGTTAGAGTCTAGTCTAGTCTAACAACCTCTATATCACTTTCAACAATAGTTTGACAGTATTCTTCAACTGCTAGGAAACAGGTACTGGTATTCCCAGCTGCAAAATAAGAACAGGCTGAACTAGATGGCATCTACTCAGCTTCTAGATTCCCTCTTAGTTTTATTAGATTTTTATTAAAGCTCATATTGAAATCTTCCAGGAGGTCTAAGAAGGAGCACTTGGGATCCTATGGTTTCATTAAGATCAAGGTGTCTCTATGACTTCCTGAAACACAGCTGACCTAGAAACAGGTAGAGGTGGGTGTACATTATTCTGTTTATAACTTAGGCTTAAAGTAAGCATACCTTTCTACTCAAAATTATTCACTTTGGGGAGCTTACTTTAAACCTCATCAGCAAAATGAAACTACTTCTCCACATCACATCCCAACCCAAACTAAACAAGCTCTCCAAGGCAAGCAAAACCCAGGAAATTAACTTTTATGTGTCCAGAAAACCTAAGCACATAACCCAGTTCAGCACAGCAAAAAGAAGACAGATCTCAAGCTGCACACCCACCCACCTCTCCACCATGTGCTAAATCTAGCACTGAAACCAAGAAGGTCCACTAACTCAATCCACTTCAGGACGAAGCAAAGAGAAAAGGAATACATTGAAACTGCTTCACAACTACCTCAGTCAACTAACTAAGGAAAAGTGACAACAATTGTTACTTTATACATGTGCTTATGGTTTAAAGCTCCAAAGTGTTCATAAAAGCAACTATTTTTCCTTCAACAACAAAAAAATGCTGAGTTATATTTTACTACCTCTTTCTTACTATAGTAAATGGGCCTAAGAATGTACTATAATCAAATCCTTTTCCTAAAATAAAAGTTATGTGAATGCGGTCTCTTTCTCGCTCTCTCAAAATATCTCAAAGTATCATTTTCTGGAGTTTCTGTTCTTTCAACAGTTGTCTCAGGCCAGGCCACCTACAAAGTAAAGTTTTTCTTTGAGTTTCTCTCGAGCACCGAGAGGGATGGGGGAACGAGAAAGATGTGCAGTGCCGGGTAACAAACAAGTATGAAAGGAACAAGAATATGGGCCCGCCTTTCCCTCTGCTGCATCTAAGCAGTTATATATCCCCTGCAGTGGTCATGTGAATTCATAGTGTGCACACAAAGGACTTTTACTAGGAAGTCCACAAGAAAACCTTCAAGAATTTTAGCCTAGAATACAAGAATTTTTCACCCTGCTTAAAAACAAACAAAAAAAGATATCAAAATAACAAATTAAATTTTATAAAAGTAGTTGACAAATCTTGTCACTCTTAGTCATTAATTTCCAAATCTAGCAAATAAGGTCAATTTCTCACTAAGACTTCTTAGCTGATTTAATGTAATGGGATCATGTTCATAATTGTTTCAGGACATCAATAGGTTCACCTGGATAGTACACGGTCACTTGAAATTTTTTCTGGAGCAAGGCTTAAATAAATAAAAACAAATACATTGAACCACACTATGTTAGTTCACTATCTTGGGACAGAATACAGGTCACTGGGGTTTTGCAGCCATTACAAACAACATCCTGGGTCCTTCCCCTTCATCCTCACAACCTCCCCGCCTTCTATTGCCATACCTTTCTTTCCCTCATAAAAATTCAAAACCAAAAAAGTCATCAGACTGTGCTTTTCCAACAAGGAGCTATTGAGCATTGAGAAGTTGTTGCTGCTTTTAGTTCCAGCCAATATGCCACCTATACTCTCTTCTGGGACTTTGTTTTAATTCAATCTGCTTAGTGAAAACTTTTATCAACAATGCTTTCCCCCCAATGCAGAGCCTCCAATACACTGTGAATAGAACCATGTCATAACCCATAGCTTGAAAGTCATTTCCCACAGAATCTGGCAGCAACCAGTTCCCGTATCTGGTGAGAAACATGGAAACACATTTAGCAGTAAGAAATGCCCTGCAGACTATCTCTCCCTTTGAAAGCATTTCACATTCACATAAACATAAGATTGCAGATTTTTTAGATTAACGACCAGCACTAAAAAAGAAAAGCAATTCATTCTTTGAGTCTTTTCAATTAACAGAAATAAAACAAAGCTCAAACACACTTGGCTGGTCAATCATCCCCTCCACTTCATTTCGCTTCAAATAGAAACTTATAATTGTCCACCCTTATAGGAGCTGTATTTCAGTGGCTCCTGCAAGGCCCACAGAGAAATCCTCAAGCAGCAGGAGTTAAGAAGCCACAAGAAACCTCTGCTTAGACTTTTTGTAGTTTAAAGAGTTAATTAAGCCACCGTGCTGTGAATGGCTCTTAACTCTTTAAGCCACTAAAGGTTGAGACAACTGTCTAAAAGGTGCATAACTGATTAAATCCAAAGCAATCACCAAAACCCCTCAATGTGTTTGCAATTTCTGTAACCAGTACTGCCTGAAATAAATGGACTACCTTTTAGACTGGAGCTTGGAAATGTTTTCACTGGGTGTCCTATAGTCATGCATTCAGATTAAACAAAATTCAGCAGATATTTGCAGACTATAAAATATCTGTAAGGATAACACATACAAATGCTACAAGTGGTACACACACTTGTTAAAAAACCACATCACTGTCATATATCAGAGCTAGATAAGACCTTAGGATGCCACTGACTTGATTTCTCAGACTCCGGGACCTCAACAAAAAAGACGGATATCTATACTATTTTGCTAAGTCCTCCAGGGAATGAACTTACACAGTCTCCTGTGAGCAGCACAATGAGAATGTTTATATTCAAAATACCAAAGGGCACATTTCAAAACCTCTTATTTCAAACAAAGATTTTCTTTGAAAAGTGTGTTGGGGTGGGGCAGGGGGGTTGGGGAGAGAGTGCACTCAAGAAACTGATTTAACTATTTTAATCACAGGCAAATTTGGGAAGGTGTTTAGTAAGGAAGTCCAATCACAGTCTGCCACTGACTAGCTCTCTACAATCTCAAGCAAGTTGCAAAAATGTCTCTAAACTTCAATTTCATCATTCGAAAAAATGGGAGATAGTTACAGGGCTTGCCTCATGGCATTAATCTGAAGAGGCCTAAATAAGATAGTGTGTGTAAATATGCTCCACTCCTGAAGCTAAGTAATTCCTGGCATGCATGAAACATGCAGTAAATGCTGGCTATTGTTGTTACCATTATTTATTCTGCAACAAGCACAGAACTGGCATTGTCCTATAGTCTGCTGCTGGCCTCCAATGCCATGACTCCCTACAGTTGGAGCCTGGCACCAGTAGAGACAGGATTGGGTCTCCTGAGACTGACATGGTCTCATAATCAGACACGAGGCAGTGGCCGGCAGTGATAATGATGTGGACACGGTGGTAAAACTCTTGCGGCAATTCAGGGCAATAAGTTTGAATTCTAACTCCGCACCTTCAAGTTATAGGACCACAGGTAATTTAACTTCGCTAGTCTCCAGTTTTCTCTTCAGCTAAATGGGAATATTACATTATCTAAATTAATCCTCGCAGGTGAAAAACTAGTACAGTGCCTGGCTCAGTGCACGATAAACATCACCCTTACCTTCCCTCCTCCTTTATCCTGTAACTTCCTAGTGTTGAGTGCCTTCAGGCAGAAGGTGTGAGCTTGTCAACTGTGATCATCAGAAAATGGGCTGGGTATTATATGAATAAATACATGAGAAAATGTAGGATGATACAGGGAGCGGCATTTTCTCCTGAGCCAAGAATGAACCAACACACAGTTGGACTAAAGAGATAATGCTACCTTTCAGATAAGAGCATGAATCACTGAGAAACTAACCGTTCAATAAAAGACAAGCCAGTGCACTGTGAACATAACCTATGAAATTTAAAACTGTGTGGCCATGTAATCCCTATGTTGTTTTATTTTCATTGATTTTCAGGTAATCTGAAAACAGACCAGGCTTTCAATACTTTCAATACTTTGGGGTAACTTCATTTATACCCTTGGGCATGTCAGAAAATTCCCAATTTCAATATAAAATTATTTTAATCCACTTTACAATCCTGGAAGGAAGGGAGGTTCAGAAGAAAAAGATAACAAAAAACAAATAGGGAAGTAACATAAAATTTGGAAAGTGCTATTCTCCAACATCTTCAGGGAACGTTCACATGGCTTACTTTCTAGACCCTGAGGTCACCTACCTATGAAGGCAACTAAACCATAATGCACTGATAAGGACACAATGGTGTAACAGCTGACATTGTAACAGCTGGCTCCTTTGGGACCAAACTAAAGTAGAATCCAGTATAAATGAAAAGCAGCCCAAGTATGAGTGAATATGATAGTCACTATCCAAACCATAGTCAAGATTCATACATCTGGGGTGTTAAAGGTTTCAAATAATGCAGCGTATGAAAAGCAATTTAAAGGGTACTTTCTGAATCAGTTATAAATATGCCCACCCTCTACTCAAAGCTACCCCCTCACTGCCCAATTTCACCCTACTCCCTCCCTCCTAACCAGTTCTGGGGAAGCTAGGTAATAAAGAACATTTTGTTTAAATGCTGGGTTAAAAAAGAGAGAGAGAGAGAGAGATGATTTGTCTATTCCATTGGCCATTTCTCCCACATTCTGCAAGTAGGGACAGGAGAAAGAAAGGAATGTGCTTTAAGAACTGCTCATCCAGGAAGTACCAGGCCAGGGATCTGGTGCTCAGAGGATAAGACTCATAACAACAGACACTTCTGTGGGTCAAAAGAACAGACATTTTTGGTGATGTCCTCACCACAGTCCACTCAAGCCTCACAAATGGTATCTTCTCCCAAACCCCACCAAACCATGGGTTATTCCTCAGAAATATGCTTTTAACCTGTACTATTTGAAGACTTAAAAGCAATAGCACATGAACACAACCCAGACATATCACTGCTGAGACTGCTAGGCCCAGAACAAGCAGAGGATCACTGTCCTTTTGTGACAGTGAAGAGAACCACTAGACCACCACTACCAAAGTCCCTAGGGCAGTGAAGAGGCTGGCCACAGATAGCAGTGATCATTTTTACACAACAGTGCTGCTTATGAAAGCTCCTCTGTTGTGTCCCCTGGTCAATTTTCTGAAAGGCACGCAGGTCAAGGGTTTCCATCTTCACTACGTCCAACGTAGAAACTGAGACTTAAGAGGTTGTCATTTACCCAAAGACTCCTAACACAGCACCTGACCTGCAGACACCTATCCCTGTCCTCTCTCACTGGTGAAGCCTTCCCACAGGCTACCAGCAGGGCCCCCCATCCACACAGACACTTCACATATAACTGTCCGCAGACTTGTGACGAGGCAACCCTTTTACCCACGTGGATTTATAGATCTACAGATTGCATTTTCACTCCAAAGCAAGTTTCAACACAAGTATCTCAACTTTTTTTTTTTTAATTTTTTTTTCAACGTTTTTTATTTATTTTTGGGACAGAGAGAGACAGAGCATGAACGGGGGAGGGGCAGAGAGAGAGGGAGACACAGAATCGGAAACAGGCTCCAGGCTCCGAGCCATCAGCCCAGAGCCTGACGCGGGGCTCAAACTCACGGACCGCGAGATCTTGACCTGGCTGAAGTCGGATGCTTAACCGACTGCGCCACCCAGGCGCCCCCAAGTATCTCAACTTTTAAGGCCTCCAGACAATTCTCTTTGGCTAGAACTATCCTTGAAACTGAATGTTTTTTTCCCCAAGTTGTAGATCAGTCCTCAAATCAACAACAGCAAAAGTTAAAAAAAAAAAAAAAAAAAATGTCCATCAGCTAAAAGCTAACTGGCCTGCCAGTCAAGAAAAGAGGAACTTTCAAAAGTGACCTGGATAGAAGTTACAGACTGCACTAGGACTGACCAACCTTGAGAATCCCAGCAACACCTCTGATCTTAACAGTAGCTTGCACAGAAACTTAGATGCACGCAAAACCATAGGCACCCAACCAGGAGAGTACACACATATTCAAAAGGTAGTGATGCTCATCAAAGCTACCACACTGTGCTTCTAAGTCAGCTCTGTCTGCAGCTGCTTGTAGTCAGGCTCCTAACTAAGGACAATTCCCCTACCTTTAAATAGAAGCTAGTACCAGTTTTAGTTTCAGCACCTCCAAACGCTCCCTCAACCTACAAGTCACACCAGCATTGATTTAGGAGTGATCTGTTCCATGCATGTGTTCTGTACCACACTATCTGCTCCATTCATTTCTTTAAATCTGAACACCTGGAGACGCAGTGCCTCAAACTCAGCAGGTACCCAATAAATATTTGCTGAATGACTAAAGGGACCTCAAGCAATCACACACTCTGGTCTTTTCTTTGAGCCCCATTCTGCAGATGAGACATATTAGACTCCCGGGTTATTTGTCCCACCAAGCTGGGACAAGGAAATAGCACTGGGAACATGGAGAGAATCACTCTCATCCAAGCATCCCACTTCTCAGCTGTATGAAAAAGGTGGGGGGGGGGGGGTGAGAAAAAGAGCGTTTCCACAAAGTTGGTATCCTTTTTAATATATTCTACCAAACATTTAAAGTTTACCAATTTCTGAATTATTTTCTCCTTTCCTTTTACATTTGACTTCATGCTTCTTTATCTTACAAGAATATGTATATATTCAAATGTGGACCACTGAATTCTTTGCGGAAATGCTAACTCACAATTGAAAAGCTGTTATTAAAACCCTATCAGCGGCACCTGGGTGGTTCAGTCTGTTGAGCGTCCAACTCTTGATTTCGGCTCAGGTCACGATCTCAGGGTTCTTGGGTTCATATCCCACGTCCAGCTCTGTGCTGCCTCTGGGGAGGCTGCTTGGGATTCTCTCCCTCTCTGTCCCACCCACACACATGTGCTCTCTCAAAAATAAATAAGTAAATATTAAAGACAACAACATCAAAAACCAAAGCCCTGTCACACTCTCCAACACACCAACAGGGAAGTGGAAGTGGCACACAAAACAAACCAGAAAGGATACCTCCCTCCCAGCAGCAGGTATCAATGCAAGGCAAAAGAGCTCCTCCCAAGCAGTGGGCCTGGAGGAAGTCAAATGAAAAGATAAAAGGGTAGATAAAGAGCTTACAGCAGAAGATAACAATATCTGGATCCTCCCCATTTGTTAGATCATCCTGCTGACCCTGAACATGTCTCTTCATTCCTTATTTCAAAAAGCAGGCTTGTGCATTCTAAGTTCAGAGACAAGAAATAGTAAATAGAAATTAAGTGGATACATGAAAGCTCTTCAATAAATTTATCATCTGATAGTAAATAATTCTATTTTCAATCCCAAAGCAAAACAATAGGGACTATTTTTTGCTGTTATGCGTGTTTGCTTTTAAAAAGCAAATACCAGGGGCTCCTGGGTGGCTCAGTTGGTTAAGCGTCCAACTTCAGTTCAGCCCATGATGTTATGGTTCATGAGCTCAAATGCCACATCGGGCTCTCTGCTGTTAGCACAGAGCCTGCTTCAGATCCTGTCTCCCCCTCTCTCTGTCCCTCCTCCACGTGTTCTCTCTCTCTCTCTCAAAATTAAAAAAAAAAAAAAAAATTTTAAAACTAAATAGATAGCAAATACCAGAAGCATTTGTTATTTCCCTATACACACACAGACATATCCCCACACACATAAGTTTTTTTAATGTGCAAATGGAAATCTATTCCAGTGCTTCCCTGCTTTGAACAGCTTCATTTAGTGAACTCTAGACTCTTCTTCAAAAGCCAAAAAGCAAGGTGTATTATTGACAGCCTGTACCCACCAACTTTCTCTGGAAATCCCATAAAATACTAAGATGCTCTGTTTTACACCAAAGATTCAGGCTGCAGTTGCTTCTTTGAACTACACAATCTAGAAAACACACTACAATATACTCGACATATCATTGTGCTTAAGAAGACATTAAAAGCCCTTCTGCTTCTCCGAAGGAAATAACTCTACCCTTAGCTTTGTTAGTGCTATTAATCATGACTTCAGTTTCTCAAGTGTCTCCAGAGCATTTTCCACTAGAATCACAAGATGAAATGCCTCAAGTGAAAGATTCAGCTTCTTACTGTTTCCAATCATTTTCAAAGCCTGCTGCAAAGATTAACCAAGCCTACTTCTTGTACCAAATCAGGCACAACTAGTATTGAAATGAAACCCCGGGACTTTTTTTGTTTGTTGGTTGATTTGTTCACTTCCTCAGACAACTTTCCTAATCCCTTATGGAAGGCTCAGGCAGAAAAAGAAAAAGTTTAGAAGAAAGAAGAGATACATAAGGCTGTTGTAACTTAGCATCTAATCTTCTGTCCCTACTGAGCTGTTTTAATTTGTGGTCACCCATGGTGCAGGTCTTCTCTAATTAGAAGGTGGGCATATCTGTTCTTTAAAGAAGTCTCTAATTATCCCACCCTTGAATTGCCTACCCCTGCACGATGGGGACCAGATTCATCACTCTACCCTCCCCAAACCCAGCAGAAACAACACAAGTCTTGACCAAGGGCATAGTACACAAAAGCAGCCCCAGGACAAACCTTAAAATTTCTCTCCTGGTCTCCATCCTAAACTCTCACAGTTAACTCTATCTTTGGATGTCAACATCAAAATGTGTTTGAGGGAAAAAAGATGGAGACATAAGACATAACATTTTGTTTATCCAAGGTAGTTACAAATAACCATTTGAGGAATACCTGGGTTCCTCAATATTACCTATGTTTTAGCAACAAATGCTAGAAATTTCATGTTTCTATTAAAAAAAATCCAGAGAAATAAAAAACAAAAACAAAAGATAGGATAGATCTAAAAATCAAAACTACCTAAGAAAAGTGGGGATGGGAGCACTTTAGGGAAACAAGTCTACATTTGGCCTAAAAGAAATTTTTCCAAAGGTCTATACTGTTCTCAAAAGTGAAATGTAATTTATTTTTAATATGAGTTTAAATCTCTTTAAATAGATATTTATACTTAAAGGCAAAATGCGCAAGATCCACAAAACAGCATTTTTATAGCAAGTTCTCATCTTGCAATGAGAAAAGTAATCCCACAAAATTAAAATTCCAAGACAGGATGTAGAAACCAGGTCCTTGCCTGTGGTTCAGTCATGAGAAGCAGTCAACTCTCCTGAATACAATATACATTACTGAGATATATTAACAAATTAAGCCACAAATAAAGCCACTTCTTAAACTTAGAAAATACTAAGTTTCTCGCAATTACTCTAAAAAAATGAAAACTATTCATTTATCATACCAACGATAAAAATACCGGCATACACATGTATTTAAAAAAAAAATCAAAGGACACATGAATACATGACCTCAAAAAGTAGCAATAACAGCAGAGAAACCATGTGAGGGCCAATACAATAGTCTGAGGAATACATCTACCTAGAAAGGAAAAAGTAAGCAACAAAACAAAAGCAAGTCAGAGGTTTATTTATACTCTAAGGCTCTGTTTCCCAAGGAATAGCTACAGAAATCAATTTAGTAGCTCACAACCCGAAAGGTACTTTTAACCACACTTTCACACATGGGTGTTCAGCAGGACACTTAATGGCCATGGATGGCTAAGTGTGTGCACACATTCAACATTCATAACTGGAATGCACTTAAGACCCAAAGCTCTAAAAAGCTCCCTGTGAGGAGAGGAAATGAGTGGGAGAAACATCAGAATTACATATACAACGAGAAAAAGCTCAGAATTCATGGCGCAAAAGTAGCTATGTAATATAGGAGACATTCAGGATTCATAGCCAGAAGATGTTCTATGACTTTTGTTTTTTACCCTAGGGCAAATGATACCATGCTCAGCATTGTGTGAGAGAAACTACCACAAAACCAACACTCTACTTAAGTAGCACTGTTGAGGAGAGAAGTGGGGGAGAGGAGTGGGACATTATTTTCATTTTCCATCTTTTGGTACCTCTCTGATCAACCTATTTTATAATATGAAATGCTGTTATAGAAGAAATCATGTGATATCTAACCTAGAGCCACATATCTTTATAGGCTGCATATGCTGTATTTCATCTACGTTCAACTTGGTTGCACACTACTTAAATCGCCACTCATATGGTGAAAAAGAATACTAAAAAGAATACTGTATGGTCAATAAAGTGAAGTTAAAATTTTCTACCTCATCAGAGGTAGAAGTACCTCGAACTCTTTCCACCATAGTTACTAAATAAACTTCTGGTGCTCTAAGAGTTGCTCTGCAAAACTGACAACTCAGAATAACTCATTTCCTGCCTATCTCAAAAAACAGGTCTCAGAAGTTCAGAACCATATGATAACTGCAGCAGCCACCCAATTTTGTCCTTAGGAAGGGATCAGCAAAGAGCAGATGACAGAAAATGCTGCCTGCACCTCTGCATCTATAATGAGGCAGGCCTCCGGGAAGGGAGGTGAAGCCCAGCAAGTCAAGGCTCAGTCATAAGGGGCACTAGCATGGCTGCTCCTGCATCCCCCTGGCCACGGGAAGGCCACACACCAGCTCAGGCCCCCTTACCTCCTCACACAAAGCTCTGACATTTGAACCCTTAAGTGCTCATCACAAGGTAAGCTCTGCAAACCCAACGTCTACAGTTTAGTAAGTAGAAAAAAAGAAAACTAAATTTCAGTAAGTGATAAAAAGATCAAAGTCACTAAATTTGCTCTGTCCAATTTCAGAAGTCACCTCAAGATTTCTATGTTCTTTTGTTTTAATATGCTATGACAAATTCCACTGACCAATTTTACACAGGCTTTAACAACGAGATTCCTTCCTCATAGCTCTTAGCAGAGTGGCAACAAATAAAGTGCTAGAAACACCTTAAGAAAAACAGGTCATCCCTTTCCCTCATCACGGTTTTCTTCTTTAAAAGTATTACTTGTTTCTGAGTTTAAAATGTGGGGTATTTTCATCCCTGGTAAAAGGAGTTAACATGTTGGGATGGGGTGGATAGAGTAGAAATAAAGGGTAATAGCATCTTGCCAGGAAAATGTAAGTCCCCATGAAGAGCTCAATGGGCTGTCCTGTCACATGCTCAGGGAACAGACAACACATTTGTTGAAAAGCAGCACTGTTGAAGAGTTGGGGCCTTAATAACACTTGATCCAAAAATGACCCAATCAACGCTATTCCTTGTTACAAGTCATTTACTGAGAGACAAGGTCCACAGTTCTCCTATGAAGAACTCTTTGTTTTGTTACTTTATTCATGTTAGGAATATTGCTGACCAAATGAAAATCCTAAAAAGCCTCTCAGATCAGTATATACATTTTAGAAGCATCTGACCTTACAGTCCTAAAAATGAAGGCAGTCTCCTCTTTACAACTGTCCGCAAGATATGTTAACATCAGGTTAACAGAGATCATTCTCACACATCCCTCAGGCTCTTCTAATTTCAGAAAACAGTGAGTTTACCTTGCTTTAGTGTCACCAGCTCCTTCAAGCACAAAACTTGAGGCCAAGTTAGAACTGGATGTAAACAGATTTCTATTTTTAAGAATCTATTTAAGTAAAACCTCTTTTAAAGGGGGAAGGGGATGCTGGGCTGCATGAAAGCCTCTCATTTTACTTTAGATTTAAAATCTGGAAGAAAGTGGGTTTGTTCTTTCAGGTTTCTAAATTATAACTTATATACTATGGGGGTAAAGGGGGAAGCTAGTTCTCACTAGCTAGTTATCCCATTCAGAGATAATAAAAATTCCTAAGTCTTCTTTGACCCATTTCATAAAATACAAGTGATGTATCTGTGTGTCCTATGTACTTAGAAGTGTTCCCTTTTACTTGGCTAGCCCTGAATGTCTATCAAAAACTTTACAATGAAACCACTGCAGAAGAATGCAAGTGAGCAAGGCCTCTGAGCACTCTCAGTGCTGGCTGTTGAAAAACACCAGGGGCGGGACTTTTTCCATAAAAAGAAGGTAGGGCTGAGAAAGGAGTACTGAATAGTTCTACTTCTCATTTTATTCAGGCCAAAGTTAGCATCAAATAAAAGGGGAGTCACCCTCTTCGGCACACATTTATTTATCATAAACACCCTAAAGGGAGGGAAAAGACAGAGACAATGGGGGAGAGCGGGAAGAGGGAAGGGATGGGGTAAAAGCGTGGGGGTGGGGGAGTGGTCCATAAAGACAGATGGAAGGCAGGAGGCTGGCACAGAAGCAAAAAACTAGGAAAGAAACAACTTATATTAAAGGCTTCAGAAAAACAGCACCAGTCCAAAGAGGTCACTGAAGAGAACAGGCAGGCCCTAGGTTACCTATCAGCTTTGGGTCCACAGCTCCACTGCCTTGGGCTGTGGCCTCCTCAGTCTGCCCAAACTAACCAAGGTCAGAACCAGTTGGTACATGCTTGGGAAGCCTCCAAGCAAAATCCCAGAAGCCTGGAAGCTAGCGCTCAGATTTGCTGCTGGGCAGCACTCTTCCTCCAGAGTTAGGATGGGCCCAACTCAGGAGTGCAGGACTCTGAAGGGTCCTTTACACTTTTCCTACTGCCCAGATGGCAACACCCCTATGCCTTTGGTAACAATCTCCTCCAAGTCAAAGAGCAATACAAAGAGCATGCTCTTCACTTAGAGTGAAGACTTAGACTAAGTGTAGTGAGACTTAGACTCACTACACCACCTATGAACACATTTATTCATCTGTTTACCTGTCTGCCTCCCTCAAAAACAACTGTAAGTTCCTTAAAGACTGGCAGACTGACACTCATCTTTGTATCCCCACCACCACCAGCACAGCAGTAACAACACTTACTGAGTACCTAACCCTGTAAGACAAACACTTGATATGCATTAGTTTACTTAATCCTCACAACCCTGTTAGTTACTATTATTGGCCCCATTTTTCATCTAAAGACATTTAGATTCAGAAAGATAATTTTCACAGTGGCCCATAGCTAATAAATGTTAGAATGGGGACAGCTGACCCCAAAACTTACACTTTTAAGCACCAGGCCAGTAGTTCTGTTTTAGTCTCAGGATCTTTTTATATTCACAAAGATTAAAAACCCCAAAGAGCTTTTGTTTAGGAGGATTACATCAATATTTACCACATTAGAAATTAAAACTGAGTAATTAAAAGAGGGGAAGAAGGAGAGAAAAAGAGTAAAACTCCTTTGATCTAACTTAGCAAAAGGGCAAGGAATCCGCATTAACATGGAGTCTGCAAAATGCTCAAGGGAGAAAAGGATCTACTGCCCTCCACACTGCACTGTAGAAGATGGATACTTAGAACTAGAGTTTATAATAAAACAGTCTTCAGGAATCCTTAAGAGTCCTCAAGCATCATAAAGTTGGATTTAATTCCCTTTTTTAAAAAACCCTTCATAGTCTTAGGTAAGAGAAATAACCCCTATAAGCCCAGGTCTCATCACCTGTAGCTATGGGAATAACAGCTAAGGGGGTATTTTCAGGGTAGAAAACTCAGAAGTACAGTGTCCAACTCATAAACACTCCAAATGCTGACTATAATCATTACTATTATTATTAGCAATAGAAAAGATGAGAAGGACCACAGAGAGAATTTTCCACTTCCACAAAACTCAGCAAGGTTTTCTGAACTGACGTGTTTCCTTCCCTTACTCTAAAAATAAGGTTCTTTTAAAGCAAGTAAGGGAAGGGGCTTGCTTATGCTGACAGGGCAAACTGAGAAGACTAAAACCTATCTTCAAATATTTATTTTCCCTTTTGAATGTCAACATTCCTTTCTGTCTTCACAGCAAGCTTGAAAAGAACAGCTACTACAGACATCAAGGTCAAAAAGCACTGTTTCAAATCTTGATTCTGCTAGAGACAGTAAATGACCTATGCTGTGTAGAACTCCAATTCATATAATAAATTAGAAGCACAAGACAATAAAGTAGACCTATTTAGATTATGATGGTTAGGGGAAAATAAATCAAGGTGATATAAATCACTTCTGAAGTCAAAGGCAGGGGCAGATGTTCTATTGAAGGTTCAATAATATTTTCCATCTTTCTAGGATATTCTGCCTGGGGCCCATAATCCACATAGAACATAGGAACGGCCAGAGTCTCAGACATAACGAGCCTCCTGAGAGAAGATTTCCAGGGCCCTCTTCATTTACAGGTTAAGAGGTAGAAGCCATTCTGACAATCCCAAGGCTGGTTCCCTCAATACTTCTTCCACAGGTGACTTCTCAAATAAACCTGGCCTAACAAGGAACTGATTAACAACCATAATCTATCTGAGTGAATTCTGAATTCATTTCTGGAGTTTAGAGATTCCTTAAAAATTCTGTTATCTGCCATGTTGTGACAGAAAGTTTTCAGAGTCAGGTTTATTTATGTATTTGTTGAAACCTTTACTTAGTCAACAGAGTTTATGAAAAGTAAATCTATATAAAAACCTTAATTCAATAAGGCATAGAGTTCTCAGACTGAAAAAGCAACTGGCAACAACCTCCAGGGAACTTAAATTACAACCACTAAGAACAACCCAAAGCACAGTACACCACCTATTACAGAAAGCATCCTCTGCTTCCTATTTCTTAAGTTGTACTAAATTATTACAAAAGTAAATAGCAAAATACAACAAGCAAAAACAAAATCTTTAGAACTAAATGATATTTCAGGGGAAAAAACACTTGGAAGACTCCTAACAATGTAAAAGATCAATGTCTTTCACATCCTATGTAACATGTCTTCATAAATGTTTTCCTTTTGGGTCATCCATGGTACAAACTGAAGGCAAAAGTAACACCTTCCCACCAGAACCACAAGGAAAGAGTCCTAGGGGCTGGCCCACTGAGCTCATGTACAGCAGGATTTGGTGCCACACAAAAATCTATACCCCTCACTGGTATTTTTAAAATAGTGATTTAATGATTTAATGTGTCTATTTATTGAACATCAACTATGTGCAAGGAAGGAAAACACCATGTTGATTGCCTGTTTTATTTGAGCAGTCACCTGCAGGGACTGCAGTCAACTGTCATGGGACTATCAGAGTGGCTTCACCGCCTACCCTGTATGCCAGGCCCTGTACCATCTCTAAGCTACAAATTCTGCCTTCCGGGAACTACTGGGTAACAGGACACAGTCATGATTAAAAACATAAGGCAAATGTCCTACCAGAGGTACCAAGGAATATGATGGCCAGCAAGCACACTTACATGTGTCATTTATGAACACAATCTCATTTAATCCTGACAGAGATTCTCTCCTTGAATAAATTGTAGCCAGGTTCCTCTGAACTCTCTTCTCAACTAGGCATTAACCTCAGCCTATAAAGACTTGAACAAGCTCAAACATAGTTTCTAACAGTTCAAGGGCACATCCTTAGGATGATAAGCCTGCCTCCCCTTAAAGGTCCTGCCTGCCAGAGAAACTCAAGCTGCCAAAAGAAGGGACTGTTCCAGCCAATGACTGAAGATAGGGCCCCTGTCCCCCAGTCTCCATGGGAGGGTAGGAGTCTAACTTCACTAAGGGCTAGCTAGCAAACCCAGATGGGTTTCAAAGGGACCAACCCTCTACTTCCCTGACTCCCTCCCTGAGAGGGCCCACTCACCTCCCTCACTATTCCTTCATTCTCCCTTCATTCTCCCAGGCATCTCTGTATAGATTGAGGTTGAGTTCAGTTCATGCTGGACTCTTTTCCCTATTGCAACAGTTTTTACAGATCAAAATATGTCTTTACTACTTTAGTGTCTGGCTTCATCTTTGACAATCCTTAACACAACCTCATGAAATAGGCACTATTGTGATTCACCATAGTTTACAGGTGAAAAAATGGGTTCTTAGTGGGAAAAGTTCAGTCACTTTCCCCAGGTCACCTCCTATTTGGTGGCAACCCAGGCAGCCACTGGTACTTCCTTTAAAATACACTGGTGCAAGAAGAGAAGAACCCAGAAAGCAACGCAGAGCCACAGGGGCCAAGAAATTAAGGGAGGTCATTAGATGCTGCAGAAAGCACCAGAGTCCCTAAAATACTCTGAAAGTAATAAGACAGATTTGAGAAACAGGAGAAAAAAAAAAAAAATCACTGAACCGAAAAAAACTTCTGCAGATCATTATCTTATTTCTTTCACTTTACAAATCTCAAAGCACTAAATCACCTCCCAGAGGCAACTACTATCAATTTTGTTCAACCGAAACTGACTTTAATTGCCCAATATAAAAAGAAGACATCCTACTGCCTTAAAAAAAAAAAAAAAAAAAAAAACTACATAAAAGTTATTTCCAGTACTGACTATAGGCATTTCTCAGTATTTTCTCAGTATAAAGCCTAAAATGCTGTAATCCCTCAGGCTGGCCCCTGTGTTCATGAAAAGTCCAAGACAGTTTCTGGTCAGAAGCTGTTTTTCTAATTTCTTTTGTTCAATGGATTAAGAATGATCCAAGGTTTATGTAGATACTCCTTGGTGTTTGAAGTATCCCAATGTTTAGGAATGTATTTCAGTGACTTCAGATAAGTAAAAAGGAGATGTCTCCATTTTTAATTCTGTTTGTTTGTTTTGTTTGGCCAGGGCAGGGTAGGGCAGGCAGTTGTTACTGTTGACTCTGAAGCACATGTTCTGTGGTGGTGACAAGGCAGTGGAGGCACCATGGTCCAGAAGTGAGCTCTGAGTCAAACCCTGGTCCAGGCCCAGCCCTTGCTACCACCTGTGAGCTTCAGTATGTCGACAAGTTAGGTAACCTCTCTGAATTTCATCATGTTTCCACAGCCTGCCACAGAGAAAGGGACCAACAAATATTAACTCACAACCTTCCTTTCCACTTCCATTTACTCCTGTCAAACTCTTTATTTAAAAAGTCAGGAGACAGGAATCTAAATGAAGGAGCAAGAAGGGAGGAGAGAGTAGAAAGAAAAGCATAATTTGGGCTTGAATGATAGTGAGTAACCAGAAATGACAGCTTTTTTCCTTTTCAAACTTTCTTTCATCTGAGTCACCTGTTCCAGACATAGGCTCCTGGCTTTGAGCAATTCAAAAGGAGTGGCAGAGAAAAGAAAAGGAACACCCATTATCTTTAATGTGTGCACTCATCAGCATGTTTAATAAAACACTAGGCAGACCCACCTCCAGACTACTCCAGGCCTGCCTCGCTTCCAGATATTACTACTAAATATTTCCCAATCTCAGATCCATCAGAGACAACAATTAGCAATAGGGAAAAAAGAAACAAAACACCTCACATCAGATAATTCCTAATTAACCTAAGTAATTTGGACCAATTTATAAATTTATGAATTCTTTTGAACCATGTAACCAACTTAATTTAATCCAAAAATTAAAACGAGGATACAGCCCTCATTCCCCAAGTAAGGGTGGCAGCTCATTACCGCTAGAGTAAACCAACACCCCTGGCCCCACTTTTGCATCTCTCAGAAAACATACATCATTCAAAATGTCTGGCCAAAAGAAACCCACACACCCCAAGCAAGAGAAAAAGCACAAATATCAGAACGGCAGCTTTTCCAGGTGACAAATAATTGCGCAAGATTAAATTTTATTAGCAGCTCTATCATCCATGTTTCACAGATTTGTCATAATGACTAACTTCTCATAATCAAAACTCCAAATTACCCAAAAGCCCCTTTTTCCTGTGTGTGGACAGCTCATGATAGTGCAGCACACAGTAATACTGAGATAGTAAAAATGATTTGTCAAAAGAGAGAAAGAAAGGAAATGAGGAGCGGGGGAGGAAAGAGGAAAAGAGGGAGAAAGATGGAAGGACTGATTAATCTTTTGATGCCAAAGCTTTCATTACTTTTATTTTAATAGATATCTTTCTGAAATGTACTTTAAGTCAATAAACTTTTATTAACTAAAGGTACCAAGGTACCAAGTACCCTAAGTGTCACAAACAGCAATTATAAAGCTTACATCCTAGCAGGAGAGAGCAACAATTCACTACAGTAAAAAATGAGTGTTGCAAAGTCAGAACAGGTACTACTAGGGGACACACTACAATGGAGTTTATCTTGTGTTGGTCAATCAGAAAAAACACACTGATGCAACTTTCCTAAATGATGGAGAATCTGCAACAGAACGAGTGATTACAATGCACTAGAGATGAACTCAAAACAAGTAAGGACCAGTTATGTGCCAGGCAACTCTGATACGCAATGGGGTACAGATACACAGTGGTGATCCCTCTCTGGCACTAATCAAAGAGTACACAAACAAATGTAAAAACACAACTGTGCCACAGGCTATGTCAGCAAAAGACAGTGCTAAAAGTGCCTATATTTGTGACCAGGACCCAGATGAGGATGACATCAGGGAGGGACCTGCAGAAGTCTCAGGTGCCTGGCAAGCAGGACCCGGGTAAGAGGCAGGGGCTGACAGAGGCCAGTGCGGTTGGCAGCACGAAACGGGACCATGGTGCCTGGATGGGGCCTGGACCAAGTAAGAGGCTGGACTAGCCTGGACATAGTCATATTAAAGAGTTTGGCCTTTATCCTATGCATAATGGGCAATCCCTGAAGGAGGGTAACATAATAAGGCTTTTGTTCTGAACAGATCCTTACAGCTGAGCTGTAGGGAACAGATCAGATATAGATAGGCCAGTTGGGTTTAAGAAGAAGGCTATTGCCAGGGACTGTGTGAAAACAAATGGGAAGGAATTTGGACCTCAGCTGCAGCAGCACCTCTAGAATTTTTAAACTTTGAAAACATCTAATACTCACTTGCTTTTGGTGGAATGAAACACCTATAAATAGTGGACTTCTACAAAGTGTTAACGGGGGAAAGCATTAGAAAATAGAAGGTCGGAGAAGTCAGTTTCTCCCCTACAGAAAAAGCACCACTCATCCATAAGAACATCTGTGAGCAACCATTCCAAGTTCTGAGACTTCAGTGTCACAATCACAATTTAACCTGTAACCATCATATTCATCCCACTCTCAAATTTATACCCTTCGGGGCGCCTGGGTGGCTCAGTCAGTTAAGGGTCTGACTTCAGCTCAGGTCACGATCTTGCAGTCTGTGAGTTCAAGCCCCGCGTCGGGCTCTGGGCTGATGGCTCAGAGCCTGGAGCCTGCTTCCGATTCGGTCTCCCTCTCTCTCTGACCCTCCCCCATTCATGCTCTGTCTCTGTCTCAAAAATAAATAAAAAAAAAAAAAAGTTAAAAAAAAAAAATTTATACCCTTCTTTCTACCTCCATTTCCAGCTCCCATTCCAACAGCATCCAAACAGTTCTCCTTGCTTCAGCCACACTTTGCCCCATGCCACCTCCTCTACTCCTGCTCTTTCCACGTTCAAACCTGACTCTCTCCTTCTACTGCTTCACCTCCTTCATCCTGCAAGTTTAGGATGAAGCCTGAATTCCTTGGCTAGCTGCAAAGGGTCTCCTATGGGCCAGTTGGCCCTTGCCTGCCTTTTTGCCTTGGTCCTACCCCACCCCTAACAAATGACAGAGAAGAGTGACTTAAGGGTATCATGGGAAGCATTTACTCCAAAACTTACTGATTTTTCATTTGATCTCTGCAGGAAACCCCACTACAAAAATAAAACAGATGGTGCCTAGCTGGTGTCCTGGCCAAGCTGTTCAAACAGCCTTCCGCTCAGACACTGTCCAAGAAATGAAGACCTTTGCCCTCTGACAACTTCCACCTGTCTAGTACAGAGATGAAGAGAAACAGGGCTAACCCTAGAAATGTTAGTCTGGAAGCCTGCTGTGGAGAACCCCATTTGTCACTGCAAGACTGCCCCCCCATCCCCTTCACTCTTCCCTTTCCACCCTAGAACTTTCCTGCTTTCCAGCCTAACACCTCCTTGCCATCTTAACAGAGATCTCACTTACACAGCAACTCAAACTCAGTCACTACACTGTACACCTGCATGTTAAACCTTTACTGTATACAAAGGGAAAAACAAAAGGCTTTAGTGCTGCACAGAGCAATTTTAAGTTCTGGCGAGTGAGAAGGGAGGAGGTATAATCTTAGTCTGATGCATTCTCTTTGTCTCTGAACAGCACCCTGCCCACAGATACAAGTCAAAACTGGGCCTTTCCCCTTCTGACTCCCTTCCCCTTTCCTCCAGGTCCACCGATGCTGAGGAAATTTTCTCAGGAGGCTTCTTTCACTCCACAACCACCCCAGATTTCAGTTCTAGCCAGACCAGAGTGACGGTCATGCTATTTGTTCCCTGGATAACATGACCAGCACACAGACGCGGAACCTCTCTCCCTACAAAACAGGACCAGAAAGCACACAGGGAAGAAGGGTTGACTACAGTCAAAGCAGCCAACCCTCTGCATGTGAGGCCACAGGAGCATAGGGAAGGAAGGCCAGTTCTCAGAGCAACACACAGAGCCTTGAGCTTGCCAATGTGTGCGTGAGTGAATAGGTAACAACCAAACGCTGTTCATTTGGCAAATGGGTGTATGATTATAGACACAAACAATGGAAATGGGAAAAAATACATACATATAAAAATTCTGGCATGCTATGTAATAAGGGCAATTACAATCTTTTAAGTAAACTACCTCATGAAAGAATCCTAAGCAGGCTCCACGTTCAGAGCAGAGTCTGATGCAGGGTTCGAGCCCGTGACCCTGGTATCATGATCTGAGCTGATATCACGTCAGACACTCAACCAACTAAGCCACCCAGGTACCCCACTGGGGTTTTTTTTTTAATACTGTAGTAAACTCTGTGCATGTAACAACCAGCTGCTACAACGTAAAAGAAAAAATAAGGGGCTAGAGGATGGATATAATATGTTATCGGGGGATTGTTTTCTTTATATTTTCCATCTATTTGATTCTGCACAGATTTCAAAATTTCAATCTTCTCTATAACTAAAGAAATGAATCAACTCACTCATAGGAGCTCTGTTCTATCAACAGTCTCACTAATAACAGAAGAAAAAAGACAAAGAAATTCTTACCAGACACTCGCAGGAGCAAGCTGTTAAATTTATGAAATGCCCCCACATGCTACACACTGCGAGATCCACCCTCAGTTCTCCATCCCTCTGAGCTTAGTACTACTATCCCCAGGTTGCAATTCAGGGAACAAAAGCTCCTGGAGGTTAAGTGACTTTTTCAAGGTCACACAACTAGATTGTGATAGAAATGGAACTGGCTTAGAAATACCATTCCAAATCTTTGCTCTTTCTATAGCAGAGCCTGTCATCTGTCTAGGAAAGTGGTTGCCCAGGAGCTGGTGAGCCCTTAGAAGACAACTATGTGCTGATCACCCATCCTGGACTGGCACTGTACAAGGCCACCTGCACACAGAGAATGTCACCTTCAAGGTGAAGCTTGATTGGGGGGAGGGGAAGTATACTATCTCTATTTTTCAGGTCAGAAAAATTAAAAGAGAACATAATTTATCTGAGGTTTCCAAGCTAATAGTGGTGGAAAAGATATTTAAATCTCAGTCTGTCTGGCTCCAAATTCCTATTCTTCCCACTGCCCCAAACACTCTGTACATTTTGCCCTTTGGCCTGACAAACTGAGAGCCACAGGAGGCTGAGAAGCCAACCACCTACACCTTCCTGACTCCTCTCCTCTTCCTCAACATCAGAGTATCTATCTATTGCTGCTCCTACATCAATAGCACTGCCTAATGCCCAGTGTTCATTTCACCAATGCCAGCTTTCAAAGAGATCCAAGTTCTAATTCTAGGACCTACCCTGACACCAACTTGCTGGGTGACCTCATGAAAGAAGTTTAACCTCTCTGGGCCCCATGAGGTTAATGGACCAGATGACCACAAAGGTCTTGTACAGGCCTTATACTAAGTGGTTTCCAAAATCCCTTCATCCTTCCCCTGAAGAGTCAGGCCTCTCCTGACCATCTCTGACCATCACCAGCAATGGTCACTTCCTTCCTCAATCACAGAAGATCAGGGACGACCTCCAGCTCTGGGCTCAGTTGCTTTTGTGTTGGGCAGACACAGAGACTCCAGGCCAGGGTAAGGGGCATTTAGAAAGTGTGCGAGTGACAGGCTGACTTTAGATCACTGAGGCTTACTGGGCGCAATATTTCACAACACAAGTATCCCATCAGTTCCAATCCACAGTCCTGGAAGTCACCTGAAAAACCTATCTGGGATGCTGTCATACTGGCTGAGAGGTCAGTTGACACAGGGTCCCAGGCCAGGAGGACTGACAGCTGCAAGATCCTAAATACACAAAGGATAAAGGCTCCAAGAGACTACACTTTTGTCTTTCCAAGCCCACCAGCACTTCAATGTGGTTGGGAGGGGAAGGAGTAACAGCTAAGTGAAGCCACCTGAGAAGGAGAGACTGCCTTCCATTTTGTCAA
The DNA here is from genome assembly GCF_018350195.1 of Panthera tigris. Classification (NCBI taxonomy): domain Eukaryota; kingdom Metazoa; phylum Chordata; class Mammalia; order Carnivora; family Felidae; genus Panthera; species Panthera tigris. The sequence goes on from NC_056662.1 coordinate 57,997,556, forward strand.
ACTAGCTAGGGAAGAGGGGAAATATATTCCCACAGGGTAGGAAGGGGAGAAAAAAATTCCCCTGGATTTTGTAACATCTCATTTTCTGAGTAGCTAAACTTTTAAACATTACTCATCTCAAGATGGTAAAACCACTCATTCCGAATGGGCACCAGCCATTTTCCTTTCAGCCCCACTCCACACAAGCCCATCTTGATTAATACTCCCGAGGAGTTATCAGTTCTCAAAGGAACAAAGTCAACACAAAGTAAGTAAGTTCTGGAGAGTTTATGAAGGAAGGAGTGTGGGTCACTTCAGCCCCAGGGCCACAGTAGATTATACACCAGCTACCCCTGTTGACTTTCTGAGCCCATTTCATCTCCCACTGTTTTTTAAATTAATAATAAATTATATTAAAATCTACACCTACCCTTTCAATGCTGGTTTTACTATATCTGTTACACAGAAACTTGCAGAACCAGCTTCCCTTACAATTCTGACGAATAATTCAAAATTAAGGAGAGGATTCACTATATTGGTAAGTCCACAGAAGATTATGGGACTCTTAATAATTTTCCTAATCATTTCTGGAGGAAGGGAAGAATGGTAAAATCCACCAACAGCAACCAAAACTTATTTCATTTAAAAAGAATCTCAAAAAACAGGAACAAGGCGCATCAGGTTCAGGTTCAAAATCCTTTCCTTTCCCCTTAGCTTCCATACATCATTTCATTTTTAAAAGAGGATTTTTAAGGCAGTGAAAATACTCTATGATACTATAATGACAGATATGTGTCCAAACCCATAGATGAACTGATATGAACTATGACTCTGGGTGATAATGATGTGTCAGTGTAGTTTGATCAATTCTAACAAATATACCACTTTGGTGGGGGATATTAAAAATAGGAGAGGCTATGCATGTGTGGGGAACAGGAAGTATATGGGAAATCTCTGCACCTTCTTTTAATTTTGTGGCAAACCCCAAACTATTCTAAGAAAGTAAAGTCTTTAAAAAATAAGAACGGACTATTAACTATGTGAGGAAGTAAATATAATAAAATATTAATTATAAAATCTAAGAGATGGATATAAATAATTTTTGATTTTATAGTTAACTTCTAACTTTTCTGTAGGTTTAAAATTTTTCATAATAAAATGTTGGGAGGAAAGCTCCCCAGGCAATTAAAATATACAAACATTACCTTGAAATGTAGTCCCCACACCGGCAGCTTCCACACTGCCCACTAACTTGCTAGAAATGCAGATTCTCAGCCCCATTCTATCTATACCTACTGGACCTAAAACTGTGAGGTGGGGCCTAGCAATCAGTGTCTAACAAGTGCCCGAGGGGAGGAAAAGCACTGGTCATGACCTTGCTAACACGCTGCAGAGAAATATGCTATGACAGTCTGTAGGTCTGAATCAAAATCCCAACAATGCTCTTGACTGGGAAATCAGGAGATTATTTGGGCTGTAGTCTTAAGGTTACCAACTCTGGGTATTTCCTCATTACTTCATGAGAGCAAGCTGGACTTTATGATGTTCTAGGTCTTTTGTTCCACAGGTTCCCTACATGGAGTCCTAAATGTGCTGAGCACTTTCTGTTTTACAATTTCTAACACAAGAGCTAACTGCCAACTAAACCATTAAGTGCTTATTTCTCTTTCATTTTATATTAATCTGTACTTGCAAAGACACACAGAAAGTTTAAAACACAAGCCATTTATTCGGTAAGCTACATCTGACAAAAATAATTTTCACTTCAGATAAAACTCTAAGGAGTTCTGCAATTACAATCAAACAACAACCACCTCACTGACTATACAAGGTTCTTTATACTTCTGGGTGTTTTGAGATAATAGTATTTGTTGAAATATTTTTTGTAAACTAGCTTAAGGCCTTTAAAATATACTCTACTGAGCTTACAAGAAATCAATCCTTTTCTTTGGATTTGGAAATAATTTCCAAATACCATTTGGAAAATGGTAGCTACATGAGAAAATGCTAAATGTTCTATGTTCTTATAGATCACCTGCAAACTATTCAAACAAATCATGAGAAAGTTCCAAAGGAGTAGGACTGAAGTCCTCTTCTATCGCATTTGTAAGACGATCAGGTGAAACAAATCACAAAATTTGAACTTTCTTATGTAGTTCAAGGAATGCGTTCAATAATCTTGTCCACTGAGGCCCTTTCACTCCAAAATAAAGTTATTTATGTTCTAAGTAAAACTGGAAGCCTTCATAATGGCAGTGTGACAGTACTAGCCAGGCCAATGCAAAGTGGAAAACTGAAAAGAAGGCTTTTTACTAACAACCATTAAAAGCCCACAATTAACTCCAAGATGACTAGCTCTTATTAGCTGATATTTAGCTAAAACTGATGATAGTCAACAACAAAATCAAAACTAAAATACTAAAGAGGAAAGGATCATAAATTAGCAAATTACTGGTTCTCTGTGGCATGGCACCCATACCTACCTACTGAAGCAGACCACATAACCTAGGGGTAGTAAATACCACACTAATTCAAAAGCAGTTTTCACAACTCCTCTGAAGTTCTTGAATCACCACACACAAAAGTACAAGCCCCAAAGACCCTTTATAATTCTGAATCATCAAACATCAGAAAGCCAGTTTCAAAAGTCTTAAATTTGCAACTCCTTGCATATAAATCAATCTGGTTTATCCTCACAGTCACAGTATTAGAGATGGCATGGCTGAATGCGTTATCCCCAGCCAGAGTCCAACTTCCTTCCAGCATCACCCAAACCTGAGAAGGCTGTGAAACTAAAAACAACAGGTCAAGGATTCCCCTACACAGGTCATGGAACATTCAGTGGACTCATCAAGACACTTAGCTTTGATCCAGACTTCCACCAACAGAAATGAGGGGGCCACAAAGAAATACCTCGTAAGGACAAGCAAAGACTTAGAGATGAAATCCATGATATAAACTACCCAGTTAAGCCCTACAGAATGCTGAATGCCATAGGTGAATGCCACAGGTGGCCTGGCCCCTCCCCAAATCATCAGCCACAAATGCCACCCACCAGAGTTTTCCTTTCACATGCAACAGTGTTGAGATGCTGATTTTGGCACAGGACATGATGAGACAATGTCTCTTTTCATGTTATCTTGTAGACTTGAAGCCAAAACGGTGACGAGCATTTTTTTTAAATCTATCCTTACATCAGTTAACATACTCAGAGGACTTCCAAATTCAACCCCCAAAAGAGCCACAGGGCAGAAACTTACAAATTCCAGACAAGTGTGAATGCACCTTAGAACAACCTAGGGAGCTTTTAAAAATCCCACCCAGGTGTCATCTGGGTGTCAGTTCGGAGTCTCTAGGGTTTCAGAACAGTCATCTTTTTTTTTTCCCCAGCTCCCTAAGTGACTGTGATGTGCAGGCAAGCCTAGGACTCACTGGTTTAGGTGAGGCTTAAAAACTCCCCAGTGATTCCAAGATACATGAGGGTTGAGAACCTCTTGCCCATAGCTTCAGATTTCCCACTATTACTGTTTCCCTGTTGTAAACTGTAGTCAAGGAGCTTTGAGGACACAAGAAGATACTCAGAAAGACCTCTGTTTAGCTGGTGCAGCGGGAGTTAGGAAATAAAAGTAGCTAGAGAAGTTGTCATCAGCTGAAAGCGAGCCTACTGTCTTTCTGACTTTTACTGGTCAGGCAAAAACAAGAAGATGAGAGAGGGGCTCCGCCTGCCAGGCATTTGCTATGGAGCGGAAGGAAAGCATGACACAGCTTTAGGACAACTCTTATATTCTATATGAGTTACCATAAAACAAAACAAAACAAAACAAAACAAGACAAAACGCAACACAACACCCCTAACCTTAATAGGCTACTCAAATACATTTCGCATACAGACTGCCTCTTGGGGCCCTTCTTTCTCCTGCCCATCAGCCCCTTAGTTCACAAAGTCTGGGCCACCTGCTCTCATAAAATAGTCTTTTTACACTGGTCTAGAGGAAAACAATGCACCTCTCCAAAGTCATGAAGAAGTGCATTTCAGATTCTCCAGGCTATTTTCGGGGATTACCTTTGTATCAATGTCTCCCATGAAATATTGCCAATTTCTAAGTTTTATTCTTTTTTTAACCTCAGAGCCTACTGAAATGTCCTACGGTGAACATTAAATTTTACAGGCATATATTTGTAAAATGGGAATGTTACTTCTGTACTTTTTAAATGACTGAGATCTGAATTCATGGTAATAAAGCTCCTGAAAATAGCGCTAAAGGCAATTCTGCTACAGTACAGTTCTTTTAAAGGACAAATTATAAAATGTGTTTTTTATTAATGTGACACACAGAAAAATCAAGTATTAAAAATGTTCTCTAAAGGCCAATCTGATGCAACTGACACAAGAAACCACAAAATATAATAATACCAATTCTGGCAAAATCAGTTTCAGCAAAAACTTTGCTTTCCAAATTCAAGCCTCAGAAAGACAAACGAGGTAGGTATTCCTGTATCAAAAAAAGAGAAACAAAAGATTACTAAATCAGCTTGAATATCTGAATTTTCAGAAAGCACAAAGTCAAAATCCAAAGGAAAATGATAAAAAGAAAAATGTTTATTACAGTGCCTGCACATAACAGGCCCTGTATTAGTAAAAGTATGTATGTAGTAAAGTGTATTTTTAAAAAATGAGTAAGATGAGAGAAAGAGTATCAACAAGCCATTTCAGGGAAAAATGCAAAGTCCATTTGGCAGTTTACTAGACAGCTGATAAATATCTTAAGCCATTTGTTCCCTCCACTTCTCTGGGACCTTGAGGCTGAATTAGAGGCTCTCTGAAGTTCTTTTCAGAACACAATCTAATTCCAAGACTTCAACATAAAAACCACTGACTTTATCCACTATCCCCCCCACAAGATATACACTTAGGTACAACTGTGACATACACATCTCTGCCCAGACATTTTTTTCTTGCTTCTCAGTAGTACTTTAAATCTTCAAGTTCTTCCTCTCTTCCGTCCACCAGTCCCCCTTTTAGAACTTCCTTTTTTCACAATCGGGCTTTTGAATTTCCTATTCCAACAATGATACTTTCTACCGCCTGTTTTCCCAGACACAAGAGAGCATATAACCACGAACTAAATAGCATGCCTAAAAGTCTTTCCCGAGTTATCCACTTGATTACATTCACACCTGCCCATTTTTCCTCTCTTGACTCAAAACACAGCTGTTGTCTGAAAGGCCTGCCTCTGTTTGGGTCTGCAACCTGCTCCACAACAGCATGGTGGCGTCATCTATTTTCACTAGAAATATACTGCCACAGTTCAGATACCATCCTCAGCCTCTGACCCACTCTGTGACGGCTTCACCTGGAAACCTCAGCTCATGCCTTTATTCATTCACTCTCTGAGACCCTTAACTTTTATGCTAGGAAATGCACTACAAACTAAAATGGAATATGAGAATCATATTTTGACTTTTGCCATGTCACTAAATCACTTCACTGCACTGCCTTCCACCCAGAAAGAAAGCACTTGAGGGTCAGAGCACAGGAGACAGACCTCTGTGACCTAGTCCTGACCAGGCCAAAAATCCACCGCTGTTCCATCTATATAACCTAAGAGATCCAGCTACATAATTGCTAACAGCCTTCCCAGACACAAACATCCTGTGAATCTCAGCCTACAATCCCAACTGAAAGTTATGGCCCATTCACAAAATTGCTGATTTTGAACCTACAGATAAACAAGACAGATACAACACACAGATAAGACATAATCCTCGCCCAGATAAGCCACTCTTACAGCTGTGTTCCAATGAAATGTCTAAATCAGCTGCTAACTACCAACACTTCCGGTTTTTTGTTTTGTTTTGTTTTTTTCCTGCCTAGGTCCTTAGTGTTCAAAGTGTGAAATTGGTTTAGCACCACCTGGGGGCATATTAGAAATGTATAATCTCAAGCACCATCTCAGACCCTGTGAATCGGTGAGAAGCTTGGATTTTAACAAGCAACCCAGCTGACTCAAGTGAACATTAAAGTTTGAGAAGCACCAAACTAGGCACAGAAAATGAGGGGGGAAAAGGAAAACTTCATGGCTAGAAACTTCTGCCCTCCTTTGCTGCTCAACCCGACCCTAATTCCCCCTCCCTCCCTCTTCCCATTGTCATCCAGGGCCCCCAACTCTCCTACCTTCTCTCTGCCTAGAAACATCTTGCCCATCAACTCAACCTGTCAATACCCTGGGCAACAGTTTGGCAAATGGTTAAGTGCTAAACTTAAAAGTCAAGACTTGAAAAGCCTTAAAATCTGGTTTCTCCACTGCTTAGTTATGTGCCTATAGGCAAATTACTTAACCTATCTATGCATACATAAAATAAAGATAAAAATGAGGAAATGTATATATAAGATCTGAGTCAGTACTCGAATAACTTATTATTTTAACACACTGTCAAGGTGTCCCCTCTTATTCAATTATAGTATGGTGGTTCCAAACCTCCCACAAATCAGTCCAGCCTCCAATGTCAGCATTTTTTCTATTCTGTCTTCACCTCTCCATTTCCATTAATTTATACAATAACATTATCAAAGGCTAACTGAGTCCTCACTGAGCTTAGCACATTCTGATTCTTTTCTAAACCCATCAAAATCATTGTGGAAATACCCTCAACTCTTAAACAAAAAGCCTATGCATGGCCTATAGCATACCTTAGACAACCATACCCCATATGCCCAACCAACTGAAACTAAAAATGACCTCATAATGGAGCCTATGCCAACTTGTCCTCTAATGAGAGAAGACTACGAATTTTAGAAATAACTGATAATTCATGCCAAGAGTTTGTTCTTTTCCCACATAAAGAAATTAAGAATTAACATACAAGAGCCTTAACCTCAGACACTTCAACCTCAATCCTACTGTTTCTTTCATCCTTCCTAAGAATTGGAACTCATTTTCAAATTCCATCTTCTGACACATAAACAGCAGATACAATCTGGTTAGTTTACCTGTAGACAGATCTCATTTCCTCTTCATAATCAACATTTTGGGGAAGGAAATAAACTTCACTTACTCTCCTAACCACCAATGAGAAAGCTCACAAACTGCAAGCTGGGTATGCATGACTTCCTTTGGCCCAAGCCCTATTCTTATTTCCTCTTGAGCTAAGAAAAGCAGGCCTAGCACTGCCATACAGGAGTGGAGGCAGTTGAGCACCTAAAACCAAAGCAAACTTATGACTTATTTATCATTTTGCCATTGTCATCCCAGCCAAGTAAATGGATGGAAAATCCTAACTCCTACACGTAAAATAGGACATGTGGTAACACTGCAGTTAAGAGTAATTAGACTTTTTTGTAAAATAAAGATATTTCAGGGGTGTTCACACAACTCTTGATCTCAGGGTTGTAAAAGTCTTAGCCCCAGGCTGGGTGTAGAGATTAATTAAAAATAAAGTATTTAATAAATAAATAAATAAACTCTAAAAAGTCAGCATTATATCTCCATCTAAAGCCCCAAAATGGAATCTTCCATAATATCCAAAACCTTTTTAATATTCCTTAATGAAGAATGCAAGGAATAGAAAGAACCATGATATGACAGAGAAAACAGTGATCAAAGAAAACAACAGGGTGCTGAAAAGGTTTGCCAGCCCCTATCTTCCAGTATGCAGCTCCTGGTGAGCTGACAGGTGACTGCAGCTGCCTGAGGGGCCTTTGGAGAGACCAGCAAAAGAATACCATGCAGAGCTTGGCCCCAGTCCAAATTGCTGACCCACAGAATCATAAGCAAATAAAATGATGGTTGTTTTATGCCATTAAGTTTTGGGGGTGGTTACCCAGCAAAGTCAACTGAAAAAGCCATTTATCACCACCTGATTGATACATTTTATCTTGTTACACTCCATGAAAACACAGACTGTGTTTTTTTGCCAATTTCTATCTCCATCATCTACAAGTCTATTAGTATTTCTGTATTTAATAAATATGCTATATGTGTATCTGAACAGAAGACCATATGTAGTTTTAGTTTTTAAAAATGAAAATCTTATTAGTTAATATAGATTACTACCTGATAGCACAGTTATTTGTTTTCTGTGTGTGTACTGTGAAAAAAAACCATTATGGTATTGTTATGAAATGAACTGTGTCATTCCCCATCCCCCCTCAAAATTTATATGTTGAAGCCTTAACCTCCCCATACCTCAGAATGTGACTGTATTTAGAGACCAGACTTTTCAAGAGGTGATGGGGTTAAAATGAGACCGTTAGATTTGACTGGTGGCCTTATAAGAGGAGGAAATTTGGACACAAACACCAGGGATGCACGCCCCACAGAGGAAAGACCATGTAAGGACACAGCAAGATGGTAGCCATCTGCAAACCAAGGAGAAAGGCCTCAGGAGGAATCAAACTTGCAGACACCTTGATCATGGACTTCTAGCCACTATACAGTGAGGAAATAAATTTCTATCATCTAGACCACCCAGTCTTGCCATGGTATTTTGCCATGGAGCTCAAGCAAATACAGATGTGGAGTTCACATACGTTTGTTCCTATAGTTCTTCGGGTCTCATATTTTTATCATAATCTCCCATCACCCAGACCCCACCAAAAGTAGCAAATGAAAAATTATTGAGGAATTTGTAGGAGAAATGTTATGTGACAAGCAATATTTTGAATTTATTTTTAACGAAAAAGAAACAAGTTTTAGTACCATTTCTGTGACTGATGAGCTCTGTGACCTCTATTACCTGTTTAACACTAATCTTAGGTCCATTCTTTTACCAAAGTTTGGTCTAGATAACCTCAAGATTCCCCCCAACCCTCACATTCAATGAGCACCCATGGAAGTAATTACCAGAATGTTCAAATGAATTCTGCAAATGATTTAAAAAGGAATTTTATCTCCTATTTTTATTCAGGGCTGGTTGATACCAGTTTGAACTTACAGAAGGATAGTTTTCCCATTTTGCTGGGGAAAGCAAAGACCAAGCTCTTCTGATTAGTCATATAAGATAGTCGTAGAACATAGTTCTTCTACTTTTTAGGGGAGAGGGGATTTTTTGCTGCCTTCTTTCAAGAACCTCTTTTGAAATGAAAGATGTTTAAGCATTAATATATTGCATTGAGATGGCATAATTTTCTCAGAGTTAAAGATTATTTCCCAACAAAGGTTTCTTCACAAGCAGAGGAAGTGTATTTTAGCAAAAATCTTCCTTCCCTGTAATTTACTCTGAACAGGTTGCCTGGATGAAATCTGTGTTCTGGGTAGTTCCTCTTTTGCCGATATTTATATACAAGCAGTTGGAAAAGTTAAAGGAAAACTGTGTTTTGAGAGTATAATAATTGTTAAATTACACCTGACAAGACTTGATAATTTAGCACTTATGTAGTACCACCAGATTTCCAAAGTGCCTTAAAGTCACCATTGTCTAGTGAAGCAACACTCTGGCTTGGATTTGAGACTTAACATGTATTATATGAAGGAGGTTCTTAAAGATATTAAACAACTTGCTCTTATCACAAGGTCAACTGAGTTTCAGGACTACAAATGAAACGAAAAGCTCCTTGGGCATTTGCTACTTTTGGTGGGGTCTGGGTGATGGGAGATTAGGAACTTTTTCATTTATCAGTGTCAAAATGGAATAGCAGGTTAGCAAAGCACATTTTTCCTCCTGGATGAAATATTTTAAGAATAAAGATTTTAATTTCACAGAAATTTCTGATTAATCAACCCTTAAAGTTCAAGGCAAACTATTTTTTAGTGGTTCAGGGCCAAAGTCTTTGACCTTCCTTAAGAAACAGATTTCCCTCTACTTTCCTGATAATGATAGGTATGCCACCTAGGTATGTAATTTGTACATACTCTGCAGTAAACTTTTTACAGTGAAATTTTTACAAGAAATGCCAAAATAATCTAGGTAGATCTATATCACATCTAGGTATCTTGGCTTGGTTCCCTGGATTTTTTACTCTTTTCTCTTTTATGCTGTACAGTATTTAATTTATAGGGTCGCTAAGATTCTAAAATCATCATTATCAGATTATTCTTTAATGCATTTGCAGGAGTAAGAGGATTCAGGAGAATCTCTAGATGGTCTCTCACAAATATGTGTTTTGGAGAGAGCCTGACAGCATGGACTCTGCTTAGGATTCTGTCTCCCTCTCTGCCCTCCCCAGCTCATGCCTGTGCACTCTCTTTCTCTCAAAATAAATAAAAACTTTTTAAAAATTTAAAAATTACTACAACATTACAGTAATCAATACAAGTGTGGTACTAGTATAGGATAAAAAAAAGTGATCAACAGCATAGAATGAAGAGTTCAGAAATTTAAAAAAGAGAAAAACAGAGTTCAGAAAACCTCCAATTCAAGGTCAAGGGTTTTCAACAAGTGTACCAAAACAAATGAATAGGAAAAGAACAGTCCTTTCAACAAACGGTGCTGGGATAACACATGCAGACGAATGAACTGGGACCTCTCCTTTTCATAATGTACAAAAATCAATCCAGGGGATACTTCGGTGGCTCAGTCGGTTAATTGTCTGACTCTCAATTTCAGCTCAGGTCATGATCTCACAGCTGTGAGATCAAGATCAACACTTGCCAGACTTGGCTCAGTGCACAGCCTGCTTGGGATATTCTCATTCTCATTCTCTCTCTCTCTCTCTCTCTCTCTCTCTCTCTCTCTCTCTCTCTCCCTCTCCCTCCCTCCCTCTCCCTCTCCCTCCCTCTCTCAAGATAAATAAATACACTTGAAAATAATCAATTCAAAATGGATGAAAGAACTAAAATATGAGAGCTAAAACTATAAAGCTTAAAAGAAAACATAGAACTAAATCTTCATAACCTTAGCTTAGGCAGTGGTTTCTTGGATATGACACCAAAAGCACAAGCAACAAAATAATAGACGAATTGGACTTAATCAAAATGAGTAACTATTGTACTTCAAAGTACACTATCGAGAAAGGGAAAAGTCAACCCAAAGAATGGGAGAAAAATTTTGCAAGTCATATATCTGGCAAAGGACTTGTTGTATCTAGCATACATTAAAAAAAAAAGTTACAATTCAAAAATTAAAATAATAACAATTTCAAAATGTGCAAAGGATCTGAATAACCATTTCTCCAAAGAAGAAATTCAAATGGCAAGCAAGCAAATGAAAAGATCCTCACTACAATTAGTCATCAGAGAAATGCAAATTAAAACCAGCAAAATTATATAACACTAGGATGGCTACAATAAAAAAAAGACGGATAATCACAAGTATTGGAAAGGAAGTGAAGAAACTGAACCCTTCATATACTGCTGATGAAAATGTAAAATATTACAGTTGCTTTGGGAAAACAGTCTAGCAGGTCCTCTAACAGGTTAGACATAGAGTTCATAGGACCAAGCAATTCCATTCCCAGATATATTCCCAGATACATACCCAAGAGAAAAACACAGTACAAAAAGTTATACACAAATGTTCAGAGCAGCAATATTCCTAAAAGCCCAAAAGTAACAACAACCCACATGCCCATCAACTGATTAACAAAATGTGGTATAATTTAGTACCAATGCATACAACATGAATAAACCTTGAAAACATGCTAAGCCAGTCACAAAACACATACTGTTTGATTCCATTTACATAAAATATCCAGAATAACTAAACCTATAGAGACAGAAAGTATATTAGTGGTAGCCTATGGCTGAGGTGGGGGGAACCAGAAAAGTAGTCATAGAAGGACTGGGGTAATGGGGTTTCTTTTTAAAGTAATAAAGGTGTTCTAAAGTAATAAAGGTAGCCTAGGGCTGAGGTAGGGGGAACCAGAAAGATAGTCTTAGAAGGATTGGGGTAATGGGGTTTCTTTTGAAAGTAATGAAGGTGTTCTAAAATGTGGCTATGATTACACAACTCTGTGAATTTACTAAAAGCTACTGAATTGTACACTTTAAATGGGTAATACAGTATTTGAATTGTATCTCAATAAACCTGTTTTCTAATGGTATGTTTAAAATCCAAGACTGTTCCCCTCCTACTCCCCACTATTCCCATCAGAAAAGGGGAAAGGGTCATTTTCACAGTTTGCCATGTTGCTGATGTCTCATAATGAAGAATAATGTGTCTCATAATGAGACACAGACTGGACCTATCACCGGACTTTCATTTCTAGCCAAGATGGAGTTAACAGGGGATGAATTTACCTTTCTATTTAAAACAACCCAAACAAACTTGTACAAAATTAATGAAAATTTTAGTTTTTAAGAAACTAGACATGAGGCAATGAAAGACAGTGATCCCTGAGAGATGGGAAACAAATTTGGTGAGCCATACAACTGCCTGCACTTACTCCCTTTACAAACTTTTTGGGCATGGCACACGAAGAGGAAACTCAAGCAGAGCCTAGCAGACTCCCTTAGTTGAGGAGAAGGAGCTTAGAGTCCAGGCAGACTAAGGGATGTTAGAGTTCCAGGTGAAGAGTACTGGAGATGAGAGCTGCACAAATGAAAGAGAAGAACTCCCAAGCTCTGTAGAGAGATCCCTACATACTCAGCCAAGTAATGATCAACTCATGCTAATCTTAAGAAAACTACCCAAGGCGGGGCGCCTGGGTGGCGCAGTCGGTTAAGCGTCCGACTTCAGCCAGGTCACGATCTCGCGGTCTGTGAGTTCGAGCCCCGCATCAGGCTCTGGGCTGATGGCTCGGAGCCTGGAGCCTGTTTCCGATTCTGTGTCTCCCTCTCTCTCTGCCCCTCCCCCGTTCATGCTCTGTCTTTCTCTGTCCCAAAAATAAATAAAAAACGTTGGAAAAAAAAAAAAAAGAAAAAGAAAACTACCCAAGGCTGGGAGAAAAAAAAACTATTCAAAAGGATTAGAAAGAACAGTGAAAGTGCTCACACAGGGATGGGAAAAGTATCTGTTCCGCCAAACAAATGGAAAAACTCATAAATCATTGGGAACTAAGCAGAGTATCAGAAAGGTCTTGCCTGAGCAGTGGGGGTTAATTAGCATTAGATCGACCACTGCTCCAGAACTCCTTAACAAAAACCATAAAAACAAGACACAAAAGGTCCAAATTATTTCCAAGTAATTTAAATGCACCCCTAGGACAAACCTCAAGGATATTTTATAAGAATAAAAAAATACCAGCACCCAACAAGGTAGAATTCATAATGTCTGGCATCCACTCAAAGATTACCAGACAGCAGCACATAACCAAAGTGAGAAAAATCTATTTAAACTAACCCAAGACTGACACAGATATTAGAATTACAGACAAGGACATTAAAATAGGTATTATAACTATATTCCATGTTTTCAAAAAGTCAAGTAGAGACCTAGAAAATATTTTTACAAGACCCAAATCTTCTAAAGATGAAAAAAATACGATGTCTGAGATAAAAAATAGACTGGATGGAATTAACAGCAGAATCAACAGTGAAGAAAAGTTAATGGCACAGCAAAAGAAACCAGCCAAAATGAAGCCCACTGAAGAAACCACTGAAGAAATACTAGCCAAAGATTTTTCAAATTTGATGAAACCTCCAAACTCACTGATCCAAGAAGCTCACAAACAGCAACCACAAGAAACATGAAGAAAAGTCCATCAAGACACATCATAATCAAACTGCTCAAAACCAAGGGTAAAGAAAATCTTAAAAGGCAGGGAAGAAATGACATGTATAAATACAAAGGAACATAATAAGGACAGCTTTCTCAATAAAAATAATGCAAGTAAGATGACAGTGGAGGAACATCTCTAAAATACTGAAAAGAAAAAAACAGCAATCTAGAATTCTATACAGAGCAAAAATATCTTGCAAAAATGAAGGCTCAAAAAGTTTTCAGACATACAAACCTGAAAGAATTAACAGATCTGTAGAACAACAACAAAAAAAAGGTAAAGTCCTTGAGGCAGAAGGAAAATGGTACCAGAGAGAATATGGATCTCCACAAGGAATGAAGAGTACCAGAAATGCTAACCACATGGGTACATGTATAAGGTATTTTTTTCTTACTATTTATATCTTTTTAAAAGATAGTTGACTGTTTAAAAATAACAGATATGTTTTAAGATTTATAACATATGTAAATTTAAGATTTATAACATATGTAAAAGTAAAATGTATAATAACAATACCGTGAGGCCAGGGAGGAGAAATGAAAGTGATACTACTGTAATGTTTGTTTTTTTTTATTACACATGAAGTTTATATCATTTGAAGGTAAAGTACGATAGGTTAAAAGTGTGTACTATAAACCCTAAAGCAACCTATAAAACAATACAAGTAGAAGTTATAGGTAATAAACCAGAAAATGGAATCATAAAAACACTCAATTAATACAAAAGAAAGCAGCAAAAAGGGGAAAAAGACAATCTACCAATAAGACCAAGTCCTCGGTACTAAGACAGAAAAAAATGAAACAGAATAAAGGTCAAGAAAAATAAATAAATTACATGTACAATTTAGCATTTTAAATTATTTTTTTTTCACGTAAGTACAAAAGGAAATAAATATTTTCAGCTAATTGAATAGCAAACTAGTAAAATGTCTAATTAAATCTTGGGGTTGATGAATGACAGAGGCCTTGCTTAAATAAAATAAAAAGAATTTTATACCTTGATGGTTAGCATAAGTAATTAAAAAGGCCTTTTTTCCAGTATAATTATAGAAAGGTTAGAAATATTTCACTTGATGTTAAATTGTTTTCAAACAAGCCCACAAAACCATTTTACTCGGTAGGCTCAGGAAAAGAAAATACCTTTTGTCTATATTATCAAAAAGTAAATACATAAGACCTGAAAAGAAATGCAAAACTTCATCTTTTAAATCATTTCCTTGTATAACCTTAACTCTAGAAACTTACTAAAAACTATTTGAATAGCACAAAGCTGCACACGACTGTTCCTATTTTACAGAGGTTACTCCAGCCCTAAGATTAAGGGGACCAGCAGCTGAATAAAGTAGTCTCTCCTATGTGTGTAGTGTAGGGCACAATGTAGCCCACTTTGGGCCATCCATTCCCCAAATATTCTAGATATTATTCCACATGCTGCTCATAGGACACTCTGAGAGGTCTGATGGGAGCTCCTTCCCTACCCTACCTTATGGGGATGCTGAGAGTGCTAAATGGATAAGCTAACTCCAAAATGTTACAAGAGATGCAAAACAATAATGAACACCAAAGCAGCAACAGATGTAGGATGCAAGGCCTCCCAAGAGACAGATGGCTCAAGGCAAACTAAAAGGGAGAGCAACTACCATAATCAATGGAACACACCCCTTCCTATCTTTATTCGAAGTTCTATTAACCAGGATAATGAGTCATCAGCTCCATGGCAAAACAAGCCCACTGTTCTTTGCTCCTCACCCATCTCTGCCTCACCCAGAGAATCTGAATTTAAATCATAAAGTTTCATTGTATATAAAAGTTTCACTGTATTTACTTTATCAGATCCAGCTTAGCTATACACTGCCCTGAGCCCTGCTCTTCCCCATCTGTAATATCATCCTCTTAAAATTGCTTGCTATGTGCTCCACAAGAACACAAGCTGATTGACTTCTCTCCTTGTTCACGGTCACCATGACATGTGAGACTCCCATGGTGCCTGGCACATACCATATACGTGTTAAATACCTGAGTAATAAATGATTGAAAGAAATCACGCCTAACAGAGCAGGCTAAAAATTATCTATAGGCAATGAAACACAAAACAGATACTGAACCCTCCAAACACTGAAGAGTAAAAAAAGTTGAACATCCACAAGTTTTGTCTGGGAATTAAGGGAAGAAGCAACAAGAATGGATAAAAGACCATATGTACATAGAACATAAATGCTCTAATATGTGAGTTCAAAGAGGAAAGGCCCTGGAATTAAGGCATGTCCTAGCAGGTGAATGAATACATCCAATGAATTGTGCGTCACTTGAATGCACATCCTATCCTCAACCTCAGGCAATACTGAGTGCCTAACCTAGGATCCCTAATAAATTGTATGTCCCTTGGATGTACAGCCCTGACTCAGGTAATATTCAGTCTTTGACCTGAGAGCTCAAACTAGAATAATCCTAAAACTACACAATTACATACAGAGGGTCTCAGAAAAACTAATGGAGAAAGGATCTGACAGTCAACAGTATTCTGTTACTATCATTAGCAGATAAGAATGAAAGTTCTAAGCACAAGAATTTCCAAAAAGTATACATAATTAAATTTAATTAGATCTGATTTTAATGCAGTAAGTTCCTTTACTTTTTTTTTTTTAATGTTTATTTATTTTTGAGACAGAGAGAGACAGAGCGTGAACAGGGGAGGAGCAGAGAGAGAGGGAGACACAGAATCTGAAACAGGCTCCAGGCTCTGAGCTGTCAGCACAGAGCCCGACGTGGGGCTCGAACTCACGGACCGTGAGATCATGACCTGAGCCGAAGTCGGACACTTAACCGACTGAGCCACCCAGGCGCCCCGCAGTAAGTTCCTTTAAAAAACATATCATAGAACTACTTAGAAGAATAAAAGGTGAGAAAAATACTCTAAAAGGTATACTTGAAGCAAATCAAATGAATAATCATATTCCCCAATATGACATAACAAATCATTTATATTTAACTTGCTATACATCCTTTGGCCAAAGATTATAGATTGTTTTGCTTTTTTTAAATCCTGGTGAGTCAATAGCTTCTGCCAAGGATGAAAGAACACTCCTGTATTTAGCATCACATGGCAAATGGGCTGGCTACTGCACATTGGAATCCCCCCAAAAAACAGTGAGAAAGAAAAACTGGTTTAGCCTGGTTCTTATTACCAATGACATCACTGATAGTGAACAGTTTGTCTTTACAGAGATAAGAAACTGTACTCATGTTTAAAGAAATGACTTAAACCCAAGGATGACAAATAATGAGAGTGGGGAAGGTACAGGCTTCAGGGAAGCAGACAGGCACGCAGGGTGATCAGAACTGGGAGGTGTTTGGTTATACTGCTGACAAATAGGAAGACCCAGGCAGATAAATCCCCACTCCATTCTACATAAGGTTCCAAGATACAGTCCAATTGCACAGCTCTTCTGAACAAGCCCAGGGTGTCAGGCCAAAACACCTGCTGAATGCATTACTCACAACAGCCAGAAACTAAAAACCACAGCAAGTTCCATCAACTAGTGAATAGACAAAACACAGCATTATCCATACACTGGAAAACTATTCGGCAATAAAAAGGAACAAACTACCATACTTAGCAGTGTGGATGAACCTCAAAAACATTATGCAAAGTATAAGAAAACAGATGCAAGAGGCTTGCCTGGGTGGTTCTGTCAGTTAAGCCTCTGACTTTGGCTCAGGTCATGATCTCCCGGTTCGTGAGTTTGAGCCCCACATTGGGCTCTGTGCTGACAGCTCAGAGCCTGGAACCTGCTTCGGAGTCTGTGTCTCCCCCTCTCTTTGCTCCTCCCCACTCACATTCCATCTCTCTGTCTCTGTCTCTCTCTCTCAAAAATAATAAACATTAAAAATTAAAAAAGAAAGAAAATAGATGCAAGAGACTACATACTGTATGATTTCATGTAGTGTAAGAAATGCTCAAAAAAGGCAAATATATAGAGGCATAAAATAGACTAGTAGTTGTCCGGGCTGAAATAGAGATTAACTGCAAATACTTATAAGGGATCCTGCTAGGGTATGAAAATATCCTAATACTGACCTGTGATGGTGGTTGCACCACTCAGCAAACTTATTAAAAATCAGTGAAATGTAGGGATGCCTGGGTGGGTCAGTCAGTTAAGCGTCTGACTTCAGCTCAGGTCATGATCTCATGGATTGGGAGTTCGACCCCCGCAGTGGGCTCTCTGCTATTAGCTCAGAGCCCACTTTGGATCCTCTGTCTCTCTCTCTCTCTCTGACCCTTCTCAGCTCACACACGTGTGTGCACTCTCTCTCTCTCTCTCTCTCTCTCTCAAAAATAAAAATTTTAAAAAATAAAAATAAAAATCATTGAAATGTAAACTTACAATGGGTACATTTCACAACATAAAATACACCTCAAGAAAGGGGTCAGGAAAACCCAAACAAACACGTTTAGCAAACTTCTCTTCTTCAAGAAAAAAAATCTCTCTTCTTCAAAGCTTACTCAGAGCAGCAGCAAAACTTGTGATACATAACATCACCCTGCTCTGCACCTTGCCTTGCTTTCTTCATCTCTCTGGGCTTGCATCTCCCAAATTAAGTATCAGCCCAGAGGTCATGCACTCAGGCAATGTTTTCAATATTGTTGCTGTTGTGTTTCTGTTATTGCTCTGGACGAAAAGAAGCAAACGCCTGAGTAAAATCATAAGTTTAAAATCAAAGATAAGTTTAAAATCAGATACAACTTCTAGTTAACTTCCAGTCTGGTGGACTGATCACATGAGTCATGCACGTTAATTCCATGAAAATGATCTTAAGGTAAACAGAAGAATTAAGAGATAAAGGGGAAGGGATGACAGCAGAAATCATTTCTATCAGGTTTTGACAGCAAAAAAAGAGGGGGCAGCAGTTCATTTACTAAAGAGGAAAACATTACAACTTAAGTACCTGCTGAGGACACCAAGTGAGGTAATAAGCCCCACAGAACCCTAAGAAGATCATTATCTGGAAGCAACTGACACGACAAAATATATGGCTAAAAGCAAGAGCGCTAGTATTTAGTCACTGAATGCCCCAGAACCTCTTCCTCTGTCTCACAGTCTGGTGGCTATTTCACATCACACCATACCCATAAGAAACCAAAGATTAAACTCTGAAGAAACTGAAGGAGAAATGCTCCAGATGAGAGGACATGAGACAAAGTACTGCAACACAGGGTTGAAAAGTTAAGATAGTAGACTGCAGAGCTCCAGCCTTATTCCTCCACCCTGAACCCCAGAACTCCAATAAATAGACAGATAGCCCATAGGCAAGAAAGGCCTCTGAGTGTTCTTAGAGAAAAAGTGACTCCAAGGAAAAGATCTACAGGTACTGAGAAGTGGGGTTCCCCATCCATGAGAACATACTGATCCTGCTTACATTGAAATATCACCAAACAGCCTCCTGCCCATACACACTGAGCCTCCAATTTCACTTCTAGTGCCTTACTCTTAAATATGAGCAGAGTTACGAAATACCTGGGCATTTAAGAAAAATCTTTAGCATTAAACAGAGACCAAAATAAACAAATGGAAAAAATAAAATCTGGAAAAAAAAAAAACAGGAAAATAAATGCAGAAGGACAAGAAAACAACAAAATCAACCTAGCAAAAAAATCCTATACTCAGTATCCTCAGATAGAGGAGATATATCCACAAGAGAATAGATGCAGTCAAAAACAAAAAATATGAAAGAGAGCTGCTCATATAAATTAAAAATACAATAAAGCTAAAAATTCAATAGATATACTGAAATGTAAAGTCAAACACAGAATAACAGAGCAAAAAGACAAAAAAAAAAAAAAAGTAAAAGATAAAATAAATTGAAGAGATGACTAATAGAACTTCCAGAAAGAGGGGCACCTGGATGGCTTGATTTTAGCTCAGGTCATGATTTCACGGTTTTTGGTTTGGAGCCCTGCATCAGGCTCCACACTGACAGAGCCTGCTTGGGTGTCTCCCTCTCTCTCCCTCTCTTCCTCACAAGTGTGCACACATTTTCTCTCTCTCATTGTCTCAAAATAAATAAGCTTTAAAAAATAAAGAAAGCACCTGGGCTGTGCCTGGCACTGCTCTGGTACTTAAACACAGAAAAAAAAAAAAAAAAAAGAACTTCCAGAAAGAGAAAGCAGAGACGTTCCTTGGAGGTGAGAACAAAAGTATTTCCCAGGAAAAAAATGGACATCTCCTGATAAAAAGAAAAAGAATTAACTAAGTATGCAGATCAGTGAATGACAATGAAAGACACTCATAAAACCTAAGAACTCCAGGAATAAATAGAGTATCCTCAAAGCTTCTCAGAAGAAATTTAAAACAGGTCACACTCAAACAAAAAAAGAAATGTCTTCAAAATTCCAAGGGAAAACTGGGTATTCAACCCAGAATATTTTCTACCAGATAACATAAAAATCCAATGTAAAAGGAGTGCCTTGGTGGCTGAGTTGGTTGAGTGTCAGACTTTGGCTCAGGTCATGATTTCACAGTTTGTGAGTTCTAGCCCCATGTTGGGCTTTGCACTGTTAGGGTGGAGCCTACTTCAGATTCTCTTGTCTGCCTCTGTGCCCCTTCCCGGCTACCGTGCACATGCTTCAGTGCGCGCCTGCGCTCTCTCTCTCTCTCTCTGTCTCTCTCTAAAATAAACATTAAAAAAAAAATTTTTTTAATCCAATGTTAAAGAAAAATAAATACATTTTCAGCCATCCAAGCAAGAACTTAAAACTTTTATATGCCATGCACATTTTCTTATAAAGCTACTGGAGGATGTGCTTCAGGAAAATTAGATAGCAAACCCAAGACGAAGACTATTGTATCCAGGAAACAGAAATGATACAAGAGAACAGTTATGTACCAGGTCTAAGGGGCAACCATGCCTGGCCAGCTGTGAGGTACCTCCCTGGGAGGGGGAATCAACAGGTTATCTGGAACAATAAATTATCTGAGGTATTCAAGCATTTGGAAAAATTGTTGATAAAGGCGTAACTCTGCTGCGCATCTGATCTTTTAGGGCATTTGCAGGGGAAAGTAACCACAGGTACATAGAAAACTAAGCAAAAGAAAACGTATGCCAATGCAAGGGGGAAGGGATGTTAAAAAAGGATATGTAATCCTATTAGACGGTGGCTCAGAGATAAATGGTATTTACATAGTCATAATAACATAAACAATTATCACTTTAACCCAAAATTATGATATACACACTCATTTAAGGGAGGGGATGAGTTTTAAGAGCTAATCTTCAACTACTATTGAAGTTCAAAACTGTAGTTCAACAACTGTAACTACTATTACAAGAAGTCAAGAAATGCATAAAACTGATAAATCAAGAAATAGCCACATAAGCATATCATTTAGAAATACAGCAGTAAACTTCAGCAGTAGCAACTAACGGCTGAAAATAGATGCATGCCTCTTGGGAACAGGAATACTCCATGATCTGATATGAGAACTTTAGATCACTTGGTTGCAACCATGTGCATTCATAACTTTTGATAGGTTTTATAAGGCCCTACTTATCATAAAATGAAAATAAAGTTTTTAAGTCATAAAGTACAAGTGTGGTTTTTTTCAATTATTTTAACGTAACAGGATAATTTGTCAGCATTGGGCCCTATTTGAGATAGTTAGAATGATGCCCCAGGGCTCAAAGGCAAATTATGCACAAAGCTGTGGGCAGCATGTGCCCTGGGTTCCCTACTTCTCAAGGGTGGGAGAACACCTGCTAGGCCTGGACAATGGCCCCAATTCTCCAGCTTGCTGATGCAACAAATCAACCCAAGAGCTCATGAAACCCCCCCCCCCCCCCCCGTCTCCGTCTCGGTGCAGAATCAATCCTGCCAGTTCAGTGCTCCTCAAAGTGTGGTCTACTGACTAGGGTACAAAGCTTGATAATTTCAGAAACAGAATAACTGTAAAAACTCTTATTGCAATTTGACATTGTATCTTTTGATTCTAATAATAACACTTAGGCTGGTATTTTGTATATCTACTTTTTCATTTCACTTTTCTAGTCATTTGTTTGTACTGTATCTTACAGTACAAAGAAGCCTTTCTGAGGCTGAAAAAGCGCACTCCAAGTTTGAGCCAGTTCCATGCACCAGTGCATGTGCTGTGTCTGAATGCAAGTATGCTGGCTGGAGGACCTAGGGAGACAGACACATTACAGGATTTACAGTGGATGTTACATACTTGGCATTTTGTGTCCATTCCCCTGTCCTTCCTGAATTTCTTGAGGATAAACAAACTGCCTGTTTCCTTCACCACTATATGTATACCCAACATGCACAACAGTGCCCAGGGCCCAGCTGGGATAAGAGCACAGCAAGAAATGGGAGTGGCATGAAACCAGCCCTGTATGGTTCAACATTTTGTATCTCATCTCCTCAACTTAGTTCTTAAGTTCCTCATAATGCTACACAGATATCAGGATTTCTAATATCCCAATTTTAAACACTTGGGAAGTCCTAAAACTTACTCTCGCTTGTGAAATTCTTATAGAAAAAACTGCCTCCCATCACATTACTTCTCTTCTGAATAATAACAGCGAACTTTTATTACTCAACCAGCCTAACAGAATATTGTATTTTGTCCATTGAACAGTCATGTAACACTATTAAACCTGAGAACATATGGCTGCCACACTGGTCACTGGGAATACATCACCTGGCTTTCTCCATTCTCCTCCTAGCCATCCCTCCATGTGTTCAAAATATCCTGATTCAACTGTGCTGTTATCATGTTGTAAGAGCAAAATACCAACCAAATCTTCCAAAAGCTAAATAAGTACTTGGAAATCTCTAGTCCCTGATCATAAAGTAATTGATCCCAAATTAGATAATATATTTTAATACTTTAACACTGGTAATGCAGACTAGTATTATAAAAGACCAACTTGAATTCATGAGAAGTCTGTTTGTAGTAAATATTCCAAAGCAATCTACTTGCAAGCAGTTAGTAAAATGATATGCAATCACTATCTGTGAAAGTTTTTAAAGCACTGTTTTTAAAAGGTAAGATGGTAACCAACAATTGTTTCAACCCTTAAAATTATCACAAACTGTAAATAAGTACTGTTTGATATTGAGAACTTACTTGGAATAAGCCCTTGACTCGAATACAGTCAACTGTCCTATGGTCTACATTTTTGTATAATGTTCATGACAGACCCATATAGAAGATGGGGAGTGAGCCTTCCAGATTATTACATTATTATACACATTAGTGCTGCCCTCTGGTCAACAGTTCTGATTCAGTGTCTGGACAAGCTGGGTCTGAAAGCAGAACACTTGTACAGTTATTTAAATATTCTTTTGCTGTCTACCAATTTTTAAAAAATGAATGGAATACAGAAAAATGAAAGCACTGATACTAATGATAGGAAGCACAGGCATCATAAATTTAATACAACGCAAGAAGTGGAAAGTATCTGATGCCCTAAGAGGAGGCAATCTCTTAGCTTAAGCAGCTGTTCACAACCAGATGACCAAGTATTTACTAATCCAGCAAAGAAACAAAATAAAAGACTATGTATAAAATTCATGTGTCAAAGCATCCATCTCTAGTTTAAATATTTTTAGTTCCCTGGGAATGAAACTCCTTAGATGCTTATTCCTTGGCTTAGCACACCTGTTCAGAGATGCATTATTTCAAAATTAGGATGTATTACTTCAAAGTGTTTGCCCTGCTAGTATCAGTCTGCAAAACCAACAAACACACACACTGCACCAAAAGTGCCCCCAGATAATATTTTTGGATTATCTCAATATGTAGAAATATATACATAACCAAAATTGGTTAAGAGAAAAAGGCAAAAATACAAGATTACAGCTATGCAAATGAACATTTATTAGAAAGTTTCAAGCAATAAGAAATTTTAAGACTACCATGAGTAGGATTTTATATGGTGGTTGGATTTTCTATAAGTCTTTTTATTTTTATGATTTTGTTTAATTAAAAAGTTTTTGGAAATCTGGGGTTGATATTTTTAGGAGAGCTACACACCAATACATGTTCAACAGGGTTGGCTTCCTCCCACCTTACCCAAGTCCAGAATTCTTCCAGCATTCATAGCTCTAAGTCTCAGAACAAGTCTGTACATGCCACTTGGCGGCAGTTGAAACCTTCTTACAATGGAAACATTTAGTTCCTCAAAATTCATTTTGCCCCACTGGATGCCTTTACCTCCAGTTAAGAACAAGAGATGCTACACGTAAGGGATAACATTTAGAGAACCCTCTCCCACAAGTTTGTTTGCTCCAAAATATTAGACTAATGATTTTTAAAAGCCACACGATTTCTACAGCACTCTACTGCTGAGCAACTGAAAGTAATTTTAGCACTTTCACAGATCCCAAGGCTCCTCCTAATCCAGTGGGCAAACAGTGTCCCCATTTGAAGGGACACGACCAAAGCCTGCAGATAATGACTGAATTTAGCAGGTTGACCTCAGCGAGGAAGAATGCCCAAGAATTCAGCCCCAAACCCTTCCCCTCTACCACCACTGCTACTACCGTTTTGGCCTTTACCTCCCGTCTTCTGGACCACTGTCTGAGGACAACCATCTTACCTGCTCCTTTCCCAAACATCATCTGATCAGGTTTCCTACTTACTCCCAAGGGTTCCCCAATCCCAACAAAATTTTCAATGACCCCTCAATGCTCAAAGAATAACATCCCTCCTTAACTGGCAAGCATATAATCTCTCCCCCCAAGATGCCACTACTCCCTAAACCTCAAAGTCACCCTCAGCCCTTCTGTCACACACCCCCATTCCCCTTTTCTTCAGTATATGAGGGGGACAGCATTAGCACCACGCCCTAACAGGTGGCAAACTCTGTGTTGCTTCTGCTTACCGTCTTTGGACCCACAGTACTCAAGGTCTACAGCCTACCTTTCCTCCAAGAACAGGTGCAGACAGGGTCAAGATGTTCAAATCTCCAGAAAGGCTGCCATCCTTTCTGTGAGCAAGCCCCGACCCCAGACACTGCACCTGCTGGATTCTAAACTCCCTAACCTCCCCTCTCACTACCTATAGTACCTTTCCAAAAGCAGGATTCTCCTCCTAGTCAAGACATTTGGAATACTACTCACTGTATGCTCACCAAATACAAAATAACAAGGTAACAGTAACTCCAAGGGAAAAACAAAAATGGTCAAATAAATATTAAAAATAATAAAACCCAATATAACACAAAAACAAGCATTTGTTCTGGTTTTGATTTTTCACACTGTCCCTCTTTGATGAAAATAACTAAAATTCACTAGATTTACTCAACATGCACAAGATCATCTTATAAACACTTCTTTTATAAATAAATGTTATTCTGAATGAAACCCCGTAAGCTGAAATTCACAATGTTTTTCTTAGGTTTTAATTTATGAATAGCCTTCATGGTGATCCCTCAGAAACCTAATGCAAAAACTAAATTTCTCTAAATAGAATATATTCTGTGTTTCAAATCTTTTAAGATAGTTATATATCCTTGAACTATACTCAAACTATTTATCAATTGTCACCAAATTTGGGGGTACTACCCAAAAAAAGGCACTTTCATAAAACATATCAAAACCCAGAAAACTCCCTCTTTTTACTCATTCACCTCACATAAATACAATCTTCTCAAAATAAGCAACCACAGTCACTAAAAAAATAAAAAGTTCACAGAAAAAATAGAAAATATAACAATTAAACAAATTAGCTACAGGGTTCAACTTAAAGATATTTTACCTGAAGTTATGTGAAGGGGAAAAAAAAAGCCTCTTTATAAACAACAAATTATCACAAATATTTTCCCAATTCAAATGTGATTCACACCAGTGGATGTTTAGCAACAATAAACAAGTGCTTAAGTGTCAATAATCCAACCCCAAAACCACCATATACAAATCACGCCAACAAATCCTAAATAAACTCCTCTGCAAAACTGTTCTAGAAATTAGACATTGAAAGGGAGAAGAAAATGGAGATATTAACTGCCTCCCTTATTTCTATCATCTATCAAGACTGAACTTCCCAGTATCAGTTCATAAGTGCTGTGACAGTAAGGAAACATATAAGAAAAATCAGGAAAACCTTAACGCTGAGTATTTGATACTAAGGAATTAACTTTTTAGGTTTGAGAATAGCATTATCTGAATTATTATCTGATTATCTGAAAAACAAAATGATACATACTGAAGCATTTAGTGAAATGGTAAGTAGGCTTTACCTTAAAATACTATGGAGAGAGAAAGACCACAGATGAAACTAGATTAGTCACCTGCTAGTAACTATAAAATTAGGTGATCCACTCTCTCTCCGTGTGTATTTTTTAATTCTTCCAGAATAAAATAGAACTGCTGGTGAGCAAAATCTCAGGCACTATTTTGTGTGTGTGCCACTTTTGCACAGACTTCTTAATTTGTTAGGTTTGCATAATTTGAGAATTTCTTCTCAACTGTACAGACTTTGTAGTCGGAGAGCTGTGTCACTGCCAGTATCCCAAATGCTTCCCAACTGCACTGCTCAGCAAATCTATTTCAAAAGCTTGGGGGAAGGAGAGGATAGATCCAAAGGAAATGAAGAGGGAAAAAAACTTAAACAAGAACCTGCCCAAACTACTACCAATAAGGAACACCCACCTCTGAAAGCCACTTAATACACATTCAGGTTTCATTCTTTCTTTCTTCTTCTGGTTTAAAGACGGATTGTTGGCTTCTAGTTTACTTCACTGCCCTTCACATCCATGCTGACTGAGGAAGATACAAACAATCCAACTACTGTGTAACCAGGTCAAAACCAAGCTTTGGCTAACTCACTTGGAAGAGTACACTCACCACTTAGATTTGGCCAGAAAAACTGGGTTAGAAAAAAACCGACTGGGGCTTAAACAAACACTGGGGCTGGGGAGAACGTCTTAGAGCCAGTTACTAGGCCACTCAGTGAGTTGCAACACAATCTTTTCCAAAATTTTCCAAAGTCTTCCAAATTCAGTTGAGCCCAGCAGGCTGAGTTAACAGGGCTTCCTTTCAAATTCAAAAACCTGGCCCCGGCCCCAACAGTTAACCAACAAAACACATGCTAATTCACTTGAGAACACCTAAGAATACAGACTCAAGTTCAGACCGCAGGCCGGTACAGAGCCCAGTACATAGCCAGGCCAGGGGAAGTTGGGGCTGGGGAGAGGCGTTCAATCAACAGATAAATCCTATTCAGAAAGCATAAAAGAGACAATAGGATCCACACTTAATTTGGCCTAAGAAAACGTCTACAGTCAGCTTCCAACCCCCTCCCTCCATTTTTAATGAAACAATGACAATTCTTCAGGGTGAACCACAAAGCCCTGCTTCATAAGATTTTTTTTTTTTTCTATCCCAACCTTGTACTCACTCTAACAGCTAGAAAGCACCCCAGTGTAAATTACGTATAGAAAACGTTTCATAAGAAGAAATAAATCAGGACCCGGGAAATTTAACATTCTGTTTCAAATTTTCAAGATCTGTGCCTCCATTACCTACAGCTCTTTCAGACGCTCCAGAATGTGCCCTGAATAAAATGAACAGCACTGTTAGTCACATCAGGTGTCAGCTACTCAGAGAAGACTCATCGTCTCCAGATTTGTTAGTTTCATTTACCGTTGGGGGGGGGGGGGGCGGGTGTTAAAAAAAAAAAAAAAAAGAGAGAGAGAGAGGGAGAGACAGGCCTGGGGTGGGTGTGCAATCTGGGCATCCTCTTGACTCCTCACTCTCCCTCATCTCTGTTTCAATTACACACCTGTCAAACAGGTTATTCCTGGAATTCAGATTTTATAATCCTCACGCTGTAATTCTTTCCTGCTCCTAGTGCACAAACACACGCCCCTCCCTGCTTCCCCAAAATACGTGTGTATCTATCAATAGGATGTGTGATAGAGTTTTTCAAAAGTCGCAGGTAACACCAAACTCCTCACCTTCAGCACTTGGCAAACATTAAAACGAGGCAACACGATGACAATTTTCAAGAAGGCCAAGGCAGTGGTTCAGGATAATCATAGGCCAGGCCTCCCTACACTGAATTCTCATTAATACACACAAACTCAGAGGGCCAGAATTGGAGAAAACCAAAGAATTAAGGTTGCCGTATAGAAAAAAAAGAAAAAAAAAATGTTTTCCCATTTTATTGAAGAAAAGTGCATGCCTAAGAGTGTAGCTTATTTCCTTATCTCAAAGCCAGGAAATGAGTGAGGTCTTTTAAGGCCAGCCTGAATATAAACTCTTGTTTAAAAACAGAAGGACTGCAAGGCGAAACCCCTTTCCCAACTTTGGCCAAGTGGCGTGGCCTCCAGTCAGCGGCGTGTTTATCATCCTTTTCCTCGTCCGCCAACAAGAAGTTTCAACGTGCCACGGGAAACAAAGACGGCGCCCCACACCAACCTTATAGACTTGTCCATAGGTGCCATTTCCAACCACTTCCACCAGCTCAAAAATCCCAGCAGGATCCTGGAGAAGAGGAGGGGAGGGGTTAGAATTTAAAAGCAGCACAACAATGAATAAATAAAGCGGGGCAGTCGGAGAGAAAGGGCGCTTGCAAACGAGGTGGGCTTGGCCCAGCGCGGTCTCCCAGAGCTCGAGGGTCGCGCCGGGGCCGCGCAGGGCGGCGGGGTGGGGGCGCCGGCGGAGGGTCGCGCCCCGCCGCCCCGCACATGCCGACGCAGGCAGACAAAGGGGCCGCCGCGCCCGCGGCTCTGCCCGCGGCGGCGCCCGAGCGCCCGGCGGGGTAGGGCGCGGCCCCAGCTCCCCGCTCCCAGCGCGCCCGCGGCGGGGCCCGTCGCGGCCACTCACCCGCAGGGAGGAGAGGTCGATGTCCACCAGACTTTTTGCAGGGGAGTCGTTCGCCATTTTCCCTTTTTGCCACCAAACAAAATAGTACCAATAAATATATCTGTTTCTCTATTTATTTCCGTCACAGGCCAGGCCGCCGACGGCGCCTCCTCGCTAGGGAGCAGGCGGCCCGGACTCCGCCTCGCGAGGCCGGGGGCGGCGGCGGGCTGGTCACGGCTCTCGGCCGGCCCGGGCCGCGCGCGCGGAGGGCGGACGGAGCGTGCGCGGGGCGGCGGCGGCGGCGCTCACACCATGGCGCGGGGCGGCCGTCAGGCCCCCGGGCGTCGCCCGCCGCCTCAGGCCCCGGCGCCCGCGCCCCGCGCCGCGCGCCTAGAGGACGGGCCCGGAGCGTGGGGCCGCGGCGCCGCCGAGAGTTGAGCGAGTGAGCGCGAGGCAGCGAGACAAAGATAACCCGGGAGGCGGGGGCGGAGGCGGGGAGGGAGGCGGGGAGGGAGGGGGCGGCGGCGGCGAGGGAGGAGGAGAAACGGGACACCGAAAATATATTCTGAGGAGAGAGAAAACAGCTCCCCCTCTCCTTCTCCGGCAGGAAAAACGAGCGGAAACGCACTCCCAGCCCGAGCCCCGCTGGGGAGGGCGCGGGGCGAGCCGCCCGCTCGGCGTGAATATTCAGCAGGGGTGGGGCCCGAACAATGGCCGGCCGGCGGGCGGCGCGGACAGCGGTCGGGATGCGGCTACCGGCCGGCGCGGCGCTCGTAGAAAGGGCCAGAGTAGGGACGAGACGGACCGGGATGTCCCCGGTGAGGTGCCGAGGGTGAGGAGACGCCCCACCTCGCGCTAACAAAACGGAACAGGATCGACCTGGCCGCAAACGCACAGAGGCTGACGGAGCCTTGTCTCCGGCAGGGGGTGCGTCCCGTCCCGCCCCGCCCGCCGGCCGCGCCCGGGCTCTAAAGGGACGGGAAGGGGGTGTCGCCCGGCCAACGAGGGGCCGCCCTTTTTCCTTACCCCCGCGTATCCTATCCCCTTCCCCCACCACCAGATTCTATACCCCTAAGACCCTCATTTCCGGTTTCCCTACAAGGTTTTCTTTTCCTTTCTTGCAGGCTACGTTTGTGACACGCTTGTAGGGGCGGAATTCGTTGAGCATCACCTGGCCGCCCGGTCCCAAGGCTTTCAGTGGAAATAGTATCCAAAGCAGCTTCTCTTAATTGCCGTGCGCTGACTTCCTTACCTCCTTCATTAGGTGAGCACTGTGCTTGGGGCCCTAAGTGCTAACCCCAGTTTGTACCTAAGATGGTTAAGGATCAATAAACAGGCTTCTAACAGTAACTTTGGAAGCTTTTCCGTAGTTAGGCAATTTGAGCCTCTTATACGAGGATATATGGTCTGCGCACTAGGATCATTTTCATCACATTCCATTGTACAAAAACTTTCGATGGCTCCCTATTACCTCACAGCAGGTTCGAAACCGAAGTGCGTCGGAATCACCAGGAGGGATTGTAAAAGCACTGATTGCTGACCCCACCTTCAGCAGGTCTGGGATCGGCCTGAGAATATGTACTTCTAACAAGTTGTCAGATGATGCTAGCATTGCTGTTACAGGGATCACATTTTGAGAACAAAAGCCTTACAGGATGAAAATCCAAGGCCCTTCACAATCAGGCTTCACAAACTTCACTGTCATCATTGTGTACCATTATGTATGCTTTATGCACAGGACCCAATTTAACCTGTCTTATAGCCCTTATGTATTGTTATCCACATTTTAAGGATGAGGAAACCAAAGTACTGAAAGATAAGGAATGTGGCTAAATTCCTTAAAAGCACAGCCTGGAAGTAGAATAGGGGTTCTCACTGGGTCAGCCTACTCAGAAAGGCTAAGACTCTGATTCAGCCAAGTTAACCTTTTACCCAGAATATGTTTAGCACTCTCCTGCCTCGCAACGACTTGAAGATTTTCAACTATGAGAATCCCTTCTGAGGGACTCCTGGAACCCACTGACTAGGAAAGTCATAGTAACCAAAGTGTTCCTTGAATTTAAGTAGTGTGTTTCAATGATTTTGTTTTCTAATCTATTCACTGCAATGGCATTATCTGTGAGTGTAAATTATTTACTCAAAGAGCTAGATTGGTGTGTATGACATGCTTCAGACCATATTACTACCACTAATATTTAGTAGTAGTATTAGTATCAGGTAACACATATTAGGTTCAGACAGTGTGCTAAGCATTTACCGTACATTATCTCATTATTCTTCACATTAACCCCAAATGGTACTTTTATTTTTCCCACATTACACATTAGAAAACCAACATGTAAAGAAGTTAAGTGACTTCCTTGGTGAGCACAGCTGAACCCACTGCAGAAACGCAGCCCCCCCACCCCAAGCCAGCCTCCCTCCACAGGTTCACTCATGATTTTGAGGCCCACCTCTGATCACCCACTTCTTCTCTGCCTAGCCAGATTCTCCATCATCACCTCAAGCACAGCTCAGGAACCAACTCTTCCTTCTCCTACAAGCTTTCCCTGAATCTCTCTCTCCTAAACTGTTATTTCCCATGTCACCATTGTGATGGTTACATTCCATTTTCAGTTCAGTACCTTTTCTTGAAGTACCTTACCCAGTGCAAGGCGCTGGCTTAGCCATTGCCTGAGATATAAGGAAGAGCTTACAATTTGATAATGTGTATAAGAGTCTCATGAATAGCTATAGTTAAAGGCAGAACATTATGAATTCTGGCTGTATACGAAGAACATTAAACAGGTCTAGTGGAAAGTAGGCTAGATTTGAGGCAAAACTAAACTAGGTTTGAACTTAGTTTGTTATCAGTTGTGCAGCCTTAAACATGTTACTTAAATTCTGAGCCTTTGTTTCCTCTTCTGTCAATAAGATGAAGACTAGAGATCAGAAGAACCATTAAGAGGCCATCTCAAAAGCACAGGACAGACAGAGTAATAAGGCCTGGAGAAAGGAGATACAAGGTCTTGGGCCAGTAGACTCTCTTAAGACTTGGCATCTGATAGGATGCCAGAGTTAGTGTAGACAAGAAGATAAAAGATTTACTTGTGGCTTAGAGCTTTGTTTGCACTTGGGACGATGTTGTCAGGAACACAGGAAAGGATACAGTTGTTGACTGGTGGTGACAAAGGAAGGTTTTGTTTTGGACTCTGTGGGAAGTTAGTTAACTTTTCACACAGAAATATCGACACCTACCCAGCTTGTAACTCTGCTTGAGATCTGAGGGTGAGGGCCATTTTCTCAATCAACAGTCCTATGTTAGCTCTGGCTGCCATAACAAAATACCATAGACTGGGTGGCTTAAATAAGAGATTTATTATATCGAAGTTCTGGAGGCTAGAAATCCAAGAGCAATGTTCCAGCTGATTTGGGTTCTGGTGAGAGCTCTCTCCCTGGCTTGCAATGGCCACCATCTCAGTATTGTCCTCATGTGGGTTTTCACAGGGGGGAAAAAAAAAAAAAAGCTATCTGGTATCTCATAAGGACACCCACCCCTATTCTATCAGGGCCCCACCTTTATGACCTTATGAATTTAACCTTAATTATTTCCTTAGAGACCCCATATACAAATATAGCCTCATTGGGGCTTAGAGTTTCAACACAAGGGGGACACAAGCATTCAGTCCATAATAAGCCATATGCTGTATGGTACCAAGAAGTAGACTTAAGTCATGGCCCTTGTTCCTAAGAATCTATTTGAGACCACAAAATAAACCGACCCAAAAAGATAATCAAAATAATAATCTGGAAAATAAATGCTAACTTGGCATTTTAGGCTGGAAGAAAAGATAGCTTACTTAGACAAGGAATGTGAAGTTGGAAAAATTAGGAACCTGGCCACACTGGGCCAGAAGACTCGATTCAGAAGACCCTGAGAGGTAAAGCTAGACAGGTTAGGTGGGACCAGAAAAGCTAAAGCATGGGTGATGTGGAGGTTAAAAACAGAAGCCAGATTATCAGTCAAGTCAAGAAGAAACAGCCTAGCCTTGGCTTTCAAGAGCTCCACAGGCAGGTTAGATGCTCATGTATTCAGCAGGCCATGAGATACAAATGTGTATCTTCCCAGCGTACAATGGGCCACACAACAGTTACCCAGTCACACAAGTCCCAAGGGGAACTCAATTATGCAAGAGGTCGTCAGTGACAACTCCCTGTATATCACTTTACTTATTTCATAGTTTTTTCTTTGTTGCAAAAATATTGGTAGAAATTTTCAACCTCCGTATGAGGGCAAGAAGGGCAGAAGATCTATGAAACTGGACTACATGATTATAACTTAAGGGCTCAGGGTCAGTGAGGGCTTAGGTCAACTGGAAATAAATGATGGAAGTGGTAGTGAGCAGGGGGAATTGAGTCAAACAAAGGAAGCAGTGGTGGAATGTGTTAAGGAAAATCCCAGAAAGGGAAAAGCATAGGTTAGGAGTCAGAGATCTAAGTTCCTTCTCTGATAGACAAAGTGTTAAGTAAATGCTTACCCTCTCTGTCTCTCAGTTTTCTAACATGTGAGATTAAGGACTTGGATGGAAATGATTGAAAGATCCTCTCCGGACCTTAAAAACTCACATTTGTATCATCACCCTGGCCTCAGTCCTACAACTGCTCATACCTTTTAACCAGAGTGGAAGG
This sequence comes from Panthera tigris, assembly GCF_018350195.1. Classification (NCBI taxonomy): domain Eukaryota; kingdom Metazoa; phylum Chordata; class Mammalia; order Carnivora; family Felidae; genus Panthera; species Panthera tigris. The sequence goes on from NC_056662.1 coordinate 58,030,608, forward strand.
GGGTTGATATGAGCAATGGAAGTTAATGGAACATGTGGAATGCTGTAGATTTGGCAGCAAAGCTCAGCCCTTTAAAAGCCAACTTTGAGCATTGGTAGAGTCAGAATCTTTTTTGACTGGTGTATCAGTTGAATTAAAAGGAAGCAACTACTCTAGTGCACAACAGGATGGAAGGCGTAGGATGCAGAAGCAGATCAAAGGGCAACAAAAGAAGAAGCAGATCACAGGCAAAACAGACATCCTACCCTAGCTACCAGGGCTGTTGATGTTGTCACTTCTGTCATGAGGAAGTTCTCTTAATTCAGACCTCCCAAAAGGAGATCCTGAGACAGAGATTTGGTGCAGGTAGTTTATTTGAGAGATGATCACAGTAAGTCCAAGTGAAGGAGAAGGAAAAGTGAAACATGGAGATGAGCCAGTGAGGAGTATGTTAAGGAGCAGGTTTTACTCTGGGCAGCTGGGCTAGATGGACCTAGCTAGCTAGAAAAAGAAAATGTAGATTCCTCTTACTTTATGAGTTCAGGAAAAGTTTTCTGTAAACGTATATTTAAAAAACAGAACAGTGTTTTAAACACAGAGGAACTTGCTAGTTCTAGAAAACCTATTTGAAATGTTGTATGAAGGGGGTTACTGTCCCTTAACTTAGCCTTTTTGTAAATTTGTATTTTGCAAATAAACATATAAGGATTGCTTCAATCAACTTCCACTGTGAAAAGTCCTTTACGTAAAAAATCCTCAAGGGGTCTCAAGAATGAAGTCAGAGATAGCCCTAGCCTTAGAAATCAAGATGTGAGCCATAGGAAGTGGTTGGGAGAAGCTGGTTGGGGACATTAAATAGTTGTCAAGTATGTCTGTTTTTGATAGAGGGTTTGGTGAATGGAATCAGAGGCTCTGCCAAGGGTAGACCAAGGTAGTCCTGCTAGCTGAAGAAATAACAGTTTTTATTTATATTTGATCATATATTTGTGTCCTCTACAGTGAAATCTCAGGAAATGACTAGACCAATGGGCCTCTCTCATGCTCAGTTATTTAATATGTCACCACTGAAATAGATCAGATCCTGGCCAGTATGCATCAGAACCTCCACTGAAGAGGAGTTCAATCATAATCAAGTTTATCCCTTTAAAAATTAATGAATCACAAGGCTCCATTAGTGCAAGTTGGCCAGTCCTATTGATTTGCAGTTCTCAGTTGATTATAGTGATTCTACTCTCAAAATACTCCATACTCTACAAAGTATGCTCTATAAAAAAGATTAAGTGGTGACCTACCGATGACAAACTATGAACTGTAAATGCCATATTTATGAATTAAAAATTTGAGGCCTTTCTTATTCTTTTGAACAAATATAATTGTCATTTTCATCTTCTCATCTATGTCTGTGTTCTATATTTAGTGGCCAACTAATCATCAGGACCAGATCGAGAAGCCAGCGATGACTGACATGGATCACCTGGATCACCTAATTGTTGGCTAAAGACAACTCCTTGAGGTTAGTTGGGAGTGGGGCCCCTGGTGTTGGGGAGAGGAAGAGCTGGATGAGAAAGTTTGTTTGGATCAGCATAAAGTCTTTATCACTCCTGGAAATGCAACTCAGAGTCACAAAAAGGAAAAACCACTTATTCTCACAGAATTGCATCTTTTATTGCATTAGAACTTATCATTAGCTGGCTTCAGATTTATAATAATGTTTGTGGAGAAGTGCTACGCAAAAATGATCTTTAGAATCACAACTTTGCCCTTCAATTATGTAGAGAGGACAAAATGAAGAGAAAATGGGGCACCAGTAGATGGCAAGAAGAATTAAAGAGGGAATACTTTGGAAAAGGCTACAACATAAGCCAAGTTAGAAATGTCACCGCCCATTTTGAAATTTCCAGGAACTGGGAACAAGACAGTCATTCAGAAGAGAGAACCAGCGGCCTAGGAAAAATTGAAAAGCTGTTTTTCATAACTTAATTCTTTACACACTTCCAACCTTAAGAAAATCCCTTCTGGAGTGCGTGTGTGTCGCATTCAGTTAAGTGTCCAAGGACTTCGGCTCAGGTCATGATCTCGTGATTCATGAGTTCAAGCCCTGCATCAGGCTCAGTGCTGACAGCTCAGAGCCTGGAGCCTGCTTCAGATTCTGTGTCTCCCTCTCTCTCTGCCCCTCCCCCACTTACACCCTGTCTCTCTCTCAATCTCTCTCTATCTCTCTATCAAAAAAAATAGATATTAAAAAAATTGTTTTAAAAAAGAAAGAAAATCCCTTTCTGCATAGCCATTTTAAACACAAAGTGGATAAAGAACTAGACTATGTGTTCTCTTTTACAAAAAGTGTTCCTCTGAACCTTAGGGTTCCTTGGAGGCAGTTCAGGGGCTGCCTCTATCCCAAGGGAGGTCAAGGGAGTTAGTAATAGGGCTGCTGAGATTATTGCTGCTTCCCTGTCATCACACAGGTTCTGCTTTTCTATGCTTTATAAATTGGGAATATGAGTAACAGTTTATGAAGACAAGATTTCCATGGCTAAGAAAAGTTTACAAATCTCAAGCAAAGGTATACTTAGAACCAAGATTTCTATGATAATATGACACAGATATCTGTTAGATAGGTTTATGCTGAGTTCAAAACTAAGCAGCACATTAGGCATTTTTAAATGATGGCCATGACCTGAGTAGAAATGATGCAGGAGTGGGAATCAGGAAACCTAGGGTCTGTATTCAATACTACTAGAAGCTGCATTGTCATGGTGGTTAAAGCACCCAGACTGGTGAGTGAGACCAAATATTCACGAACTGGTTCATTATTATCAAATGTTTCACTCTCCTACTACATCTTCTACACAGATCTGAGGATTCCTGTCTATAAGTGTGACTGTGATCTATTAGGGTCTATTTGACAGCCTGTTTTTTACTAAATAACCTACCTCCTGTTTTTCACACAGCACATTATGGAGAGGTTGATGAGATGATCATTTTTAATTTCTCAGAGTCGATCCAAAAGAATGATTGAGAAAGTTAAAACAGGAGAATTAAAAAATAGAGTTACAAACAATAATCTGGGCAACACTGCTTATATTGACAAATTTAAAGAATGTTTATGAAAAGTCTGTAATAATAGAGAAATGTATGTTGTAATGCTAATTGAAAATATCACTATAAGTTTGTATGAGATTATAATCATAGCTGCACAAAAGCTAAAAACTATTCCAAGGAAAAATTGGGAGGAAATACATCAAATTTTAGTACTTTTTGGCTGACAAAACTGTGACATTTTTTTTTCCTTTCAAGAAGTGATTCTACAAATTCCCTTTAGCAGCATATCTATTTTATGAATTAAAAAATACAAACTTAGGGGCACCTGGGTGGCTCAGTCAGTTGAGTATCCAACTCTTAGTTTTTGTTCAGGTGACAATCTCACGGCTGCATGGTTCGAGCCCCATGGCCAGGCTCTGTGCTGACAGTGTGTATCCTGCTAGAGACTTTTCCCTCTCTCTCTGCCCCTCCCCCACTTGCACTCTCTTGGTCTCTCTTCAAGATACATAAATAAACTTAAAAAAAAAATACAAACTTAAATTTTAAAAGAAAATGAAATAAAGTAATTGTATTAGTTTCCAGGGCTTCCCTAACAAAATATCACAAACTGGATGGCTTAAAACAACAGAAATGTATTGTCTCACAATCTGAAGGCCGGAAGTCTGAAATCAAGGTATTGGTAGGCAACATTACCTCTGAAACCTGTAGGAGAGTCAGTCCTTCCCTGTACTCCTGTAGTTTGCTGGCAATTTTTGGTGTTCGTTGGCTCACAGCTGCATAGGTCCAATCATGTGGCGTTCTCCTTGTCTGTGTCTTCACATGGCCAACTTCTCAAAAGGACTCCAGTCATATTGAATTAAGGGTCCACCCTATTCCAGGATGACAATATCTTAACTAATTATATCTTCAACCATCCTGCTTCCAAATAAGGACACAATCTGAGGTACTGGAGTTTAGGAATTCAACATATCTTTTTTGGGGAGAACATAATTCAACCTATAACAGTAATTTAATGATTTCGATGTTTCTTAGAGAAGTTGAAGACTATTATTCTTTCTTACCCTCATGTAGTGGTTTCCAGTTTAGCACATGGATGGTTTAGAAAAGCAGTGGTTTTGATAGTTTTTGCTGTGACTTCCTCACCGTCCCTCTTGCCATCCCTCTCCTTATCTAACATGTATTTATTAGGCATATACTGAGTTTGTAGCACTGTATTAAATCCATCAAAATTTTAAAAAATCAGGGGCGCCTGGGTGGCTCAGTTGGTTAAGTGGCCGACTTTGGCTCAGGTCATGATCTCGCAGTCCGTGAGTTCGAGCCCCGCGTCAGGCTCTGTGCTGACAGCTCAGAGCCTGGAGCCTGTTTCAGATTCTGTGTCTCCCTCTCTCTGACCCTCCCCCGTTCATGCTCTGTCTCTCTCTGTCTCAAAAATAAATAAACGTTAAAAAATAAATAAATAAATAAATAAATAAATTTTTAAAAAATCACACAAAACTTTCTTCTAACCATTAGCTACAAGTTACTTTCATTTTTCAAATAGACTGACTTTATAATGAATGACTTCAGTTTGTAAATCACCATAAAGAATTACCTTTAAGTTAGATCATAAAAACATTTCTTAGACCATTTTACAATTATATAACAGATGACTGGGGGAAAAGGCAGAAGAAAACTAAAGAAGAAATGGTCCAAATAGAAATTAATTTGCTTGTTGTAAAGCCAGAAGCAATACTTTTCCTCACCGAGTAATCTCCAGTTTGGCTGGGATATTTGTAAATTAGCTAAATGTTTTAAAATAGTGTCTTACTGGCTTTGAACTATTCTTTGTGACTTTTTCCCACTGCGTTGCTAGAAATAGCTTCTTGTTTTAAATTGAAATTTAAGCATGTTTATTTAATTTTTTGAAAGAACTCTGTCTTTTGCTAAGTTTGACAGAATTTCTTGATGTAATAATATAAATAAGGGAATATAGTGTGGCATGGATAAAATGAGGATGACTTTCTTTGTATTTTCTAAATATGATCATATTGCTTTTGGAAGCAAAACTATTTCCCTTGTTACATCCATGCATTTATTTTAACGAGTATTTATGAGATTCAGTGACATATTCAAATCAGCATGTGTATTCCATTGTGTAGTTATTCCCTTTTATTTTCAATTTCTTGTTAGGAATGCTTTGTGTCTAAAAAGCTAAGGAAATTAAATGCAAGACTCTGTCAATACAATGAAACTTTACTATGTACAAGTCAGGAAATTAGAATATGTTGTTCCTCCAGCAGCTGGTATTGCGCTACTCTGAACATTGTAAGTCAGGAAAGTTAAAGTGGGGCAGTTTTTGCTCTCAAGGATTTTATCTGGATACAAAAGAATATCGCTTCTCCCCACTGAGTGCACAGCTCTGAGTCCCCTGAATCCTCAACATTTTCTGCTCCCAACTCCCCTTCTCTACTCTGCAAGAAGGCAGCTACAAATCAGACTGATACACTACCTGTGATGATGTCACAGGGGTAGTGTGCAGAGGAATGTAGTAGCTCTCCCAGCACTGCTACTGGTAGTAGTAATAGCCCTACTTTATCGGGTGTTCACCGTGTGCCAGGACTTTATCTACATTATTTAATCCTCAATGACCCTGAGTAGCAGACACTTTTGCTATCCCCATGTCGTAGAAGGAAAACCAAGATGTAGAAACATTAAGTGATTTGGCCCTGATTGCACATTTAGAACGTAGCAAATCCAGGATTAAAAACTAGATTCACATGGACAACTTATGCTTTTGACCAGTAAGTTTTAGGTAACTTACACATTTTTACCAAGTTTTGGAAGACTTAATTCTCTAATGCAAAAGAAACTTAAAAAAATTACCTTCTCTGATTATAAATATAATATGTATTCATTGAAGAAAATACGGGGAAATATAAAATAAAATACTAAAATACAAAATTAACCAATAATCCTTACCAATAATCATTAACACTTAATATATTTACTTTGTTTTTCTAAGCAAACACATGTGTGCGTGTGCATGTGTGTGGGAGTGTGTGTTTAATATAATCAGAATTGTACAGTTAGGTGACCTCCTTTTCACTTCATATATTAGGAACATCTCAACATCATTAAATATTCTGTTACAATCTAATTTTTAATGGCTGCATTGACTGTAATATAATTTATTTAACCAATCATGTGGTGTTGGGTACTTTGGTTATTTCTAATCAGTCACTATTTTAAATAGCACACATGCTAGGATTTCCTCAAGATAAATCCCTGGGAGTGGAATTGCAAAATCAAAGACTATGAACATTTTTAAAGTTCTTGGTATATTTTGTCACTCTCTAAAAAGGCTCTGCCAAATTATGAGATGGGAAGGTTTCAAAGTGGGTATTTCAAGTTCTGATACAGGCTCTAGTACAGGAGGTATTGTGGGGAAATGTAGATCATCCATCACTTTTCAAGACATACCTTATGGGTAGCCATCTGATATCTCCCAGTGGGGTCCAAGGAAGACCCTCACTCTACAGAGAAGGGCTGGAACAGAGATGTACACTGCCTGTTCAAGGCTATGAGTTCAGTGGTCTCTAGAAAGCATGAAACTACTGCTTCTCAATAAATAAAGCAGTTGTAAAGATTGCAGGACATTTACTAGTTAACAAAGGGTTTTCCTGCTCAGTATTTCGTCTGATTTTTGTAACATCCTTGGAATGATACAGTTTTATGACTATTGGCATTTTTCAGAGAATGATGGTCATATTTAGGTGAGGGTACTGACTTATTCAGGGTCACACCACTTTATGCAGAGAAGCCTAGACCATGTCTAATTTGTCCTACTCTCCTACATCAGGCTGCCTCTCTCCAAGAGAAAATCCTTTATGTAAAAGATTCTGTCACGACAAGTGGAAGTAACTTGGTATTATATTAAGGAACCCTTGAACTTGCTCTACAAGTAATTATCTTTATTCTTCTACATTTGCTGGATTCCAGCCAATAGATGCTGCCCTAGACACAGATAGTTCTGAGCTTTTGGGCTAGCAATCTTGAGACACTAACAAGCCTGGTAAATGTGAGAAATGAGGGGAATGCACTTAGTTAACATGGGGTCTGAAAAAGGGCACTTTGGGTAATTACATGTCTGGTTACACATTCTTGACAACTATTTAGAGCTCTGAATGATGGTGCAAAAACAATGCCCAGTTTGTTGGTTTGAACAAGGGCAAACAGGCTCAACCCCAAGTGTGAATCTGTACACCATTTTGGAATGTCGAAACTGGAAAGCCAAGGATCATCATGTATGATGCACACTTAAATTCACTAAAAATGAAGAAAAACAAAACCTACTAAAAGAGAGTAGTCCCAGGTTTCCCAATATATTTCAGATGTATTTAATGTTACACACACACACACGCACACGTTTTTAACTTTACCAAATACTCACTTCTCTTACACAGTATTAAACTTGGGCAGGAACTGAAAGCATGAGACAATTTGTAAAAGAAGTTAAGTTGTAGAGGCACCTGGTTGGCTCAGTTGATAGAGTATGCCACTCTTGATCTTGGGGTTGTGAGTTCAAGCCCCACATTAGGTGTAGAGATTACTTAAAAATAAAATATTTTTTAAAAAAGTAAGTTCTAGCTGTAGATTTGCAGGGACTTGGTTATTATGTGGGTTTAGGTGCCTCTGTGAATCTAAAATAACTATGGTGGGCACCCAGGAGAGAATAGAGAATAACATGTTGAACCCTGAAACTGACTCTGATGGAGAAGATGAGTAAAAGTGTGGTTAACACAGGCTTTAATATTTTATGTTTTAATTTGCATGTTATAACATGTTCAGCATTAAAAATATCTTTTGCATGGTGTTCCTACATAGATAGCTCTAGAAAAAGCATGCAAAGATAGTAGTATTATAGCAAATCTGTTATCTTGACTTTTCTAATTCTAAACTGTGATGGGATTGTGCAACTTTTTTTCATTTTATATCATGTGACACTACAGTGGTATGCTCACTCATTCTAAACTTAATAATAGTAAGCAGTCCATAACTTGATCTGGCTGGTTGGGTTGTATACAAATGTAAAAATTCATCTTAGTGTACACTTTAAGATTAGTATGTGTTATATCTTAGTTTAAAACAAACACTGATGTGTTGGACAGGAATCAAAATGGTTAAGTAGAAAGAACCTCAAATTAAGGAGGATAGATCAGAGCTCTTTAGTCCAAGCTAATCAAAGCAATTAAGTGAAAATCAAGGGAGTTGTTAAAAACCCAAAAGTGGCGGGAAAGGTATGGAATCTGGACAAGACCATAAGATCCTTGCCACCAGTGTAAGGGAGATCCAATTATTAGGGGCAGTTGTCAGAAATAATTAACCTATTTCATGTACATACCCCAGTGAGTTGGCCCTGCTCTATAGATTGACCCCTTCAGTGTGGATGAATCCTCCCAACCACAGGTATGCAGTGGAGTTCTCTCCTTCCAAGGAAATTCCTAAGATGACAGATCACAATGCAGGGAGGAGGGCTTTTGGAAATTATTGTTGTCTTTGCGCTATTTCTGTAGAGATGTCAGAAGACATTGAAGTAAACACGAAATCCCTCCCTTGCACACTCACCCATCATACCCTCCACTTTTCCAAAGGTGCCCATTTACAAATACCCAACCAGCTACCCCCAGCAAATATTCAGGGGACTACGCTGACTTTTGCTCAAAATAGTAATAATAAGCATTATTACTGTCTTTTACTGTAGAGGACTAAGAAAGAAAATAAATGACTGTCAGCAGTTCACATTGCACACTTGGTCAAAGCTGCTGGAGTATTCCATTTATATATTTATGAATAGACAAAGTGGCAATGGTTTGAAAATTATGCTTTCAAGAGCTTTGCCTCTGAAATATCTGAAATGCCACCATTACCTATTTACCCCTATCTTAGTTTAGGCTGCTATAACCAAATACCACAAACTGGGTACCTTATAAACCACAGAAATTTTTTAGAACTTTATTTTTCACAGTTCTGGAGGCTGGAAGTCAGATTAGAGCACCAGCATGGTCAGGTTCCGATGAGGACTTTGTCTAGGTTGCAGACCACTGATTTCTCATCGTATCTTCAAAGCAGAAAGAGTAGAGAGAGCAGAAGCAAGCTCTCTCATGTCTTTTTGTAAAGGCACTGATCCCATTCATGAAGGCTTCACCCTCATGCCCTAATTGCCTTCCAAAGGCCCCACCTCCTAATACCATCACATTGGGCATTAGTATTTCAACACATGAATTTTGGAGGGCACATTCAGCCCATAGCAAGCCCTTAGGATGAGAATTGCTTTCCTTTATTCATCATTTTAGAAGTACATATATTACTGATGAGGAAAATATATTAAATTCCTAACATTTTAATACAGACTAATGTCTTAGATGATTTTCTATCTAGGAGAAAATAGACTACTTGATAGGAGAAAATAGACTACTTGACAACTCTGCATATTCAAGTTAAGTGAAAGGTGGATTGAGGGAAGAGAGCAAGTGAAAACCAAAAGGGAGAGTGTACCAAAAAATTCAAAAAGTAGTTAACTGATTTGGCCAAGCATCATAGTCTCCAGTGCGTGTGGACTATAAGACTTATGATAAAGGTCCCTCACTCAAGTCTGTTGGAAGTGGTTACGAAGAAGCAATTTACCCACAAATGTATCTTTTTCCCTTTCCTTACTTTGTTTAAGGGACTAAAAATGTGTTTTTAAAATGAAGGACTGAATCGTTGGCTAAATGAAGAACTAAAGTTATATTTTATCCCTCCCTCCATTAAAGAAATAACTAAAATAGGAGCACCTGGGTGGCTCAGTCAGTTAAGCATCTGACTTTGGCTTAGGTCATGATCTCATGGTTCGTGAGTTCGAGCACCACATTAGGCTCTGTGCTGACAGCTCAGAGCCTGGGGCCTGCTTTGGATTCTGTGTCTACTACTCTCTCTGCCCTCTCCTGCTAGCACTCTGTCTCTATCTCTCTCAAACATAAATAAACATTAAAAAATTTTAAAAAAAGAAATAACTAAGACAGAACAATAGCAACACAAAAACACAAGAAAGAAAAATTTCATACTCCAGAAATTTTAGGAATTCCTAGAAGACAAAGGGTGAATAGGACTGAGTTGATGGCAAAACAAGAAAAGGAAAATCCTGTTTAAAATTCAGGGCCACATAAGCAATTCTAAAATTTCTCAGCACTCAGCATAAATGAATACAAAGAACAAGCCTGGACTTTCAAACAGTTGTGAGGATAGTAAGTTAAATAACTATATTTTGAGCAGTCTTTTCCCTTCCCCTTCTTTCACTGTACATCCAGTGGTGACAGCAATGTGTGTCCCTAGGTTAAAACCTCTATAACTGCATTCAAAAGAGAAACATTCATCATGTTGGGGTTAAAGAAGGAAACAGGTAGACTCTGAAGTGCTTCTAGATCTTCATAGGGACATTGGAGGACAGAAGAAAGAGGTGGAAAGAGTTGACTCCATATTTGCTTCCCAAGTACGAGAATCCTTCTCCTAAGTGGGAAATTTGGCATGGGGGACCACACAGGTAATGGGGCTAGGACTCAAGAGAAAAAATGAGGGAGGGAGAAAGATCCAGAAGACAAGCTTCTTATGCCAACCTAATCCCAGATCCCGATCCTTCTTCACAATCAGAAGGAGGCAGACTATTCTAATCAAAACATTAAATGACAGATGAAGAGGGACTCTAAAATATGAATGCAAAAAGCCAAGATTAACCTAGTTATTTGTGGGGAAAAAAAACATTGAGAAAAGAAAGGCATCAGAATCACATTGAAGAAAAAAAAAAAGACACAAACAAACCCCAAGTAAATAACCTTAACGTAGGAAAGGAAAAAGAAATACTTTATAAATTATATCCTCAGAGAAAATTTAAAGGTTTTCATGTCCTTAAGCTGATAAGAGTACATTTGTACATGTCAATTATCCCAATAAATGTAGGTGGGTTAAAATTTATTTAATAAAGGACAAAGACTCTAATTACATTGAAGAAAAAAAATACCATTTATTAGTAATGTGGTAGTTAACGGCACAGACTCTGGATTTGAATCTTGACTTTAATACCTTGTAATAATTTATGAACTAAATATTAAATAATTGGGCTAAGTAGAAGAGTGGATTCAGCTGAAAGTATAAGATCAACCAAGAAATTCTCCCTCAATGTAGTTCTAAAGGATAAAGTAATGACAATGGTCAATTATGAGATACAAAGTACAAGGCATGGAAGACAGAGAATTGCACATTTTTCCTGCAGGAGTTCTAAAGGTAACCGAGACAAAAGAAAGGAAGAAATATTCAGAAAAATAATTGAAGAAAATTTCCCAGAAGTGATGGAAAATATGAATTTTCAGATTTAAGAGTCCACTTTGTATTGAGCAAGAAAAAAAGGAAAAATAATCCAGAAAAGTCATCTTAAAATTTTAAAATTCCAAGAATAAGGAGAAATTCCTAAAACTTCTAGAAATAAAACAGGTTATCTATAAAGGAATGAAACTCAAATCAACATTAGAAACAATAGACATGGGGTACAGGGGGATATTGGCCAAAAATTAAAAACTAACTTCAAAATTCCAAATTAAAATTACTTCCAACTTTAAATTTTATGCCTAGCCAAGCTAATGTGCAAGTGGGAGGTCAAAATAAAGACATTTTAAGATTGAGAAAGTCTGTATTCCACAGGTCTTAGAAAGATAATATTGAAGAATGTACATCAGCAAAAGAAAAGTTTTTATAGATGCAGAAGATAAAAGATGCTGTATCAAACAGCTCAAAAATTTCAGTAGATTGTAACAGTAAACATTAATTTCCAGCTCACAGTTCATGATGGTCATAGCTGGGGTATGACTCTATTTCAGGCTGTCGGTGTGTTCCATGTTTTTTCTCATTCTAGTACCTACAATTAGGGAGCAGCCTTATCTGAGATGTGTCTGTATTCATGGCCGAGGGAAAAGGAGAGAGAGGCCACAAATATTCAATTGGCTAAAACCCAACATCAGAGATGGAAAAGAAAGTGAGTTTTTACTGATAATATTATTTTTATAGTAATTTACTGCACATAGTAAGATTTCATACATGTTAAAGATGATGGGTTGAAATTCCCCTGTTAAAGGACAAAGGCACTAATGGATTTTAAAAATCTAGATCACTAGTATTACAGTGATTAGTACACTAGTACAGGCTATGGATTTCCATCTTGGGTACACTACTTAGTAGGTACATGTAAAGTGAACATAAGAATAGTGTATACCACTTATTTCATAGTATTGTCATGCGTATTAAATGAGATAAAGCATGTATAATATCTGTACCCCAATACATGTATAATATATTTAAAGTGCCTAAAAAGTAGTGTGCTCAATAAATATTAGCTCTTATTATTACTGTAAGAGACACCTGGGACAAAACAACAGATTTAAAGTTGGAAAATACAAGAACAGTACAAAAAACAAGATAGGGCAAGCAAATACTAGTGAAAATAAATGGGGAATATTGAGTTAAATATGATGGATTAAAGATGCTGCCACTTCCAACTAAAAACCCACTAAAGTTATAGTAAAGGGAACTTTTTATTTTTTTTTTAATTTTCTTTAACGTTTATTTATTTTTGAGACAGAGAGAGACAGAGCATGAACGGGGGAGGGTCAGAGAGAGAGGGAGACACAGAATCGGAAGCAGGCTCCAGGCTCTGAGCAGTCAGCATAGAGCCCCACGCGGGGCTCAAACTCAGGGACCGCGAGATCATGACCTGAGCTGAAGTCAGACGCTCAACCGACTGAGCCACCCAGGCTCCCCTAAAGGGAACTTTTTAAATATATAGACATAGATCCGTAAAGACGAAGTCATGAAGCAACATCTTGGGGAAAGGAAAGCAGTTAGACATCTAATTGGTAAATGATTAAAAAAACAAAAACAAAACAAAAAACAAAACAAAAAACTCATGCCTGTTCGGCAGTGGGGGAAGAACCCAGAAGTAGACAACTTTGTACCACAGACACAGAGTATCAGGAAGGCTCAAAAGTAGGAGTCACCAGCACCAGTCTGACTGTGGAAGGTGGGGTATTGTAAGGGTAAAAATAGGATTATTGATTGAAGTTTATCTATAGTGTAGTTAGATCTCCAACTATACTTCCCACCTCTACATAATGCTAGAGCAAGAATGAACTAGAGTAAGCCTGGACTCAGGGCTTAGGTGAGGAATGAGGAACCACACTAAGTACAGTAAGCTTAAGGGAAATGCTACCATAAGGTAGTATAAAGTGAAAGCCCCTGGTCTCCTTCCTCCATTTGGCTCCAAGAATGCTCGTACTCTGTACTATTACACAGGCGTGACTAGTCAGGAATCTGATTAGTCTAAGAGAAAGACTTTCAGATATTGATGGTGGGGGTCCTCCAACTACACTGCCCAGACAGATCTCCTTAATAGCATACCCACTAGGAAACAAGCCACACCCACACATAGGGGCCTTGCAAGTAAACTGTTAATTGACTTGCTCTTGATTATGAAAGATCATCTAAGGATTACCAGATATTCCAAGAAAGCCTCCACATATAAGCAGAAAACAAATCAAAAATCAACAAGAGAAAAATGAAATTTGGGGGAGACAGAAATATTGGAGAAGTACAAGAAACTTAGGAAGCAAAACAAAGCAATGTTTCCAGAGAAGTAAAAGAAGATAATTGTATCTATGAAAACAAGAAACCAAGAGACTACAAACAAGGGAACATTCAAAAGTTGTCTTGGAAGTTAAAATAATAGCACATATGAAAAAATGAAAGAATAAGAAGATAAATTTGAAAAAGTCTCCGAGAAAGTAGAAGTAATGATGAGCCTGAGTAAGAAAAAGGATGAAAATGAACTAGAAATGATAGAGGATCAATGCATCAGTATAGCAGTTTCATTTTCCTGAGAAATTGGAGTTTCCAAAAGAAAATGAAGGAAAAGAAATTATCAAATTATCAACTCAAAAAAGATCCCCCTGAAATAAATGACATGAATTTCTAGATGGAAAGCATCAACTAATGCCCAGAACAGTGGATGAAAAGAGATTCATACCAAAGCAACTCTTAGTGAAATTTCAGAGTACTCAGTACAAAAGAAAGATCCTAAAAGATTTCAGGAAACAAAACAGGCCACAAAGGAGTGAGAATCACACTGGCATCACATATCTCAACAGCAAGTCTAGAAACTAGCAATGCTTTCAAAATCCTGAAGAAAAATGATTTTCAACCTAGAGTTCTACACATACCCCCCAAACTATCAATCAAATACAAGAGTAGAATAAAGACATTTTCTGACAGGTTACCCTTATGTCTCCTGTCCTAAGAAGCTTTGGATATGGTCCACAAAAATAAGGGAGTAAAAAAATTGATTAATTAATTAATTAATTTTTAAAAAGGAAAGGGAAGGGAAAGAGGAAAGGGAAACAAAAGGAGGGAATAATGAATTAAATTGGTAATAAAAACACGGGAGAATGATCAAGGGAATGCTCAGGGTGAAGATACAGAGAAGTCCAAGGAGGACAGCAATGCAGCAGGTCTTGAGATCAACCAATGGCACAAAAGGGCAGAGAGAAGACTGTGATGTGGATGGGAGATGTACACTCCTGGTGAAAAGTTAGGAATGAATTAGTGATAGGTACTTAACCAAGCAAAGAGGGAAATTTATTAACTCCAGGGAAAATAAAAAGTTATACTTAGAAGGATATATAATCACAATATACTAAATAACTTTCATAGGCATCATAATGAATATTGGATATTGATGTAACCAAAAATTATAACTGTTTTGGGAGGATGTGGTGAATGGAAATGGGAATGTGATGGAGTCACGTAAGGGAGCTAAATAGTAACATTCTACAACAGGAAACAGATAAAACCTAAAACTAAAAAACCAAGAGATAGCAGTGGGAAAAGTTATTACTTAGAAATGTGGAAGCAATTATCAGAAGAACAATGAAAGTAATAAGTAGTTGTCTCAACAGAGAGAAAATCAGAGTAGGAGGTGTGAGTCAAGGAGTTCATTTTACTATAAGTCTTCTAAAATTACTGTAAAACCATATACTCATTTAAATGAAAAGCTATACAGGTTAAAAAAGACAATAAGTATGGCAATATTAATACCAGACAAAACAGGATTTAAGACTAAAGTATTAGATGGAATGAGAAAAGATATTTCATAATGGTAAAAAGCACTGTCTGCCAAGAAAACATATTGTCATAAATCTTTGCTCTCTTAATAACACAGCCTTAATATGTATGCAAATATGCAAAAAAAATGAAAATCCAAAATCTTGGTGGAACATTTTAAGATACTTTTCTCAGAAATTGAAATATCAAACAGACAAAAAAAGTCTGTATTTCTGTGGGAGATTTGAATAGTAGAATTAACTACTAACACACATATATATATTTACACATACATGTGTGTTTGTTCACATGCATTCTTTTCTGTTAACCTCAGAATACCACTGTGAATCAGACCACATGGAAAATCTCAATACAGTTTAAAATGTACAAATCAGGGGCACCTGAGTGGCTCAGCTGGCTAAGCCTCCGACTCTTGATTTCAGCTCTGGTCATGATCTTGAAATCAAGCCCCATGTCCAGCCTCAGACTGGGCCTGGAGCCTGCTTGATATTCTGTCTCCTCTTCTCCCTCTGCCCCTACCCCACTCACGCATGTGCATGCATGCATGTGTGCAAGCTGTCTCTCAAAAAATAAATAAAATAAGAAGTACAAATTATATGTACAGGATACATTCTCTGGCTGTAAGGCAGTAAAATTAGAAATGAGCAATAACAAAAGGGTAGCCAAAAAAAAATCAGTTTGTTGTAACATTGTTTAAAATGTTTAACCCCTAATGTAAAAAAATAAATTTTCACTGAAATTGTGAATTATTTGCAAATAAAGGACAGCAGGGGGACTACACAACAAAAATAGGAAGTTAAAAAGGACAATGAAATAATTCTTGAAAAAGAAACTTGTGAATTTAATAGGAAGAATTAATTGGAAAGGAAAAAACATATTTCATCAATAGAAGCAAAAGCTAGTTCTTGGAAGGAAGAGGGGTAAAGAAACAATAAAATAGATAAGCTTTTGGCAAGCTTGTACAATTAAAATAGAAAGATAAATAAAATTAAGGAAAAGATAAAACTAGAAATTCATACCAACAAATTTAATCATCTAGAGAAAGGGAAAATATTCTAGGAAAATATAAATTACCAAAAATGACCTTTTTTTAAACAAAAACACTTTATATGGGTTAAAAATTTTTATTGCGATAAAACATGGATAACACAAAATGTGTCATTTTTACCATCTTAAGCATACAATTCAGAGGCATTAATTATATTCATATTGTTGTGCAACCCTCATCACTGTGTTTCCAAATCTTTTCCATCACCCCAAGCAGAAACTCTGTAACCAGTAAATAACTCCCCATTCCCCCTCTCTCCTAGCCCCTGGTATCCTCTAATCTGCTTTCTGTCTCAGAATTTCCCTCTTCTAGGTATTTCATAAGAGTAGAATCAGACACTATTTGCTTCTTTGTGACTGACTTCATTTAGCATACTTTCAAGGTTCATCCATGTTGTAGCATGTATCACAACTTCATTGTTTTTTTAATGGGTGAGTATCTCATTGTATGTATATACTGCATTTTGTTTATTCATTTATATATTGATGGACACTTGGGTTGTTTCCACATTTTGGCTATTATGAATAATGTTGCAATGAATATGGGAGCCAGAATGACTTTTAAAAAGCTAGAAAACAAAATAGGCTAGTCACTAAAGAAGAAATTAAAGTTACTGAAAGACTAATCTTTAAAAAGCAATTTGTCTCAGGGGTACCTGGGTGGCTCAGTTAGCATCTGACTCTTAATTTCAGCTCAGGTCATGATCCCGGGGTTGTGGAATCAAGCCCCGCATTGGGCTCCATGCTAAGCAAGAAGCCTACTTGGGATTCTCTCTCCCTCTCTCTCTACCCCTCCTTGCCTCTCAAAATAAATAAATAAAACATTAGAAAATGAAAAAGTAATTTGTCTCAGTTACAGCAAAATTTTCTCAGATCTTTAGGACATTTAAAGGTTCCAGAGGTAGCAAAAGAAAGTTTCTTAAGTCATCTACGAAGCTAATATAAACCTGATTGGACAGAACTTAAACAATAAATAATGAAGTATAAAAGAACATCATTTTAAAATATAGATGCAAAAGTACTAACAAATGGAGTTTACCAGTGTATTTAAAGGTTAATTCTAAAGTATTTGACTAAGTAGGGTTTATTCTAGAAACATAAGGCTAGTTCATTATTAAGAAATCCATTATTAGGGCCCCTGCGTGGCCCAGTCGGTTAAGTGTACAACTCTTGGTTTCAGCTCAGGTCACAATCTCACAGGTTGGACTCTGTGCTGACAGCATGGAGCCTGCCTGTAGTTCTTTCTCTCCCTCTCTCCCTGCCCCTCCCCTACTCGCTCGCTCTCTCTCTCTCAAAATAAATAAACTTAAAAAAATTTTTTTAAATCCATTATTATAATACATTCTAGTTCCATCCACGTCACTGCAAATAAGTCAATCAGAGAAAGACAAATACCATATGATTTCACTCATATGTGGAATTTAAGAAACAAAACAGATGAACACAGGGGAAGGGGGAAAAAAAGAAAAGAGAGGGAAACAAACCACAAGAGTCTCTTAACAATAGAGAACAAACTGAGGATTGATGGAGGTAGGTGGGTGGGGGCTGGGCTAGATGGGTGATAGGTACTAAGAAGGGTACCTATGTTGATCACTAGGTGTTGTATGTAAGTGATGAATCACTGAATTCTACTCCTGAAACCAATATTGCACTGTTAACTAAAATTTAAGTTAAAAAAAAAAAAAACCTGAATCTATGAGGAATCAGCTTTTTATCCTTATAATAATGATACTTTTAAAAGTCTGTTTCTTGGGGCACCTGGGTGGCTCAGTCGGTCAAGCATCTGACTCTTGATTTCAACTCGGGTCATGTTCTCATAGTTCCTGGGTTTGCGTCCTGCATCGGGCTCCACACTGGCAGTGCAAAGCCTGCTTGGGATTCTCTCTCTCCCTCTCTCTCTGCCCTTCCCCTGCTCTCTCTTTCTCTTAAAATAAATAAACTTTAAAAAAATGTCTATTTCTTCTGTAAATATATAAAATGCTAATGTGAGGCTCAGTTTTTGTTTTCAACTGAATAAAAGCATGGAAAAAAGATAACCATGCATGGAAAATTAAAAAAAAAGATTATTATAATTCAACATTTACAATTTAAAGAAAAAACCCAATGTAATTGTTTCAAATGTAAAACAATATTTTGTTTAAATTTCAACATCACTTTTGAGCAAATTAGAGAAAGAAAGAAATTTCCTTCAGTAAACATTATATGTAATGGTGAGATAATAGTATACCCTTTAAAAAGTCAGGAAGATACAGGGTGACTAGTTACCACTACAATTTAATATCCTATTGGATATTCCAATAAATTAAGCCAGGAAAGGAAGTAAGGGATAAAGATACCAGGAGCAAAAAAGGAAAAATTGTCTGTTTGGAGATGGTATGATGGTCTATCTAGAAAATCCCAGAGCATCAGTAGAAAAACTGTTAAAACAGAAAGGGTTCAGTAAGAGAGCAATGCACAAAAATCCATGGTCTCCTGTATACACGTTAAGTAATTTAAAAATCCATGGGAAGAAAACTCATGTTAGCAACAACAAATGCCTTAGAATTGACTAATAAATGAAAACAGCATAAAACTTTTTAAAAAGTAAAAAATAAAACACCTAAGTAAATGAAACAGCAAATCTTGTTCTTAAACCAAGGGATTCAGTATTTTTAAGATGTCAGTGTTCCCATTTGTCTGAGTTCAAAATAATTCCAAAAAAATTTCAGGCTGGCCATTTATGTGAAACTTGGCAAACTGATTCTGAAGTGCATCAGGAAGAGGAAACAACAAGAACAAAAAAAAAATATTGAAAAATAAGGACAATGAAAGGGGAATTTCCCTGATTGATGGCAAAATAGACTGCAAAACCATAACATTTAAGGCAGGATGACAGTCATGTAGGGCTAAATAGAAAAAAAAAAAAACATCTGTTTATAGATGGAAATTTATTTTAAGGACCAACGTGACATTTCAAATTGCGGGGGGGAAAATGATAAGGACATTTGCTATCCATTGGGGGAAATAAGATCACTACTTCACATCATACATAAAAATAAGTTTCAGATGAATTAAAGTTTTAAAGTAAAAACTCTGAGTTTATTAGAAGAAAATAATGAAGAATGTTTTTATCATCTAACTACAAGAACAGACTTCCTAAGCAATTCAAAAAACCAGACATGCTCCCTGAAGTCAGGCAGCAGTCCCTGGAAGGGCCAAGACCTAGCACTGGAGATTGTCCTGGAGGAACCTCCCTGGCTTTGTTCAAGACTCCACCTTGACCCAGGCAATGGAAACAACCCAGGATGCACACTCACCCATGTGTGCCCACTTCTGTCGCTTCTAAGCTGTGTTTCCCCAGCCTGGAAGGTCCCCTAAGGAACCTACCTGAGGCCCATTGGAGAAAGGTAAAACCAGACAGAATAAAGAACTCAGTGGCTTGTGAAAACTAGTGGTATACAACATATTATCATAGCAAGCACTATCCATAGAACATGCTGTGATGATGGAATTATTCAGTATCTCCACTATCCAGTTCCATAGTCATTAGCCTTATGTGGCTATTAAACGTTTGAAATGCAACTAGTGTAACAGAGGAACTGAATTTTTTATTTTATTTTATTTTAGTTGAGTTTAAATATAAATAGCCACATGTGACTAGTAGTTAATATAGGTTTTAACCTATATCAGTTTCAGCCTAACCTCCTGGGACTTCACTATGGGCCAAGGGAGAGATGAGTACAGGCCAGGATTATTGGGGCTGGAACCAAGAGAACCTACAAAGAGGTTGTATTAGCTTCCAGAACAAATTACCACAAATTTAGTAACTTAAAACAACACAAATGTATTATCTTACAATTCTGGAGTCCAAATTAAAGGTAAGGTAGGCAAGACTGGATTCTTATGGAGACTCTAGGGGAGAATCCATTCCTTGCCCTTTCTGGCTTCTAGAGGCTGCCTCCATTCTTTGGTTCATCGTCCTGTCCTCCATCATCAAAGCCAACAGTTTAGCATCTTCAAATTTTCTCTTTCTGTCATCACACCATCTTCTCTGACTCTAACCCTCCTGCCTCCCTCTTATAAGGACTCTTGTGATTACATTGGGTCCATTGAGATAATCCAGGATAAAATCCTTATCTCAGATTCCTTAATTTGAATCTGAAAGTCTCTTTTGCCATGTGAGGTGAAAAATACACAAGTTCTAGGAAGTAGGATAAGGACATCTTTGGGGGACCATTATTGAGACCATTATTGAGATGACCAACATTTTCCATCACATAAGATCTAGGCTAATGACATCACCCCTAGAAGCTGACCTGGAGGTGGGCTCAACCACAGAAGCCTCTTCGTGTTAGAGCACTTTTCACCTTCATGCTGGACACGGCTTATTAGATTCAGCTCATGGGGGGGGAAGACTATTAGGCCCAGCAAAGAGAATCAGGGCTCCCACCAGAGGCACTGAGATTGGGGCAGAGCTCCAGTTCTTCTGGGTGATAGCCTGGCTGCGGCCTGGGGAGATGAGAGAAATCACATCCAAGGTGTAGAATAGGGAAGGTGGGGGTGTCAGTGGGTAGAAGCCTGCACATTATCTTCTGGACATTGGAGAGGTATTGACTGTTTTTTGAGCCAGGAAGTTATATAAACAGAGCAATGTTTAAAGAAGATTAAGCTGGAAGTTGTGTGCAAGTGGGGCCAGAGGGAGGGGGTGGGAAACTCGTGAATAAATACAGGCATGTAATGATTAGTTTCAGGGGGAGCAGTGGGAATGGAGAAGGAAGAAAATATGTGCAAGAAACATTCTGTCAAAGAGAAAAATGCACTAAAAATACACTGCTGAGCTAAATCAAAAATGGCAGCAACATCTTAAATCATTTTGAAAAAAATTGTTTCCGTTTTTATTAGTTTATACTTTCAAAGTATTTGTGTAATTGTTGAGTCTGTTAAATGGTTTTATTAATGCCTACAGCTGCCATCATACAATATATATTTAGCAGGTATACAATAAAATCTTACTATATTCACTAAGTCTTTTTTAGATCATTAAAAAATCAGTCAGGTATTTGAAAAAGCATAATGTCACAGATATTTAAATTAGCACATGTAAGACATGTGGCTCAGGACTGCTCCTCCAATTGTAGCAACAGATAGATGTATTTTCACTATAGGAAGTTTTGACATTTACTACCTTTCACCTTTTAAAAAAATGAGCCTTGCTTTAACTTACCAGATGGCCCTCTCTCTGTGGCTTGCCTGCCATCTGGAATTTGTTTTGATAAATCCAAACATTAGGGATATGTTATCTTCCCGGCTAAATATAACATTTAGTTCACTCGCCTGGCAACCTATGCATTTCTTCCACACACTAAAAAAGATAGTACTGTAGCTATAGCATGGTCACTGGGTGTAAACTGCCAAAGAGAAACCAATCTGCCTTTAGTGACCTGTGAAACAACTTTGAAGGAGGAACCAGAGATAGGTGGGAGTCCTTGAACTTGTGGGTGGCTGTGTCCGGTGGGATCAGGGCATTTTACATGCATCACATCCTGTATTATTCAATGTGCTCATATCTCTGGACACCAAAATGTCCAGAAGCCTATACCTTTTTTTCTTTGCTTTAGAAAATTCCCATTTTTAAGGTTATACACATACATTAAAAAGTGGAATTATTTAAAAAAATAAAAAGTGAAATCATTGTACAACCTTGTAACAAAAGCAGGAGTCCCGATGCCAGCCTCCCCAACCTTGATTACCACTTCAAGAGGTTCCCAGTTCCAATTAGTTTGGCTGTTTATTTTTATTTTTGCCTCCATATTTTTAAAATAACTTGCATATAGTAGTGTTTATTTTTTTGCTTCGATGTTATCTTTTGTCTGTCTTCTGTGGAAGAGAATAATTCACTCACATACATTACACTTTCCCTCCCCATATAAATACATTCTGCTTTAAAAAAATTTTTTTAATGTTTATTTATTTTTGAGAAAGAGAGAGACAGAGCACAAGTGGGGGAGGGGCAGAGAGAGAAGGAGACACAGAATCTGAGGCAGACTCTGAGCTGTCAGGACAGAGCCCGACTCAGGGCTCAAATTCACAGACTGCAAGATCATGACCTGAGCCGAAGTTGGAGGCTTAAACAACTAAGCTACCCAGGCGCCCCTGCTTTGTCTTTTTTTTAAGTGGGTTCCATGCTCAGCGTGGGAACTAAACTCATGAGCCTGAGATCAAGACCGAAGTGGAGATCAATAGACGCTTAACTGACTGAGCCATCTTGGTGCCCCTATTCTGCTTTTGCATGCAGTACAAATCAGTATCTAGTATTGATATTACTATGACTTTGGAAATATTACTGAAAGCTTAGCCATGTCATGACATAGCCATGTCATGTACTATAATTATCTATATTTTCTTTCTCACTCAATCTTTTTTTTTTGCTTTCTTAAGAGAATAGCAGCTTTAATTTTTCTTTTTAGATTTTTATGTGCCAATCACTAATGTCCCAAAATGTAAATTTCCTCTCAATATATTTATTTTTTGTTATTTATTTTTATTTTTCAATATGTTTAAATATAATAGGTAATTTATTAATTTCATTTTTTCCCCTGGGGTCCCCCCTCCTATAACCCTCTGTCCTCCTGTCTCAACTTGAACTGGTAGCACTCCAGGCCTGCTGCTCTGAAGTCACAACAGGATATCCCCAACCATCAGTGTGGGGACAAGACACCCTTTCCTTTCATCTGGGTTGGAGTGCCTATTCCTGGATCCCATCTTTGCCTGTGCTCGGATCATTCCCTCATTTCCATAGAGCACAGCATTCCTTAACAAACAAACAAACAATAACAAAAACACCCATGGGAGGTGAAAAGTGAGACCAAGTTTTAGAAATTTTATTCTAGCCTCACCCTCCAGTGACATTTGCTAGAATTTTGATTTTGAAATAATTTCCCATAGAATTTTTAAGGTGTATTATCACTGTCACTTATGAGGAGTCTGAGCTTCTCTGATTCCTAGTCTATTCCTAAGGCTTTGACGGTGTCTTTTTTTTTTTTTTTTTTTTTTAAGCGTGAGAGAGAGAAAGAGAGAAAGAGAGAGAGAGCAATCCAGGAATGGAAAAAGAATCTTAAGCAGGCTCCGCACCCAGCACAGAGCCCTCCATGGGGCTTGATCCCATGAGCCTGGGATCATGACCTGAGCCAAAATCAAGAGTCAGACGCTTAACTGAGCCACCCAGGACCCCCACTTCTTTCATTCTTAACAACATGGGTTCATAGATGGATGGGTGAGACATCCTTGTGTATGTATTAGGGAAATTCTTACTACAGCATTGCTTAGGAAGACACAAAGTAGTTAGAATATGGAGCAGCTAAAAACTGCCATGAGTTACAAATTGTAACACATTACTTCCATAACTTCTTGCAAATAGTTTTACCCAAGTTTATCAAAACTCTTGATAAATAAAATAAATCCACATATTGATTTTCCTTATTTGGTACAGTTAGATCTGAACATGAAGCCTTTTGTGTGTGTGAGTACCCTAACAAGGAAGGGCCTTGTGCTCCAGCTCTTTTGGTATCTAAGGCAGGATGTCATTTAAATTCTCACAGAGTAAAGGAGAGAAAAAGAAGAGACTAGAAAATGGATTTTAAAATGGTAAACAACCATGTTCATAGCAATTTCATTCATAGTAGCCCAACGCTGGAAACAACCCCGATATCCACCACAGAATAATGAATAAACAAAACAGTTGTACAATGGAACACTACTCAGAACTGAAAAGAAATGAACAACTAATACAATGGCATGAACTAACCTCAAAAGCATTATGCAGCCCAAAAGAAGGCAGACACAAAGTAATGCACAGCAGTGCATATTCTTTTCATTTGAACTTGTAATCTGTGGATATAGAATCAAAACAGTGGTTGCCTTTAGGGGTAAGGAGTGAGATTGAGAAGGGGCATGAAGGAAGTTTCTGGGGTAACATGTGTCTTTTATGTTTTGATTGGAGTGATTGCACATGTGTACATATTATCAAAATCACCGAATTTATACTTAAGATCTGTGCATTTCACTCTATGTAAATTTTGCCTCAGTACTTCTTTTAACTAAAAAGAAGTAGCAAGTCTTTCAGAATGTCTCCAGAATGCTCATGCTGTTTCTTCCCAGACTGCAGAAGTACCAAGATTGTAGTCCTTTCTCCGGAACAAGCAAGTTTACTGCGGAAAGTCTTTTCTGCTAGAACACATGTAACCCCACCTCTGTTCCCATCTAAGTTTTGCTCCTCCAAGTTCAGGGATGAACTGCATCACTCCCTCTCTGCCTAGGGTAACACCCCCCATGTGCAAGCCACCAGGGCCTCTTTTCATGCATTTAATTATCTTTGTAATTATCTTGTAGTGATGTTGTTCTCTTCTTGTGTGAATTGTTTGCTGTTATAGATTTTAAGCTCTCTGCTCTCCGGAAGTATGTTTTTTTTGCTTTCTTGAATTCCTCCACAACAGTTTGTTCAGAGTGAAGGTTCAGTAAATGTTGGTTGGCTTAAAGAGAGGAAGGTTGTATGAGATGGAGGGGAGTGCTTGGGCCCTAGTATGGGAAAAGCAAAGGTGAAAATCCTAGATATGTAAACTTGGGTCAAGTTAACCTTACTCTGGGTTTCTGGGGTTTTTTTTCGTGTCCAAAAATCAGATATTAAAGCCTAATTTACAAGGTAGTTGGTTAAACAAAGAGAGAGAGTGGAAGAGAGAGAGAGATAGTATCTGTAGATATTGTCACAGTGCCTGGCTCTTAGTAAATATTAATCAATGTTATTTTTTTATTAATGAATATTTTTAAAGGAAGAGGTTCCTGAAATAGGTTCAGTGACCCCTAAGACTCAATACTACCCTCATTAGAATGTTTCCAGCTTGGTTTGCCTACCACCTCATTTCTAGGGTTTCTGACATTTGTGAGGGGATAAAGCGAGTGCCCTTGGAGACAGCACGGGACGAGGTAGCTCCCATCTGTGGCCTGTACCTCTGACCATCCCCATAATAGCAATTTGGAGACAATTACCTACTGCTCTGTTTTGGGCCACTACATACCCCTTCATCTTGCCTAAGGTAACATTTCATGTCTCCAAGCTTATTACTTATTAATTCTTTCTTTATTTCTTTTTCTTCTAGACTTTTAAGTCATGTTATAAAAATAGGGCTTCTTTAAACCATTTCTATAATATGACCCAACTGGATGAAATTGAATCAGCTAATAAAGATTATCTTTACAAAGAGTTCCAAAACATTTAACAAGCATTATTTAAATATAATGATGTTGTCTTCTTACATGTCACCTGTGAGTCTTATGAAGCAACCACTCCTTCCCAGGTAGCATACACAAGATTTAGAAAGTGTTGATGCTCAAAACGTGTCTGTTGAATTGACTCACCTAATGCTACCTGAGAATATTTTCCTGTGGCATGCTCAACACCCCACAGTCATGGATCCTCATCTACTTTGAGATCCTGTGTTAATGGGACTGCCTGCTAACTGTGGCATACTTGCTCTCTTTGATAAACTTAGGATGTGGTGTCTTGAACTAAATAGAACAGTAGCTAGGTACAGTGCAGAAAT
Source organism: Panthera tigris (assembly GCF_018350195.1). Taxonomy (NCBI): domain Eukaryota; kingdom Metazoa; phylum Chordata; class Mammalia; order Carnivora; family Felidae; genus Panthera; species Panthera tigris. The sequence continues at coordinate 58,056,425 of NC_056662.1, forward strand.
AATGGTTTTGATTGCTGACTTAGGTTTATTATTTTTTTTTAATGTTTATTTATTTTGAAAGGGGGAGGGGCAGAGAGGGAGGGAGAGAGAATGCAGGCTCTGCACCATCAGCGCAGAGCCCGACCCAGGGCTCAAACTCATGAACTACGAGATCATGACCTGAGCCAAAATCAAGAGTCAGATGCTCAACTAACCAACTCACCCAGGCACCCCACTGACTTAAGTTTAAACTTTTGATTAATTAAATGATTTTGCTATAGAGTGTCCAGAGTTTTGGCCTTTGCAGTTGCTATTTTGCTTCTTTGCCATCACTGTGTCCTAAAGCACCATGCATTTAGTGGGACTAACATTGGCTGGGCTCTGGAACCAGGCATAACTGAGTTTAAACCTTGGCTTTTCCACTTATCTACCAGCTGTGTGATCTCAGGCAAATTACCTAACTTTTCTGAACATCAGTTTACTCATCTTCAAATATCTATGTAACCAGGTCATTTTGCAGATTGGAAGGTATATACATACTAGCACAGGATAGGACACATGGAAGGCCCTGAGTACATAAAAGCCATAATGGTATTATAAAATAATAATTTCTACCATTTTAGTACGGATAACAACAACAAACCAATTGTGAGTGACTCATTTGCACATCCTGTGCCTAGGGAAGCTATATTGAGTGCAAAATTGCTTTACCATAACAAGAGGAATCTATTGTATAGTCCTGTATAAAGGGGGGGGGGTAATATATAAATTTACATTATCATCACTGAACCTAGCTTGATACAGCATATGATATACATCTGTGTCCTGTTGGTTCTGACTTGCTTCTCATGCAAGAGTCTCTTAACTCTCTTCTTGGAGATTAAAATCCTTTCCTGGTGGGACCCTGTACAACCCTTTAGAATTAGGTGAGATCTGCTTTCTACAAAGGCTCAGACTCCCATCTCAGGCAAGGATTGTGCCTTTTACTCTTTGATAGGGTTCCCTTCACTAGGCCCTTTGAGTTTGCTTCCACTCCTGTGACCTCAGGTAAGTCATCTCTTCTTCCCTGGTCTGTCTTCTCATCCTTAAATGCCATGGTTGGGGCAGCCAGATGATCCCAAGGTAAGCAATCTGAGAAGCAACATGAACTCCAGCACTCCTGACCCCGGTGCTTGGTTTCCCATAGGAGGAGATACATTTACATAAAGAAGAAACTGCTTAATGGAGTTCTGTCTTTCCTCTGAAGTACTCTTACTGCTCCCAATTACTCTCTCCCTTCTCAAATGAAATCAAATCCCCCCTTTTTCCAATTCTCATTTTGTCAGCAAGCTCTTTCCCCCACTTTACTGGGCCCTGATCCATAATTGGCCTTGTTCACCCATAATACATTGCCTCTTGTCTTTTGCCTGCCAGCCAAATCTTGGACCATCAGGAATTTAATACTGGAAATTCTATTCCTAACATGCACTTGTCTAGCTTCTTGTCTTACCCAAAACTCTTTTATATTTATCATCTTATTTGATCTTTGCAACAGCTCTGCACAGTAAGATGCTTTACTGCAATTGACAGATGTAGAAACTGGAGTTTGGGAAGAGTGGGTCTGAAGTTCAGTAGCCAATAGGTGATAGAACCCAGATTATAACTTGCATTCTGACACTTGCCACTTTTAAGATCTTCAAAACCCACATTTCTATATTCTGTCAATATACTTAGGGCTTAGGATAGAGTTTTTCCCCCTTGTGTAACAATATGCTTAAGGGCTTAGGATACTTCTTTCCACATGTTAAGTTTGACTATTGCAATAAAAATAGCTCATCAAATAGAGGTAAAGAGGTATAAGAATTTGTCTTCCTTCTCAAAATGCTGACTTAAGTTTGTAGACATGGAAAGCAGAGAGGGACCTTGGAAATCAGCCTATCCAACCCTGAACATTATACAGATGAGTCAGTAAAGCATTTGCAGGAAATGTGTCTTGCCCGATGTCACAGATCAAGTCCAACCACTACCAGTGGAGCTTTGGGAAAGGTAAATAAATCTCTTGGGACAATGCAAAAAAATTTTTTTTAATTTACTTTTATTTTATTTTATTTTATTTTGTTTTATTTATTTATTTACTTATTTATTTAGAGAGACAGTAGGTGAGCAAGGGAGGGGTAAGGGGAGGGGGGAGAGAGAGATAGAGAGTGTCCCAAGCAGGCTCCAAGCTGCCAGCACAGAGTCCACATGGGGCTCAATCTCATGAACTGCGAGATTATGGCATGAGTTGAAATCAAAAGTCAGACACTTAACTGATTGAGCCCCTCAGGCACCCCAGACCAGTGCAAATTTGACCAGACTACTGGCCCACTCCCTCCACTGGAGTATTTGGTCTGTGGCAGGCACACAATATGCTCTGCTTGACATGAAGTGATTCTGCTGAGTCACTTCCAGTGGAGTATCACCCTTCCAGGAAAGTAGATTAGTATGCTCCTTCTACCTCTTGTGTTTGTCCTTCTGAAGCTTCAAGATGGCTGACTGAGGTACAGCTGGGTTACTGAATAAAAGAGAGAAGACTGAGCTCATACCATCTCTGCCCTGGAAGCAGAGCTCTTGCATGTTTCCTGGTCACAAGTCCTGCTATCTCTGTCCAGCTACAGGGATTCGGGACTCTCTCCCTATAGACCTCTCATGTCTCCAGAATGCTTATCTACCTCTCCACCTGCCTCTTACAGTCCTATCTATTTTATCATAACTGTCGGCTTCTGTGCACTCTCTTGCTTCTCACTGTGGGTCTTGTGTACATTTCTAGTTCATTGGTGGGACAGATCCCATTCTAGCCTCTACTTGGTCTCTTCTATGCTCTGTGTACCTCTTTTGTGCTGCCTGACGTCTCTGCTTCTTTATCTGTGGAAAGAAACTAACAAACCCTATCTTGCAGGGTTGTAGAGTATGATTGAAACTATAATGGCATAACATCTGACCCTGAAGAGGACCCAAATAATGGTAGCTATTAATGTCTCTTCCCCTGAAACGCAGATGCCTAGAGGTTAAGGACCAGGTCATGGTCATTCATTCATCTTTGTATCCCCTGTGCCTGGGACATATCAACTGCTTAATAATTATCTATAGAACAGATTGGAAGAAAACCATCCTGGCTAACTGTGTCTATGAACATCTGTTGCCCATAGTCTCAGTGGTTCCCAAAATGTTTGCTAGAATGATGTTTTACTCAGTCAAAGCTACCAGTCACATGATGGCCCCTCTTGGTTGTCAAGACTCAGCACTGTTACCAGAGGAAAAGGTAACCTTCATGCAAGCTTTCCTTAAACTGTCGTAAGAACAAAGAAAAAAGAAAATGAGCGTCTTTATCGAGGGACATTCTAGAATGTTGAAATCGGATTTAGGAGGAAATGGTTAGAATTGCTGTTTCACAGAGGAGCCTTTTGCTCAAGGGCCTGGTTCTGTGGAGCACAGCACTGATTGGCTCCACACACCCATCACTCTGGCTGTGTGTCAGGCCACTGTGAACATGAGCTGCTTCCCGATATACAAAAGGTGGAGCATGGGTTGCACAGAGACATGACTTTTGACTCAGCTCAGAGATCAAGTTTGTTCAGAGATTTCCAGTTACCAAAAATAATCTATCCAAGAGCTCCTTTTATGGGTTGAGGGGTAGTAACTGAACCAACACCCAGAACTCAGCCAGAGCTCCGAAGGTCCACCCTTGGGTCGTGCTTCTGCTGGAGAGGGAGAATAGTAGACCAACAGTGGGCAGCAAGTTCACATGCTTTCCCTCTGGTTAAACAACAACAAAGGAATAGGTATGTGGCAAGAGTGTCGGTTTAGTCATTGGAAATAAAAACAGCAGTAAGCTTTGGTACTTGCTTTAACTCTTATACATTTCTCAATTCATTTCTATATTTAGAAAATGATACTTTTCCAAATCCCACCACTTCTTCATGCCGCAGGGCCACTGCCTCCAATCACAAATGGCTCACCATCCTCTTGCCTGTTATATTCCCTAGGGCCTGCGCTCTGAGGGCCCAGAATCCATTATCTAGTTTATCTCTTTGGGCACTTGTCATTTTCTCCCTTGCATTGTTATTCTGTATACAGATCTCTTGTGTTTCCCATCAGACTGCAAACTCCCCAAGGTCAGAATAAGATAACCCTCAGTTCCACCATAGCACATGGAACCGTGCCTTGGCTGTGGGGTGTATCACAAATACTTCTTGAATGAACAAAGAAAAAGTAAGGGTAAATATATCTTGGGACTTCAAAAGCTAAAAAAGTTTTAAAAATAGTGAAAAGATCTCATATAACCATGTAAAAATAAAATTACAAATTTTATTGTAAGATGGAAATAATTAGGGGTGACTGGGTGGCTCAGTCTGTTAAGCATCCGACTTTGGCTCAGGTTATGATCTCACCGTTCCTGAATTCGAGCATCGGGCTCTGTGCTGACATCTCAGAGCCTGGAGCCTGTTTTGGATTCTGTGTCTCCCTCTCTGTCTCTGCCCCCTCCCCCACTCGTGCTCTGTCTTTCTCTCAAAAATAAATAAACCATTAAAAAAATTTTTTAAAGATGGAGATAATTATTTGGAGTGTAAGGAGGACTGCTCTTTTCCTTTAAATATGCCTGGCTAATTTGTGACTCCCTGAAGGAAATGGACCATATCTTTAAATCACTTCAAATGATTTAATCACTAATCATTAAATCATGAAATGATTTCAAATGACTAGGCTAATGCCTAGCACATTTTTGGTATAATTTTTTATTTTATTGTTTTTTTTAAGATGGAAACATCTTTACTTCTTTTGCTTATCAAAAAAGTGTCATATGCTCAATGTAAACTTTAAACGGTGTAGAAACAAAAGTAAAAAGTGAAAGGTCTACCAGAGTCTGTCTCCTAAAAGGTCATTTACTGATGTTTTCCATAGTTTTAATGCAATATGAATAATATATTTATACTATTTAATGTATTCTATCTGTAATCTGCTTTTATAAACATCAGAATGTCATATGGTCTCATTTGCATAGATATACATAAGTCTCCCTCATTCTGTAGCAGCTGCATAGTTCTCTTTATTACTATGATGGTTGGAACTCCAGGCGGGTTTCAATTTTTCCTAATACAAACCGTGCTTCAGTGAAATCCTTGCACATACATCTTCTTTGACACACGTATTTCTCTGGTTACTCCTAGACATGGGATTTATGGTTCCACAGGTATGAACACTTAACATTTTGATAGATACTGTCACATTTCCCTCCAAAAAGTATATTCCAATTTATATTCCCAACAAGAAATGAGAAGGCCTGTTGGGTTTACCTACCTTTTAAGTCTTTCTTGGGTATATTTGGGGAAACTTGCAGGCAACATGATTTTAAAATGATACTTTAGGTCAATAAAGTACTCTCTACTTTTCCAGGTATTTTTACATAGAATACATAGTCTCCTTTGACCTTCATAATAGTCTAGGATATAAGTAGGGAAGACTTTATTCCTGTTTTAGAATCTCAGCCAAAAAGACTTGCTCCAGGTTTCACTGTGAGTCAGTAGCAGTGCCAAAAGCAGAGCCCTTGAACAGTTTTTCTGAGTTTTTCTTTCCACAAGGTGAAAGGACAAAGCTTGAGAGGCAAAGAGGGCATGGCCATGTGGTGAAGAGCCTCCCAAGGGTTCTGCACATCTTGAATTTACGCCAAAGCGGAAAGAATTACCTGATTGGGGTGTTGAGTTTCTTTGGCTGAAATAAGCCCTCCCTTCTGACCAAGCCAAGCAGGGGAAGGAGGAGACAGGTGGTGTGGTGTGTTGGTGTTGGGCCTGTCATGGAGCCCTGGAGGATGGGAGGTGGGACTTTAAGCACAGTGAGCAGTGTTGCCATGAGCTCTCCTTCCACTCCTTTCACAGATGCATTCAATTTAGAGGATACCAGGGAATTCTCACCACTTTCTTGCTGGGGTCCTCTGAAATCCAGTGCTATTAATTCATTTGCAAACTACCCTACTGTTTCCATTATATAAGGTTTTAATATTTTTGGAAGTGTAGTTTACTGATCCTTGACAAAGAAAGAATATAAAGTGATCAGTGCTATTGTTAAATAGAAATTTTCATAGGCTGTTGAGAGAGGGGTAACTTTGATAGTCCAGAGCTACCTTACTTCTACATAGTAACTTAGGCAGGAAAGTTTCTTTTTACTGAGGTCAGAATGGAAACTTCCATATCTTAACATAGGCTAGCAGACAAGTCAAGGAGGAATACTTTGGAAAACACAGTTCTTTGTTCCATGAATACCTTTATGGACAAGGACTACTCTGTCTAATATTATAGCTTCTGGCTAGCCACACGAGGCTGTTGGCTGCTTAAAATGTGCCCAGTATGACTGAAGAGCTGATTTTTTTTTAAACTGTATTTGTTAAAGTTTCTTTATTTAGAGAGAGAGACAGAGACAGAGCATGAGCAGGGGAGGGGCAGAGAGAGAGAGGAAGAAAGAATCCCAAGCAGGCTCTGCACTATTAGTACCCGACAAGAGGCTGGATCTCACAAACCATTTGATCATGACTTGAGCTGAAATCAAGAGTTGGACACTTAACCAATGGAGCCACCCGGGTGCCCCCTGAATTTTTTATTTTATTTAATTTTAATATTTATAATTTTTTTAAGTTTATTTATTTTGAGGGAGTGAGAGAGAGCAGCATGACTGGGAGAGAGAGGGATAGAGAGAATCCTAAGCAGGCTCCACACTGTCAGCGCAGAGCCCAAAACCGGGCTTGGACTCACAAACTGTGAGATCATGACCTGAGCCAAAATCAAGAGTCAGATGCCTAACCAACAGAGCCACCCAAGTGCCCCTAATTTTAATATTTAAACCTAAAAACTGACAATTCAGTTATTGGAAAACGTTTAAGTAAGTTTCAAATGTTGGAATATGAAAATACTTTTTTGTTTTTTGGGTTTTTTTAATGTTTATTTATTTTGAGAGAGAGAGACAGAGAGCAAGCAGGGGAGGAGCAGAGAGGGAGACACAGAATCTGAAACAGGCTCCAAGCTTTGAGCTATCAGCACAGAGCCTATCTCAGGGCTCAAACTCACAGACACAAACGACTGAGCCATCCAAGCAACCCTATCTTGTTTTTGTTTGTTTGTTTGTTTGTTTGTTTGTTTGTTTTGAGAGAGCATGTGATGAAGGAGGCAAGAAGGGTAGAGGGAAAGAGAGAGAGAATCCTAAGCATGCTCCGTGCTCACTGGGAGCCCCATGCAGGGCTCAGTCCCAGAACCCTGGGGTCATGACTTGAGTTCAAATCAAGAGTCGGACATTCAACTGACTGAGCCACCGAGGCACCTCTGAAAATACTTTTTAGTGGTCAATTTTAGGAGATCTAAAAACCAATCAAGTGTTTCTGATGAAAAGTTAGCATCTGAATTGAGATATACTTTAAGTATGAGATAAACACTGACTTTTTAAGGCTTAGTATGAAAAAAAGTATAAAATAGCCCAATGATTTTTTATATTGATTATTGTTTAAAGGATAATATGTTGGATACAATTAACTCAATAAAATATAGTATTAAAATTAGTTTTACCTGTTTTGTATTTTTACATTAAGAGATTTTTTTTAATGTTTATTTATTTTTGAGAGAGAGAGAGAGACAGAGACAGAGTCCAAAGAGGGGAGGGACAGAGAGAGACAGAGACACAGAATCTGAAGCAGGCTCCAGGCTCCAAGCTGTCAGCACAGAGTCCGACACAGGGCTCAAACTCATGAACTGCAAGATCATGACCTGAGCTGAAGTTGGACACTTAACTGACTCAGCCACACAGGTGCCCCTATTTTCACATTTTTTTTTAACATGGGTACTTGAAAATAGGAAATTTCTTGGGCATTCGCTCATCCATTCATTCACCAAATGTTTATTAAGCACCTAATATGTGCCAACCACCAAGGAAGCTAATTAGCTACAGCACTGAAAAAGAGCTACACATTGGATGAAACTATACAAATATATATGCCATTCCATCTAAGTGTAACACTCCTTAAGATAAATACTAAAATCACTGTTGTTTTTTCCCTAGCTTCATGAATTTAACTTTCACTTCATTAGTTTACAGTCATTTTTGTTTTCTAATAGATGTATTTAAAGCTTTGATTTTCCCGTAAGTACTTCTTTTGCTGCATTCCAAAGAGTTGAATTTTCAAAACTGTTAGTTTTTTTTCATTAAGATTATTTCTTTTTTTTAGGTTTATTTATTTATTAAAGAGTACATGCATGCATGCAAGCATGAGTGGGGGGTGGGCAGAGAGAGAGAGAGAGAGAGACAAAGAAAATCCCAAGCAGATTCCATGCTGTCAACATGAAACCCAATGTGGCGCTTGATCTCAGGAACCTTGAGATCATGACCTGAGCGGAAATCAAGAGTAAGATGCTTAACAGACTGAGACATATAGGAACCCCTCAAAACTATTAGTTTTAAATGTTTTATAATTTCTCTTGAATTTCATCTTTAAATTATGAACTATTTGGAAGTATTCCATTTAGTTTCAAAATACATGGGAGAAATGGTTTGGATACCTTTTTATTGGTGATTTTTTTTAAGTTTATTTATTTATTTTGAGAGAGAGAGAGAGAGAGAGAGACTCCGGGGGGGGGGGGGGCAGAGAGAGAGAGAGAGAGAGAGAGAGGGAGAGAGAGAGAGAATCCCAAGTAGGTTCTGCACTGTCAATGCAGAGCCCGACAAAAGGCTCGAATTCATGAACCAGGAGATCATGACCTAAGCCAAAGTCAGATGCTTAACTGACTGAGCCACCCAGACACCCCTACTGGTGATTTCTAATAATCACTAATATTGCATTGTTTTCAGAGATGGTGGTCATTATGGTGTTGATTCATTCAAATGTATAGATACTTCCTTTGTGGCCTAGTGTGATCAGTGTGAAAATATTCCATTTGTGCTTGAAAAAACTGTATGTTGTTTATTTGATAGGTGCAGGAGCCTTTATGTTACTCACTAGAGTTAACCATTTTTAAATGGTTTGTTCAAATCTAGGGAGACTTAATTTTTATAACTGTTGGTCTGCTTGATCTGTTAGGTTCTGAGAGATACACTTTAAAATCTTCTGCTATACTGGGGTGCCTGGGTGGCTCAGTCAGGTAAGTGTATTGGGGCACCTGGGTGTCTCAGTCGGTTAAGTGTCTGACTTTGGCTCAGGTCATGATCTCACAGTTTGTGAGTTCGAGCCCCACGTTGTGCTCTGTGCTGACAGCTTGGAGCCTGCTTTGGATTCTGTGTCTCCCTCTCTGCCCCTCCCCCCACTCATGTTCTGTCTCTCTCTCTCTCTTTCTCTCTCTTAAAAATAAATAAACAGTAAAAAAAATTTTTTAAATCTCCTGCTATGGTTGTAGATTTGTCACTTTACTCCTGTAAATCCATCAATTTTAGCTTTGTATATTTTAAGACTATATTATTAAGTAGTTATGATTTCATAATTTTGTATCTTCTTGGTGTTTTTCTTTCTTCATTTACATAAAAAATTTTCACCTTAAATTCTGTTGTGTTTGATATTAGTATTACCAGAGAAGTCCTCCTTTAATTTGTATTTAATGATGTATCTTTTTCTATTCTCCACTTACTGATATCTTTTGCTTGAGATATGTCTCCTTTAAATGGAACTTATGGCATGGGCACCTGGGTATCTCAGTCAGTTAAGCGTCCAACTTCTGCTCAGGTCATGGTCTTGCAGTCAGTGAGTTGGAGCCCCACATCAGGCTCTGTGCTGACAACTCAGAGCCTGGAGCCTGTTTGGGATTCTGTGTCTCCGTCTCTCTCCGCTCCTCTCCCACTCATGCTCTGTCTCTATCTCTCAAAAATGAATAAATGTTTAAAAAAATAAATGGGAATTGTGGTAGATTGTCTTTTGTTTTTCCAATCGAAGACTCTTTCATCTGTTTACATTTATTGTGATTACTAAAATATTTGGATTTATTTCTAGTATCCATTTTTGTTGCTATTCTTATGTACTCTAATTCCCCTTCACTTCTCTTTCTCCTGTTCTATCATGCTAGATATTTTAAATTTGCCTTTCAGATCCACTGTCCATCCAACTCTATGCCCAGGAAGCTAACCTCAATGGACTAGCAACATACCTCCTTCCCCTTTGGCTTTTGGTTGGGTTGAAGCCACAGCAGGACATTGGAGGACAGGCAGAAAGGAAAGTTGGGCTATTGGTTCCACCAGCTCCCTTTCTGCAGGTCTGTGTTCCTCTGATGGATACCACAGCATATGTCAGGCAGCCTTCTCTAACACATACAGCTCTTGCTGGTTACCAGTAACTCTTCCTTTGCTTTGGTCCTTTAGATCTAACAGAACTGAAGATCCCCATTGTTGTAACACAGACTCTTTCACCTTTCCTTTTTGGTTTCTCACAACCCTTTGTAAATAATAAAGAAAAAGAAATCTTTGAACAAACTCTTTACAGTTACCCCTTTTAAGTATGCAGTCTGTTTCTGGCCAAATCCCTGACCCATATACCTACTTTCTAATGGATAGATTACATTTTCTTAAAGCTCTTTGTGGAAGAGAATACTAATTCATACAAGCCCTACTGATTGGCATGGACTTTTTCTCAAACATGTTATTTTCATGTTCTTTTTCTCTGGATATAGGAAAAGTAACAAACAAAAAAATATTTAGACTACTTTGTCGATGGATTGTAATATTTATCTCTAATTTCTTGTGACTACCAAAGCATATATCCAAACCCTTCCATAATACATGCCTGTGGGCCAACCCTCTGAGATACACAGAGGAGATTCAGGAAGGAATGGAGTGTAACTCACCATCCGTTAATCAATCAATAAATGTTTATCGAACATTTACATGAAAGGTCTTGCATTAGGTATTGGGAAGGAGGGCAACATGTTAAATGTTGGGAAAATAACTAAATCACCAGAACTCTTAGATGTATTTTCTCATTTTATCTCTCATTTCATTTATAAGGTAGAGATTATTGTTGCCTAATTGACAGATGAGATAACCAAGCCTCAAAGCAGTTCAAGCAACTTACCTGTTCTCTTACAACCACCATGGGACTGAGCCGGGCATTTTGCCCAGATCTCAATCTCAAGACCTATGCACCTGTGCACCTATTTCTGTGTCCATAAATATGATTTCAGTGTTCAGAGAGCTTTGTATCTGGGAGCAGATAAGATATAAACATATAAAAAAAGATGAACAGTGAGGTCATACTACAAGCACTGTCACAGGTAGCTTTTGTGGGCTGACATGGGTTGAGAAGGCTTTGTGGAGAAGGATGGGACAGAGCAAGTGGGAGGGAGAGGAGTCCAGTCCAGATGAGTGACAAGAGCATGGACCCAGGTAGGTTTCACTCCATTCTGACGCTGCTGTTAGGAACAAATAGGACACAGTATCCAACTTTTCAGACACCCTTGGCTAGTTTCCATTGTGTTTATGCATTTTCACCCCATTCCTTTTATCTGAAGCTGGGAAATGTTGAGGTGGAGAAATATGGTGTTGTTTGAAGTGATATCCCTTTTGTTCCCTCGGGCTGGGTTTCCAGCAAAGGGGTGGGAGAGGGCTGGAGTTACTGAGATCTCTGTCTAAGCAGAGACAAGAAGGGCAACATGGAATCAGGGTAGCGTACAGAGCATGTAAAGATCTGGTAACTCAACCAGCGTTTCTAGAATGCCAACAACATGCTAGCTTGTGGTGGGTAGATTGCAGTGGGTTGAGAAGTAGGTTAGAAGCAAGGCAAGTGACAGTTGAGTGTCCAACTTCGGCTCAGGTCTTGATCTCACAGCTCATAGGTTCAAACCCCACGTTGGGCTCTGTGCTGACAGCTCAGAACCTGGAGCCTGCTTTGGATTCTGTGTCTCCCTCTCTCTCTGCCCCTCCCCTACTCATGCTCTGTCCTTCTAAAATGAATAAATGTTAAAAAAATTTTTTTAAAAAGCAAGGCAGGTGATGCACTTTTGAAGTAGAGGGGCAAGAGGGACAGAGAGGGGGCATTGGTTGGCAGGATGGAAGGACCCCCGAGCCATCATTCCCTGTCCCTACCTCACATGGTCCCAGGAAGGGAACCACAAGTGAGCTCTGAGCTGACACCGGCCCCAACTGTGGCAAAAAGCAACCCCAGGAAGTGGAGCACTGTGGTGAACACACAAGACGGTGAATCAGGAGAGCTCTGCTCATTTCCTTTTTCCTCCAGGCTTGTTACACCCTCTTAGGTCAAATCACATCACCACCTTAGTCCTGGAATTCCCACTCAAAGGGGAAGTGGTATACTCCTGACCATGTTTCTGCCCAGCGAAGGCACTCACATGCCTGCAGACCACAGGCAAAGGCCCTTGGGTGGCACCTAGTTCCTCCTGTTTCCCCCAACAGCATCTGGGGTGGGAATTGCATGAGGTGAGGAGATGGGCACAGGAATAAGGCTACATGTCACATGCTTCTAAAGTTCCAACTCAATACAAAACACATATATCCCAAGTAATACACCTTAGCCATAGACAAAAATTTTAAATACGTCTTTAAAAAGCTAAGACCGTTGCGTCCAAGATTCGCTACCCAGATACAACCACTGCAAATATTTTGGTGAATAGCTTTGGAAAGAATGCCTTCCTTTTTACAAGACATATTTTCTCAAATGTCTATGGGTAAAGTTTAACACACACGCATTTATTTAAATATAAATATTAACCATGTGCCCCTCTCTCTAAAACCTCCCTCAGTTTTCACTCTGCATCACTGGTTCTTGGGCGGGAAAGGGACTAAGGAGGAAAGAAGAGAACCATTTGCATTCGGGCCCCACAGAAGTTCTGGAAGAAGCTGCTTTCCCAGTGCCAGTGAGAAGTAAAGAAATAGTGGGAGACTAAGAAATCTGGCTCCCTCTCTTACCCTCTGTTGGCCTAGCCCTGGCGAGAGGGGGGAATTTAGGTGGAGGCAGAGGTTAACACAAAACCAAACAACAGGACAAATGTGAGGGAGCTGGATTACCTCCTTCCAATCAAAGACCCCCTCAGATGGCTCTCAGTTGGAAGGAAAGTAGGTAAGCTAACACAGAGTTCAATCTACCAATTCACAAGTCAAGTGTGATTGACAAATACAAATATATTTCCTGAATGGTCCCCAAAGTACATTGCTTTTGAAAAGGGTTGTCACTCCAAAGAATCCTTAACTGGCTAAGTATTCAGAAATGTAAGGTAATATATTTGGTCATTGCATCTTCCTGGGCTAACCCAGTGTTTCAAAATTTCTGGCTCCATCACATAAGCAATATGGGCTGAATGTGGAGACAAAGGAAGTGCCTCAGGGAAATCAAAGATGAAAAGATCTATTTTCTTCAAAGGGCTCATTGTCTACTGTGGATATGGAAGAAATGCACAAATATCAGCCACACAAGGCACAAGACAGGCACAGACTCTGAGCCAGACTATTGCATTTGAACCCTGGTCCACCACCATGCGAGGACCATGTACAACACATGGTCCCTCCAAGCTCCCTAGGGCATAGTGATAGAACCTGCCTCTGGGGGTATGGGAGGTTTAAAGGATAAAAGCACACAAGCCCTTGGCAAGGACAAGTGTGCAGTAAGTGCTTACCACAGCTCCTGAACATGTGAGGCTGACCAGAAAGAAGTGACCAGACCCAGGAAACACTTCTTGCAAGAGATAGGCCTTAATCTTTGGAGAGGTTCTGATGGCACAGATGGAAAGGGTAGGATTCAGAAGCACAAGGCTTGGAGATTGAGGTCTATGGAGAACAGTCTGAAGAGAGTGACTAGAACGTTTGCCTCAAGCTTTGTGTCAGACAGGCATGAGTAGGAGTCAAGTCAGGAAATCAGGGACTAAAATGCTGGCCTGAAAAGTCTGTGCCCAGTTTGGTAGGAAATGAGGAAATACCAAAGGCTTTGAGCAGAGGATGCCAGGTGCAGATGTCGTTGAGTAGGAGTTATCAGGCAGATAGAGTGGGATGGGGAAGACGTGATGGATGTGGGGTCTCAGGAGGCCAGCGTGGAAATCCAGGGCATCAGTGGGGATGGAGTGCAGAGTGATGTGGGAGGGATAATGCAGGGGGCAGGGCCAGCTTTAAGGGTAAGCGACTTTCACAGTCACATAAGATTATGCTCTGAGGTACCCTGTGCTTGTTTTAATGCTCTGCTGTCACTGTCTTGAAACTCTTGAGTTTTGAAAACAAAGAGCCCCACAAATTGTGAACTAGGTCTCACAAATTACATAGCTGTTCTCGAGAGAGGAGTATATAGGATGGGCAAAATATTTGGGCATGGAGTGAAGCAGAAGAAAGGAGTCATTCAAAGAGTTGTGGGGAATTTTGGCCAACAAATGAGGGTTAAGGAGTGAGAATGGTGTTTGTGGAGAGAACACATTGTGGGATGCACCAGCTGTCACGGGGAGGTGTCGGAAAACTTGTTGGGAATTTGGTCTCAGAGCTCAGAAAACAACTTTGAGATTAGTTACTTGAAAATCATACCCTCTCATTAACCTTTTTTTTCAAACACTAAAGGATTGTCCTACTTTATTTTAATGAGATACATTATTTTTTTAATTAAAAAATTAATAAAAGCATTCATTGAATAGTGAGAAGCTTTAGAAATGGGTGTAGGAAAGAAGCATTAAGAAAGGTCAAGGGGCTGGTCACCTGGGTGGCTCGGTCGGTTAAGCGTCTGGTTTTGGCTGAGGTCATGACCTCACGGTTCATGAGTTTGAGCCCCACATCAGGCTCTGTGCTGACAACGAGGAGACTGCTTTGGATTCTCTCTCTCCCTTTCTGCCCCTACCCTGCTCGTGTGTGCTCTCGCTCTCAAAATAAATAAATAAACATTAAAAAAAAGTCAAGAACCTCATCTGGAATTCTATTGCTGTGGGCTAAATTGTGTTCCTCCCTAGCATTCATGTGTTGAAGTCTTCACCCCCCAATATGTCAGAATGTGACTATTTGGAGTTAGGGCCTTTATAGAGGCAATTGAGTTAAAATGAGGTCATCAGGGTGGGACCTAATCCAATAACACTGGTGTCCTTCTGAGAAGAGGAGATTTGGACACAGAAAAACAGAGGAGGGAACATGTGAGGACACAGGGAGAAGATGGCCATGTCCAAGGAAAGAAGGAGGCCTGGGGAGAAATCATCACTGGTGACATCTCATTCTCAGACTCTACCCTCTGAGACAGTGAGAAAATACATTTCTGTTGTTTGAGACCTCCAGTCTGTAGTACCTTGTTACAGCAGCCCTGGCAAACATAACTGTCTTCCTTGAGAAGAACAAGAAGTCGAAAAATCCTTGGAGACAAGCTAGAAGTGGTCAGGGATTTGGAGGGAGAGCCGCAAGTGAAGCCATAAAAGCGAAGAATAGCTCAAGGATGAGGAGTGGTTGCTAGTTGCCAGCAGGCCTTACAGAAAGGTGCTGGATTTTAGTATAAGGAAGTCACCAATGACCTTTGAAGGGTATCATTCACGCAGCAGGGGAAAACCAGTTACAGTCAGTTTGGGGGAGTGTGACCTGATGGTCTACGGGCAGAGAATCCAGAGAATCCTTAATTTCGGAAAGTTTCAGTATGAAAGGTAGGGGATGAGATAGGCAGTAGCTTGACAGGAAACCAGAATCAAGGGAGGGATTTGTTCAGGGTGAGATTTAGGGAGCCCTGGACAAGCATGGCTATAGAAACCCCCAAGAGGGGGACCCAACACAGCATGTTGTACCCAATTTACATTTGTTCAGTGAGTGAGAAGGAAACTCACAGGGACCAGGGGAAGGGCACAAAGCCCAGTTGGGCAGCTGACCCACACACAGCACTGGCTTGGCACGGTATCTGGAGGAAGGAGAAGGAAGGGATCTTTGTGCTGCTCCCTAATTCTGGCAGCCCCTGAACTGTGCCTCTCCGTTTAGCTCCACCAGGTTCCTGTAAGGAGCTTGAGGCCTGGTTTCCCCTTACTTCTGTCCCTTTGGAATTCCCCTTGCAGATTTGTAGGGACGGGACTGTCCTCCCAGTGGCTGGCACACAGGCGTGTGAGAATCTGTTCCCCCAGGACTTTCCAGCGGCAGAGCAGAGAGGGTCCTGTTGCAAAGCAGACAGTGAGACTGACTTGCAGACCTTTGGGATCCTCAGTGTGCAGAGGGTACACAGAGCTGCTTCCTGGGCCCAGTCCCCAGCAGTTGTTTTGTTTCCTTGGGAATTGGTGCTGAATCTCCAGGAAGCCACAACCTCAGCCCCAGGACCCCACTTCCCTTTGGCCAGAAGTTTACAAACTTTTAAAGAAAGTACTAGACCCATCTTTCAAACAACATCTTAGAGAAATCCCTAAAATATCAGGGGGATAACAGAACATTTTATTAGTATACATCTCCATTATAACTTCAGACTTCTTGTAATTGCATATGGTGAAGCCAGCCAAGGAGAATTACAGGTTGTTTTAATAAATGGAAAAAATAGAAATTGTGGTTAAGGGGGCACCTAGCTGGCTCAGTCAGTGGCATGTGCGTGGAGTGAACTTACAGCCCCTTGATCTCAGGGTTGTAAATTCAAGTCCCATATTGGGTGTAGAGATTACTTAAAAATTAAATATTAAGGGGCGCCTGGGTGGCTCAGTCAGTTGAGCATCTGACTTCGGCTCAGGTCATGATCTCACGGCTCGTGGGTTCGAGCCCCGCGTCAGGCTCTGTGCTGACAGCTCGGAGCCTGGAGCCTGCTTTGGATTCTGTGTCTTTCTCTCTCTCTGCCCCTAACCCACTCACATCCTGTCTCTGTCTCTCTAAAAAATAAATAAACATTAAAAAAAATTTTTAATTAAATATTAAAAAAAAAATCATGGTTATGGAAACCATTGCAACCTGATAAAGCTTCAGACTTTAGTTTATTTCTGGTATCTGCTTTGGTCACATTGTAAAGAAATTCCTAATTCACACAGATAAATGGCTATAAACTGTTAATAGTTTTAAAAGGAACCAGCCTTGGGGCGCCTGGGTGGCTCAGTCGGTTAAGCGTCCGACTTCAGCTCAGGTCACGATCTCACGGTCCATGAGTTCGAGCTCCGCGTCAGACTCTGGGCTGATGGCTCAGAGCCTGGAGCCTGCTTCAGATTCTGTGTCTCCCTCTCTCTCTGCCGCCCCCTCCCCTCCCGTTCATGCTCTGTCTCTCTCTGTCTCTCTCTGTCTCAAAAATAAATAAATGTCAAAAAAATTAAAAAAAAAAAAAAGGAACCAGCCTTATAACCTGAGATTTAACCAGAAAATGGCAGAAGATTTATTCAGAGTCTTTACAAAAATGATTTATCCTTGTAACACACTTAGCCTGTTGATCTGCAGTATGTCATGTGTTTGTAAGTAACATATTTGAATCTATTATGTGAAGTATGAAAAATAATTTAACAATCTTTTAAAAATAAAATTTGAATCAAATATTTGTGGAAACCTAAATAGAGCTTTCTGAGATATAGATGGAAGTCCAGTACCCTAAGAACCACATAGAACCCCAACCCCATTACCAACCAACAAATGTTTACTGAATGCCTACTCTGTGACAGATTCTGTACTGAGCAGGAGATACAGAAAAAAAAAAAAAAAACCCACATCATCCCTACCCACAAGGGCACTGGGCTGGAAGATGAGATAGACTCAGAGAAATTCCATCAAGTGTAGGATGTTCAGGAAGTTCAGGAGACAGGCACTTGTTGGACCTGGGGAAGTGAATAAGAATAAAGGTACTTTGCAAGGATGGAGAGCAGGCTTCTAGAGGCTGTACACTCTATGCTGGGGATAATCAGGAATTGGGCAAAGATGGGCAAAGAAAAGTCCCTTAGAAGTAATGCCAGGAGACCTCATGTGAGGAAGTGAACTAGCACAGAGTATGTGCTGGTCTCAAGCTGTATGAGATGGCTATATGACATGGTGGGAGTGGAGGAGACAGCCTCAGAAGGCCGAGTTGCCAGGTCATGTCATGGAACAGGGCTTCAGGGTAATAAAGAGGTACCTTTGCTCTAACCTACAAGTAATGGACAGCTGTTGAGGGGTTTAAGCAGAAAGGTGCTGTAGTCAAATCTGCATTTTTAAAAGAGCCCTTCTATGGAATGATCCCATTTATGGAGGCAGGGAGACAACTTCAGAGATTAAGAGTGATGGAGGCTGAGCCAGGGTGTGGCAGTGAGGAACAGAGAGAAGCAGGTGGCCTTGAGTAATATTTAAGAGGCAGAATTGACAGGACTTGGTGATTGATTGGTTGGGGGAGCAGGGTAGGTGTCACAGATGAAAGAGAGGGAGGAGTCAAGGAAGCCCCTCTACAAAAGTGTCCAGCTCAGGTGGCTGACTATAGAGTAAGAATGTGAGCCCAGGTCCTCTGCTTCCACAGCCCTTCAGACTGATAGTATGAGAGGAAGCCTGGTCAGATCAGTCGTCTGGTTGAGAATCATCATCATGGACGTAAATCCAAAGGAAGAGTCCAAAGCCATTCTAAGCCCAGGTGAGAGGGTCGATCATTCTTGGAAGTTTTGCTTATAATTTGCTGAGAATGAATGAGCAGAGTAATCAGTGTGTAATTCATTGGTTGATGAGATTAGCCCCACCAAAGCTGGTTTCTACAAAGAATACAGTTGCAGAATCTAGTTGCTTTCTTTTTAAACTACAAAATCCACATAAGAATCACATCAATACGGAAGCAAACATGTTTTCCTCTGGGTTCTGTTCATGGGTCACTAATATATTTTCCAGATAGATCACAATTGCAAGAGCCACACTGGGGAAAATACTGAATGTATGAACTTAAAAGCAAGGAAAAATAACAAAAGTGAATCTGCCTTAGTATGACTGCATTCCTATGCATTTCTCAGAACTTGGTTATATTTGTTGGTAAAGTGGCAATCACAGTGGGAAAATAAAAATACTACATAATCAGATTGCTAAAGGGTTGGAAGGGGAATGGGTGGGAGAGTTTATGTGGTTTTTAAAATAGGAAGTTCTACCCTAAAGTGTGTCATTTCTGAAGTGAAGGAAGTTCCGATAGGCTATTAGAAGAGCCTGCACAATAGCATTTTGATGTTTTCCACACATTATATTTCATGACAGTAAACACACGGCTTTTCACCAAATCACACAGTGTTATTTGGATACAAAGTGACTAGCACATATTCTAAGGTTGGCTGCTCTGGGATTTTATGAAGCCAAAGAGAAACTACTGTTTAGCCTTGTGAAAGACATGATTGGTTGCATTATCAATATATATTTTTTTCATTTAAAATGCAGGCTTTTTCAGGAGCGCTTGGGTGACTCAGTTGGTTAAGCACCCGATTCTTGATTTTGGCTCAGGTCATGATCTCACAGTTCACGAGTATGAGCCTCTCATCAGGCACCACACTGACAGTGTGAAGCCTGCTTGGGATTCTCTCTCAGCCCCTTTCTCTCTGTCTCTCTCTCTCTCTCTCTCAAAATAAAGAAATAAACTTTAAAAAGTGTAGGTTTTCAAAATTTTAAGGAGACTCTGAAATTGTGAGGGCAATGGCAACAAAGAAATGTTGGTTATTAACATTATGGGAAGGAAGCATGGTTTGAATGATGATGAAGGACTGGTTAAGAAGAGGAACTCTCAAGGTCATACAAAATCACTGAGATACTCCCTATTCAGACCGTCTACTTACTGGGTCATAACTGAAACAGGCCCATATTAGTCCCCAGGCAAGAAGCTCAGCTGACGTGGAAATGCCACCCTGCACAAACATCTGCAGCAGTGCAGGCTGTCCGAGCTGATTTCACCATATGTGGCTCCAGTGTACTCTAGCTTTGACGTTCCTAACACCACCCAGGGGGGAGGGGAAGACCTGAATGACCCAGTGTCCCTGTGTATGGATCCTGATCTCAGAAGCTTCTCTGAACCCTCCCAGAGCTTGGGAACTCCCTCAGAAGGTGACAAAGCAATTCTTCAGGGAGGTAGGGGAGGGAGGAAAAAGAGTCAAGACTGCATCATTATTTTTACCAAATGCTTAAGAGGATACTGGCCCATACTTTGTGTTTGCATTCAGAGCTAATGTTTTTGTTACTAAAGGTGAAGTTTGGCTATTGCAAATTATCTGATATTGTATCGTTGCTCTCTAAAGAGGAGCCTGCAAAAAGTGGGGGAGGGTGTTCCTGTGTATGATGATAAAGACCATGGACTCTGGGTTTGAATCCTGAGACTCACTGGCTTTGTGACTTGGGCAGGTCATTTACCCTCTGGGTGCCTTGGTTCCTTCTCTGAAGAATGGGGGAGAGTAATGGACAGGGTCCTTGTGAGGCCTAAGTAAGTCAGCACTTGTAAAGGCTGTGCAATAGATCACTTGGAAAGCGTGGATATCCAGTTCAACACACATCTCTGTGTCAGGCACTGGCTGACGGGGCTGGAGATGACCCTCCCAGAGAGTCCAACTTGGGAGCCAAGGAAGGCTACCCACATGTCAAAATCCTCTTCTGTCTTCAGCCAATGACTGGGTGTTCCTTCTCCACCCCCTCTGATTCCTTTTCAAGCTTAACTCCTCAGCTGTTCTCTTGAGGAATTCCTCAAGGCTTGCTCCAAGGCCCTCCTCTGTCTCTGTCTTCTATTCTTATCGGCTATCTTATCCACAAGCATTATGTCCATTGCCAGCCACACATACTGTGTACTGGGTTCCAGACACAGGTATCAGTTGCATACTTGGAGGGACCTCCCAGATGCCTCAAAGGTACCACAAACTCAGTAAGTGAGAAGCCCAGCTCATACCTTTTTTTTTAAGAGAGCATGTGTGAGAGCAGAAGAGGGGAGAGAGAGAGAATGAGAGAGAGAGAGAGAGAGAGAGAGAGAATCTTAAGCAGGCTCCATGCTGAGGGTGGAGCCCCATGTGGAGCTCAATAACACAGTCCTGTGATCATGACCCGAGATGAAATTAAGAGTCGGATACTTAATTGACTGAGCCACCCAGGCACTCCAAGAAGCCCAACTCATACCTTTTATAAGCACAACTGCCCCTTTTCTAGGGCAACCCAGTTCAGTGATTGACATAATCATCCATGAAGACCTAAAAGGGGTCTTCACTTTCCCTATCCAGTTAGTTCTGCTTTTTAAACCTCGTTAGTTCTGCTTTTTAAACATCTCTTGAATAAATCTGCTCACTTCTTTCCATCTCTACCAGGATGACTCTGGGCCAATTTTCTTGCTCAGCTATTGCCTTCTAACATTGAGCACAAAATATGGTTTGGGGAAATGCTTAACATGTATGCTGAGAAATTCGTTAGTTTCTTATAATGTTAAGCGCTATGAAGAAAAACATAGCAGGGAACATGGCTAGAGAGTCACCCAAGAGGGTGGTTGGGGGAGGCCTTTCTGAGGAGGTGTTATTTGAGGATCTTGAGGAAGAGGATTTCAGGACTGTCTCAGATTTACATGTCTTGAGATAGGAACAAGCTTGAAAGGTTAAGAGGCTGGAGGTGATCACAAGCTGGAGGTAGGAGGGAGAATGGGGAGATGAAGTGGGGAGGTCTGCAGAGGCCAGATCCTGTGTGGTTTTGGAGACTGTGGGCGGGAGTTCAAATGTGATTCCAAATGCAGCGGGAAGCCAGGGGTGACCTAAGCAGATCCATCAGCTCTCAGGGGAGTTGGTTGCTCATACCAATTGCTCCAGCCCCATTGGTTCTGCGTCTGATAGAGTAGGGACACATAGAACACTCTATGTTCATAAGATAATTGATGGCTCCTGAAATCCAGTTTATTTTCTACAATCAAGGGTGTCCTCCAGGGCTGGTTGGCACAGTGATTGTGTCACCACCCACACAGATCTGCAGACCAGGAACATAGGGGCATCTTGACTTTCCTCTTCCCCAGCACTTTGTCACCAACTCCTGTTCGCTCTACCACCTAAGCATCTCTCAAATCTGTTCACCTCACATTCTTAGGTAGGAAGTAACAAGTTAAACCTCCCCGTACTGGCTTCAGCAACACTGCTATCTGTGACCCCTCAATCCAGGGTCTAGTTATTCAGAACCTGAAAGGTGGCCAGACCTGGCTCTATCAGAGATTTATGTTCATCCTTCTGGAAGGTGTGGTTTGGTGAGCATGTGTAGGAAACCTGGACCTATGGCTTATGGCTCTTTATACATCAGCCAATCGTCTATTGTTTCTGGGTTTGCTTAAGCTTATTTGTAAAATAGGTGTAATGATATTTGCTTTATTTCTTTCCTGTTGGGATAAAATATGTAGCTTTTAGGACGAGAAACACCACATCCATGATTCAGTGTGAAGTGTTGTTATGACTGAGGCCAGGATTCCAGCAGGAGCCTAAGGCTCACTCTTGGGGTGGGGAGGGGATGCCAGCTGCAAGGCAGTGGTTTTCCTGCCTGACTCTAGAGCACCTGCAGCCTCTTACAGGGCCTGAGCTGTTGCCCTGCTGGTTAAGGTTGGTGAGGCGTCTCCAGGCCCAGTGGAAACCTGTCTGTGCACAGCTGAACCGCATGGCACCAGGATCTCAAAGCATCATTGTGTCGCCTGCCATTTATTTCCAAAGATAATCTTGTATTTTCCCCTGAAATCCAAGTTTGTCGTCACCACTTGCAGTAGAAATGAAACACTGTCTTGGAGCCACCAACTCATGGCCCACACAGAGAGCCCGGGGAAGTGACTGCCTGAAGCCACCCTAAATCCTAGGCCTGATAGAGTAGGGACACATAGAACACTCTATGTTCATAAGATAATTGATGGCTCCTGAAATCCAGTTTGTTATTTTCTACAATCAAGGGTGTCCTCCTCAGGCCTCACTTTGACAATTTAGCCAAGTCACCAAAGTGCCTACAATGATGGGTTTGGTGGACAAGTGAAAATATTCTAAGATAAAAACAACTATAGAAGCTTTTCTCTTGGTAACCAGAGTGGATGTGCACAGAGTGGAGCCAAGTAGAAGAGGGAAAACTGCTCCATGCACAGCCCTCTCCTGCCCTTGATCCTGCCTCTTGGCTCTCACCCATTCCCTTTGGACCACACTGATCTCTTCCATGCACTCTTCTGCTCCACACTGACACTGGCACAGTGTTCTCACTTGTTCTCTTTTGCATTGTCAAGAAGAACAAACTGTCCATCTTCTGACTTTCCTCCAAGTCACATTCTAGCCCATTTAAACAAATGAGCTCTCTGTGATGCGTTCTAGACCTTTTGTCTAAACCGAGGCACTTGGGGGCCAAGAGGGAACACATATCATTTCAGTATTTGCTCAGTGTTGCCAGGACTTTTACCTATGAAGTCCCATAGTCCCTAGCACCCAAGGAAGGGTGTGGCAATCACCCCCTCCCCCTTGCAGAACTTCATTGAGAATTTGGGCAGCATCCCCAGGATGACCCAGAGTCAAGATGCAAACCTGCTTTCTCAGGGAAGAGTTAAGCTAGTGATTTTGTTTACGAAGAATCTTGGCTTTTTGCCCTTGTTTTAAACTTGTACCCCATTGAGATGAGATGGTTCAGTTACGCTTTCTTGGCAGCACTTAGCCACTCAGCTTATACTATCTGCTACTTCCCTGGGCATGCCCTATTCCTTGCTCAAGAATTGTTAGCCTGTATCCTGTTTCAATAAGATAAGTTACCTTATTATCTCTGATCCAAATTCCCTGTGGCCAGCTGCTCAACTCTCTGTGATAATGCGAACAATACTTACTTCTGTTCTCAGTTGCTGATCTTTTTTTAAAAAACTTTTTTCATGAAAACAAGAGTCCGTTTTCACAGGTGGGGAGCTGTGGCCTTTTTCTTCTAAGGTCTGCATCTGCCAGCAGAAGGACAAGACTGACAATGCTGTCGGGAGCTCAGGGGCCGGTGCTGTTCCAAAGACCTCCCTGAAGCATTCAGGCAAATGAGGAGGAGTCCTGGGCACTGTGTAAAAACTCATGCAGCTGGCTCTTTATAATAGCCCCAGATTGGAAGCTACCCAAATGCCCATCAACTGTAGAATGGGTAAATAAATTGTGGTGTATTCACACAATGGAATACCCGCCAACAAAGAGAATGAACTATAACTACATGCAGCAATATGGATGAATCTCACAGACAAGACATGGTGTGAAAGCACCCAGACACAAAAGAGAACATACTGTATGATTCCATTTATAGAAAGTACAAAAACAGGCAGAACTCATCTATGATGTTAGAATTAGGATACTGGTTACCCCTGGCAGTGAGAGAATAGGATTTCTGGGGGCAGCTTATATTCTGTGTTGTGTTTTTTTTTTTTTTTTTTTTCATCTGAGCTCTGGTAAAACAAGAGTGTTCAGTTTGCGAAAATTCATTCAGCTGGACACCTGTGATATGAGCATTTTTCGGTATGGATATTATCTCCAATGAAAAAAAAATTTTTAAGCGAAACAGTGGGAGCCAGCTTTGTCCAGATACCTTCTGATGGCTCTGTTTCTCAGTTCTGTTTAACTGGTGACAATGCATAGACGTTTCTTCTGAGACAGAGTGATCCCTTGAGAAAAAACAGGTAGCCATCTATGACTTATCTTTTTTTTTTTAAATGGTAGACTCACATAGGAGTCACACCTTAATTATCCTGTGAATGTAACCTGACAGTCTTATTCTTTAGTTGAACTAAGTTTACGAACTCAAAAGAGCATTATACCTTTTTGCCTGATTGCTGGCACAACAGGGTTGATCTTAGGTTCTTTTTTCTTGTGATTAGATTTTGAATTTTTTTTACATGTTTTTATTTTTATTTTTATTTTTGAGACAGAGAGAGACAGAGCATGAGCAGGGGAGGGGCAGAGAGAAAGGGAGACCCAGAATCCGAAGCAGGCTCCAGGCTTCGAGCTGTCAGCACAGAGCCTGACGCCGGGCTCAAACTCACAGACTGTGAGATCGTGACCTGAACTGAAGTCGGACACTCAACCAACTGAACCACCCAGGCGCCCCTAGATTTTGAATTTTGAATTATAGAAATGCAGGTTTTCCTGGGGAAAATGAGAGAGAAAAAAAAGATGGAGATCCTGCACTGAAGTCTTCTTTAAATATTCATAATAATTCTTGATAAAACGTGTTATTTTAAAAACAGAAAAGGATCTTTTGGTGTCCTCTAGGAGTAGCTTATTGGCAGCAGCTTTGAGTGAAGAACAGATCAGAAGAAGTCGCTAAAACCCTTTCACCCTGCTAACCACCTCTAACAATATCACATTAGGTCTCTGAAATGAAGTTCCATTATTCCTGGATAGTGTTGTAGTACTTTTTAGGTGACTGGATGAAAAGTTAAACCCTTGATTTTGTGGTTTTAAAATAAAGTTTTGCTGAAATATAACATTTATTCAAGACATGCAGGGTGAGTCACTGCAATTGTTGCTAGCAAGGAACTTGTCATTTTAGATCTAGTATTGATGGTATTTTATTTAATTGATATATTCTAATGTGCCTGCACATTTTTTCTCAACACAGCTCAGAGTCCTAATAAGGAGACATTTTCTCTTCAGAACCCATCCTCTAGGGCTGCAGAGACACAGTTCACATTTACAGGAAGACAGTTTCAAATGGCTCTCGCAAGAGCCAAATTCGGTTTGCCTTTTGTTGTTTCCATGTTTCCAAGCTCCTGGGCCTGAGTTAAGACCTACCTTTAAAAAAAACTACATCTCTTCCTTTGGTGCAACATTAACTCCTTGAAACATACTCCTCTCAAAGCTGTAACAGGCTTACCTTAAAAAGCCCATGTCCTTGGCCTTTCTCCAGCTCTCTTGTCAATTACAGGCTGTCTTTCAGAAACAACTATTTGGAAGGGTGGGTTCTAAAGTGTTAATCATTAACTCCAGAGCTTCTTGATGAAGAAAGAAACAAAGACTACAGGCTTAGATCACCACGAACCTCAGTGAAACTTCTGGAACCATGACCAACCTGGAAATCTGAGTATCAGCATCAGACCCAGAAGAGAAGAGAAACGGGAAGCAAGGACAAAACAAACAACTGGACTTCACAGAGCAGCAGCGTAGGCATGATTGGTTACATCCAGAGATGTGGCTCAGCTCCTTTCAATCCTTTCTAGCAAACAATGCGTACTTGGGCCCAAACTCCAAGAGGCCTCCATGTTGTCTACATTTATTTCAAGATTTGCCTTCTCTTAGAAAGAACAGTATAAATTCCTAGGTAACTCTCAGTGCCTCACCAGTGATTTTTCCACCAGTCTGAGAGAAAATGGCAGTGTCTGGAAAAATAGTATATGGAAAAGGGCCTCTGACAGGAACAGTAAAACCCTTCATTTAAAAAAAAATTATTTATTTTTTAATTTACATCCAAGTTAGTATATAGTGCAACAAGCTTAATGCCCCTTACCCATTTAGCCCATCCCCCCCCACAACCCCTCCAGCAACCCTGTCTGTTCTCTATATTCAAGAGTCTCTTGTGTTTTGTCCCCCTCCCTGTTTTGATATTATTTTTGTTTCCCTTCCCATATGTTCATCTGTTTTGTATCTTAACGTCCTCATATGAGTGAAGTCATATGATATTTGTCTTTTCTGACTAATTTCGCTTAACATAATACCCTCTAGTTGCATCCACGTAGTTGTGAATGGCAAGATTTCATTCTTTTTGATTGCCGAGTAATACTCCATTGTATATATATGTCACATCTTCTTTATCCATTCCTCATTGATGGGTATTTGAACTCATTCCAGCATTGATAACGCTGCTATAAACATTGGGGTGCATGTGCCCCTTTGAAACAGCATCCCTGAAGCCCTTGGATAAATACCTAGTAGTGCAATTGCTGGGTTGTAGGGTAGTTCTATTTTTAATTTTTTGAGGAGCTCCAAACTGTTTTCCAGACTGCCTGCACCAGTTTGCATTCCCACCAGCAGTGCAAAAGACATCCTCTTTCTCCGCATCCTCACTAACATCTGTTTCCTGAGTTGTTAATGTTAGCCATTGTGACAGGTGTGAGGTGGTATCTCACTGTGGTTTTGATTTGTATTTCCCTGATGATGAGTGATGTTGACCTTTTTTTCATGTGTCAGTTGGCCATCTGGATGTCTTCTTTGGAGAAGTGTCTATTCATGTCTTTTGCCCATTTCTCCACTGGATTATTTGTTTTTTGGGTGTTGAGTTTGATAAGTTCTTTATATATTTTGGATACTAACTATCTGATATGTCGTTTGCAAATATCTTCTCCCATTCCATCAGTTGCCTTTTAGTTTTGCTGATTATTTCCTTCGCTGTGCAGAAGCTTTTTATTCTGATGAGGTCCCAATAGTTCATTTTTGCAGTTGTTTCCCTTGCCTCTGGAGACATGTTGAGTAAGAAGTTGCTGCGGCCAAGGTCAAAGAGGTTTTTGCCTGCTTTCTCCTCGAGGATTTTCCTGTCTTACATTGAGGTCTTTCATCCATTTTGAGTTTATTTTTGTGTATGGTGTAAGAAAGTGGTCCAGGTTCATTGTTCTGCATGTCACTGTCCAGTTTTCCCAGCACTTACTTGCTGAAGAGACTGCCTTTATTCCATTGGATATTCTTTCCTGCTTTCTCAAAGATTAGTTGGCCATATGTTTGTGGGTCCATTTCTGGGTTCTCTATTCTGTTCCATTGATCTATGTGTCTGTTCTTGTGCCAGTACCATACTGTCTTGATGATTACAGCTTTATAATACAACTTGAAGTCTGAGAATCTGATGCCTCCTGCTTCGGTTTTCTTTTTCAAGATTGCTTTGGCTATTTGGGGTCTTTACTGGTTCCATACAAATTTAAGATTGTTTGTTCTAGCTCTGTGAATAATGCTGGTGTTATTTTGATAGGGATTGCATTGAATATGTAGATTGCTTTGGGTAGTATTGACATCTTAACAATATTTGTGCTTCCTGTCCAGGAGCATGGAATCTTTTTCCATTTTTTGGTGTCTTCTTCAATGTCTTTCATAAGCTTTCTACGGTTTTCACTGTATAGATTTTCCACCTCTTTGGTTAGATTTATTCCTAGGTATTTTCTGGATTTGGGTGCAATTATAAATGGGATCAATTCCTTGATTTCTTTTTCTGTTGCTTCATTATCGATGTATAGGAATGCAACCGATTTCTGTGCATTGATTTTATATCCTGCAACTTTGCTGAATTCATGGATCAGTTCTAGCAGGTTTTTGCTGGAATCTTTTGGGTTTTCCATGTAGAGTATCATGTCATATGCAAAGAGTGAAAGTTTGATTTCCTGTAGGCCCGTTTGGATGCCTTTTATTTCTTTGTGTTGTCTGTTTGCTGAGACTAAGACTTCCAATACTCCAATACTATGTTGAATAACAATGGCAAGAGTGGACATCCCTGTCTACTTCCTGACCTTAGGGGGAAAGCTCTTAGTTTTTCCCCATTGAGGATGATATTAACGTTGGGTCTTTCATATATGGCTTTTATGATCTTGTGGTATGATCCTTCTATCCCTACTTTCTTGAGGGTTTTTATCAAGAAAGGATGCTGTATTTTGTCAAATGCTTTCTCTGCATCTATTAAGAAGATCATGTGGCTTTGTCCTTTCTTTTATTGATGTAATGAATCACATTGATTGTTTTGTGAATATTGAACCAGCCCTACATCACAGTTATAAATCCCACTTGGTCATGGTGAATAATTTTTTTAATGTATTGTTGGATCCAGTTGGCTAGTATCTTGTTGAGGATTTTTGCATCCATATTCATCAGGGAAATTGGTCTATAGTTCTCCTTTTCAGTGGGGTGTTTGTCTGGTTTTGGAATCAAGGTAATGCTGGGTTCATAGAAAGGGTTTGGAAGTTTTTCTTCCATTTCCATTTTTTGGAACAGCTTCAAGAGAATGGGTGTTAACTTTTCCTTAAATGTTTGGTAAAATTCCCCTGGAAAGCCATCTGAGCCTGGACTCTTTTTGGGGGGGAGATTTTTTATTATGAATTTGATTTCTTTACTGGTTATGGGTCTGTTCAAATTTTCTATTTCTTCCTGTTCCAGTTTTGGTAGTTTATATGTTTCTAGGAATTTGTCCATTTCTTCCAGATTGCCCATTTTATTGGCATATAATTGCTCATAATATTCTCTTATTATTGTTTTTATTTCTGCTGTGTTGCTTGTGATCTCTCCTCTTTCATTCTTGATTTTATTTATTTAGGTCCTTTCCTTTTCTTTTTCTTTTTTTTTTTTTTTCTCCAACTGGCTAGTGGTTTATCAATTCTGTTAATTTTTTCAAAGAACGAGCTTCTGGTTCCATTGATCTGTTCTACTGTTTTGTTTTTTGTTTTGGGGTTTTTTTTTTGTTTTTTTTTTTTTGTTTTTTTTTGGTTTCGATAGCATTGATTTCAGCTCTAATTTTTATTACTTCCTGTTTTCTGCTGGTTTTGGGTTTTACTTTCTGTTCTTTTTCCAGCTCTTTAAAGTGCAAGTCTAGGTTATGTATCTGAGACCTTTCTTCTTTCTTTAGGAAGGCCTGGATTGCTATATACTTCCCTCTTATGACTGCCTTTGCTGTGTCCCAGAGGTTTTGGACTGTGGTGTTACCATTTTCATTGGCTTCCATGTTCTTTTTAATTTCCTCTTTAACTTCTTGGTGAGCCCATTCCTTCTTTAGTAGGATGTTCTTAATCTCCAAGTATTTGTTATCTTTCCAGATTTTTTCTTGTGGTTGATTTTGAGTTTCACAATGTTGTGCTTTGAAAATATGCACAGTATGATCGCGATCTTTTGTACTTGTCAAGGGCTGATTTGTGTCCCAGTATGTGATCTATTCTGAAGAACGTTCCATGTGCACTGGAGAAGAATGTATATTCTGCTGCTTTAGGATGAAATGTTCTGAATGTATCTGTTAAGTCCATCTGGTCCAGTGTGTCATTCAAAGCCATTGTTTCCTTGTTGATTTTCTGTTTAGATGATCTGTCCATTGCAGTAAGTGGGGTGTTGAAGTCCCTTACTACTATGGTATTATTATCAATGAGTTTCTTTATGTTTGGGATTAGTTGATTTATATATTGGGTGTTGCCACATTTGGAGCATAAATGTTTACAATTATTAGGTCTTCTTGATGGATAGACCCCTTAATTATGACCTAATGCCCTTCTTCATCTCTTGTTACAGTCTTTATTTTAAAGTCTAGATTGTCTGATATAAGTATGGCTACTCTGGCTTTCTTTTATCAACCATTAGCATGATAGATGGTTCTCCATCCCCTCACTTTCAATCTGAAGGTGTCTTTAGATCTAAAGTGGGTCTCTTATAAAGAGTATATAGGTGGATCTTGTTTTCTCATCCTTTCTGTTACCCTATGTCTTTTGATTGGAGGATTTAGTCCATTGAAGTTCAGAGTGAGTACTGAAACATGAATTTATTGCCATTCTGTTTCTTGTAGAGTTGGAGTTTCTGGTGGTATTCTCGGGTCCTTTCTAGAGTTTGTTACTTTTGGTCTTTTTTCCCCTGTCTTTTCTCCCCTCAGAGAGTCCCCCTTAAAATTTCTTGCAGGGCTGGTTTAGTAGTCATGAACTCCTTTAATTTTTGTTTGTCAGGGAAACTTTTAATATTTCCTATTTTGAATGACAGTCTTGATGGATATAGAATTCTTGGCTGCATATTTTTCTGATGTAGCACATTGAATATATCCTGCCACTCCTTTCTGGACTGCCCAGTTTCTGTGGAAAGGTGTGCTGCAAACCTGATCTGTCTTCCCTTCCAGGTTAAGGACTGTTTTTCCCTTCCTGCTTTCATGATTCTTTCCTTCCCTGAGTATTTTGTAAATTTGACCATGATATGCCTTGTTGATGGTCGTTTTTTGTTGAATCTAATGGGAGTCCTCTGTGCTTCTTGGATTTTGATGTCTGTGTCTTTCCCTAGGTTAGGAAAGTTTTCTGCTATGATTTGCTCACATAACCCTTCTACCCCTTTTTCTCTCCCTTCATTCTGGGGCCCCTATGATTCTGATGTTATTCCTTTTTAATGAGTCACTGATTTCTCTAATTCTTAAATTGTGCTCTTTTGCCTTAGTTTCCCTCTTCTGCTTCATTGTTCTCCATAAGTTTGTCCTCTATATCGCTGATTCTCTGCTCGGCCTCATCCATCCTTGCACCATGGCATCCATTCGAGATTGCAGCTCAATTATAGCATTTTTTATTTCATCCTGACTAGCTTTTTCTTCTTTTATCACCACAGAGAGGGATTCTAATCTATTTTCGTCCCCTATTAGTATTCTTATTATTGTGATTCTATATTCTGGTTCAAACATCTTGGTTGTCTGTGTTGATTAAGTCCCTGGCTGTCGTTTCTGCCTGCTCTTTCTTTTGGCATGAATTCCTTCGTTTTGTCATTTTGAAGGAAGAAAGGAATTGATAAAGTAAAAAATATATAATTAAAAAATTAAAAACAACACAAAAAAAATCAAAGGATGCTAGATCCTATGTGTTTTTTGGTCTGGTTGTTGAAAGGAGCTTGATAGATTAGAGAAAAAAGGGAAAAAGAAAAGAAAAGAAAAATAATAAAAGAAGAAAAAAGAAACTGTTTGAAATATTGAAAAAAAAATAATACCGTTAAATAGAATAAAATGAAATGATGGAAGTAAAATAGAATTTGAAAAATTCACAAAAGTAAAAAAATATAGCAGAAAAATAAAGAAAAATATTTTCAATAAAAATGGAAAATAAAAATAATTTTTTCTCTTTCTGTATTCAAGAATAAGAAAAGGAAAGAATAAGAAAAAAATTAAATAGGTGGACCAGCAAACAGACCGAAATATGATTGAAATTACATTGGTTTCCCCTAGAAGTCAAACTGTGAAGCACTTTATAGTCCTTAAACTAAGCAGGTGAAGAGACTTGTGGTGTTCCTCCTCAAGAGCCCAGTTGGCCCATTTGGGCGGGGCTTGGTGTAATGGCTGTGTTCTCCAGTAGGTGGAACTGCTTAGCTAACTGGCATGGATTGTTCTGGCTCATGTAGACGTTTATGCGCATGTGCGGGAGGCATGAAAATGGTGTCACCTAGCTACCCAGTCTGTAGTATCAAAACTCTGTGCTCTCCCCAACCAGCAATCCCACACCTCTCCTTTGTCTCACACTTCCATCCACTCCCCGCTTTTACACTGTCCGTGACCAAGCCATCAAGCTGCCAGGCGGCACCTCCCTCCTGAGTTCCATCTCAAATGGGGCTGTTTCCCAACCCCTCAGTTATGAGGGACTGTGGCTTTGACCTGTTCCAACCCTCTGTGGCAGAGTCTCACTGAGCACAGGCTGGGTGCCTCCCTGCCCCCAGAAACGTTCACAGGACCATGCTGCTGCTGATGCCCAGAGACTGAGGCTTGGTGCCAGCCCACCCCACAAAAAGTTCACGTGATCATGTAGCAGCAGCATTTCAGGGGTTATGGAAAATCACAACACACATCTGGCACCAGGCTTCCCCCTTAACATCCTTGTTCCAGCACCAGTGAATGCGGTTGTTCTCCAGTGTCCACTGGGACCTTTGCCTGTGGGGTGGCCTCACAGCCTCTACCAAATGGCCTCCCATATGGGGAACTGCCTCTCTCAGTATGACAGCCCAAGGACCCTTCAGACCTCGCTGTCTGCTGTTGGGGATTCGCCCTTCCCACCAGAGCTCTGCCAAGTATTGAGCTGCAACGTTTCAGACTCAGCACTCCCCCATTTATAGAGTTTTAATGGAACTTAAACCCTCTCCTCTCTTCTTTCTCCCTTTTTTGTTCAGTTCCTTGCATACTTTTTCTTTTGTCTCCAGCTGCTTTTGTGTCTAGGGGATGCTTTCCCATACTCTCCTCCACCCTGTCTCCATCCTCTCTCCATCCTGTCTCCATAAGCAAAAGCAGCTCCCTGCCCTCTGCCACTTCTCTTTCCCCCAGTTCACCTCTCTGTGCCACATACCTGCTGAGTTCTGTGGTTCAGGTTGTGCAGATTGTTGTGTTAATCCTCAAATATGTTTTCTCGGTGTGCAAGATGGTTTAGTGTTGATATGGCTGCATTTCAGGGATGAGAGACACAAAAAAAATTGTGTGCTGTTCCGCCATCTTGGCCCCCTCATGGTAAAACCCTTCATAATGATCTACAAATTTCTGGGTCTCAACATCACTGAGAACTCAGACTTGAGAAAATGTAGTTTCTGTATTTTCCTATGTTACTCTAATAGGAATAAACTGCTGATCACTCTGAAAGTTGGGCTTATGGGAAATATTGGCTGTGTTGACACTGGGATAGTAGGTACGGGGTTCTGACAGTGCATATTTGGCACCTTTGACAGAAGGGACCTGTGCCACACTCGGGAGTCATTCCAATGGCGATTGCCACAGGCTGGCTCAGGAGCCATAGGTGAGGCCTGTCCACACACCAGGATCTGGACCTGAGTGAGACCGGGGCCTCTGTGACTGTTCCATGAGGGAGCAATTGGCTAAAGATGAGAGGCCCAGTTTGGAGTCCTGGTATATAGGCAGGAGTTCTTAATAGTTTGGGGAGACCAAGTATAATTATAGGCAAATGGGCATGGAATAAGAGGCTGGTTCCTCACTTTGGCTGCACATTAGAGTCAACTGGTATTTAGGTTAATAGTGTTGCATAATAAATCCACCCAAACTTAATCATATAAAACAGCTACCATTTTACTACATCCATGAAGTCTGTGGATCAGAATCTGGGTAGAGCTCAGCCGGTAGTTCTTTGGCTCCTGTGGCAGTTCTTTCAGGTGGTGGTTGTGCTGGTTTGGAGAACCCAAGATGGTTTCACCCCCTATGTATTGTCTTAGTGGGGATGACTCGGCCTTTTGGCCTGAGTGCCTACACGTGGCTTCCCTAGCACAGTAGTCTCAGGGTTGCTGAACTTCATCAGAGTCCTAACAAAGCTGAGAGAAATGCATGGCCTTTATGATATAGCCTTCGAAGTCACATAGTCTTACCTTTGCCACACTTTATTAATTGAAGCACACATGCCTACCCAGACAAAAGGAGAGGGAAATTAGACTCCATCTTTATTTTATTTTTTATTTTTGGATTTTATTAGGTCTTTTAATTCCAGAGTAGTTAACATTCAGTGTTATGTTAGCTTCAGATGTACAATATAGTGATTCAACACTTTTATACATCACCCAGTGCTCATCACAAGTGCATTCCTTCATCTCCATCACCTGTTTCACCCATCCCTCCATCCATCTCCCCGCGGTAACCATCTATTTGTTCTCTATAGTTAAGAGTCTGTTTCTTGGTTTGTCTCTCTCTCTCTCTCTCTTCCTTTGTTCATTTGTTTTGTTTCTTAATTTCCACATGTGAATGTAATCAGATTGTATTTGTCTTTCTTTGACTGACTTATTTCCCTTAGCTTAATACTCTCTAGCTCCATCCATGTTTTTGCAATGGCAAGATTTCATTCTTTTTTATGGCTGAATAATATTTCATAGTGTGTGTGTGTGTGTGTGTGTGTGTGTGTCACACCTTTTTTTATCCATTCATCTATCAGTGGACACTTGGGTTGCTGCCATAGTTTGGCTATTGTAAATAATGCTGTTATAAACATAGAAGTGAATATATCCTCTCCAATTAGCATTTTTGTATTTGTTGGGTGCATAGCCAGTAACGCAATTACTGGATTGTAGGATAGTTCTATTTAAAATTTTTGAGGAATTTTCATACTGTTTTCCACAGTGGTTGCACCAGTTTGCATTCCCACCAACAGTGAACAAGCGTTCCTTTTTCTCCACATCCTCATCAACACCTGTTGTTTCTTGTGTTGTTGATTTTAGCCATTCTGACAGGTATGAGGTGATATCTCACTGTAGTTTCGATTTGCATTTCCCTGATGATGAGTGATGTTGAGCATCTTTTCATGTGTCTGTTGGCTGTCTGGATGTCTTCTTTGGATAAATGTCTATTCATGTCTTCTGCCCATTTTTAAATTGGATTATTGTGGGGGAATATTGAGTTACATAAGTTCTTTATATATTTTGGATACTAACCCTTTATCAGATATGTCATTTGCAAATATCTTCTATTCAGTAGGTTATCTTTTAGTTTTATTGATTGTTTCCTTCACTGTGCAGAGATTTTTATTTTGATATCATCTCAATAGCTTATTTTTGCTTTTTTTCCCCTTGCTGCAGGAGACATATCTAGAAAAATATTGCTGTGGCCGATGTCAGAGAATTACTGCTTGTGCTCTCTTCTAGGATTTTTATGGTTTCAGATCTCACAGTTAGGTCTTTATTCTATTTTGAATTTATTTTTGTGTATGGTATAAGGAAGTTGTCCAGTTTCATTCTTCTGTATGTAGCTGTCCAGTTTTCCTAATATCATTTGTTGAAGAGACTGTCTTTTTCCCATTGCATACTCTTGCCTCTTTTGTTGAAGATTAATTGACCACATATTAGTGGGTTTGTTTCTGGGCTTTGTATCCTGTTCTGTTGATCTATGTGTCTATTTTTGTGACAGTACCATACTTTTGTGATTACTGCAGCTTTGCAGTATAACTTGAAATCTGTAATTGTGATACCTCCAGCTTTGTTTTTTCTTTTTCAAGATTGTTTTGGCTATCCGGGATCTTTTGTGGCTCCATACAAGTTTTAGAATTATTTGGTCTAGTTCTGTGGAAAATGTTGTTGGTATTTTGATAAGGATTGCATTAAATCTGTAGATTGCTTTGGTTAGTATGGACATTTTAATAACATTTGTTCTTCTAATCCATGAGTATAGAATATCTTTCCATTTGTTTGTATCATCTTCAATTTCTTTCATCAATATTTTATAGTTTTCAGAATACAGGTCTTTCACTTTCTTAGTTAAGTTTATTCCTAGGTACTTTATTATCTTTGGTGCAATTGTAAATGTGGTTGTTTTTTAATTTCTCTTTCTGTTGCTTCATTGTTAGTGTGTAGAAGTGCAACAGATTTCTGTACACCAGTTTTGTATTTTATAACCTTACTGAATTCATTTATCAGATCTAGTAGCTTTTTGTGGAGTCTTTAGAGTTTTCTATATAGAGTATCATGTCATCTGCAAATAGTGAATGTTTTACTTCTTCCTTACCAATGTGGATTCCTTTTATTCATTTTTCTTGTCTTATTGCTGTGGCTAGGACTTCTACTCCTGTTGATTAAAAGTGGTGAGAGTGGAATCCTTGTCTTGTTCCTGATATTAGGGGGAAAGCTCTTAGTTTTTCACCATTGAGTATGTTATAGACTCTATCTTTAAAGGAGTGCATTGTGGGGTGCCTGGGTGGCTCAGTTGGTTAAGTGTCCAACTTCAGCTCAGGTCATGGTCTCATAGTTCGTGGGTTTGAGCCTCACATCAGGTTCTGTGCAGACAGCTCAGAGCCTGGAGCCTACTTTGGATTCTGTGTCTCCCTCTCTTTCTGCCCTCCCTCTCCTCTAAAATGAATGAACATTAAAAACATTTTAATAAGGGGCGCCTGGGTGGCTCAGTCGGTTGGGCGTCCGACTTCAGCTCAGGTCACGATCTCGCGGTCCGTGAGTTCGAGCCCTGCATCGGGCTCTGGGCTGATGGCTCAGAGCCTGGAGCCTGCTTCCGATTCTGTGTCTCCCTCTCTCTCTGCCCCTCCCCCATTCATGCTCTGTCTCTCTCTGTCTCAAAAATAAATAAAACGTTAAAAAAAAATTTTTAAAAAACATTTTAATAAAAAAAATAAAGGAATGCATCGTGGAGAATACATTGTGGAAGAGCATGAGGGTTAGGTGGTACCACCAAGGCACCACCTTTAGAAATACAGTCAGCTATAACTGGGAAGCTTATTAAATAATGTCGAGGTTCATTCTGTTTCATGTGGTCTAGGGTGATAGTTCCCTACCTGGCAGACACTAGATTACCTGGAAGCTTTTAAAAATACTTATGCCTAGGTCACACCTCCAAACAAGCAAATCAGAGTCTCTGGTAATGTGTGTTATCCATTTGTAGGCCAGCAAGCCAAGTTCCAAAACCATTAGAAAGTAAGGTCCAGGAAACTGGTATTATTCCTCTCTCTCTCTCTCTCGGTGTTTCCAATGTGCATCCAGGATTGAGAACAATTGGGATAGAGCTTATGAACCTAGTCCATGAGTAGCTATGCAGTAGGACTGGAGGTGGTTCTCTCTAAGCTTAGATGTTTTTATGCTGCTTGTATTTGCTCTATCTTCTTGTATTTTCTTAGTCTCTCTTACTAGTTAGTGTTGGAAGTGATATTTTTTAGTTGGGCTGTGTCAGTAATCCCGGGGCCACAGAGAGAAAGGATTATATTGGCACTGGGGCTAGAGGCATGATTGGGTTTGGGCACAGTGGACAATGAGAACAGAGTGAGGGACAAAGGCCAGATCTAAGCCATCCTGGTCAGCTGCTTCTCTGTGTCTGAGAGACTTCTCCATGGACTCTCTAAAGAAAGGCTGGATAGGAGCTGGTTTAGTTTTGGAGACAGGTGGCTGTCTTGCTTACTTTTTTGCACTAGGGTAAACTAACAACATGTATGAATATGTATGGTAAATAACCTAGTAGAAACCTAAAGTATTGTGAGGTCTGAAGGCAGGCACAAGACTCATAATATCTGTCTGCAGTTTGAGGAACCAGCTGTAAATTTCCTATGCTGACTATTCCCAGAGAAGACCCTTTCAGAAACTTGCAGGGCATCTACTGCAGCTTTTAATATGAATTCTGGTGGTTCAATTACTTATGGTCACCAGTGATCTTTTTTTTTATGTTTATTTTTGAGAGAGAGAGAGAGAGAGAGAGAGAGAGAGTGTAGGGGAGGGACATAGGGAGGGAGACAGAATCTAAAGCAGTCTGCATGCTGTCAGCACAGAGCCTGACATGGGGCTTGAACCTACAAACTATGAGATCACACTTGAGCCAAAGTTGGATGCTCAACTCACTGAGCCACCCAGGTACCCCTAGGAATCTTTTTTTAAGTTTATTTGTTTGTTTTGAGAGAGAGAGAGAGAGAGAGAGAGAGAGAGAACGTGCACACACATCAGGCAGGGGCAGACAGAAAGAGAGAGAATCCCAAGCAGATTCCATGCTGTCAAGGCAGAGCCTGATGCAGGGCTTGATCCCACTAACTACACCATGAGATCATGACCTCAGCTAAAATCAAGAGTTGGATGCTTAACTGACTGGTTAAGTAGGTGGCTTCCCCCTACACCACCAGGGATCCTTAAGGTAAATAGTATGGCTTTTGACTATGAATTCCTTTATAAGTTACTCCAGGAAATGTGTGTTTTTGACTGCTAAGTGAAATAAATATCCATCTTTGCTGCAAAACCCAAGATCTCACACATAGTAGGTGCTAAATAAATATTTGCTTCATAAGCAAATGGATAAATGAAATAGTAAATAATTCCACTCTTTTCCTGATAGCTTTTTAAAGATACAATGAATCAATTTTTTAAAGGGATAAAAAAGTTGAAACTTAAAAAAACTAAATTATTTGTTCTAAAAGCCCAGAGGAAAGATAGGAGCCACTAGAAGGGCCTGCCTACCTGGCTTAACTAACTGATGCATCCATCAAAGCAGTTGGAGGAACTAGAGTTGGAAAGGGTTCAAGGATAACGCTGGCTTTGTTGTTGTGTTTGTTTTTAATGCATGGCCATAGCATTTGCTCTTGACATCTCAAGTGCGGGGATGTGAATCTGGGATTATCTCCCAGCCACTCTTGGCTTCTTGTGAGTAATACCCTCACATCTCATTAGATGCACCTGCTACCATCTGGACCCGATCGACCTTGATCCTGAGCAGGCAGGAGGGGGTAGGTGAGCAGAAGGAGGTATATGATGACACTCTAGAAAGAAGCTGGCTTGCCTGTCCCCCAAGAGCAAAGGGGTTAAGAGCTTTGGCTTAAGTTACAAGTGACCTGGATTTGGGTCCCAGCTCCACTATTTACTGTGTCATTCTTGACACGTTACTCAACCTCTCTGTACCCCAGTTTCCTCATTCATTAAATGGGGGTCACTAAAGTTTATTTCAAGGGTTACTCTGGGGACTAAATGGGGCGAAGGATGCAAGCACTTAGCCTGTACCTGGCACACAGTAAAGCCTCAGGAAATGTTAATTAAAAAAAAAAAAATCCAGGGTGCCTGGACGGCTTAGTTGGTTAAGCATCTGACTTTGAATCAGGTAATAATTTCAGGGTCCATGAGTTTGAGCCCCGCAACAGGCTCTGTGCTGACATCTCAGAGCCTGTTTGGGATTCTGTGTCTCCCTCTCTCTCTGCCCCTCCCCACCCTCTCAAAAGTAAATAAACATTAAAAATTTTATTTAAAAAAAACCCAAAACCTCAGTGCTGCCCACTGTGCTCCCCTCTGGTCTATACTTTCTTTGATGCTTTAGGGTTTCCTAATGTGGAAACAAGTAGTTCAAGAGTCATTGGAGTTTGAGGTTGGAGGAAGTCTTCAGGATCAGTCTGTTCCCCAACACACCTGACTTAGAACCCCCTTTTCTGCATCCCTGGTGGATGGCCATTTACCCCTACTAGAACTCATCTAGGAAAGGGGAGATAAACACTTTGTGAAGCACCCCTTTTTGTTGTCCTCACTTCCGGAAAGGTTTTTCCATGCATTGAGCTGAAATCTATGTCTTTTATAACTTCTATGTATAATTTTAAGCTTCATCCCCTTTCCATTCCGTTCTCTTTTCCACATGACAGTCCAAAATTTTTGACACAGCTCTTTTCCCTTTGAATATCTTTTATAAGCCAGCCTAATGTAATACTAGATTAATGTTTCATGTGTTTACTTTTTTTTTCTTCCTGGCACCTCTCCGAGGAACCAACTCTCCAAATTCTTAGTGGCTCAGATGAGGCCAAGCACCCCCACCTCAATTCTGAGTCCCAGAGGTGGGCATGTGGCCCAGAGTACTCTACCATCCTGACTACAGTGATTGGTTTAGAAATTATCAGATGACCCACGCTGGACCATTCAGGGGTCTCCACTAGAATTTTGCTGTAACTCTGGGAAAAGACAGATTTTCTTTTCTTTGGCGTTACTACCTCTATGGCTGGTAAATGTGTGGCCATCTTTGCCAACACATTAGGAGTTCTTGCCTAAGAATGGATCCAAACACAGGAAAGCAAAGTCTCCAGTTAGCATGAGGTAATACTTCCTGATGACTAAATTTGAACCCAGGATCAAACTGTACTTGAAACCATCATGTCTTGAATATCCCAGTTTTCTAGACCTAAATCTACACCCTCCCTTCTTCTGTTTTAAGCTAGTTTCAGTTGGTTTTCTGTCACCTGCAACCAAAAGTGACTTATCCAGACAGGAAGTTCTTGCTGTAGGACTCATAGAAATAACGTTGGTATTCTATCCTGGCTGCCCTTTCATGGATACCCAATACTTTGTCATTGTTGGCATATTAAAAAGGCTATTCATGCTTCATATTCCTTGAACCTCAGAGGCAAAGGCACTTGCCAGAACCTCCTAAACCTTTCTTCCAAACTATCTAAGTGAGCTAATCTGGGTCAGGGTATATCTCAACCAAATGTGCAGCAGAATCAACAACCCAGAAATGCCCTGTTTGCTGACTAGGCCAGAGTAAGTAAAGCATATGTCAAAGGATAGTGTT
The DNA here is from genome assembly GCF_018350195.1 of Panthera tigris. NCBI lineage: Eukaryota > Metazoa > Chordata > Mammalia > Carnivora > Felidae > Panthera > Panthera tigris. Next base: position 58,096,865 of record NC_056662.1, read on the forward strand.
GTCTTAGGCTTAGAGAGACAGGCACCAAAAGTTGTAGCAGAAAGCCAGAGAACCCCACTGTCTCAGGGAGGGGAGGACCAGGAGAACTATTTCTTCCCTCTAACCTTTGGCCCACAGGCTTCCTGCAGAACTGAAACTTTGAAGAAATTCTCAGAGGAGGGATCTGGTTTTCTTCTTCTTCATCTTTTTGTTTTAAGTAGGCTCCACACCCAACATGGGACTTGAACTCATGACCCTGAGATCAAGAGTCACATGCTTTACTGACTGAGCCAGCCAGGTGCCCCAAGACACCTGGTTTTCTAAATTTTTATTTTATATAGAGAAAAAATTTTAAAGCATGGAATGGAAAGTATAACAAAGTTTCTATATGAGTAAACACATAGTTCTCAAAAGAACTAACTCTCCAAATTCTTGGTGGCTTAGATGCGGCCAGCTGCCCTCCATATACTCACTATATTAGTTTTCTTGGGCCACCATAACAAAGAGCCACAGACTGGGTGACTTAAACAACAATTTATTTCTTCATCATTCTTGAGGCCAGAAGTCTAAGAGCAAGGTGTCAGCGGGGTTGGTTTCTTCTGAGGCTGGCCTCCTTGGCTTGCAGATGGCTGTTCCTCTGTCTGTGATGACTGTTTGCTAATCTCCTCTTCTAATAAGGACCCCAGTCATATTGGAATAAGACCTACCCCACTGACCTCATTTAACTTTAATTGTTTCTGTAAGAACCCTATCTCTAAATACAGTCACATTCTGAGGTACTAAGGGTTAAGACTTCACAATATGAATTTTGGAGGACACAGTTCAGCCCATAACACTCACCAACAGTAATCTCTGGATGCTCCAGCCATCAACTATGCAATGTTTAGGAAATTCAGAATCTTGATCATTCCTATGTTTTTTTTAAGCAATGAGATGAACAGGCTGTTTTTATCAATCATGCAGAAACTCACTGCTTCCTCAGAATAGATCCAAAGCAAAGGAACATAAAGACCTGGCTGCAAAAGCAGCCCCAAATGTATCTGCTGAGAGAAAGAGAGGGGCCAATTTTCCTGCAGCAGACTAGGCTCACCTTAGTTGAGAATCCAGTAGAAGGCTAGACCTCATCCTTTCCCAGGTCAGCACTCCTGCACCTCAGGGAACAGAGTGGACAAGGGACTCTGGCAAAAACAAGAGGTTCACCTAAATCACTCTTCCTTGTTAAAGAGTGCCAGGGAGCCAGTTGTAGGAGTTCAGTTTTAAGCACATTTGAAAAGCACTAAGGTGGAAGAATGAGGAAAGAAAAGGCATGGGTCCTGTCTTTGAATTTTGCAACAAGTTGCAGATTTGCAACAAGTTTGCAACAAGTTACAGACTCTCCAGATAAAAAAATACATTATTAAATAATATACAACACCAGTGATGTAACACAATAGATTACTTTTGCTTGAAAAATTACAATTGAGAATGGCATTGGAGTGAAGGACAATTTAAATCATGTTTTAAATGTGTCACAGGAGGTGCCATTTAAAACAATCTTATAATGGACCTTTATTTTTTAAATCAACTAATTGTCAACATTTTGTTGGTTAAAGACATTCTAATTTTCATGTTAAAACAACGTTGTCTAACAGAGCAGGAGGAAAAGAAATAACTAAACTGTGTTAGGTCTAAGCTGGCCCTTGTTTGTTTCTCTTCTTTTCCTTATTCAGGAAACACCCAGCATATTTTTGTTTTGTCCTTCCAATAGTGAGAGGTCATTTCCACCTTGGGACTTTGCCCTTTTGGTACCCTCTGCATCTTCATATCTTCTGGTGGCTTACCCATTTCATCATTTGGGTCTCAGCTCAAATGCCACACATCCTGAAAATGGCTTCCCCACACCGCACTCAAGTCCTAATTACTCCCTATGCCAGTGACTCTCCAAGTATGAATTCTCCAGCAATAGCAGCCTCACCTGGGAGCTTGTTAGAAATGCAAATTCCCAGTCCCCACTCCAGACCTACTGGATGAGGAACTCTGAGAGTGTGGCCCAGCAATGTGTGATTCAAAAAGCCACCCAGGTGAGCTCATGCACACTCAAATTTGAAAACCACTGCTCTGCCCAATTCCTTGAAGCATTTTCTCCACAGCTCCCATCTCAGAAATTATCTGGTTTATTTGTTCATTTCTTGCCTATGTACCCTTACTAGAATCGAAGAATCATAATGAATGTGGAAACCTCTTTTGCCTTCATCATTGCTATCTGCCATTGAACAGTGTGTGGCTCAATAAATATTGGTTGGATAAATGAGTGAATGATTAGATGGAGAGACAATATGAGTGGAGACTCTAGAGTTGGAAAGTGTGGGCTGAACCCTTACTCTGCTATGTGCCAATTGTGTGGCTAAGTCATTTGTGCTTCCTAAAACTGTTTCCTCCTCTGTAAAATGGGGATAGAAATAGCACCTATCTGAAGGTTGCCCAAAGATAAAATGAGATAATCTATGCTAAATGCTTCATATGTGCATAATAAACACCTATCATCATCATCATCATCATCATCATCATCATCATCATCATTTTATTGGCTAGTACCCTCCTTCCTAAGGTAACCAGAACAAAGGAGCTCCAAGGGGATGAGAGGTTCAAGGAAAAATTTGAAGGGGGAGAGGGAGAAGCTGGACAGATGTGTCAAAGGAAGTTATTTATAGGCAATGGGAAAGGGTGGACCATGTTCTTGGGAGCTCCAGGACTGATGGGAACAAAGAAGCAGAATATTTGGTAAATGAAGCCTGATGAATATGGAGAGAGAGCTAGCTCTCAGAAGCCCATAGCTCTAAGGATCAGAAACTGGATCCTGAGCATGAGAGGGAGGCTCTGGAAAGTTCTGGCAGGTGCATGGCCCCAGAACTGCTTGCTGTCTCCTACATGAATGTGTCTTCTGAATAAACACAAGGCTCACTTATATCTTCCTCAGATTACTTGCCGTTTAGAGCAGCAAAGAGACCTCTCTCCCACCCCCTTAGTATTTTGCCTCACTCAAGAAGAGAGGTTTCTGCTCAGGGCTGACTTTATTTAAAGATGCCTTTAAAACTGTTGTTCTCCATGGCAACTAGAGAAGTAGATGAGTGAAGAGCTTCTCCAGAATCCCCAGGTTTCTCCACATCTTCAAATTTGTTTCAATTACTGAAGAAAAATGGCATGGTACAAACAACAACTCATTTTTCTCTCTAAATTCCAAGGCCTGATGCAATATGTTTTCAGCAAGTACTGTGGTAATGTGTCCTAATTTAATAAAACTCTGCAGAACGCAAAAATATGGACATCCAAAAAGAGTGACTGCTTATAGTATTGAAAATTTCTTTCTTTTTTTAAAAAGGATTTGGAGCAGTGCACTACACCTGTAAAAAGTTAGATTTCCCTGGCTTGTGCATTTAAAATGCATTTTACAAAAACTCAACTTAGAATTATAGGGAATATGTTGCCTCCAAAACGAGGCCACCCAGCAGGAGGTTCAATAGGAATGGTTTTAATCCCAGGCTTGCTTGGTGGAAGGGTTCTGCATGTCCCCATGGCAACAGAAGGCAGGGTGGAGTGGTAGTGGGGGTCCCTTTTGCTCTCTCTAGAGTTCCTCTCCAATCCCAGCTCTCTCTGGAGTTGGGGGTTTTTGGTGATGAGGTCAGTCAGAACCAGTATCCCTGAATCCTATGAGATTTGTTTTGGGGAGGACTCTACTAACATATAGAATAAACTCTTCCTTTGATCATCTTTGAAGTTTTTCTGGATGCTGCTTAACTCTGTGGATTAATAGTATGGTTTAACATAAAAGAATAGCCTGCTCCAGAGTGCCGGCAGCAGATTGTCCCAGAGATCCACAAGCTAGACCTTGCTAATGGAAGGCCAGAGACAGACCAGATTCTGTCCTTTCTGTTCCAGCCAGCTGAATCTGTGACAGCCACCTTTACCTGCCTTCTATATTCCAGCCTCTAAACCTTTGCTCACATCACACCTCTGTGCTGGGAGCTCTTTCTGCCATGAGGCATTCTTGGCTTAGTGCTCAGGGCCTGTGACCTTTCGAGGACCCATGACAATATTTCAGACCTGGAAAAAAATAAATTGGCTCCTAAACATGAGGATTAAACACTGAAATTGAAATAAATATTTAATTAAGAGTCTGCAAAATGTAACATGATATCAATGAGTCAGCTACTACTCAACTCAAGCCCTATATGATTACATAAAAATGTTAACAGTTTGGATCACGAGAAAACATTTGTAAGTTGTAAGGAAACTCCAAACTGGAATTATAAAAATTATACAGCAAAAATCTATATGTTCTGTGGGATGGGAATATGTTTTAATGTGTTTGCTATGAGGTGGGACAAAGTTGGACCCTGAAGTCCTAGACATGGGCCTAGCACTATTTCTTAGTAACTTTGCAATCTTGGGCAATCAGTAAAAGTCATGGAACAATGTTTGCCCATTTGCAAAATGAATTTAAATGAGATCAAGGTGATTTGTAGATGTAGTAGTGCCAATGAAATGTGTGTAACTTTTATTTGTGAATAATCTAAGGCAAATATGTAGAAGTAAAAGGAAAGGTTTTCTCACGTGATGACAGGCTTACTACCTATATTTGATTCTCTTTTAGTGATAGGCCAGGCGGGTGGAGGCAAGGGGCCTCTCTCCACACCTCAAGGAAGTTCTGATGGGTCTGGGGTCTTCTGAAGAATAATGGAGAGGTTTTCTTTCCTTTGTAGACATCTGTTGAAAAGAATATTTATATATTCTTTATATTCCTCTCATTCCCCTAGAAGAAAGATGATAAGAAGAGCAAAGATTAAGCAGGACAAGAGGTACAATCTGGATAGTAGAGCTCATCCTCCTAGTTTGTTCAGTCTGGTTTGCAAACACATTCCATCAGTAACCTTAACCTGGTAGCATATATTTCCAGGTACCCCAAAAAAGAGACTACATAGAAATCCACACTATGCCTCCCTCAAGAAATATCTCTTTTGTATGGCCAGTGCCCCCTTTCATGTCAGAAGCCTGCAAGTGGCAGGACTGAATGTACCATAACTATGAGAAGCTTGGAGAGGAGATTGCTGCTGGCATAGATGGGCGTTGTATGGGCATCATTTCAATCTCAGGCTGGGCCCTGATTGATGGCAACAACTCAGATGGCCTGGTTGCAAAGAAAATGCAGTAAAATCTCCGTATACCTATACTGACTGGTTGGTTGATTGATCTTTAAAGTTTATCTATTTTTGTGAGAAAAGAGAGAGGGATGGGCAGAGAGACAGGGAGAGAGAGAATCCCAAGCAGGCTCTGCGCTGTCAGCACAGAGCCTGATGTGAGGCTCGATCCCAGAAATCATGAGATTAGGACCTGAGCCAAAATTAAGAGTCAGACGTTCAACTGACTGAGCCATCCAGGCACCCCAATACTGATTTATTCAAAACAGTTCCAAATTCAGAGCAGTTCCAACCCTGCAATCAGTTGTGTACCATATTATCCAATAAAAAGTATTGAAAAACTCTAAATGTGATTAATCTTTTTTTTCCACCAGGTCTCTTATACTCTGAAGTATTCTGGTTTTCTAGATTTACTTAAGAAGGACTTTTTGAGGGTTCCTAGGGTAGGTATTTGTATTGGTACTTTAATATTCTTGCCTCTTGATCTCTGATTGTTTTGCCTGCAGCCTATGCTCTGTGAAGTTTGGTTTAAAGATGGACTTCTAAAGATACCCTGTGCATTGGAGTCACCAGGCCTGTGCACATACTCTTTCCCACCCTGGTCACCCTCTTGATCATCTTCAGTGATACACAGTTTGCTCATCCCTTAAGGTCTAACCAAGGACTACCCCTTTCATAAGACTTCCCTGGGCTACCTCAGACTGCATGGGCCTTTCTTTCTTCTAACCTTAGTGACTCAAATTGGCACCACTTATTTAGGATTTACGTTTTTCTTTGGATCCAATTCAGCATTGCCTGTAATTTCATGTGTGAACGATTCTGGAGAAGGCATATCAAAAAACAAGGCAAGCTTCCTCCCTTGAGGACATCTAGGGACATGTTAGGTGAGGCCCATGAAAGTTGAGGGCATGGAGGAGGAAGGTAGAGATTGGCCCTGAGGAGGTGGCCGTGGAAGGGTGCACAGAGGTGGCAGCCTTCTTGCTGAGTTTGTGGGGAAGACAACAGGGAGAAAATCCAAACCTACAGAGAGATGAAAAAGTTTGGATTTGTCATGGGGCAGAGAAAGATGGCTGTGGCTCAGCTGTAGTTGTGGAGAGCACATTCCCTGGGGCCAGGCTTTCAGGGTTGGAGTCCTGGCCCCAGCACCTACAAGCTATTATGAATGTGAAAAGTTACTTAACCTCTCTTGGCTTGTTACCTCACCTGAACAATAATGTGAATAATATTGGTATTGACCTCTTAAAGTCATTGTGAGAATGAATAGGTATAAAGTGCATAGAACTGGGCCTCTGTTACGGTCACAGAAATAGTGAAGATGAGCTTCTCTGGGGAAGAGCAGAGACCCATGGGGGAAATGCCACTGGCAAGGGGTCAAAATGAGGTGGAGCTTGTATGCCATGTGTGGGCGTGAGTTGGGGCTTTATCCTTTGGGCAGTGGAATCTTGAACAGTAACTTAAATGTTCACGAGGATATGTTTTATCTTAGTTAAAACTAAAGAGAAGAACTGTCTTATACCCTCTTGCATTCTCTATGGCAACTAGAATAGTTCCTGATAATAAATACTTGTTGAATGAATGAATGAATGAATGAATGAATACTAGGCTAAAAGATCCTCGCTTCTGTGCACATGGTATCAATATACTACATTTTACTGCAGTGTTCACTGAAGCTGTCCTTCTGTGTCTAATATACTTTACTTCTTCCAGACTCTCACATCTATGAACTTACTCTTCTCCCTCACTGTGATCTTTGGTCTTTTGTCTTTGTATTCTCCTAGGGCATTTAATGAATTGGGTTTATGTCTGCCTGAATGTCTGCCTCAGGAACTGCAATTTTAAGGATGTGTGATTTCCCTTCCCCACTCCTCCCTGCCAGCCCTCAAGAGTCCTGACAAACCAGACCCCATCCTGGGTCATTACCTTCTTCCTTCTCCACATCTCTCACTCTCAGCCTCCTACACACTGTGAGTACCTACATTTAGGGCTTATTAAAATGTGATGTTGTCTACTGCGTCCTCAGTGCTGCCAGGCAGTCATTTGTTCTGTTAAATCTTCAAAAAATTAAATATTACAAACATTTACAAAGAATATACAGCTCAATGAATTTTTACAGAGTTAACCTCCAACTGATCATCACCTGAAGTGATGTTTCAACACCCCTGAAGTCTTTCTCACGCCCCTCCTGATCACTAGTACTTTGTCTTTTTCTGCAGAGGATAGTAAGCACTATCCTAAAGGTCATAGTAATAATTTCCTAACCTTTCTTCATGCTTTAACAACTTAAACATGTACTATTAAACACTATAATTTAGTTTTTCTCATTTTCTGAACTTCACATAGATGGAATTATATAGTATATGTATTGTGTGTATTTGGCTTCTTTGACTTATTATGTGTATGAAATTCATGTCATTGCATGAAGCTATAGTGCATTCATTCTCAGCGTTGTGTATTATTTCATTGTATAAATATACCATATTTTTAAATTATTTTTATTAAGGTATAATTGACTAATTGACATATAACATTATATTAGTTTCAGGTGTACAACATAATGATTTGATATTTGAATACAATGTGAAATGATCACCACAGCAAGTCTAGTTAACATTCATTACCATACTTAGCCATGAAAAAATTTTTCTTTTTTTTCTTGTGATGAGGACCTTCAAGATTTACTCTCTTGGCAACTTTCAAATATGCAATACAGTATTACTATAGGTAACATGCTGTACATTACATCCCCATGACTTACTAATTTTATAACTGGAAGTTTGTACCTTATCATTCCCTTCACTCATTGCTCCCCACCGGCCTGCATAATTTCTTTATCCTTTATGTAATTGTTGGATACTTGTGTTCTCAGTTTGGGGTTATGTTGAACAGTGCTGCTGTGGTTATTCCTGTACATGTCTTTTGGTGCCTATGTGCATGTATTTTTGTTAGGAATTCCACTGAGGAGTGGAATTCTGAATCATGGAATAGGGGAAAGAGAATCAACTAGCTCCCAATTTTTGTTATTGCAATTTACATACATCCACCATTCCCAGCAGTGAATGAAGGTTCAGGGTTCATATCTACACTTACATTTGGTGTTGTCAGTATAGTGTTATCTCAGTGTTTAAAAAAAATTTTTTTTAAATGTTTATTTATTTTTGAGAGAGAGAGAGTGCTAATGGGGGAGAGGCAGAGAGCGAGGGAGAGGCAGAATCCAAAGCAGGCCCAGGCTCTGAACTGTCAGCACAGAGCCCAGTGTGGGGCTTGAACTCATGAACTGTGAGATCATGATCTGAGCCAAAGTCAGATGCTTAACTGACTGAGCCACTGAGGTGCCCATATCTCAATGTATTTTTAATTTTCATTTCTCTAAGTACTAATAAAGTAGAGCCCTATTTCCTATGTTTTGGGGCCATGGATATTCTCTTTTGTTAAGTGGTTTTCCTTGTTTTCTTCTCATTTGTCTGTCTTTTGTTTCTGAGTTTGTAGGAGTCCTTTTGGGTTGGTTGAACAGCATCTTTTGATATACACAGAAGTTCTTATTTTCATGTGGTCTTGTTTATTAATCTTTTCTTTTGGTTATTGTTTTCTATAGCTGTGTAAGAAATGTTCCCCTGTCTTGAGGTCATGAGATATTTTCTTGTATTTTTATAGAAGTTTTATTACTATTATTATTATTATTAAATATTCATTTTGACTACTATTTGCCTTTCACGTTTAAATCTGTAATTTATCTGAAATTGGTTTTTATATGGAGTGAGATAGGGGCCAAGTTTCTTTTTTTTCCCACATGGATATCCCGTTTTTCCAGGACAATATATTTGAAATGCTATGGTTCACCCACTCTCTCCAGTGACAAACTTGTCATGTTCATGTATGCATGAGTCTGGTTTAGGGTTCTTTATACTGTTCCATTCACCTCTGTGTTTATGTCAGTGCCATACTATTTTAATTATTGTACCTTTATAATAAGTCTGGATACTTGGTAGAGCAAGTCTTCCTTGCTTGTTTTTCTTCTTCATAGAAGAAAGCTCTTTACCAACCTTTTCATTTCCATATAAATGTTAAAAATAAGGTTGTCAGTTTCCTATACAAAAAAAAAAAACCTGTAAGAATTTTGATTATAATTGTCTTGAATCTAAACATAAGTTTCAGGGAAGAATTGGCATCTTCACAATATTGAGCCTATTATTTCATTAACTTGTATATCTACCCATTTTTTGAGATCTCTTCAATTTTTCACAATAATGTCTTACAGTTTTTTGCACATCTTTTGTTATATTTATTGCTAAGCATTTCATATATTTATGTTTTTTGTTAATGGTATTTTTAAAGTTTCTTTTTCTTATATATTATATTCCTAATTATATTAGAAATATAATTGTATTAATAATTACACATAATTATATCATCATGCAAATAACAATGTAATAGATTTTTGTATGTTGATTTTGCATCCAGTTAATCACATATGTTAGGTCTAAAGTTGAATAGATCATTTTGGACTTTTAAATGTATGTTATCATTAGAATCTATGAATAATAAAAATTTCCTTTCTTCCTTTCTAATCCATATGCCTTTTTTTCTTATCTTATTACAATGGCTAGTACAATGTGGCATAAAAGTGGTGATAGCAGGCATTCTTGTTTTGTTCTTGATCTCAAAAGGGAGTTTTTCAATATTAACCATTAAGTATGATATTTAACATAGATATTTTGTAAGTATTTGTATCACTCTGCATCTAGTCAGTCCCAATGAGAAACCAGGGAAACAGGGAAAGTTCAACAAAGAATTATTTAACCATGATAGGAGGGTAACTATGAAAATGCAGAGATAATGTTAAAGGACAGCCAGGGCTGAAGGAGAGTATCCAAGGAAATACAAACTTGGAAATGGAGCTTCCTTCCCAAGGCTTCCTTCCCAGCCCTCATTGTAAGTCATGTGGTTGCAGCACTCTGCATGGTGGAAAAGTTTTCAGGGTTGCTCAGGCTAGCACAGGGCCATGGTTGAGAGGCAAACAGGAAACAATCTTTTAGGACTTAGGCCATTCAAGGCTGGTGTAGAAAGAGTTAGGTTTCTACTGTGTGAGGCCAGGATCTTGGAAAGGCCATGGGAAGGCCATTACTGGACCTGGACTGAGGCTGCAAGATTACTGAGGACTACATGCTCTGTGCACAGAGCTGGATCAGAGCACCCCAAATGTGCCCACCCACTCACACCTCTGACCAGTGTGCAGCAGGAGCAAGAAAAAGTAAAACACTGTACTTTGGAGTCAGAAAGAGAAGCCATCTTTCTCTTGCAGTGTCACTTCAGCACCCCCTTTTGGCAAAGTTCCACATACTTGGTATGAAGGAATAGTGAGTGCTTCAAGAATCCCGTCCATCATAGAGCAGGTACTGAAGAGTGAATTTGGAGCTGAAAGGCAATAAATCGATAACTGGCACAATACCCTTGATCAGATTAAGGAAATTCCCTTCTATTTCTAGGTTGCTAAAAGTATTTTTCGTGAATGGGTTTTGAATTTTATCAAAGGATTTTCCCATTGAAACAATCATATGGTTTTTCTTTACTATGAATGTAGTCAAGGACACTAATCAATTGTTTATTGAATAAAATAAGTAACTTAAAATTTGCCATGTTTTTGTACATTTTTGTAATTTTTAAGTGTACCAATTCAGTATCATTAATTACATATACGCCATTACCACTGTTCCAATTTTTTTCATCAGCCCAAAGAGAAATTCTGTGCCCCTTAAGTAATAACTCCCCATTCCACCTCTGCCCAGCATCTGACAACTTCTAATCTATTTTCTCTGAATTTTCCTATTCTAGGTATTTCACATAAGTAGAATTACATATTTGTCCTTTTGTGTCTGGACCACTACACCTAGCTTAATATTTTCAAGTTTCACTATGTTATAGAACTCCATTTTTGTTGTTGTTGTTGTTTTTTGGTTTTTGGTTTTTTTGAGGAACAAGGACCACATTTTTTACTTGTTTATTTCTTGTATTGGAAGTATTCCTTGATGACATTCTTGGCCTGAGACTCTTTGCCATAGACTTTAATCACCACACAATAGCAACCAACCACTTTTGCAGGGTTTACTCTCTGTGTCAGTTTTATAGAGGCCTGTGCATTTTATAGAGGCCTATGCATTACCCTAGTTTCTTGTTCTCATCAACCTTAATTAGGTTGATTTGGTGTTCAGCACGAAGGGCCTCACCAACCTGACATACATAGGCTCATCACACATGAATGCAACACACAAGGATGGATTTGGTGCTTGTTTAAGGCTTTGGCAGCTTCACAAATTCCATGTGGTAGGCCATCATGGATGAAGGCAGTCTTCAGCACCTCTTGTAAAAAAGTATTAACATCCATTACACTTCCAGCAGTAATGCTTTCCTCAACCATGGTCATGGGTTACGGGTGGAGCCGAATCTTGGTGCACCTGGGCCTCCACCTCCAGGTATGACTCCATGGTGGCAGGGAAAGAACAGAACTTCATTTTTTTTTAATGACTGAATAACATCCATTGCATGTATATGTCATATTTTGTAATGGTTAGTTATATATGTCAATTTGACTGTGCCATGGATGCCCAGATAGCTGATGGTGTCTGGGTGTGTCTGTGAGGGTGTTTCTTGAGGAGATTAGCATTTGAACTGATGGACTGAGTAAAGCAGATGGCATTCCCCTGTGTAAGTGGGCATCATCAAGTCTGTTGAAAGCCAAACTAGAACAAAAGGCCAGTGGAAGGCTGAATTTGCTCTCTGCTTGACTGATTAAGCTGGCTGGGATATTGGTCTCTTTCCTTTAGCACTCCTGGTTCTCAGGCCTTCAGACTTGAACTAGAATCTATACCATTGGCTCTCCAGCTCTCAGATCTTTGAACTACACCACCAGCTTCCTTGGGTCTTTAGCTTTGCATATAGTAGATTATGGGACTTCTCAGCCTCCGTAATCATGTGAGCCAATACCTTATAATAAATCTCTTTATATTTGTGTATCTCTGTATCCATCTATCTGTTATCTATCATCTCCCATTATTTCTTTAGAGAAATCTAAATATAAAACATTCATTCACTTGTTGAAGGACACTTGGATTATTTCCACTTTTTGGCTAATATAAACAGTACTGCTATGAACATTAATGAACAAGAACCTGAGTCACTGTTTTCAATTCTTTGGGGTATATATAAGAGTGGAATTATATGGTAGATCACATGGTAATTCTGTGTTTAACTTTTTGAGGAACCACCAAGCTGTTTTCCAGAGCTGCTGTACCATTTTACATTCCCACCAATAATGTACAAGTGTTCCAATTCTTCCACATCTTTGGCAACACTTTTTATTTTCTTATTTTGTTTTTTTATCATAGCCATTATGGTAGGTGTGAAGTGGTACCTCATTATGGTTTTGATTTGCATTTCCCTAATGACTAATGATGTTGAGCATCTTTTCATGCATTTATTGGCCATTTGTATATCTTTTTGGCCCATTTTAAAATTGGGTTGATTATTTTTTTGTTTTTGAGTTGTAAGAGTTATTTATTATCTTCTGGGTATTAAGTCCTTATCACATATATGCTTTGCAAATATTTACTACCATTCTGTTTCTTGTCTTTCATTATTAATAGTGTTCTTTGATGCACAAAAGTTTTTAATTTTTACAATGTCCAGTTTCTCTATTTTCTCTCTTGTTGCCTGTGCTTTTGTTTTTTTTGTTTTTATTTTAAGTAGGCTCCATGCCCAATGTAAGGCTTGAGCTCATGACGCCAAGATCAAGAGTCACATTGGGGCACCCGGCTGGCTCAGTTGGTTGAGCCTCCAACTCTTGGTTTTGGCTTAGGTCATGATCTCACAGTTTGTGGGTTCAGGCCTCACGTTGGGCTCTGGGCTGACAGCGCAAAGCCTGCTTGGGATTCTCTCTCTCCCTGCCTCTCTCTAATGCTCTCTCTCAAAAAAAAAAAAAAAAAAAAGAATAAAATTTACAAAAAAAAAAAAAAAAAGAGAGAGAGAGAGAGAGTCACATGCTCTACTGATGGAGCCAGCCAGGCACCCCTACCTGTGCTTTTGGTTTCATACTTAAGAAAGCATTGTCAAATCCAAGGAAGATTTATTCTTATGTTTACTTTTAAGAGTTTTAGCTCTTAAATTTAGGTCTGTGATCCATTTTGAATTAATTTTTGTATATAGTCTAAAGGAAGGTTCCAACTGATTCTTCTGAATGTGGATATCCAGTCTTCCTGGAACCATTTGTTGAAAAAACTACCTTTTGCCTCCATTGAATAAAAGATTTTATTTCTATATTCTTCAATTCTATTCTATTTGTCTATATCTGTCCTTATGCCAGTACCAACCATACTGTTTTGATTACCATAGCTTTGTAGTGCATTTTGACATTAGAAAGTGAGTCTTCCAACTTTGTTCTCTTTCAAGCTTGTTTTGGCTACTCAGAGCTCTTGAAATTCCATGTGAATTTTAGAATCTACTTTTCCATTTTTACAAAAAATATCATTGGGGTTATGATAGAGATTGCATTGAGTTTGTATATCACTATGGGTATTGTCATCCTCACAGTATTAAGTCTTCTAATTCATGGACAAGAAATATCTTTTCCTTTTATTTACATCTCTTTTAATTTCTTTCAGCTTTGTTTCATAGTTTTCAATGTACAAGTCTTTCATCTCCTTGGTTAAGCTAATTTGTAAGTGTCTTATTCTTTTTAGGTCTTTGTAAGTAGAATTGTTTTTAAAATTTCTGTTATATTTATTACCAGAATAAGGAAATAAAACTGATTTTTGAGTGTTGATGGTGCAGTCTGCAATTTTGCTGAATTTATTAGCTCTAAAAAGTTTTTTGAATCTTTAGAGTTTTCTACATATAATATCACATCATCTTAGAAGAAAGATAATTTTACTTCTTTTCTAATTTGCATATCTTTTATTTCCTTGTCTTGCCTAATTATTCTGGCTAAGACTTGCAGAGTGATATTGAATAATAGTGATGAAAGTGAGCATCCTTATCTTGTTCCTGATCTTAGGGGGAATACTTTCACTCTTTCACTATTGGGTATGATGGGTTGTGGGTTTTTCCTACATGGTCTTTATCATATTAAGGAGGTTGCTTTCTGTTAGTGTACTGTGTGTTTTTATCATGAAGGTGTATTGAATTTTTCCAAATGCTTTTTCTACATTGAGATAATCTTGTAGTTTTTTCTCCTTCATTCTATTAATATAGTGTTACATTGATTGGTTTTCATATATGGAATCATCCTTGCATTCTGGGACAACTCCTATTTGTTCACAGTGTAAAATCCTTTTACTACAATGCCAAATTCACTTGGCTAATATTTCATTGAATATTTTGTTGAATATAGATTTCCTATATTCATTAGGAATATTGATCTATGATTTTCTTTTTTTGTAGTATCTTTGTCATGCTTTGGTTACACTGATCTCATAGAATGAATTAGTAAAGTGTTGCCTCCTCTTTAATTTTCTGGGAGAGTTTAAGAAGGATCTATGCTAATTCTCCTTTAAATGTTTGGTGCTGGACTTTTCTTTGTTGGAAGGTTTTTGGTTTCTGATTCAATCTTTGTATTTGTTATAGGCCTATTAAGATTTCTGTTTATTCTTGAGTCAGTTTTGGTAGTTGTGTTGTTTCTAAGAGTTTGTCCTTTTCATCTAGGTTACCCAATTTGTTTGCATACAATTGTTCATAGTATTTTCTTATAATCCTTTTTATTTACGTAGTGTTTGTTGTCCTGTCCACTATTTCATTTGTAATTTTACTTGAGCTTGTTCTTTTTTTCTTAGTCAGTTTAACTAACGTTTGTCAATTTTGTTGATATTTTTAAAGAACCAACTTTTGGTTTCCTTGATTCTTCTGCTTTTTAGTTCTGCATTTTGTTTATCTCTGCTCTAATCCTTATTATTTCCTTCTTTCTATTAGCTTGGGTTTATTTTTCTTTTCTTTTTTTAGTTCCTTATGGTGCAGGGTTAAGCCATTGATTTGAGATCTTTCTCTCTCTCTCTTTTTAAAATGTAGGCATTTACTGCTATAAATTTCCTTCTGAGTACTCTTTTTGCTACATCCCATAAGTTTTGGTATGTTTTATTTTCATCCTCATTTGTCTCTAAATATTTTCTAATTTCCCTTGTGATTTCTTCCTTGACCCACTGGTTGTTTAAGAATGTTGTTTAGCTTCCACATGCTTGTGAATTTTCCAATTTCATTTCTGTTACTGATTTCTATCTTCATCCCATTGTGGCTGAAGAAGATACTGTGTATAACATCTATCTTTTTTTTAATGTTAATTTATTTTTGAGAGAGAGAGTGAGCGAGCAGGGGAGGGGCAGAGAGGGGGGGGGGCAGAAGATCTGAGTCAGGCTCTGTGCTGACAGCAGACAGCTCAATGCAGGGCTCAAACTCACAAACTGGGAGATCATGACCTGAGCCAAAGTCAGAGGCTTAACCGACTGAGCCACCAAGGCACCCCTATGATATGTACCTTTTTAAACCTACTGAGAATTGTTTTGTAGCCTAACATGTGGTCTGTCCTAGAGAATGTCTCATGTTCTTGGAAGGAGTGTGTATTCTGCTGTTGTTGCATGGAATATTCTGTATGTCTGTTAGGTCTAGATGGTTTATGTGTTGTCCAAGTCCTCTATATCCTCACTTATTTTCTCTCTGGTTGTTCAGTCCATTATTTAAAGTAGGGCATTCATGTCTCCAACTATTATTGTAAAACTATTTCTTCCTTAAATTGTCAGTTTTTCCTTCATAAATTTTGAAAGTCTCTTGGGTGTGTAGATGTTTTAATTGTTATATTATCTTACTGTATTAAAAATGTTTTTATATATTGTCTTTTTCTCTTTTAATCTTTTGGAATTAAAGTTAATTTTGTCTGTTATTAGTATAGCTACCCCAATTCTCTTTTGGTTAATCTGTGTATGAAATACCTTTTTCAATCCCTTCACTTTCAACGTATTTATGTCTTTGTTTTTCTTTTAAAAATTTTTAATGTTTATTTATTTATTTTGAGAGGAAAAGAAAGGGAGAGAATCCCAAGCAGGCTCCATGCTGTCATCAACACAGACCCCGGCATGTGGCCCGATCCCAGGAACCATGAGATCATGACTTGAGCCAAGATTAAGAGTCAGACACTTAACTGACTGAGCCACCCAGGTATCCCAATCTATTTGTGTCTTTGGATCTAAAGTGAGTCTCTTATAGATGTATATAGTTGAATCCATTTTTAGAAACCTTTTCTGCCAGTTTTTATCTTTTGATTGGAGAGCTTACTCAATTTACATTTAAAGTAATTATTGATAAGGAGGGTCTTACTTAGTTTTGGCATTTTGCTATTTGTTTTCTAGGTATTATAGCTTTTTTTTGTCCCTCACTTCCATTATCACTGCCTTCTTTTGTGTTTAGTTGATTTTTGTTGTGTGTTTGAGTCCCTTCTCGTTTCCTTATGTGTATATTCTATACCTATTTTCTTTTTGGTTACTATAGGGATTTAATGTAACATCCTAAGGTTATAGCACCCTAATTTGAGTTTATAACAATTATCTTCAGTAGCACACAAAACTTGTATGTAGCTCCCTTCTCCCTTTCTATTATTAGAAGCCACAGATTACATCTTTACATGGTACATGACCAGTAGTATGTTTTTTATGCGTTTGTCCTTTAAACCATGTTTTTTAAATTTATTTTTTATTTTTTTATTACTTAAAAATGTTTTAATGTTTATTTTTGAGGGGTGGGGGGAGAGGCAGAGAGAGAGGAAGACACAGACTCTAAAGCAGGCTCCGGGCTCTGAGCTGTCAGCACAGAGCTTAATGCTGGGCTCGAACCCCAGAACTGCAAGATCATGACCTGAGCCAAGTCGGACACTTAACTGACTGAGCCACCTAGGTGCGCCTAAACCATGTTTTTAAAAAGTGGAGTTAATACCAAAATTACAATAATACTAGATTTTATAATTATCTATGTATTTACCTTCACCAGAGATCTTTTTTTTTAAGGTTATTTGTTTATTTTGAGAGAGAGAGAGAGCATGTGTATATAAATGGAGGAGAGGCAGAGAGAGAGAGGGAGAGAGAAAATCCCAAGTAGGCTCTGTGCTGACAGTGAGGAACCCCATGCAGGGCTCATGAACCATGATATTATGACCTGAGCCAAAACTAAGAGTCTGACAGTTAACTGATTGAGCCACCCAAGTGCCCCTTCACCAGAGATCTTTATTTCTTTTTACAGCATCAAGTAACTGTCTAGTTTCTTTTCAGCTCAACCAGGAGGACACCCTTTAGCATTTCTTTTATTATTATTATTATTATTATTATTATTAACAGAAACGTTTGTTTATTTATTTTGAGAGACAGAGAGTGTGAGCAGGGAAGGGACAGAGAGAGAGGGAGAGAGAGAGAGTCCCAAGCAGACTCCATGCTGTCAGTACTCAGCCCAAAGCAGGGCTAAAACATATGAACAATGAGATCATGACCTAAGCTGAAATCAAGAGTTAGATGGTTAACCAACCGAGCTACCCAGGCGCCCTGCATCCTTTAGCATTGCTTGTAGGACAGGTCTAGTGGCAACAAACTCTCTTATCTTTTGATTATCTGAGAATGTCTTCATTTCTCTCTCATTGTTTTGATTTAGAAATTTCTTCACTTCTCTAAATTTTTTATTTTATTAAAACACACTAACAAAAAATTGACTGTCTTAACCATTTTTAAGCATACAGTCAGCAGTTTTAAGTACATTTATATTGTTGTGCAAACATCAACACCATCCATCTCCAGAACCTTTCCGTCTTGCAGAAATGCAACTCTGTACCCATTAAGCAATGATTCTTTATTTCCCCTCTCCTGTCAGCCCCTGGAAACCACCATTCTACTTTCTGTGTCTATGAATTTGACTACTCCAGGTACCTTATACAAGTAGAATCATATAGCATTTGTCTTTTTGTGATCGGCTTATTTCACTTACTATAATGTTCTCAAGTTTCATCCATGTTATAGAATGTGTTAGAATTTCCTTCCTTTTTAAGGCTAGATAATATTCCATAATAGTAAACATTTTGTTTAACCATTAATTCATCCATGGATACTTGGTATGTCTGGTTATTCTCATTGTGTGCTAGAAGCAATATTTGAATACTTGTTTGTAGAAAACATTTGAGGCCTAGAATAACATTATTTTTTTCCCATAGAAGATCTATACTTACAGGGCACCTGGGTGACTGAATGGGTTAAGTGTCTGACTTCGCTCAAGTCATGATCTCACAATTCGTGAGTTTGAACCCTGCGTTGGGCTCTGTACTGACAGCTCAGAGCCTGGAGCCTGCTCCGGATTCTGTGTCTCCCTCTCTCTTTGCCACTCACCCGCTCCCGCTGTCTTTCTCTCTCTCAAAAATAAATAAACATTAAAAAAATTAAAAAAGAAAAAAGAAGATCTGTACTTGCTTCCAGCAGGTTTCTAGAAAAATGTAGCAATCCAGGATCACATTATGCACTTTCAGGAATTGAGAAGATTTGAAGCTGGGCTGCAATTTTTGGTGGTCTTAGTTTGCTTCTAGTTTTCCTATGGTCCTGTGGAGACTCAACTGACAACACAGGAAATTCATTAGGGATCCTTCTCCTTCCTAATCTTCAGAGTCTCTGGGATCCTACTTTTATACTTCTCACTCCATAAGGTTGGCAAAAGCACTGCTCAGATGTCTCTGCGGGAAGTAGCAAACACACCCAAGGGGAAAGGAATTCTAATATCAAGCGTACCTCTCTGGATTATCTCCTGAATCTAGTAGGGTAATTCTTAGTGCCTTTATCACCATCAAGTAGTTGATTTTTATATTTTGTTAGCTTTTGTAATTGTACTCATTGCAAAGTTTGGTCTAAATTATCTGTAAAGGAAGTCTGGTGGTTTTTTATTCTACTCTTTTTGTTGCTTCCTCTCAAATTCCATGTAGGAGCCATTGAGTTCTCTGCCACAACCTTCAGACTTCCAAACCAACTTCACTTCTTCAGTCCCAACAGATGGTTTGGCTTTTTGTTCATTTGAGGAAACATATCTTTCTCAATGCCCTCCTCTCTACCTCAGTATTGTTTTAAATTATTTGATTGTTTATTTGTTTTTGTATCTTTCTATATTTTTGTCTACTTCCTTCCTTTCTCAAAATAAAATCAGTCAAATCTTGTTAACATAGCTTCAGCTTTCTACCTCTATCTCCTCTAATTTCCATCTCACCATGCTTCATCAACTAGAAACAAGCCTGTCTTAAATCTTTCCTGTTTATAACATTTTCCAGGGATTTCTCACCTAAATAAAACCTTACCCCCAATCTCCTACTGTCTTAAGCTGTCATGTCCTTTTTCCCCTTCTTTACATGGGTATTCTTTCCTGAAGAGAAAACTTCTATGGTTTCTCCTCCACCCCCACCCATTCTCTTGAAACTCTTTTGTAGATGGTCACCAATGACATCTAAGTTGGCAATGACTTTTCTCATTGTCTTCTATGCTAATTTCTTTGGAGCACATGAAACTATGATCTACTTCTCCCTAAATCTCTTTTTCTCTTGGCCTAAATTGTACTGCTATTTTCCTTATTCTTTTACATTTCTGACTATTATGCCTCTGCCACTGTAGCTGGCTACTTCTCTCAAATTCCTTATAAGACAACTATAATTTCAGAGTTTCTGCAAGGTCTCTGGGGGAAGATAAATGGTTCTATTGTTAGAAAGCCAAGAGTTTCAGAGGTGGGCCATAGGCACATCCTAGAATAGGGGAGTAAAAATGGGAAAAATTATTCTGCTTAGCAATCTAAAAAGCTATTTCAAATAAACTGGGGAAATTTTTATAGGTTATATTGCCTTTAGGAAAATGTTTCTCTTCCTTAATGTGTATTTAGACTACATTGTCTCTGAGAAAAATTGTTTGTCCCTGAAAAGGGCATGTGAGATTGTGCTTTCATGTTATCTGTAGGGCAATTTAGAGGGCTATCCCCACCTCCCACCATGAAGATACTTCAACAGGGACTGAACTTGTAGTGGGAAAGCCCTCTGTGGACTGTTATCCTGAAGCCACCTGCATTGTTATCCTAAACTGACTAGCTCACATTCTGGGAAGTGTCCTAGTATTTTCCTGTGCTCCCTGAGTTCCATGTGTTCCATTATGGTCCAGTGTTAGAGAATCCACTGGGTCCAGAATAGAGGTGTGAAATTTGCACAGAAAAAGAAAAAGGTAAATGTGCTTTTGTTTAATGAGAGAAATAGAAGGATAGGTTTCAAGTCATGAAAACAAGACTAAGAAGTCAAATGTACACTGTGAAAGGAGTAATGCTTTTTCTTTTCTCTAGGATTCTGGGATATGACAATCTATTTAGCATGGAGACTTAAGTTTTCTTCTCTCCCTCATATCATTTCCTGTAGTTATTCCCAAAACTCTAATAAAGTTTTCAGTATGCCCCAGAGCCTTGTTTGAGTGGTTTTATGGATAAATAAAGGATACCCCAGAAAGGAGACATGCTGATATCTCTGCACCATCACCACCATATCCAGGTGTAATTATTGAAGAAGAACAGGAGACACAGAGGTCCAAGTGATGAAGAACAGTGTAAGCAACCCAAGGTAGTTCTGAGAGCAGCTGAGGGGAGAATATGATAATGGAGAGCCAATCACACTTCAGGGACTGCCTTCCCCAAACATATTAAAGGAAAATACGTCTGCAAGGGGAGACACTTCCCAAAGTTCTATCTTGAACTCTCTTTTCTGTTCTTGTCTTGCTCCCCTCTCTTGACATATTGTCTATTTCCATGGCCTTCTGTGAGCCTGTGGAATCATCTTCCCCCTCACTCCTAAGTTACAATCACAAGCCCATAACCTGTGTCCTGAACTCTAGTGCCATATTCCCTACCAAGTGACTACAGGCATACTATTCACACCACAAACTCCATATGATTAAGGTTAAACTTAGTGTTTTTACTTTCCATCTACATTCCTTCTATCCACACTAGCATTTCTGTCTTCACTATTTTTATTTTTGTTGGTTGCATAGTCAAGTTCCATTGCCCAGGCTTACACAGGGGTCATCTTCAAGTTTATCTCTCTTGCCATTGTCATCCATTTGCTTGAGCATATCCTGTCAATTCTTCTTTAGTAGCTATTCCTTTAGACCCCACTTTTCTATTCTTACTGCTGTGATCCTAACTTGGCCCCCTTGCTTCATGCTCTGATTCTCGTGATACCCTCCTGGCTTCTAGTTTCTGTTTTTGCCTCTTCTAGGAATCTGCACATCCCCACCAGATTAACAGCTTCCTAAAAATTTTTTTACATCACTTCTCTGTTAGAACTTTTAGTGATTCTTTTTTGCCTTCCCAGCTGGTATTTAGTGACTTCTCTGGCTGGTATTAAAAATTCTCCAGTCTGGCCCTTTCTACCTTTCCAGTTTTATATCTCTCTACTCCCCTAAATGGGCCTTGCTTTCAACAAAACTGGTCATGCTGTCCCTTTTATTTCCCTCTCTGTCTCATTGTTTTCTCATTTTCTGGCACATTATTTGTCTGCTTTCATCTCAGACACATCTTTCACAAGCTCTACCTTAAATGCTACCCAAGAATTGGGGCCAAAATTTCTCTGTCTTAGCCTTAAACCTCCATTTCACTGATTGTATATCATTATGTGTTGTAGGGATGTATGTATATGTCTTATTTCTCCAAATAAACTGAACATCTTGTGAGAGTAAAGATGTGTTTCCCATATTTTATTTCCTCCACAGACCCTATCAGAATGATAGACATATTATAATCAGCAAATGTGGAAGGAATAGCTGAATGAAAGAATATTCAAGAAGAAAATGCTAAAGAAGAGGAATTATACAATTAGGAGGAGGTTTTTCCCTGTTCTCATTGAGAATTTTGAACAAAAGGTAATTTTTAGAGCTGATATAAGCTATATGTATAAATTTACCTTTGGCTTCTTGTAGTCATTGGAGTTGGACCAAATTAGACTTGAGCATGCAGATCTAAGGAAAATAGCCAAATGGCTTTTTCTTGAACAAAATTTATTTTTCTTGCCATAGCTATGTAGGAAGATAAGATATGAACACAAAATGGGTCTAGTTTTCCAGTCAAAGATAGGCCTTTTGCAAATATTATTAAACCTGTTATTTCTAAGCCATTTGCAAGTCTGGCTTAACCTACTAGAAACTACTAGAAAACATCATTTAAATATAATTAGATTCCTTCTTCCAGATTAATGTATATAGAGTTTTCTAAAAATAAGAGTAGAAGAAAATGACATCATGAAAGCAGGGGTAAGTTCTTAGCCCTTTAATTCTACAGAAATTATACTGTTATTCTGGTCTGCTCAAATGGTTCTGTTGTGTTTACCCAACACACTGAGAGAAGAACAAAATGTCGAGTTTTAATAAGTTTTGTTTGCTTTAGTTGATAGCAAGTAATTTTTAGTCTCAGAAAGCAATGTTTTGTTTTGTTTTGTTTTTTACTTAGTGCTAATCTTGATGGTGTTTTGATGTCAGTGAGTATTTGGCTAGTTGTATTGCAATTTTGCCAAATTGCTTAGAGTCTGGATGAAAAAAATCCATGAAATAGATTTTATATTAGTGACTTGATATTAAGTGAATTTGGCTGCATTATCTCTGGTTTTTTCACTTTAATCAAAACAGGGTAAGTACTGAAATACTCACATTGAAAGCTTAGCTAGAGCAAATTCTTAATAGGCCAGTGTCTGTCTGTCTTTCTCTGTCACACATATATCTACTTCTGTTGCACCCTTATATTTCTCAGAGAACAAATCTTGGTGATACCATGGAAATGCTCATTCGTCAGATGATCTGAACTTTCTGAGGTTGTAAAAAGCGTGGCTCCTGGAAGCTTCCTAATGGACTTCTTAATTGGGATTTTCAGACTGTAAAATTGAATGGCTAGGGTTGCTGACCTCTTGAGATCTATAACCTCTTCTGTCATGGTGAGAATGGACATTGTAAGAAAAGAAGAGGGATGTGGCTCTTTCAGGTAAAATCATCAATTCAATGAAGCAAAAATATGAGTATCTCTGGTGGTCATGCATTGCAGATTGCCAACGACGGGGGGTGTAATTGATCAGGGACCCCAGCTGCTCCACTCTGAAATTCATCGTCATTTTGCACCAAGATCATGCCTCCCATGGACTGCTCTCAGTCAGTGACTGAGCTGGGCACAATATCAAGGCAGGTCTGTTCCTGGGAGCCATGGGACTCCTATGGCTTTTTTCAACCTTCCTCAGACTGCATAGCAGTCCAGGAGACTTTCATCCAGCCTTTCTCCCTGCTCTCCATCACTCAGAGTCAGACTGGCATCATGGTCTAGTGGCTTTCCTAGCCCTTTTCAGCTTCTTTCCTATTTTCCCTCACAAGGTGTTTCCCCTTATGTATCCTTGTACATATAATCCCATCTGTTTCTTCAGTGATCTGGATTAACAGGGCATTTACTGGGTATAAAGTATTCTTCCGGGACGCATAGATAAACCTCTGTCAGAAATAGCTCATCTCCATTTGCTTGTTCATTGCTCTTGCAGAAAAGAGCTGTGGATGCCTGGGGGTGGGGTGAGTGAGTATACTTTTTCTGATACTTAGCATGAGCTCAATGAATATTTGTTGGCATCATTCATTTATTTAATCAATTGTCCCTTTAGCCAGGAAATATATACACTTAGGCATACACTTATCCTAAGAATTTCAGTGAGGTAAGAGCATCTTTAAACCTTGGTTTATTTGGGTGGTGAATGCAACTTAACTGCATGTTTTTCAAGAGTAACTACCACATAACAAAAATGGGGCTGGGCACAATAGGGATTCACAGCATGAAGTACACATTTTGACCTCTACTCTGGAAGAATATTTAATTGAACTAGGAAGATAGGGTTTATAGTAACAAAATCATACTTAATAATATAAGTATGTAATTCATTATATAATATATAATTTATAGGACTTTATAATTTAAAGTATATAAAGGATATAGAGGGGTACCTAGATGGCTCAGTCAGTTGAGTGTCTGACTGATTTTGGCTCAGGTCATGATGTTACAGTTTGTGGGTTCGAGCGTCAAACATGACAGCATGTTCGAGCTCCATGAGAGCATGGAGCCTATTTGGGATCCTCTCCCTCTCTCTCTGCCTCTCCCCCACTCATGCTCTCTCTTACATGCTCTCTTTCTCTCTCTCTGTCTCTCTCAAAATAAATAAATAAACTAAAAAAATAAAAGATATAGAGACAGGAAAGTTTTTATGTTTATGGGGTCATACCCCAAATTCTCATCTGGAAAAACATATTCTATCCGGATTCTGTTTGCAAAGATTCCTTTCCACTCAGACATTTTTATTTCCATTAGTGAGTATAGACTTTATCTGATATATGTAAAGATGAACTCTGTCTAGCTGGCATGCTCTGGAGGAAGTGAGCTTTTACCTTTGTATAACTTCTGGAGAAGCAACTTACACAGTAAAATATTGCAATGTCTTTTCCCACCTCTCTCCGAAACGTAAGCAAAACCCTAGCATCATGTTGGAGGCAGGCTCCAGGAAGGTACCATTAATGTAAATTAGAACTAGGAAGGTGTCTGATCAAACTTCCTTGTTTTTTAAGTGAAGAAATAGAAACATAATGAAGATAAGTGGCTTGTAAGGAAGTTTTGGTTAGAAGCAGCAACCAATCTCAGTTACTTCAAACAAACAGACAAATAAATAAAATTTATTATAAGGATTCAGGGGTATTCCATGGAATCCAAAGGGACAGATAAAGCTGGGCTAGAAACAAGCCTGTAGAAAGCCCTGGAGAACTCAGGAATTCTCTTTTTGCCACACTTCTTAGGTCTGCTTGGTGTTCTTGGCCCTGGCTCTCAGAGAGCGCTCACATTCACACTGCAGTTGCAGACATATAAATTGGCTGGCTCTCTTCAATCCCTAATCCAGGTTTCTGAAGGGAAGAATCTGATTGGTCCACTGTGGGTCAGTTGTCCAATTTAGCAGAATTAGCTGTTGTGTCGGGCAGGGGCCTCACATAATAGAAACTTGGCTGCATGTAAGGATGGGAGATGGGAGCAAATTGTATACTGTGTGAGTTCTGCTGATACCCCAAAGACATCTGCTGTAAAGGTTGTATGCCAAGTGCATGGCAGAGGTAGGGCAGGCTAAGTGTTCTCACTCCCTAACTTCGATGATTCATCAGCCCCTTGGGCCTAGGGCAGTGTAAAATACACACCCATAGTGCACACGTGCATGAAGACACACATAAAGATGCACACACAATTACATTGTGCATATGCGCTTGTGTGCACAGGCATGTGTGCATATATACATGCGTACATGTATACATACATATGGGGTGTTTGTCAGGTGGTGGTGAGGGCAGGAGGTCATATAATGTAATTCTCCATGTCATGGTTTACAGGCTGTTTTTTCTTTGATTTTTTAAATATTTTATTTTAATTCTAATACAGTTAATCTTTGATTTTTTTTAATCTTGAAAAATAATTTGCAATTTTATTCCTTTCAAGATAAAAACTAGAATCATAAATTTATATTTCCTGATCCATGTAGCTGATTCTATGATGTTTCAACAGGTCTGCTATATTTCCAAAAGTCTCAAAAAATTTTTCCCTAGGTTATTGAGGCACTTTGTCCCTCCTTCAGTTTCCGGGTTTAAGACTGGTAAATATGCTGAAATCATTCGAAGGTTTAACATACCCACTTTCACCTGTCCTGTGGGACTCCTGTTATGTTGTAGGCGGGGTAAAAAAGGAAATGGAGAAGTATCAGCAATAGCAGCATTGAACGTGCTTGACCCATTGAATCTGTTTTTCCACTAAATCCTTTAAAAGGCCCTGCTAAATACCCACATGTCCTATTGAACACACTGGGATTCAGAGAGTGGAAGTGTTTCGCTGAAGGTCGTACAACCAACCACCAAACAGCAGACGTGGCTTTTGAACTCCAGACTGCCTAGCTCTGCTCCCTTTGCAGTTGTCAGACACAAATTCTACCAGCAACCCAAAAACGTTTCTCATATTCAGAAATGCTCTTTCAGCTTGAGCACATGTGAAGAACTCATGTAGAGTACTTGAAGCCATCTCCTCCCACAATCCTCCCTGAACCCTCTGGCTCAGGGGGTCCCGGTAGGAGGAGAAGCTCTGGGGTTACTGTTTCAGTCCTCCACAGCTGTGTAATAAGTCATCCCTACGCCTCATGGCTGAAAGTAACTATTTAGGGGCACCTGGATGGCTCAGTCTGATAAGTGTCTGAGACTTGATTTTGGCTCATGTTGTGATCTCATAGTTTCATGGGTTGGAGCCCTGTTTCAGGCTCCGTGCTGACCATGCACAACCTGCTTTGTATTCTCCCACTCTCTCTTTGCTCCTCCCCTGCTTGTGCTCTCTCTGTCTCTCTCAAAATAAATAAATAACCTTAAAAGAAAAGAATTATTTATCATTTCTCACAATTCTGTGTCTTGATCAAGCAGTACTGCTTCACATGGCATCCGCTGGGGCTCTGGAATGGCTAAAAGGTCCAAGATGGCCTCACTGCCGTGTGGGTGGCTGCTGGCTGCTGGAAGCTTGGTGGAGTCCTCAGTTCTCCACGTGGGTTCTCCATATGGCTGCCTGGACTTCCTCACAGTACGGAAGCTAGATTTCAAGAAGGAAATGCAGACTGCAATGGCTAAAGGCCTTGCCTTGAAAGGCACCCAACATAACTTTCACCACATTCACTTGGCCATATTGGGTCACAGGGCCACACATTCAGGATAAGAGGATATGGACCCTAACTCTTGATGAAGGGACAGTGAAGTCTCATTGCAAAAGAACACGTAGGTCTTAAACAACCAGAAAAGAAGAACAAACAAAAACCTATGCCAACAGAAGGAACAACATAATAAAGATTAATGTGAACATAAATGAAACAGATGAAAAACACAGTTGAGATAATCAATAAAACCAAAAGTAAGTTCTTTCAAAAGATCAAAAAAAATTGGCAAACCTTAGCTAAACTAAGAAAAAAATAGAGAAGACACAACTAAAATCAGAAGTAAAAGTGAGGATATTATGACTGACCTTATAGAATTTTAAAAAATTAAAAGAGAATACTATATATAATTGTATGCCAACAAATTAAAAAGTTACCTAGAAACCCACAAATTGCCAAAGCTGACTCAGGAAGGAATAGAAAATTTCAACAGACTTATAACAAGTAGAGAAACTGAATCAATAATCAAAAACCTCCCAGCAAAGAAAAGCATGGAACCAGATCCCTTTACTGATGTATTCTACCAAACATTTTTAAAACGATTTAAAAAAATTTTAATTCCACTATAGTTAACATAGAGTGTTATGTTAGTTTCAAGTGTACAATATAGTGATTCAAAAATTCTGTATTACTCAATGCTCATCAAGATAAGTGTATTTGGGGGGCTTCTAGGTGGCTCAGTCAGTTAAGCGTTCAACTTCGGTTTGACTTCGGTCACGATCTCATGGTTTGTGAGTTGGAGACTCGCATCAGGCTCTGTACTGACAGCTCGGAGCCTGGATCCTGCTTTGGATCCTGTATCTCCCTGTCTGTCTGCCCCTCCCCTATTCATGCTCATGCTCATGCTCATGCTCTCTCTCTCTCAAAAATAAACATAAAAATTTTAATAAAAAAGTGAGTGTATTCTTAACCTCCTTCACCTGTTTCACCCATCCCCACATCTGCCACCCCTCTGATAACTATCAGTTTGTACTTTCTACTTAAGAGTCTGTTTTTCATTTGTCTTTTTTCTTTGTTCATTTGTTTTGTTTTCTTAAATTCCACATATGAGTGAAATCATACAGTATTTATCTTACTTTGACTTATTTTGCCTAGCATTATACTCTTTAGATCTAACCATGTTGTTGCAAATGGCAAGATTTCATTCCTTTTTATGGCTGAATAAATTTCCATTGTATGTATAGACAACATCTTCTTTATCCATTCTTCTCTATCGGTGGACACTTCGGCTACTTCCATGATTTGGGTGTTGTAAATAATGCTGCTATATGGTGCAAATACCCTTTGAATTAGTGTTTTTGTATTTTGGGGATACTCAGTAGTGTGATTATTGGATCATAGGGTAGTTCTATTTTCAACTTTTTGAGGAACCTCCAGACTGTTTTCCACAGCGGCTGCACCACTTTGCATTCCTCCCAACAGTGCATGAGGGTTCCTTTTTCTCCACATCCTCACTAATACCTCTTGTTTCTTGTGTTTTTGATTTTAGCCATTCTGACAGGTGTGAGGTGATATGTTATTGTGGTTTTGACTTGCCTTAACCTGATAATGTGTGATGAGTCCTTTTCATGCTTATGTTGGCCATCTGGATGTCTTCTTCAGAGAAATGTCTGTTCATGTCTTCTGCCCATTTTTAAATTGGATTATTTCTTTTTTGGTGTTGAGTTGTATAAGTACTTCATATATTTTGGATACTAACCCTTTATCAGATATGTCATTTGCAAATATCTTCTTCCATTTGATAAGCTGCCCTTTAGTTTTGTCGATTATTTCTATGCTGTGCAGAAGTTTTTATTTTTATGTCATCCCAATAATTTATTTTTGCTTTTGTTTTAAAGGTGTTGCTATGGCTGATATCAGAGAAATTACTGCCTGTGCTCTCTTCTAGGATTTTTATGGTTTCAGGCCTCACATTTAGGTCTTTATTCAATTTTGAGTATATTTTTGTGTATGGTGTAAGAAAATGGTCCAGTTTTATACTTTTGCGTGTAGCTGTCCCATTTTCCCAACACCATTTGTTGAAGAGTCTTTTTCCCATTGCACATTCTTGCCTCTTTTGTCAAAGATTAATTGACTACATAATTGCAGGCTTATTTCTGAACTCTCTTTATTCTGCTGTGTTGATCCATGTGTCTATTTTTGTGCCAGTACCATACTGTTTTGATTACCATAGCTTTGCAGTGTATCTTGATATCAGGAACTGTGCTAGTTCCAGTTTTGTTTTCCTTTTTCAAGATTGCTTTGCTATTTGGGGTCTTTTGTGGTTCCATCCAAATTTTAGGACTATTTGGTCCACTTATGTGAAAAAAGCTGGTGGTATTTTGGTAGGGATAGCATTAAATCTGTAGATTGCTTTGGGTAGTATAAACATATTAACAATATTGGTTCTTCCAACCCATGAGCATGGAATATCTTTCCACTTCTTTGTGTCATATCCAATTTCTTTCATAGATGTTTTGTAGATTTCAGAGGTCTTAACCTCCTTGGTTAAGTTTATTCCTAGATACTTTATTATTTTTGGTGCAGTTGTAAATGGTATTGTTTTCTTAATTTCTCTTTCTGCTGCTTCATTGTTAGTGTATACAAATGCAACAGACTTCTTCTGTACATTGCTTTTATATCCTATGACTTTATTGAATTCATTTATCAGTTCTAGTAGTTTTTTGGTGGGCTTTTTAGAATTTTCTCCATATAGTATCATGTCATCTGCAAATAGGGAAAGTGTTCCTTCTTCCTTGCCAATCTGGATGCCTTTTATTCCTTTTGTTGTGTGATTGCTGTGGGTAGGCCTTCCAGTACTATGTTGAATAAAAGAGGGAAGACTGGATATCCTTGTCTTGTTCCTGGCCTTAGGGGAAAAGCTCTGTTTTTCCTCATTGAGTATGATGTTCACTGAGGATTTTTCATATATGGCCTTTATTATGTTCAGGTGTGTTCCCTCTAGACCTACTTTGTTGAGGGTTTTTATCATGAATGGATCTTGTACTTTGTCAAATGCCTTTTCTGCATCAATTGAAATGATCATATGGTTCTTATCCTTTCTCTTACTGATGTGATGTATCATGTTGATTAATTTGCAAATGTTGAACTACCCTTCATCCTGGGAATAAATCCCACTTGATCATGGTGAATGATTTTTTTAATGTATTGTTGGATTCAGTTTGCTAGTATTTTGTTGAGGATTTTTGCATCTATGTTAATAAGTGATATTGGCCTGTAGTTCTCTTTCTTGTGTGCTGTTCTTATCTGGTGTCAAGGTAATGTTGGCTTCATAGAATGACTTTGGAAGTTTTCCTTCCTCTTCTATTAATTGGAATAGTTTGAGAAGAATACGTATTAACTCTTCTTTAAATGTTTGGTAGAATTCCCCTGTGAAGCCTTCTGGTCCTGGACTTTTGTTTGTTGGGAGTTTTTTGATTACTGATTCAATTTCATTGCTGGTAATCAGTCTGTTCAAATTTTCTATTTCTTCCTGTCAGTTTTGGGAGGCTATATGATTCCAGCCAAGGGCATATGGCAGGAGGATATAGGGGTGGGACATGCAGTGTTAGCAAGGATTGCACAGGTCTGCTATGAGAAAGGATCCGGAGCCAAGGCCTGGCTGGAGGGGCCATGTCCTCAGGAAAATGTGGGGGCCAGTTGCACAGTGTTAGCAAGTTATTTAGAGAGCATTGGCACTGCACTGCTCCCCGCAGGTGTCCTTGTGTCTACGCTGGGAGACAGGGAAAGGAAATGGCACCTGTCTACTCCTTTGTTCCTGAAGAAGGCTCCCAAGGATTCCTGCCCCTCCATGCTCTGAGGTTAATAAACAAATCTACCTCCTGCATATGCCAGGCATTTTTTAAATGCTACTTCTATGCTATATTTCAGCAGAGCTGTTTGTTGTACAGTCTCTTTAAGGGTGGGCACTGAGTTTCCTATCACCCTCCTGGTTCTCCCAGGGCTGAGCTTGCTGAGTTTTAAAGTTCCAGGTGTTTATTGTAAGAATTTGGGAAATTCAGGCCCTCTGGTTTTCATGCAGGTTCCTTTTGCCTGGGGTACTTAGTGTGAGGATCTGGCTTTCTTTCCTCTGCATGCCTGAGGCATCCTTCCCTCCTGTGGACAGTCCCATGGGTCTGTTTAGCTCTCAACCACATCTTTGCCCTTCCTATCCTCTTTGATGTGGCCTTTTCTCTACATTTAGCTGTGAAGAGTTTGTTCTGCCAGGCTTCAGGTCATTTTCTGAGTTATTTACAGTGATGTGGGTACTATTTAGTTGTATCTATGGGTGAGGTGAACTTAGGGTCTTCCTATTTTGCCATCTTCCCTGAAAGTTCTCTAAATTTCACCATTTTAAAGGGAATTAAACACCAACTCTACTCAAACTCTTCCAAAATTTTAGAAGAAAAGGAAACACATTTTAATACATTCTGAAGCCAGAATTATTCTGATGCCAAAGCCAGACAAAGATACTGTAAGAAAACCTATAGACCAACATTCCTTAGGAATTCAGAATAAGCAAATAAGAAATTCAGAATAAGCAAATCAATAGAGATGGGAAAATTAGAAATTACCAGGCATGTGTTTGGGGATGGTGGTGGTAAGGAGTAATTACTTAATGGGCATGGCATATTTTTATGGGATAATGAAAAATTTTTGAAGCTAGCTGGAACTAGTTTTTACAACCTTGTGAATATCATACATACCACTGAATTGTATACTTTTTTTAAAAAGTTTATTTATTTTGAGAGGGGAAGGTAGGGACAGAGAGAGAGGGAGAGAAGGAATGCCTAGCAGGCTCCTTGCTGTCCACGCAGAGGCTGACGCATGGCTTAAACTCACCAACTGTGAGATCATGACTTGAGCCGAAATCAAGAGTTGGTCGCTTAACTGACTGAGCCACTCACGCGCCCCTGAATTGTATACTTAAAAATAGTTAATTATATGTTATTGAATTTCACCTTAGTAAAAATATAAGAACATGTAGGATAGTAGGTAATTGTCGTGGCTATTTTCAGAACACACACACACACACACACACACACACACACACATACACGATTAATATAGATAATCTGCGATTAGGTAAACTCTCAGATAATCATGGGTAGATTACTTTTAAGGACTGACAGCTTTATTTAGGGAGCTCAGCTGCCCAAATATTTTCCTGAGACTAAAGGTGGTATTCTGAGCTTGTTCTCTTCCCTCCTGTCATGATGTAGGCCTAGCTGAATTCCAGTAGTACAGATCCTCATCCAGGAGGAAAGTCTATTTAGAGGACTGAGACTGGTGGCTCTCTAGTAGATGTGTTCACTGTGGGTGACAACAGCCTCATGTTGGATTTTATATGGCATTGCTCCCCTAAGATCTCTTCTTCCTTTTAAAGTTAGGAGACTTTGTTTTATAGGAAATTGTCACTAAGATGTGACAAACTGAGTCTGCCACAGAAATGCAAGCACCTGCAAGAGATGAATTCTTTGGGAAGAAGAAACTTAGCTTCCCCTGGAGATCATAAACCTCAGCCAGCTGCTCCAGTTCTTCCCAAGATGTTTTATTAGAGAAATGGCATGAGCTGGAGATGTCTTATCCAAATGTCATAAACCGTTCATTTACAAATTTGAGATTGACCTTTTGCCCATGAAACATAAAGTTTGCTGTGTCTACCAGATTGCAATGAATAATTATCCTCAAGAGCTGAGCTCTACAGGTAAAATAACTTCTTTATTTGGGACAGTTCCCCAGATACTGATGTTTGGTGTGGACCCAGTACATCTTCCAGGATCTGGATGGCCCGTGGGACTCTGAGCCTTATTTTGTACTGAGGACCTTCTCCTGAATCAATCAGTCTCCAGCTGTAATTAATTCCTTTATGCCTAGACACACCCTTCCTCATTCTCTCCCTTTTCTTCTTATCTTTGTCCTAAGCAACTTTACAAAAGGAAAAAACAGGAAATGCTAAGCTGTTTACATTGGTCCCAAAATTATT
The DNA here is from genome assembly GCF_018350195.1 of Panthera tigris. Lineage (NCBI taxonomy): Eukaryota > Metazoa > Chordata > Mammalia > Carnivora > Felidae > Panthera > Panthera tigris. The sequence continues at coordinate 58,129,782 of NC_056662.1, forward strand.
TCAGCCAGAAACAGTTTTGCATGGTTGTCATATGTGTCAATATTATTTTGTTCTACTTTTCTCACTATTTGACTCACAAATTTTTTATGAGAACATTTATTTAATCTAAGTAGATAGAGGGGTATGACAAGGCAGCTTTTCCCCAAGGCTATCCCATGGACATTAAAAGGGATATCTAAGAAAATAGAAATCTGGGATCAGCTTAGTTTCTGAGACACTGGATTAAACCAAGTTTAACATGCTTTTTTAACCATAAGATTTCCTAGAATATTCAATATGTGGTATAAGTTTTAAAAGTGGGGATTTGAAATATTCCCCAAGTTTATTTAATCAAGATACCTTTCTTTGTGAGGCATTGGTAACAAGACTACCTTTGAAGAATAGTAGTTTACAAAGATTTTTGTCACATACTCCCTAAAAGAATTTCAAAAATGTTTGCTCCATTACATATTTTTAGTTGACATTTAAAATTTTCACATAAATTTAAATAGTTGCGTTGATGCAAATATTTGAATATCAAAAATAAAACATATCAATCTTGAATAGTTTATAATGGAATTGCAAAGCTATAACAATTTGATACTCACCAACATCCATTAAAAAAATTAATTGAGGTAGTTTTTTCTTCTTGAATCTGTATTTCCAATTCTCTTTCTCCACAGCTTTTTGTCTGCAGACTATATTGTTATGCTTGAAAGTGCCTTTTGGGCTATCCCACTGTACAAAACAAATGTACAGAAACTGAAATTTTACATTTCAGTGTAATCATAATACTTTATGCATTAATTTTTCTTACAGTTTAACTTTTCATTATAATTATTCTTTTAGAACATGATTTATCAAAACAACATAAATATATTATCAACTCCAATACAAAATTAAATGTAAAAGGCAGAATTTTTTGGAAGTAAATCTCTAAGTTAAATACATCATGATCAAGTGTTTCTTATGCATTTAATGAAAGATAAACAATGCCAAGAGCTGGCATATTGTTTCTTTTTTGCTATTAGGTTAAAAAGGTTATAATTTTATAAAATTAAGTTGAAGATCCATGTAATTTATTACTGCAATTAAAATAAAATTAAATAAATAAATAAAGATTTCAGGTGATGAAGTAGCATGCCCACCTTTCTCAAGTGGTAATACACTTTTGAGAACTCAGGCCAGATCTCAGCCTTGTATATATCCACTATAGGAAAGGATATATACACATATGGAGGGTCATGTAATACATTCCTGTGAAACTTCCAGAGTAGCCTTGGGATATCTTTGCCCACCCACGGGAATCCTCAAACCCCAGTTGAAGGCTTGTGTTATAGAACACAGTGAAGGAGACTGGTTCCACTGCTCATATGTGCTCTTGGTCAGCCCCATAACCCAGGGCTCATGGTTAGGTGCATAGAGCCTCCTCCCACACCTCATCTTCCATCTCATCCCCTTAGCAAATATTGCTAATTGATCAGGTTTTCCTTCTAAGGAGGCCAAATACTGCCTCAGGCCTTTTCAGTTTAGAACTCTAAGACATACTACTAAGAGAATTGGAGCGTAAGATGAAAAACTATTCAGGGGCACCTGGATGGCTGTTGGTTAAGCATCTGCCTTCAGCTTAGGTCATGATCTCCCAGTTCCTGAGTTCTAGCCGCACATCGGGCTCTCTGCTGTCAGCGTGGAGCCCACTTTGGATCCTCTGTTTCCGTCTCTCTGCCCCTCTCCCACTCTTGTGCATGTGCTCTCCCTCTCTCTCTCTCTCTCTCAAAAATAAATAAACATTAAAAAAAAGAAAATTATTCACCATCCTGAATTTAAACTCCTGAGTGTCATTCATCTATAAAATAATGGGATATGTCCATATGCTTTTAGGTTAAGGTGCCATAATTTATTTAACCAATTCCCTACTCTCAAGCATCTGAAATGATTCCTATTTTTTTACAATTGTAGGTATATAATTTATATGTGGCATAATTCCCAAAGTAGAGCATTGGGTTATAAGAAGTCATAAAACAAATTTGTAACTTTTATTATACATATTGCCTTATTGTTGTCCCTAAAGATCCAACCAATTTAATTGAGTCTGACCAAGCTGAATATTTACATTCTTATTTACTTGTGAGCTTTATAGGTACCTCATGCTCTCATAAAATTTTATGAGAAAATTTTACATTTACATTTCTCAAATTGCTTCTATGTGTTGATTCATTGTATTTGCTTATGTGTAAACTGTCGGCTTTGATGCCATATCAGATAGAATCTAGGTATTGATTGGTCATATTTGCATTCATTCTGTCTGTCCCTTGGAAGCATTTTATCAGTGTTGTTTGCCCTTCCCTCTCCACACAGATTGTTGGCTTGCCCTCGGAGCACTGAGGTGAGGGGTCCAGCCCTCAAAGGGGAAGCTGCCAGGGCACAGTCATTCTGTCCTTGAGTCTCTTTGAAGTTGAAACAGAAAGATTTTACTGCTTACTTAGTGCTAGATTAGTGCTTTCAGTGCTATCTGTAAGCAGAGTTAATTCCTGCCCCTTGGGTTTTATCAGAGCTCTTTCTAGGCACCTACTGATGCCATGTTCCAAGTTTGAGACCTTTCTTTCTCACTAGTGAAGAGGAGTCTTACACAAATTCTCAGCACCTGGGAGTTCTAATCCTCAGAATTTTGTAATGTCTTCCCATTCATCCAATTCAATACTCCTTCTCTGGACTCAGAAGTAAGAATATATATATACCCTATAACTCCTCTAAGCCAAAATCCAACCATTATCCCATTAACACTTATACCTTGTTCTTCACACCTGCAGCCCAAGCTTTTAGCTCAAACTTGGACTATGCTAGTCCTTTTCTCTTGGGCTCCATCCTGGATAACAGGAACTGGAGAAATCAGAAAAGGAAGTTGGTTTTCTGTGTCTGGAAATGGAGTTACCACTTGTTTGTGGTCAGTGGATAAAACTAAATAGTGGCAGCCTTCCCCAAATGAGGAGTGCCTCAAGAACCATGGAAAAGTCACATGCATTGCTAGAAAGAGTCTCTTTCTGAGTGGATGTTAAGGTAATTACCCTTTTGGGTAGATGTGAAGGTAAAGATAGCTTCTCTGTTACCACTGGTAATGACTACCAATCTCCTTTTCCCATGACAAGCTTCCTATTCCATGTTATTAGCTCAGGAGTTGTTCGAAGAGGTAAAAAATCCATTCATGTAAGGCAAGATCCATCAGATGGCTTCTGAACTCACTGTTCCTTCAGAGCATTTCAAAGTTGATCGCAAACTAATACGACCCATGGAAGAAAGCTAAGTGCTAATGATCAGTGAAAAACCAAATAAATGAAAAGTTGAAGTGGAGAAGATATCTGTCTATCCCAAAATAGAAGTGTTATGTGGAGTGGGGGAAGGAAATCACTCAAAACTTCTCTTAATTAGTACAAATTAAGATGTTGCAAATATGTGACTTGATTTGTATTTGATTAAACTCGGTCTCTGATAAATATGTTGATGTAATTCTCTGCTTCAGGTTTAGAATTTTCTGGTTTTATTATTATTTTACAGATCTTAGTGTGAAAATAGAAAAAGAAAAATCAAGGCATTTTATAATACTTGGGCTGTCTTTTGCAGTGGCCATTAAAAGGCAATGTAAGCCCACATTCCACATTGAGGCCCTTTCTTTTCCACTGAGGAATGCAGTTCTTTGTGTTACACTAGCTCACTCTGTGAGGGGAAGCCCACAAAGGTCATCATTATCAAAACAGTGAGGATACTGACCCTCTTCAGGACATTTGGAAAACAATTCCTATTGATAAGATCATTTCATTCCCATTTCACAAACAGTGAAACCTTCTGTGGCCCTCAAGGGCTTCCTCTAGGAATAGAGGTAGATGTGAGCTCAACAGAAATATGCAATTGAGCGCCTGGGAACCTCACCAAGTGACTGTCAGCCAAGGTTGGGTTGGGGGTTCCAGTCTCTGGAACTCTGAACATTTAGGAAGGTAGAGAGCCTTCTGCTTTCTGTATATCAAGTCCTTGGCTTTCCTCATTTAGTCTCATTTATTGCTGTATTAGGATTCTCCAGAGAGACAGAACCAATAGGAGGAATAGATAGATAGATAGATAGATAGATAGATAGATAGATAGATAGATAAGGAATTAGCCTACCCAATTATGGAGGCTGGCAAGGTCCAAGATCTTCAGGGTGAGTTGGCAAGCTGGACACCCAGGAAAACTAATGGTTTATGTCTAGTCTGAGACCCAAAGCCTGTGAACTAGGAGAACCAATGGGGTCAGTTCCAGTCCAAAGGCTGGCAAGCTCAAGACCCAGGAAGAGCTCATATTTCGGTTCAAGTCTAAGACCAGAAAAAGCCAGTGTCTCAGTTCAAAGGCACTCAGGCAGAAGAATTCTATCTTACTTGGGGTAGGGTCAGCCTTTTGTTCTATTCAAGTCTTTGCCTGACTGGATGAGGCTCACCTGTATTGGGAGGCAATCTGTTTTACTCAGTCTATTGATTTAAATGCTAATCTCATCCAGAAACATCCTCACAAATACACCCAGAATAATCTTTGACCAAACATCTGGGCACCATGTGGCCCAGTCAAGTTGGCATGTACAATTGATCATTACAGTCGCCGATGTACAGACAACCCTGGCTCAGGAGATTTAAGAAACTTGCCGTAGAGAGCAAGATGGAGTCACTCATGTCAAGCAGTGACTCACGTCAAACAGTGACCTAAGCAGCCAAGGGCATTGTAGCTAAGACCAGATATTGCCAAAACCATCACAGGCTGACAACACCCAGAACTGATAACCAGCAGAACCACAGGAGACCTGCAAAGGCCCAAGACTGATTAAATACCTTTAAAAAGGAAAGACTTTTGCAGCAAACTGTCAGACTCTCCAGATGCTGACCCTTTCACGTCTGATCACATCAAAAAGGCAACTGCTGCCAAAGGCTCTGCCTGACTGATCTCTGAACATAACAGATCCTCCACTGCTTGAACATAAGAAGCAGTAAGTGCTGAGAGTTGACCCAGACCGGACAGAGTCTTCAACTCAGCTGTGTGCTCACAGACTGACTTTGCATTTGGTTTGTTAACTTCTTACTTCTTGTTGTATCTTGCTTGTAGTGTGACTTGGCATTGTGCCTCACTTTGTGTGACGTGTATGAAGTCAAGTTCAATGCATAGTGAAATGTCATTGAGTTTGGAATCCTGAAACTGCTTAACAATTGGGTTAACCTTGTTTTACAGATGAATAAAGCTGACATCATGGAAAGACACAACTCCAAAGGGCACTGTGCCTGCCCCTGAGAGGTTCTTTCCATACTGCTGTGCGATGGGAAATACACCCATTTCTCCTCTGCTATGAAGTGGGCAGTTTAGGGGAAAACGTGAGTGTAGTGATAGCATCTTTTTCTCTAGATGACAAAGGGGGTTCAAGTGGAAGGAAGAATGGACTCTAAACCTTGAGGGCACCTTCTGCAGTGGGAAAAAGATGTGCTCAGTAGCTTCCTCTGGTGGCTCTGTCAGCTCTTCCCACTGCAAGGCTTTGCTAAGGAAAGATGAAGGCAGATGTGGCCATTGCGTGTCCCTGAGGCCCAGAATCATTGAAAGGAGGGGCCTAACCTGCTCTCAAAGCAGAAATTTGCCTATTGCTGTATTGCTTGGAAGCTTGGCAATTTAGCTTTGTATTGCATTATTTAAAATATTGTTTTGGGGCGCCTGGGTGGCTTGGTCGGTTAAGCGTCTGACTTCGGCTCAGGTCATGATCTCACAGTCCGTGAGTTCGAGCCCCGCATCGGGCTCTGTGCTGACAGCTCAGAGCCTGGAGCCTGTTTCAGATTCTGTGTCTCCCTCTCTCTCTGCCCCTCCCCTGTTCATGCTCTGTCTCTCTCTGTCTCAAAAATAAATAAATGTTGAAAAAAAAATTTTTTTTTAAATTGTTTTAATGTTTATTTATTTTTTGAGAGAGACAGAGACAGGATGCGAGTGGGTTAGGGGCAGAGAGAGAGGGAGACACAGGATCCAAAGCAGGCTCCAGGCTCCAAGCTGTCAGCACAGAGCCTGACGCGGGGCTCAAACTCACGAGCTGTGAGATCATGACCTGAGCCGAAGTCGGACGCTCAACCGACTGAACCACCCAGGTGCCCCTGCATTGCATTATTTTAATAATCATACCAAAAAATTAGCCAGCAGATGTCTGGAAGCAGTGTGACAGAGGATATAGACATTACAGCCCTTTGTGAGTGGAGCTGGCTCCACCTGCTCCAAGTGCTTCCTAGCCCTGCAATTGAAAGCAAAGAGTTTCAATTTTGAGTTCCAGGTTCTCTTTGTGAGATCAGTGTGGAGGTGATATTTCTTTACAAACCAGAAAGATAATAAGAGATCCTTTTATTTTAAATGTTTAATTAAAACTCTAGAATGAAAGAAAGAAATGCTCATCTTTAAGGAGAAATACGCCATGAGAATAAAAGTCTTTATTCCTCTCTGCTGTTTAAGAGTTTAAAAGGCCAGGGGCGCCTGGGTGGCGCAGTCGGTTAAGCGTCCGACTTCAGCCAGGTCACGATCTCGCGGTCCGTGAGTTCGAGCCCCGCGTCAGGCTCTGGGCTGACGGCTCGGAGCCTGGAGCCTGTTTCCGATTCTGTGTCTCCCTCTCTCTGCCCCTCCCCCGTTCATGCTCTGTCTCTCTCTGTACCAAAAATAAATTAAAAAAAAGTTGAAAAAAAAAATTAAAAAAAAAAAAAAAAAAGAGTTTAAAAGGCTAGTAAAGAGGGCTCTTCTTTTGATGTTTTCCTTCTCTTTAGCATCCCCTTGTTAACTCATCCACCTTCTTTCTAGAACTCTTCACACAGGCCAGCCCCAGTCCCATTTCCTAGTTGTGTGGCAAGAGAAGAAATGGAAATGAGTTATGCACATGTAAGGTACTTGCTATCAGGCACAACATGATTGCATAGGACTAACAAGAGAGGGGTGGTTTCGGGTGAGGAGATGTTAGTAGCAGAATTGGAAGTGCCAGGGTGTTATGCAAATGGAGGAATTCATTTCACCTTCCCTTCCAAAGAGGAAACGATCCACCCTGCCACCCACTCTCAGAATAGCACTTCAAGTAAAAATGTGGAACACTTCAAAAGAGAGAACTCCGGTCCTCCATGGCCACAGCCAGGAGCCAGCAGAGGACTTTAGAAGGAAGCAAAATTTTGTAGAAATAAACCAATAGGGGATTTACCTCTTATGGACAACACTGATTGTGCACAAGCAAGTGTCAAAGGTGGTAATGAGGGCTTGAAGACAGGACTGAATAGCCCAGGGCCCAGTAGACAGCAGGAGACAAGAGTACAAGGCCAGCAGATGCACAGCCTGAAGAGGGTCTGAGCTGAACCAGAACTAGACTCTCAGTCACTGGGGGAACTTGAGGTTAAAAGCCAAGTGCCTTGAGAGGCATTGACGGGCTGTTGGTAAATTTTTCAGGTGTTTGAGAGAAGTGATGAGTAAGACCAGGGGGGAGGAGGAAATATACCAAATAGAGCCTCCGAGTAGCCAGGTGGGAACTAGTTCCCCATGGAATCATGGGCAGCAAGTTTGGGGTAGCCCAGCTGTAGGAGAACAAAGCAGAGCTCTGGAACTATGGGATCAGGGCATAGGCTGGGATGTATAGGTCTCACGGATAGGTATGAGCTACATATTGACTGAGGATGGGGCAAAAAGGCCTTAGCAGTCCAACTGTGCAAGGATAGGGAATTAACAAGTTTGTTATCGAAGACATGATCAAGAAGGAAAAAATATGGAAGTAAATCTGATCTAAGAAGGGGTGCATTCTCTTCTGTCATTTATGTCTCTGGCTGGTGTAGTAGCCTTGGGGTGATGTCAAGGGGAGCAGAGACCCAAGATTTATGCTGATTGGGAGCATCTTAGAGCAAATGTGCGTGTGTTTGAGGGGAGGGTGGATAGACAGTGATGTTAATCACCAGGTGAGCTGGGATTGGGCAAAAGGCTATGTGAGGGAAACCATGGCATGGGAGAGGGAAGGCTAGTGTTGAAAGCCCCACAAAGTCAGGCTGAAATGTCAGGCTTCACTATTGAAGTAAGACCCACCAAAGGATTTAAGTTCATTGGTGTTCTTCCCATGTTTACATCATTTCTTCTCATGTAACTGCTAAAGTCTCTTGGATCTGAGACAGATGGTCAAATTGCTACCATTTGAATGACAGTGGGAGCCAAAGCAAAGCCTACTTTTTAATGGAGATGTGGGGTACAAAGACGTGGAGTTTGTGGGGCCAAGAGATACATCCGTCCATTCATTTGTTCATTCATTCATTTACTCATCCATTTATTTATTCACTTATTCCACATATATTATTATAAACTAGGTTCCACCAATTGGGTGATTTTCCCACTTTGCTGATTGAGGGAATTAACATGAACTATAAACTTAGATACATTTCCTTTCCTCTTCAGCACAGCAGCCAGCAGGAAGGAGGGGATGAAGATGGGGTAGAGATAGGCAAAAAAATAGATGAGCCAGGTAAAACTGAAGGGGTGCCATTATGAGGTTTCCCCGATATCTCCCTCAGCTTTATAATCTGGCTCCACCTCTGTTTCCAGCCCCCATGCCCAGATACCTCCCTGATGCCTCATGCTCTAGCCAGCCCTGACCACCAACTGAACATGTCCACATCTCTATGTGAACTAAGCATAAAATCACCACATTTATTGAGAGCTTTTAATGTGCAGAGAACTAAGCTAGTTGCTTGATGTTCAAGATCACATTTATCCTCACATGCACCTCATACAGATGAGGAAATTGAGGTTTAGAGAAGTAACAAGCCCAAAGTTACTCTGTCCACAGAAGAAAATTTGCTTTCACAGGAAGTCAACCAAAATGAGTATGAGTTTGTATTAGTTTCCTCGGGCTGCCGTAACAAAGCACTGCAAACCAGGTGGCTTAGAACAACAAATTTATTGTTTCACAGTTCTGGAGGCCAGAAGTCTGAGGTCAAGGTGTGGGCAGGGTGATATTCCCTCTGAAGAAATTAGGGAAGTATCTGTTCCAGGCCTTTTTCCCAGCTTCTGCTAGTTCCTTGACTTGTGGCAGTCTAACTCCAATCTTCATATGGCCTTCTCCCTGTCAAAATTTCTCCTTTTTATAATGACACAAGTCATATTGAATTTGGGTCTAGCATATTCCACTATGACCTTATCTTAACTAGTTACATCTGCAAAGACCCTGTTTCTGAATAGGTCACATTCTGAGGCTACTGGGAGTACTTCAACATATGAATTTATGGGGGGATACAATTCAACCTGTAAGAGAGTTACTAAGTAGGAACAGTCTCAACTGTTTTGTGACCTAGTTCTCTACTGTTGCAACAATACCACACACAATTTCCTCCTACCTATGTATGGAGAGGAGTGGGGCAAGTGGGGAGTGAAGGGGGTAATGGGAAGCCTTGATGACTTCTCCCTCCTACTTCTAGGCCTTGCACATAATCAGGCTGTGTCCATTTTTCCTAAAGGGGGTATGGGTACTCCCTCTTGTTAGGACCCACATGCCCTCTGTGTATACAGGTAGCTTTTCCTTCTTTAGGGGCAAACACCAATGAGGTGCTTCATGCCCAGTTCGAAGATATAATGGTGCAGAATGCCATCTATGGTATTCCCTCTGTGGCCTCTTTCTTCCCACTACAAGTCCACTGAAGGTCATTCAGGCCTTTAGTCAACACACATAGATGCATTTCCTGCTGTATGCAAGGCATGGGAGCACACACATCAGGGCCTCAGGGAACATGCAGTCTTGTGGGACAGGAGCCATAAGACCAGGCAGAAGGCTTGTTAACAAAAGATAACAGACAAAATACTGATGTTTTTCTTCTCTCTTGGACTATTGGGGAAGGCTTTTAAGAGATGTGCATTAGCTGGACTTTGAGGGAAAGCAGTAATGCTGAGAAGGGGTGGGATTGCACAGACTCTCAGGAATAGAAACAGTGTGGGAAGAGGCAAAGCCCAGACCATGCATTATTCAGTTTAGGTAGAGGCTATTTCAAGTGGAAAAATGGGGCAACAATTTTGGACAGGTGGATTGATTAAAGGGTCTTAAATGACAGGGTAAAGAATGTGGACTTTAAAGTCTCTTTGAAAACATTTCCTTCCTCATTTGTCTTTCTTTTCCTCTTCCTAAGGCAAATGTGATCTTTGTGGTATGCAGAATGTGGGTCCCAAAGGTATTCCACACCCTCATTGCCAATACCTGTGAATATGTTGCCTGATGTGATGAAGGGGATTTTGCAGCTATGATAAAGGCCTTAAGATGGAAAGACTTTCTTGGATTAATGAGATGGCCCAATCTAACCACATGAATCCTTAAAGTCAGAGAACAGTTCTGGCTGCAGAAAACTAGGGAAATGCCAGCATGGGAAGGACTTGGCTTTGCAGATGAGGGAAGGGCCACTGGATGCTGGAAAAGGCAAGGAATGGATTTTCCCCTGGAACCTACAGAAAGGAACGCAGCCCCACTGATGCCTTTGTTTTGGCCCAGTGAGACCCATGTGGGACTTCTGACATTCAGAACTGTAGGATAATAAATTTATGTTGTTGTTTTAAGCCACTACATTTCTGTTAACTTGTTACAGCAGCAGGCAGGAAACTAATACGATCATCTAGAACACCTCTGAGAGTTGAGAGGCAGGTGGGGCTGCTGGGACCTTGCAGAGCACCTGATTTCAACCCGCTAGGTAACTTTTTTTTTTTAAGTTTATTTATTTATTTTGAGAGAGAGAAAGAGAGAGAGGGCATGCCTGAGCAGGAGAGAGGGAGAGAGAGAATCCCAAGTAGGATCCATGTTGTCAGTGCAGAGCTCAACGTGGAGCTCGATCCCACAAACATTGAGATCATGCCTGAGCTGAGAGCAGAGTCAGACACTTAACTATGTCAGCTTAATTTCTGACTGAGGAAACTCACATGCAGCTCATCCAGCCTAATGCTTGTTCCACTGCTCTGCAATTCCTTCTTCACACTCTACCCTCCGCTGGTAGCTGGTGGTAGTGGTGGGGCGGGGAGGCATTTTCATTGGCACCAGGCCTAATCTGGGACTGTTTTCAGCAGGAATTAGCAACCATACAACAGTGCATCACTTTCCCAACTTCCATGGTATCAAGTTAAAATGTAGCCATTTATAGCTTCTCTATGGAAGCCACCTCTGTGCATTGCTTCCTATGTCCTAAAAATAAGAGAATGGAATAGTTTTACAAAACAAAAAGACTAAAGAAAAAAGAAAGAGAGAGAGGCACCCCCCACCCCATACAGACTCTCATAAAAATCAAACAAAGGGATGAAGATGGGGAAGCCAAGGACATATTGAACTTCAGGCCTGCCGCCTGATAGCCTTTAGATGCAGGGCACAAAGGTCACTTTCTTTTCCTGGATTCTATATATAGCATGTCAGTTAGACCAGCCTTTTCTCCAGAGGCCAGCTCTACTCCACAGATTTCCACCTGCAGGAATTTTGGGAGGAGGGGGAGCTGCTCGGTTTGTACCTTCCTTCTTCATATTTGGTGCTATTAACTAGCTCTGAAGTCATTGTTCTTTTTACAAGAGATTGTTAGATGAAGTAGATAATAAGAAAAAATATTGCTTTCACAGCCGGCATAGTTCCAATAGAGACAGCAATTCCTTTTAAGAAATGCTGTAAGGGCTCCGTGTGTATTTACAAACACATTATAGCCCAGTTGCCAACCCTTAATTGACAATAAGATCATGAATAGTTGCTAGCTAACCCGGATGTTTACTGATGGCCAGCAGAGACAGAAACATCTTCTTGAGATGGCTGATGTTTGCCACAGGGTGCCAGAAGTTACTGGCAACCCCAGCTTCTCTTATTCTTTCCTCTGAATAGCTAAACCTCCTGTGGCTGCGGTTTCCCTTTTCTGTAACCAATTGCTTCCATTTTACTGCTCACACCAGTGTGTTAGACATTTCACTAAGTCTTCTCACAGTGTTTTATTGCTGAATGCTGGAAATTAGATCACACATATATCAAAGGCACTTCCAAACTGATTTGAAAATTTATTGCTTTGGCATTTCAAAAAACTATGCATATTCCTCACTCCCTGTATTTTTTGCCAGAGTAGGAAATGTGGAAAAAAACCCAAAATTTATTCATTAATTGGAAGGAAAAGATTGTGAATATTTTATTTATTCAAAATTCATACTAATATAAAATATATAACAGAATTGTAAAGCCAGGAGTCTGGAAAATGTCTTCCAAAATAAAAGGGTAGCCTTTATCACTTATGAAGTAGTCTTTCCAAAATAAATGAATTGGAAAGTAATCAAACCTCTAGATCCAATTACCCATTTACAGGAAAAATAGAAGAAAGATAAATGAACATGTTAAATGGCAGCATGGAGTTGCCATCCATAAAATCCAGACCAGGGGAAGCTCTAGGAAAAATGACCTGGTTTCTTCAATAAATATACTGGAAGAAATAGAGAGAGAATATCAGAAGGGCATCTTATAGGTTAATAGATTTAAAACACATCAAGCCCTTGGAATGTATGGACCTAATTGGAAATCTGAATATTGATTTCATATTTGATAATTTTAAGGAATTATTATTAAATTTGTAAAGTTGTGATAAATATACACTTTTGATATAATTCCCTATCTTCTAGATATACAAATAGAAATATTTACAGAGGAGACATCCAAGATTTGCTTCAAAACCTGTGGTAGCCAGAAGGTGAACCAAGCTAGTTTATGAGTTGATCACAGTGGGAGCAGAGATTTGGGTACATAGGTATTCATTAAACCATTCTTTCTACTTTCATAATGTTTGAAATTTTCACCAAAAAATGTAAAAAAAAAAAAAAAAAAAAAAAAGCATTGCTTAAAGCACAAATGTAGAATCCAGTGATGTCCTTAAAATTGCCCATGTTAAAGGAAAAATCAGAAATGATGAAGGTTTAAGATTCTAGGTGTCTGCAACTCCTCCTTGCTGCTCCGTGTCACCTTCCCTGGACACCTCCCATTTGACTTCCCTCCCCAAAGTATCATAGGTCTGGCTGCTCGTGGAGAACTTTGGTGAAAGTCTGAGTAGTATGTGTGTGTGAGTGTGCAAGGCACTGCATCAGCCTTCAGAGTACTGGCTCTCTTCTTGCTCCCCACAGCCCTCTCACTTCCTGGGTGCCAATGGAAATTTAAAACAATTTTTTTAGACTTTTTAAATTCAAAGAAATTTACTTTGCTCATTCCAAGTCTATCCTGACAACTCCCTGAGGACCCCTTTCTTTATTTTACACAAAGCACAGCTCTTTCCCTGAGAAAACCTGTCTCAGTTTGAAAGTTGGGGCAATGGATTACAAAAATGGCTACAGTATTTTGCAGTTCCTTCCATCAAAAGGTGAAGTCTATTTCCTGACCCTTTGAATCTAGGACAGCCTTGTGACTTGTAAGCAATATAGTGGGTGGGATGACACTGTGAAGAGTTGCTGAGCTCCACTGCTGAATGGAAGGCCACGGGGATTGGGGAAGAGCCGCCTGGCAATGGCCCTAGATCATCCAGCTTCCTGCTGACTGCAGATGCATGTGTGATGCTGGACGAGACCAGTCAGGCCAGTGCACAACAGAACCAGCCACCCAGCCCACAAAATTATGAGCTACATATATAGTTGTTATTTTTAAGCATTCACTTTGGGGATTTTTTCTAATGCTGGAACAGTTAGCAGATAGAGCCAATTACTCTTTCCTGCTGCACGGGGCCACTGGGTGGCTCCAATGAATAATAGACACTTAATAAGTAGAGTGATGGGGGACATGTAGTATTAATCAAAACTTAGAGGTCGGAGCAGACTTCCCAGAATAAAAGACACCTAAATTGAGATATGGAAGGAGATAGGAATTAGCCAGGGGAAAGGATGGGAAAGATTTCCAGGGAAAGGAAACTGTACCCACAATGCTAGGGGCATCCTGAATGAATGTGTGTTTGAATTAAGGGCTTTTACACTAACGGATACAATGAAATGAACTTTTTAGTTTAAATCTGAATTGTCTTTGAGTATTTTGTCTTTGAGATCCTAAAGTCTAACCCTCCTAGGAGGGGAAACTGGGGCCCCAATTATGGGCTGCTTCATATTATAGATATTCAAGCACACATTCTTATCTACTGGAAGTGAATAAACTCCTTAGGGGTGACAGATTATTTATTTTCGTGTTCCCAGACCTACCAGATACCTAACACCAAGTGGGCGAGTAAAGGAACAAACCAATGTGTTACTGAGAGTCCTTGAAATTTTCATATCTCCAGGAAAATTTCACCATACTTTTTATTAATACTACAGGCCCCAATTTGCTCATACCCTGCCAGCAGTTTCTGCCTAGACCAGGCCTATAGATCCAGATTTATTCAAATTATCTTTGCTGCCATCTTCTCAGCTTTAAACACTTGCCTGCTATGTTCATTTTGATCATCTCTTGAACATTTTAAAATCAGCATCTCTCCAACTCCTCCCTGGGAAGCATTTGATCCGTCGTCCTGGTGTGTTTTCCTGTTTTAGAGAATGATGAGTGCCTGCAGGGCCCCAAACCTACATTACATTCAGTCTGGTTTGAAGAAGGACAGTGCTTCATAGAGGTTTGAAATGGGAGATTTGTGAAGCAGAAGCTTAAATAGAAATGTGCCAGTTTTCAGCAATGAGCAACCAATTTCTGAATGTTTCTGGTATGCAAGAGAGGAAGCAGCTTAAAGGGCCTCTTATTTTATTTGAATTAAAGAAAACCCTATGAAATATGAAAAACCAATTTAACCTACAGGCTCCATCTGTGGATTTTCTATAGAGATGAAACTCACATATATCTGTCCCAATACCTGATAGAGCAACAGGCAAAGAGGGAATAATAGAAACTTAGATATGTATGAGACATTAATGATCATCTAATTCTGTACATCTATCCTGTACATGCCCTTGTTTTACAGAAAGGAAACTGAGACTGGGGGAAGTTAAGTGTGTGCCCAGATTCAGAGAGCAAAATGTATCTGGGAGTGACAATATGTTTATTATCTTGATTGTGGTGATGGCATCAAAGTGCATACCCATGTGTCAAAACTTATAAAATTATACTACTTTAAATGTGTGCAGTTTATTGGGTGTCATGTATGTCTCAGTAAAGTTTTTTTTTAAGATGAAGGCAAAATAAGAATGTTTTCAGGGAGAACAGAACCACTGCTGGACTGTAAACTTGAACAATCCAGAATGTGAGACATATTCTTCAGTGCATGAATTATTGAGAAAAACAAAGAGAGGAGGAGAACACATAAATTAAAAGAGATGTGACGGGCATAGCTATCAAATGTAATGTGTAGATTTGTTTGGATCCAGATTCAAATAACTCAACTGTAAAATAACATTTATGAGAACATTGGGAAACTTTTACACTGGATATCTGATGATATTAAGGAATTAATTTTTTAAAGTGTGATAATGGCATTCATTTTGCTCAGAAAAAATAAAAGGTGGTTTTTAAAAGGTGTATATAGACTGGACTATTTACAAATGAAATATTGAGATGCCTGATATTTTCTTCAAAATAATCGAGTGGAGATATTTGAAATGTTAAGGAATTATTAAGAAGATTTGGGGGGTGTAATGGTATCCTGGGTAATTTTTAAAGAGATTGTATTTTCAAAATGCATAATGAAATATTTACAGAAGAAATGATATGGTTTGGGGCCAACAAACCCAGGACTGCACTGGCAATAAAATGATCCTGGTGTGTTCACACATCTTTGGTGGCAATATGGAAGAATGGTGCATTCATCTATATCTGGGTTATCAGGCACACACACAAAGAGAACCAAATTATTTACTATTCATAGCTATTAGGTCTTAAGTTCTCAGTAGAACATTATCTAGAAATTTGCTTCAAAGTAAACCTGGAAGCGGGGAGTTGATGATGAGGGAATAGATTGGATGATCACTATTCAGGCCAGTGATGGACATGTGGCAATTCAATTAGAAGTTCCTCTCTACTTTGGTATATGTTTGACATTCTCCAAAGTATAAGGCTTAAAACCAACATTATGCAGTTTTTGAGTTAAGTGTAGATTGTGAATTGGTGTTAGCCTCATTTGAATAGTTAGTGGGGAACTGGGCTTACTCACAGAGTTAGAGGAACAGCACATAGATTACTAATTGAAAGAGGAGAACCACACCTGTTTTTAGGTCGGTGTGAAACTGTGGAAAGTGAGCTCTACAGAGGGCAGTTAAGAAGGCTATCATATCAAACTTCGGGCTCTGGGCTGATGGCTCGGAGCCTGGAGCCTGCTTCCGATTCTGTGTCTCCCTCTCTCTCTGCCCCTCCCCTGTTCATGCTCTGTCTCTCTCTGTCTCAAAAATAAATAAACGTTAAAAAAAATTTTTTTTAAAAAGAAGGCTATCAAAAAGAAGAAATCAAGTGTCTCCAAAGACAGACTAAAGCCATATACCTTCCGTTATCATACAAAGACTTCATGTGCTGGTATTTCAAATTTTAAAAAGGCACCACCAAAATATGAAGCAAAAGTTATAAGAAACTCTTAAATACTCTGTTTCTGCATTTTCTATTTAAGAGTTTTATCAAAGAAAACTTAAATTTGGATTGTTTTAGTTTTGCATCACATCCTGCTTTAGGATGCCCTAAAACAAAACACAAACAGAAAATACTATACCTTCAATATGCTCTTCTAGGTCTTCAGAATGAAGGTTATCATTTTTTCCTTTGGCTAGACTTTTATGTTTGTGTATGCTTTGTCAATATGTTTATCATCTTCCTCACTTTCAAACTGCATTTCCTGTCCAGAAACACTGTGTCAAGATTATATTTAGCTTTTCACATAGAATTCCTCATGCCGCATCCAGGAAACAGAACCCTGTAAGCGAAGGGTGGGATCACCGGGTCAAGATGTTTCCTGGATAACAGCCCTATCAGTGTTCTGTCCAAACTTCCAACTTCCCCACCATCCACTGCACTCTCCTCACTGTCAGAGCACGTGGGATGATGAGGAACCAACAGCAAATAAGGGGCTAATTTCATGGGAGAGTTTCCACTGCCCAGTGGCAGGGGAACTGGATCTTGTTGACCCCTTTGCTCATATTCTTATAGATCATAAATCTAGATGACATGTCACCTATAAACATGATCTTTCCCTATCTAGCTCCTAAGCTAGTCACTGCCATTTATCACCTAGTAGGCAGTGCTCCAGAAGAGATACTTTCTTCCCCTCTTGTGTGTAGACCCAATTGAATGGTAGATGCAAGAGTAAGGCAGATGGTGACCAAAATATCACTTCTGGCTCTCCCCCTCCAGGAATCCCTCTGCCTCTCTACTCTAGAATATTAGAGGTTCATGGGCTCACAAAAATCTCTCTCCCATCACCGAATCTAGACTTTCTCACTACCCTAGAGAGGCTGGTGCCCAAAGCAGGCAACAGTACATGGTGGCTGCAGCACCCCCTCCACCTCAGCCTGGGGAGGGTGTTCAGGGAGCCCTGGAACTGGGCTTTAGGCATTGTGGTCTCCTGCCTCCTCCTACTTCTCTGGGAAGCTGCTGGCCCAAATCAGGGCTGCTGAGGAGCTAGGGTGGGAAGCAGGTCCCTATGATTCTGTGTGAAGTCCCAGGAAAGGGAGAAATTTGCCTCCCCATTTTTTCCTTCTTTCTTGGTTCCAAAGAGTCTGTATTCTGTTCTCATTTTTCCCTATTTGGGGAGTTGCTCTCAGGTGTGTGTGTTTTCTTTGGGCAATAAATTGTGCTGTGACCCCCATGGGGAAAAAACAACAACAATAAAAACTAGGTTGGAGGATGTGGTGTAGATGAGCAATTCACATTGGCTACTAACATACTCTCCATCCTTCTCTCATACATATCCTCCTACCCCCAAATTCTGATCATGGAAAGCCCACATGAGGGAAATCATGTTTGCAAGAATACCCTCTTAGCCAAGATTGTGCCTCATACTGGTCTTTCTTTTCTGGGAAAAGAGAGATTGATATCTCAGTGTTAGAGCCTTTTAATAGATTAGATCCTCTCAGTGGAAGAACATAGACCAATAGGTGTCATCTATGAATCGAGGAACATATGGAGGAATGAATAAGGGATAGGTCAACAGGCCAGGAATGATACTCAAAGATGTTACCTCATATGTAATGGGAGAAGTGGGTATGAGTCTTCCTTTCTAATAAGTGGATGTGTATTGGAGTAGGATAGGTGCAAGGTAGCAGTGAGGGTTCAAGGTAAAGGAAAAAACTAGGAGTCAAACTCTGTGCCCTAGGGATCACAAGACTAATGAAGGGACAAGACCAGGAGATGGCTGGTATCAGCTGAGTTATTTATTGGTTCAAGTAAATGACTAAGGGATGGCCTTTCATATTGTAATTTTGCTGAATATATGCCTAAACAGATCCAAGTGGTGAAATTTAAGCTTAGTGGGAATTTTTAAAACATGGAGCCAGATGAGAAAAAAGAAACTCAGTTTCTAGTTCAGGACTTATGAGCAAAATTGGATAACTGATCCTGTGGTGGCCTTTGCAGTAAGTTGATACTACAGGAAATGACATGGCTTTGAGAAGCCTTTAGAGTTAACCTAAATATTTGTGGTCTCACTCCAACTGAGGGTGCTACATAATGGAAGAAGGAAGTCAAGTGCTTTTGTACTATAATCATTGTGGTTAAATCTAGAATCAGATAAGGTCACATGTGTAAACTTCAATGTTTATTGATTATTGTAGTCAGAAAATATCTGGAATAACCACACAAGCAGAGATAGTGTCTAATTTTGCTTACAATTGTATTCCTGATACCTAGAAGAGTGCCTGGTACATAATAGGCACTCTGAACACTTGATGAATGAAAGAAAGCATGAATGTCAAGTTAATGGGTGTAAGTAGAATATATATTATTGTAAGGAGTTAGGAACTGAGTTTATTAAGGGATTTTCTGCTCTGTAGGAGGACAAAGAATAAGCTAAAGAATTTTGGTTATAGAGGTTAAAGCTAGATTTAGAACAAGAGCCAAGCAAGTTAGTCAAGGCAGATTACTGAGGTTAGAGATAGATCAGAGAACAGGTTTCCGAGCCTGGTAATATAAGGTAATGTGTTCCCTAACCCTGCTCACCAGTGAGCATTGAGGTTTGGAAGACTCCTCTGTTTCTCACCTGAAAAAAACCAAGCCTTATGGGTGGAAAACATTTGGAAACACAAATAAACTTCTGCTTCTGGCCAAGATGGAGTAACAAGGACTGGATTTACCCCCTACTCGAAACAACAAAACACTAAAGAAAATGTTTTCAAGACATTGGACATCAGGCAATGAAGGACAGTGATCCTGAGAGGGGAAAACAAAATTTGTCCCAGTTACTGCCTGCAGAGTGTGTCCAAGATGTAGCACAGGGAGGAGAGCACAAGGAAAACCCCACAGTGTCCCTATGTTGAATAGATGACACAGGTGGTCCAGGGAAGCCAACTTGACTGAGTTCTCAGGGCAGAGTACTGAAGACCAAGAGGCTGCACATGATGACAGCCTTTGAGATCTCCCCCTCAAGTCTTTCTTCACATGCATGTGAAAAAATTACCTGAAGCCAGGAAAAGGATTTCACAAAAGGATTAGAGGGAATAATCCCCTAACTTCTCACAGGGCTAGGAAAGATCCTCTTCCCACTAGCCAAAATGAAAAACCTCGCAATTCATAGTGTCCCACCCATAGAGAACTCAGAAGAGTTTTGCTTCATTAGCGGGACAAAATTATCACTAGACTCAATACTGCTAGTCTCACCTGGCAAAACTTAAGAGCAAGATCACAAGGTATCAAAGGCTCTTTCCAAGCAACTTAACTCATCCCAAAACAAAATTCAGCTATATTTATAGGAATATGAAGGTATCCAGCACTCAAAAGATAAAATTTGCAGCAGTCTGGCATCCAAATTACCAGACCTATGAAGAAGCAGCAAAATGTGATCCACAATGAAGGGAGAGGAAATCAATTAATAGAAACCTACCCAGAAATAACATAAATGGTAGAATTAATAGTCAAAGACATTAAGATAATTATAATGATATTCCAGGGCACCTGGGTGGTTCAGTCAGAGCCCAGTTTGGATCTTCTGTCTCCCTCTCTTTCTGCCCCTCCCCCACTCACATGCACACTCTCTCTCAAAAATAAGTAAACATTAAAAAAAGACAATTATAACTATATTCCATATGCTTGAGAGCCTAGAGGAAAGATTGAACATGATAAGTAGAGACATGGAAGATAGACCCAAATCAACTAGAAATGAAAACATCAATGTCTGAGATGAAAAATACACTGAATCGTGTTAACAGTAGATTAGACGTGATGGAAGGAAAGATTAGTGAACTTGAAGATATAACAATAGAAATTATGCAAAATGAAATCCAGAGAGAGTAAAGACTGGGGAAAAAATAGAGAATCCGCGAACTCTAGAACAATTTAAAGCAACCTAATACACATGTAACTAGCATCACAAAGTTGAGCAGGGAACAGAAAAAATATGTGAAGAAATCAAGGCCAAGAAATTTCAAAATTTGATAAAAACTATAAACACACAAATCTAAGATGGCCTCTGAACCCCAAGCAAAGAAACATGAAGAAAACTACACCAAGGCATATCATGATAAAGTTGCTTTAAAACATAGATAAATAATTTTAAAAAACCACAAGGTGGGGAAAGGGACATATTATGTGCAGAGGAACAAAGATAAGAATAATAGATGTCTTGTTTAAAGCAAGGGAAGTTCGAAGACAGTGGAGCAAATTTCTGAAGGTAAAATTATCACCTTAGAATTCTTCATCCAAGAATATACTTAAAAAACAAAGGTGAAATAGAAACTTTTATAGACATACAGAAGCTGAAAAAATTCGTCAACAGTAAACCTGCATTACAAGGAATGGTAAAGTACATCTCTGAGGAAGAAGGACACAAACCTAGATCCATGCAAAGGATAGAAGAACACTGGAAATAATAACTATATGGATAAATGTAACAATTTTTTGTTATTTTAATCTTTTTAAAGGATGGCTGTTTAAAGCAGTGACAATAATAATGTATTGTGGACTTTTAAACATGTAGAAATAAAATGTAGGACACTGATAGCTCAAAGGCTGTGAGAGGAAAAATAGAATTATACTGTTGGAAATTTCTTGTATTTTACATGAAGTGGTATCATATTACTTGAAAGTAGGCTATGATAGGCTAGATCATAAATCAACCACCATAAAAACATAATAAAGAGTTAAAGCTAATAAATCAACAGAGGATATAAAATGAAATTATTTTTTTAAATGTTCAACTAATCCAACAGAAGGCAGAAAGTGAGAGTGAAGAGAACAAAGAACATATTGGATAAATACAAAATACGTAACAAGACAATAGATTTAAACCCAAACATATCGATAATCACATTTCATATGCATGGTCTAAATGATCTAATTTAAAGGCAGAGATTTTCTGATTGGATAAAAATAAATGTAAAATTTAAAAACAAGACTCAACTGTATTCTGCATCCCAGAAAAGACAGATGTTCTATAACCCTTTAACCCACAATGTCCTAATGGCACTTGAACAAGTACATCCTTCCCTTGCTATTCTATCTGTAACAGTTCCTTCTCCATCCAATGAGCCACTAGTCATGAAACCTTTTATGCCACAACATTTGGTTTTAAGTCTTTACTTCTGCACTGACTCCTCAATACTCTTCTCAGACTTCATTTTAGGTTACTGTGCTTTTGCCCAACCTGTTTCTGTCCGTTGATCTGTGATCACTATGACCAGCCCACCTTCCTTCTGTGCTAACTCTCAGCCATACAAGTCATGGCACTTATGTGAAAATACAAGAGATCAAAGCTTTGTGATGTGGGACTGAGACTTATTTGGGTCTATCAGTCTCCTCAGCTCCAGTTGCCTCTACTCCTTAGGCCTAAGACCAATATCAGATGGATACTGTTTTTAGAAACAGCTAAGAAAGATTACCACAATGCCCAGCCTTAACTCTCTCTTGTTGCTCACCTCTCTGTGACCTTGTACCCCACTTCTCATAACTTCCTGAAATGCACTCCTCAACTTGTGTCCCAGATCTAGCAGATGCCCCTGAACAAGTATACACTCTTGCCCACTGGCTTTCCTAATGCTGCCCAGATATTTAAGAATCTTCCAATCTTGGTTTTTCCAAGACAGCACTATCCCCAGCTGTCAAATAATACCCATTTGTTTGTGTTAGACAACCTGTGACATAAACAACAGCCCTACCACCACTACTACCTCTGCCTGGGCCACCGCACCATCTCTCATCTATTGCTCTACCCTTTAAGTGTCCTGTTCTGCCTGCTGGCCTGGATCTCTTCCCCACACTTATTCTCCTTTAATCATGTGGGTTTAATTCCATCTGGTCTTTCTCATACTGTTTCAGGGAGCCACCTCAAATGGATGGGTGCCTGGGCAGAGGTGACCAAAGCACTTCCACTGTTTGTGCCTTCTGAGAATAATTACCTCAGAGAAAACTCAGAAGACCCATGTATCATGCATGTATCACCTTGTCTTTTATACAGTCACATCAGTGTTTCTTTTTTTCTCCTAAGAGCATAAAAAGCCATATTACCAACACTTATATTGCCCTTGGAAAATGGGCAGGGCTAGGTCACATTTGGCACTTCTTAATATCTGCCTATATAATTCATTAAATAATAAACAACCATCTGTCATAATGTCAAGCTAAAGCCATTACTAGACACATGTGAAGGGCATGGCCATGCCCATTCTTCCTTCAGCCTCAGTCCAAGCTGTGGTGACCATCCATCCTTAAGTTTGAGACACAGACCATAGGGTCCCAAAAGAATCCAGATAGTGGGCTGCTTAAACTCTAGAAGTTCAACAAGTAGTGTTAAATTTTAGAAACTTTTGAAGCAAATATTGAGTTTAGGCTAGAAGTTCTCCCATGGATAGATTCTGTACTTTTGGTGGTATTGCTAGGATTAGAGAGGTGGAAACCAATCTGAGACAGTATGGCAAGAGAAGATCTGGGACGTTAGGAAACTGTTGGAGCTTCTTCCGGACGCAGTCCTAGTCATGACAAAGTAGCCTTTGGATTTGGGGGCACCATACCAGTGAGGGAATGAGGGAGGGCAAAGGCAGAAAATACTGACTAATGGTTTTATCCATGAACTTTTGATGCCTTCCTAATGGTACATAATGTGGAAGAGGTACCCACATTCTGCCAATAACTATTATAAGGCTTAAAGTTCAACCAAGGTGGTTTGCACTAATGAGAGATGAAGCAGAGTTCTTTTTTCTTTAATTTTGGATTCCAAAGTAGTTAACATACAGTGTTATATTGGTGTCAGGTGTACAATATAGTGATTCAACAATTCTATACATTACTCAGTGCTCATCATGATAAGTATACTCTTAATGCTTTTTACCTATTTCACCTCCTCTATCTCCCCTCTGGTAACCATTAGTTTGTTCTCTATACTTAAGAGTCGGTTTTTTGTTTTGCCTCTTTTTTTCTTTGTTCATTTGTTTCTTAAATTCCACATATGAGTGAAATCATAAGGTATTTGTGATTTATTTCATTTAGACTTATACCCTCTAGATCCATTCTTACTGTTGCAAATGGCAAGATTTCATTCATTTTATGGTTGAGTAATATTCCATTGTGTGTGTTATATCTATGTGTATATATATGTGTGTGTGTGTATATATATATATATATATATATATATATATATATATATATACACATACACCACATCTTCTTTATCCATTCATCTATTGATAGACACTTGGGTTGCTTCCATAATTTGACTATTGTAAATAATGCTGCAATAAACATAAGGGTGCGTGTATCTTTTTGAATTAGTGTTTTGTATTCTATGGGTAAATGCCCAGTAATGGGATTACTAGATCATATGGTAATTCCATTTTTAATTTTTTTTTTTTTTTGAGAGAGAGAGAGAGAGAGAACATACACACGAGAGCAACTGAGGGAGGGGCAGAGAGGGAGAGGAACAGAGGATCTGAAGCAGGCTCCACACTGACAGCAGAGAGAGACTGATGTGGGGCTCAAACCTACAAACCGGGAGTTCATAACCTAAGCTGAAGTCAGACACTTAACCAACTGAGCCATCCAGGTGCCCCTCTATTTTTAATTTTTTGAGGAACCTCTAAATTGTTTTCCATGGTGGCTACACCAGTTTACATTCCCACCAACAGTGCACGAGGGTTCCTTTTTCTCCACATCCTCACCACAGTTGTTGTTTCTTGTGTTTTTGATTTTAGCCATTCAGAGTAGAGTTTGTTTTTAATCCATGTGTCAGACAGTGTATGATGATGCAAAAAGGCAGCTGCAAACTACAATTACAGTCCACAACACTGGAATCAACCTCACTGTCTCCGTGGTACAAAAAAATACGTATGGTACAAATTGTGAATGAGCCCTTTTCAGCCATACATATGCATAGACTCATCATTATCAAGTCTATAGTATTATGCATAATTACTGTAGGACTATTTCTAGTCTGGAAAGGGGAATAGAGCAAAAGAGGTGTTTTATTTTTATTTTATTTTATTTTATTTTATTTTATTTTATTTTAAAAGGCTTTTCTCCACCTCCACCCATCATCACATTAGATTAAGAAATATACAAGGAAAGAAATAGGAGGGAACTAATCATAAATGACTGGATGACTTGTTTCAAATCCCTTTTCTTTAGGGAATTTTACCTAACAGATTCTTGTGGAATCTGTTCCTAGGATCCCTGACATTCCAGTAAGGATGCCCATGATATATTTATCTATATATATTATATAGAGAATATATATATATATATATATATATATATATATATATATATATATATGAGAATATATATATTCTCATTGGGTGAGAGAGTGAGAAGGAAAAACACCAGGAAGGGAAAAATTCTCTCCTTCCAATACCATAAGGAGGAGCTCAGTATCAGTTTGGGGAAGCTTTTATTTCATTCAATTATCCTATATGTTTCTGTATTTCTAAGAGATGGAGAATAAGAGAAGGAAAGAAAGAGAGAGGCAGAGAGAAAGAAAGAATTTTGTATGACTGTATATGTGAAATATGATGCCCACTATTAGAAAGCCCTGTATTTGAGATGTTTCCCCAGAAATAGGACAGGCAGCCACAGTGCCTTTCACTCCAGTGTGCAGAGTGGTAGAGCAGCTGTTCTTTGAGAAAAGGTAACTGCCTTATTTGGGCTCCCACCTGTACTTTGGCTTTAATCTACCCTGTAAGAATCAAACCATTTAGCCATCTAGAATAGGGTTCCCTGAATGAAGCATATGGATCACACTAAAGGAATTCAGAGAGGAAAGCAGGTAAGGATTAGTGTCCTTACAAGGAAAGCTTTAGGGAAGAGGTAATGTTTGAACAGCCTTCAGGGGCTTTAGGGGAGGGTCAGTTCTTTAAACCTCAATTGACTCATCCTTAAAATGAGGGAAGTAAATGGCCCTCTATGTTCCTATTAGCTCAACTCATTGAGAAAGAAGGGCTTTCCAAAGTCCTTATTAGCTCAACTCATTGAGAAAGAAGGGCTTTCCAAAGTCCTTATTAGCTCAACTCATTGAGAAAGAAGGGATACCCAGCCCACCCACAGGTGGGAGGTGCTGTCCTTAAAAGAGGTTGCCCTCCCTAAGCCCTGCCATCACATTCAGGATGAGTCACTTAGATGGCTGGATATGCTTAAAGTCCATCATGAGTGACTCCAATCGTGTGCATCTAGGGAAGTTAAGTATTAGTTGTACCAAAATAGTTATACTTTCCATGTCCGACCTGGGCATAAACGCTGTCTCCTTGTTCCTGTATTTAATGTTGAAATAGGTTACAACTCACCATCTTTCTATTGATTGGTCATGTCCAGGCCTATAACTTTCAAGAATTATCATGAAGCCACAGAGTGTAGGTCATAAGGAATCAGGCTCTGGTGCTCAACCACTTGGTTTCAGAGCCCAGTTATTAGTTGGTGACTCCTGGTAGGTTACTTTTCCGACTATGAAGTGGGGCTTGTAATATTACCTAACTTATAGTTAATATAGGTGAAACAGTTAGCACAATGCCAGGTACCTAAGCATTCAACAGGTGTCATTAATAGTCATCTTTTAAAGACACAATTATGCCAGTTGTAAAGTGCTCATGAAAAATCTTACCTTCCATTTCCCACCAGGGATGCTATAAAACTTGAAGTCATGAGTGTTAAAACACATAAAAATCTGTGAATACATTGGGATTCTATCTATACAAGACTGCTGAGGATTGCTGTATTGGGGGAAATGCCTCTGACAAAGTTGTTGTTTTGTTTTTTTGTTTTTTTGTTTTTTTGTTTTTTTTTTTTTTACCATTTCATTGACTAAACTCCCTTAGATTAGGATGACAGATAAACCAGTATTGTGCAACCCTGCTCTGTAATAAGTGAGGCAAGAGCAGACTTCAGGATCTAACAGACAGTGTTCAATACTGAAACTTCCTGTTGCCCTGAAGGAAATAGGTTTCAGTGCCCCTGACATTGTTAGTGGGATTTCTGGCTATGGCCAAGTGAGGAGGTCAACAAATACTGTCCTCAAAAAGTAACTATAAAGCTTGCAAATTTTGACAAAAACAACTATTTCATTGCCCTGGAAATTGACCAAAGGCATACAAAAATATAAGAAATATTTTGTATAGAAAACCACTAAGGACAGTGGGAGTCTGGCATTTTTGCCTGGGGCTACTTCCATTCCCCCGCCCAGGTCAGTGGAAAATGTTTTGCCAGGGAGGATGGGCCATGAGGATCAGCATCTTTGCAGCCTCAATCAAGAATCTTGCTTGGTTTGGAGCAGTGGTGACACCTACATCCATCTACATAGTAGGAAGTGACAACATTGGCAGTGGATGAAGGTGATGACTCTATTAGCCCGAGGTTGCATTTGTGGCCAGGAAAAGCATATTCCTGGCTGAGTTGATGTGCATGCCTAGCAGAGACTGGAGACAGCCCAAGCTAGGCACATAATCCTGGCCAACCATAGGGTTATACAGAAGATACAGGGGGTATGCAAAACAAAGCAAAACAAACAAACAAACAAAAAAACAGGTGGAAAGGAAAAACTTGGATAGGACATAAAAATGGCCTGAACTTTGAAAATGGCCCTCATCCACTCACAGATCCATCAGCAGAGGACAGAAAGCTTTTTGGTTCCAGGGGCTTGAGCAAAACCCCCCTCAAGTCTGGCACTCCAAAATAAAGGCAGAGATTGTCATACTGGATTAAAAAACCAAGATCCACCTGTATGCTGTTTAGAAGAGGTAAACTACACAAAGATTCCAAGATGCAAAAAGATCGAAAGTAAAATGATGGAAATAGATATCCAAAACAGTATCCATAAGAGAGCTCAAGTAATTTTATTCATTTCAAATAAAATAAAGTCAATTGTACATTAAAGGAGTATTTCATAATGAGAATATGGTCAATACATGAGGAATTAAAACAATTAAAATTGTATATACCAAAAACAGAATAAATAAAGTAAAAACTGAAAGAATTGAAGTTGAAATAAATAATTCCACAATAACAGTTGAATATTTCAATACCCCCTCAATAATTGATAGAAAACCTAGATATGAAATCAACAAGGGTGTCGATGGGTTGAAAACTATCAACCAATTCACTCTGGCATATACAGAACACTCTGACTGTAGACACACATTCTTTTCAAGTGTATATGGAACATTCCCTAGGAAAAACCATATGATAGGCCAAAAAACAAGTTCCAATGTATTTAAACAGATTAATTATATAAAGGATGTTTACTGACAACAATGAAATTAAATTAGAAATCAACAAAAAAAGAAATCTGGGAAATCCCATAATACTTGAAATTAAACAACACACTTTCAAATAACCCATGGGTTAAAGAAAAAATCACAACGGATATTATAAAATATATGGGGCTGAGTGTAAATGAAAACACAACATATCAAAATGTGTGGGATGCAGAGAAAGTAGTGCTTAAATGGATATTTATAGCATTTAAATGCTTGTAATAGAAAAGAAGAAAGCTCTCAAGTCAATAACCTAGGTTCCACATTAAAAAAATAGAAAAAAAACCAATCTAGGTACAAAGCAAGTAGAAGAAAGAAAATTATAAAGATTAGAAGAGAAACCAATGAAATAGAAAACAGAAAAACAATAAAGAAAAATCAGTGAAACCCAGACTGGTTTTTCAAAAAATATTAATAAAATTGAGAAGTATTTACCTAGACCTAAGGAAAAAAAAAAAAAGTTCAAAGAAGACACACATTTCCAAAATCAGGAATGAAAAACGTCATTGCTGATCCTACAGAGATTAAAAGGATTATAAAGAATTATTATGTATACAAGGAATACTACTTGGCAATGAGAAAGAATGAAATCTCGCCATTTGTAGCAACATGGATGGAACTGGAGGGTAT
The DNA here is from genome assembly GCF_018350195.1 of Panthera tigris. Taxonomy (NCBI): domain Eukaryota; kingdom Metazoa; phylum Chordata; class Mammalia; order Carnivora; family Felidae; genus Panthera; species Panthera tigris. Next base: position 58,158,246 of record NC_056662.1, read on the forward strand.
AATGCTAAGTGAAATAAGTCAGGCAGAGAAAGACAGACACCATATGTTTTCACTCATAGGTGGATCCTGAGAAACTTAACAGAAGACCATGGGGGAGAGGGAGGGGGAAAAAGTTACAGAGAGGGAGGGCAGAGTTACAGAGTTACAGAGAGTAGGCAAACCATAAGAGACTCTTAAATACTGAGAACAGACTGAGGGTTGATGGGGGTGGGGGAGAGGGGAAAGTGGGTGATGGGCATCGAGGGGGGTACCTGTTGGGATGAACACTGGGTGTTGTATGGAAACCAATTTGACAATAAATTATAGTTAATAAAAAAAGAATTATTATGAACAAATTTGTGTGTGCGCACACACACACACAACTAGATAAAATGGACAAATTCTTAGAAAGTCAAAAATTGGGGGACCTGGGTGTCTCAGTCAGTTAAGCACCTGACTCTTCACCTCAGCTCAGGTCTTGATCACAGAATCATGAGTTCAGGCCTTGCATTGGGCTCCACATTGGTCATGGAGCCGAAAGGAAAGAAGAAAGAAAGAAAGAGAAAGAAAGAAAGAAAGAAAGAAAGAAAGAAAGAAAGAAAGAAAGAAAGAAAGAAAGAAAAGAAAGAAAGAAAAGAAGGAAGGAAGGAAGGAAGGGAGGGAAAGAAAGAAAGAAAGAAAGAAAGAAAGAAAGAAAGAAAGAAAGAAAGAAGAAAGAAAAGAGAGAGAAGGAAAGAAAGAAAGAAAGAAAGAAAGAAAGAAAGAAAGAAAGAAAGAAAAGAAAAGGAAGGAAAGAAAGAAAGAAAGAAAAGAAAGAAAGAAAGAAAGAAAGAAAGAAAGAAAGAAAGAAAGAAAGAAGAGGGAGAAAGGAAGGAAGGAAGAAAAGAAAGAAAAGGAAAGAAAGAAAGAAAGAAAGAAAGAAAGAAAGAGAGAAAGAGAAAGAAAGAAATTACCAATACTTATGAATAAATGAAAAATCTGAATTAGACCCTAAGAAGCAGAGAGATTGAATTAGTTTACAACTTCTTACAAAGAAAGCTGAGAACCTGATGGTTTCGAATATCAAAATAGATACAATATCAAATAATTAAAGAAGATACAGTATCAATCTTTCACAAAATTCTTCCAGAAAATTAAGGAGGGTAGTAAACTTTCCAACTCATTATTGCTTGTCCTGATATCAAAGGCAGACAAAGACATCCCCCCAAAAAAAAGAAAATTAAAGGCGCCTGGGTGGCTCAGTCGGTTGAGCGTCCGACTTTGGCTCAGGTCATGATCTCACGGTCAATGCGTTTGAGCCCCATGTCCGGCTCTGTGCTGACAGCTTGGAGCCTGGAGCTTCTTTGGAGTCTGTGTCTCCCTCTCTCTCTGAACCTCCCCCATTCATGCTCTGTCTCTCTCTGTCTTAAAAATAAACATTAAAAAAATTTTTTAAAGAAAATCATAGACTGATATCTTTAATGTCCATAGATGCATTAATCTTTAACAAGATATTAACAAACTGAATCCAGCAACATATAAAAAGGACGATACATCATGAGCAAGTGGGATTCACCCCCAGAATACAAGGCTGGCTTAACATTTGAAAGTAAATTAATATAAAACAATATGTTAATAGAATAAAGAACAAAATCCACATGATCATCTAAATAGTTGCAAAAAAAGCGTTTGATAAAATCTAACACCAATGTGTGATAAAAACTCTCAACAGATTAGGAATAGGAGGATAAAGGGCATCTGTGGAAAACCCATAGCTAACATTTTACTTACTGGTGAAAAAGTGAATGTTTTTCCCCCCAAAATTAAAATCAATGCAGCAATGCCCAGTCTCATCACTTCTTTTCAACATTGTACTGGAGGTTTTAGCCAATAAGATAGGCGAAAACAAAACAATAACAACAAAAGGTAAAGTCATCCAGGTTGGAAATGAAGAAGTAAAACTGTCTTTATTCTCAGAAGACAAGATTCTGTATGTTGAAAATGTCAAAGAATCCACATAAAATTAATAAGAATAAATATACAAGTTTACCAAGATTGCCTGACACAAGATCAGTATAAAATAATCAATTATAGGGGCGCCTGGGTGGCGCAGTCGGTTAAGCGTCCGACTTCAGCCAGGTCACGATCTCGCGGTCCGTGAGTTCGAGCCCCGCGTCAGGCTCTGGGCTGATGGCTCGGAGCCTGGAGCCTGTTTCAGATTCTGTGTCTCCCTCTCTCTCTGCCCCTCCCCCGTTCATGCTCTGTCTCTCTCTGTCGCAAAAATAAATAAAAAACGTTGAAAAAAAATTTAAAAAAATAAAATAAAATAATCAATTATATTTTCATATGCTAGCAATAAAAAAATCCAAAAAATGTGATTAAGAAAACACTTCCATTTACAGTAGTATCACAGAAGATAAATAAATTAACAAAAGAAGTGCAATACTTGTATACTGAAAGCTGCAAAACACTGTTGAGGAAAATTAAAGATCTAAACAAATAGAGAGATATTCCATGCTCATGGATTTCAAGTCTCAATATTGTCAAGATGGAAGTTCTCTTTAAATTGATCTATAAATCCAACATAATTCCTATCAAACTCCCAGTAAGCTTTTTTATAACAATTCACAGCCTGATTTTTAAAAATCTATATGACAATGCAAAAGACCTAGAGTAGCCAAAACAATATTTTTTTTAAAAGAAGAACAAATTAAGGTCTTACATTACTTAATTTAAAACTTACTACTATAAAACCACACTAATGTAGACAGTGTGGTATTAGTACAAGGATAGGCATATAGATCAATGGCCCTGATTAAGTGTCCACACATAAACCCTCGTGTTTACTACCAACTGATTTTCTATGAAGTTCCAGACATTTCAATTCAATGATAAACATAAACATAAACATATGTTCCTGGTCCAATTGGGTGTCCACATGCCAAAAAAAGAGAATAACTTAGACTCTCATCTCAATAAAAAAACAACAAAATTGACCCATAATGGATCATAGACATAAATATAAAAGCTAAAATTATTAAACTTATGGGAAAAAAACTTTGTAAATTTATATTGGGCTACACATGTTTACAAATGACACCAAAACAAGATTTATAAAAGAAAAATTTCATAAACTGGACTTCAAAATTTAAAACGTTTGTGCTTCAGAAAATACCATTAAGAAAGTGAAAAGACAAGGGGCAGCAGGGTGGCTCAGTCAGGTAAGCGTCTGACTTCAGCTCAGGTCATATCTCACAGCTCATGAGTTCAAGCCCCGTGTCGGGCTCTGTGCTGACAGCTCAGAGCCTGGAACTTCCTTCAGATTCTGTGTCTCCCTCTCTCTCTCTGCCCCCCATCTCTCTCTCTCTCTCTCTCTCTCTCTCTCTCTTTCTCTCTCTCTCTCTCCCAAAAATAAATAAAAACATTTAAAAAAAAATTTTTAATAAAAAGAAAAGAAAGTGAAAAGACAAGTCATAGACTGGGAGAAAATATTTGCAAATTATATATTTTGTAAAGAACTTATATCCAAATGGTATAAAGAATTTTCCAAACATGTTGATAAAAAAAGCAATAATCCTATATAAAATGGTCAAAATATTTCAATAGGTATTTCACCATAGAAATTACAGAAATGACTAATAAACTCATGAAAGATATTCAACATCATTAGTTATTAGGGAAATGCAAATTAAAACCACAGTGAGATATCACTACATACTCACTAGGATGACTATAATCAAAAAGGCAATAGCAAGTATAAGGACATAGAGAAACATAGCCCTCATACGTTGCCAGTGGGAATTTTATATGATGCAGCCACTTTAGAAAACAGTCTGGCATTTTCCTAGAAAGTTAAACTTTCTACTTGACCCAGCAATTCTACTCCTTTTTTTCTTAATTTAATTTATTTTTTTAAATTTACATTCAAGTTATCATGTAGTACAACAATGATTTTAGGAGTAGATTCTTTAATGCCTCTTACCCATTTAGCCCATCCGCCCTCCCACAACCCCTCCAATAACCCTCTGTTTGTTCTCCATATTTAAGAGTCTCTAATGTTTTGTTCCCTTCCCTGTTTTTATATTATTATTGCTTCCCTACACTTTGTTCATCTGTTTTGTATCTTAAAGTCCTCATATGAATGAAGTCATATATTTGTCTTTCTCTGACTAATTCCACTTAGCATAATACCCTCTAGTTGCATCCAGGTAGTTGTGAATAGCAGGATTTCATTCTTTTTTGAATGCCAAGTAATATTCCATTGTGTGTGTGTGTGTGTGTGTGTGTGTGTGTGTATACACACATATATATGTGTGTATACACACACACACACATATGTATGTATATATACACACCACATATTCTTTATCCATTCATCCATTGATGGATATTTAGGCTCTTTCCATACTTTGGCTATTGTTGATAGTGCTGCTATAAACATTTGGGTGCATGTGCCCCTTCGAAACAGCATCCCTGTATCCCTTGGATAAATACCTAGTAGTGCAATTGCTGGGTTGTAGGGTAGTTCTATTTTTAATTTTTTGGGAAACCTCCATACTGTTTTCCAGACTGCCTGCACCCAGTTTGCATTCCCACCAGCAGTGCAAAAGACATCCTCTTTCTCCGCATCCTCACTAACATCTGTTTCCTGAGTTGTTAATGTTAGCCATTGTGACAGGTGTGAGGTGGTATCTCACTGTGGTTTTGATTTGTATTTCCCTGACGATGAGTGATGTTGACCTTTTTTTCATGTGTCAGTTGGCCATCTGGATGTCTTCTTTGGAGAAGTGTCTATTCATGTCTTTTGCCCATTTCTCCACTGGATTATTTGTTTTTTGGGTGTTGAGTTTGATAAGTTCTTTATATATTTTGGATACTAACTATCTGATATGTCGTTTGCAAATATCTTCTCCCATTCCATCAGTTGCCTTTTAGTTTTGCTGATTATTTCCTTCGCTGTGCAGAAGCTTTTTATTCTGATGAGGTCCCAATAGTTCATTTTTGCAGTTGTTTCCCTTGCCTCTGGAGACATGTTGAGTAAGAAGTTGCTGCGGCCAAGGTCAAAGAGGTTTTTGCCTGCTTTCTCCTCGAGGATTTTCCTGTCTTACATTGAGGTCTTTCATCCATTTTGAGTTTATTTTTGTGTATGGTGTAAGAAAGTGGTCCAGGTTCATTGTTCTGCATGTCACTGTCCAGTTTTCCCAGCACTTACTTGCTGAAGAGACTGCCTTTATTCCATTGGATATTCTTTCCTGCTTTCTCAAAGATTAGTTGGCCATATGTTTGTGGGTCCATTTCTGGGTTCTCTATTCTGTTCCATTGATCTATGTGTCTGTTCTTGTGCCAGTACCATACTGTCTTGATGATTACAGCTTTATAATACAACTTGAAGTCTGAGAATCTGATGCCTCCTGCTTCGGTTTTCTTTTTCAAGATTGCTTTGACTATTTGGGGTCTTTACTGGTTCCATACAAATTTAAGATTGTTTGTTCTAGCTCTGTGAATAATGCTGGTGTTATTTTGATAGGGATTGCATTGAATATGTAGATTGCTTTGGGTAGTATTGACATTTTAACAATATTTGTGCTTCCTGTCCAGGAGCATGGAATCTTTTTCCATTTTTTGGTGTCTTCTTCAATGTCTTTCATAAGATTTCTGTAGTTTTCAGTGTATAGATTTTCCACCTCTTTGGTTAGATTTATTCCTAGGTATTTTATGGTTTTTGGTGCAATTGCAATTGGGGTCGATTTCTTGATTTCTCTGTTGTTTCATTTTTGGTGTATAGGAATGCAACCGATTTCTGTGCATTGATTTTACATCCTGCAACTTGGCTGATTCATGGGTCAGTTCTAGCAGTTTTTGGTGGAATCTTTTGGGTTTTCCATGTAGAGTATCATGTCATCTGCAAAGAGTGAAAGTTTGACCTCCTCTTGGCCGATTTGGATGCCTTTTATTTCTTTGTGTTGTCTGATTACTGAGATTAAGACTTCCAATACTATGTTGAATAACAGTGGTGAGAGTGGGCATCCCTGTCTTGTTCCTGACCTTAGGGGGAAAGTTCTCAGTTTTTCCCCATTGAGGATGATTTTAGCATTGGGTCTTTCATGTATGGTTTTTATGATCTCAGGGTATGATCTTTCTATCCCTATTTTCTTTATTTTTTTTTATTTTTTTTATTTTTTTTTTCTATCCCTACTTTCTTGATGGTTGTTATCAAGAAAGGATGCTGTATTTTGACAAATGCTTTCTCTGCATCTATTGAAAAGATGATGTGGCTCTTGTCCTTTCTTTTATTGATGTGATGAATCACATTGATTGTTTTGTGAATATTGAACCAGCCCTGCATCCCCAGGTATAAATCCACTTGGTCGTGGTGAGTAATTTTTTTAATGTATTGTTGGATCCAGTTGGCTAATATCTTGTTGAGGATTTTTGCATCCATGTTCATCAAGGAAATTGGTCTATAGTTCTCCTTTTTAGTGGGGTTTTTATCTGGTTTTGGAATCAAGGTAATGCTGGGCTCATAGAAAGGGTTTGGAAGTTTTTCTTCCATTTCCATTTTTTGGAACAGCTTCAAGAGAATGGGTGTTAACTCTTCCTTAAATGTTTGGTAGAATTCCCCTGGAAAGCCATCTGAGCCTGGACTCTTTTTTGGGGGGGAGATTTTTGACTATGAATTCAATTTCTTTACTGGTTATGGGTCTGTTCAAATTTTCTATTTCTTCCTGTTTCAGTTTTGGTAATTTATATGTTTCTAGGAATTTGTCCATTTCTTCCAGGTTGCCCATTTTATTGGCATATAATTGCTCATAATATTCTCTTATTATTGTTTTTTTAATGTTTTATTTATTTTTGAGACAGAGAGAGACAGAGCATGAACGGGGGAGGGGCAGAGAGAGAGGGAGACACAGAATCTGAAGCAGGCTCCAGGCTCTGAGCCAGCAGCACAGAGCCCGACATGGGGCTCGAATTCACGGAGCGCGAGATCGTGACCTGAGCTGAAGTCGGACGCTTAACCAACTGAGCCACCCAGATGCCCCTCTCTTATTATTGTTTTTATTTCTGTTGTGTTGCTTGTGATCTCTCCTCTTTCATTCTTGATTTTATTTATTTGGGTCCTTTCCTTTTCTTTTTCTTTTTTTTTTTTCTCCAACTGGCTAGTGGTTTATCAATTCTGTTAATTTTTTCAAAGAATGAGCTTCTGGTTCCATTGATCTGTTCTACTGTTTTGTTTTTTGGTTTTTGGTGGTTTTTTTTGGTTTTGATAGCATTGATTTCAGCTCTAATTTTTATTACTTCCTGTTTTCTGCTGGTTTTGGGTTTTACTTTCTGTTCTTTTTCCAGCTCTTTAAGGTGTAAGGTTAGGTTGTGTATCTGAGACCTTTCTTCTTTATTTAGGAAGGCCTGGATTGCTATATACTTCCCTCTTATGACTGCCTTTGCTGTGTCCCAGAGGTTTTGGACTGTGGTGTTACCATTTTCATTGGCTTCCATGTACTTTTTAATTTCCTCTTTAACTTCTTGGTGAGCCCATTCCTTCTTTAGTAGGATGTTCTTAATCTCCAAGTATTTGTTATCTTTCCAGATTTTTTCTTGTGGTTGATTTCGAGTTTCACAATGTTGTGCTTTGAAAATATGCACGGTATGATCGCGATCTTTTGTACTTGTCAAGGGCTGATTTGTGTCCCAGTATGTGATCTATTCTGAAGAACGTTCCATGTGCACTGGAGAAGAATGTATATTCTGCTGCTTTAGGATGAAATGTTCTGAATGTATCTGTTAAGTCCATCTGGTCCAGTGTGTCATTCAAAGCCATTGTTTCCTTGTTGATTTTCTGTTTAGATGATCAGTCCACTGCAGTAAGTGGGGTGTTGAAGTCCCTTACTACTATGGTATTATTATCAATGAGTTTCTTTATGTTTGGGATTAGTTGATTTATATATTGGGTGTTGCCACATTTGGAGCATAAATGTTTACAATTATTAGGTCTTCTTGATGGATAGACCCCTTAATTATGACCTAATGCCCTTCTTCATCTCTTGTTACAGTCTTTATTTTAAAGTCTAGATTGTCTGATATAAGTATGGCTACTCTGGCTTTCTTTTGTCAACCATTAGCATGATAGATGGTTCTCCATCCCCTTAACTTCCAATCTGAAGGTGTCTTTAGATCTAAAGTGGGTCTCTTGTAAAGAGTATATAGATGGATCTTGTTTTCTCATCCATTCTGTTACTCTATGTCTTTTGATTGGAGCATTTAGTCCATTGATGTTCAGAGTGAGTACTGAAAGATATGAATTTATTGCCATTCTGTTTCTTGTAGAGTTGGAATTTCTGGTGGTGTTCTCTTGTCCTTTCTAGAGTTTGTTACTTTTGGTCTTTTTTTCCCCCATCTTTTCTCCCCTCAGAGAGTCCCCCTTAAAATTTCTTGCTGGGCTGGTGTAGTGGTCACAAACTCCTTTAATATTTGTTTGTCAGGGAAACTTTTAATCTCTCCTTCTATTTTGAATGACAGCCTTGCTGGATATAGAATTCTTGGCTGCATATTTTTCTGATGTAGCACATTGAATATATCCTGCCACTCCTTTCTGGACTGCCCGGTTTCTGTGGAAAGGTGTGCTGTAAACCTGATCTGTCTTCCCTTGCAGATTAAGGACTGTTTTTCCCTTCCTGCTTTCATGATTCTTTCCTTGCCTGAGTATTTTGTGAATTTGACTATGATACGCCTTGTTGATGGTCATTTTTTGTTGAATCTAATGGGAGTCCTCTGTGCTTCCTGGATTTTGATGTCTGTGTCTTTCCCTAGGTTAGGAAAGTTTTCTGCTATGATTTACTCACATAACCCTTCTACCCTTTTTTCTCTCCCTTCATGTTCTGGGACCCCCTGTGATTCTGATGTTATTCCTTTTTAATGAGTCACTGATTTCTCTAATTCTTAAATTGTGCTCTTTTGCCTTAGTTTCCCTCTTCTGCTTCATTGTTCTCCATAAGTTTGTCCTCTATATCGCTAATTCTCTGCCTCTGCCTCATCCATTCTTGCACCGTGGCAACCATTTGAGATTGCAGCTCAATTATAGCATTTTTATTTCATCCTGACTAGCTTTTACTTCTCTTATCACTGCAGGGAGGGATTCTAATCTATTTTTGACCCCAGTTAGTATTCTTATTATTGTGATTCTATATTCTGGTTCAGACGTCTTGCTTGTATCTGTGTTGACAAAGTCCTGGCTGTGGTTTCTTCTTGCTCCTTCTTTTGGCATGAATTCCTTCATTTCATCATTTTGAGGGGAGAAAAGAAATTAATAAGGTAAAAAAATTTAAAATTAAAAAATTAAAAACAACACACACACACACACACACACACACACACACACAAATCAAATAAAGGATGCTAGATCCCAGGTGTGTTTTGGTCTGGTTGTTGAAAGGAACTTGAGAGATTAGAGAAAAAGGGGAAGAAAAAAAAAGGAAAATGTTGAAAATTTGGAAAAATGAATACAATGACATAGAATAAAATTAAATGATGGAAGTAAAATAGAATTTGAGAAGTTTATAAAAAAGTGAAAATACAGTAGAAAAAAATTAAATAAAAATATTTTTAATAATAATTGAAAATAAAAATAATGTTTTTCTCTTTCTGTATACAAGAAAAAGAAAATAAACAAAAAAGAGAAAAAAAAGAAAATTGAATAGGTGGACCAACAAATAGACCAAAATACGATTGAAATTACACCGTTTTCACCTAGAAGTCAAACTGTGAAGCAATTTATAGTCCATATACTAAGCAGGTGGAGAGACTTATGCTGTTCCTGAAGAGCGAGGTTGGCCCAGTTGGGCGGGGCTTAGTGTAACAACTCCATTCTCCACGAGATGGCGCTGCTTAGTTTACTGAGGTGGATTGTAATGGCGCTTGTAAATGTGTATGCGTATGCGCAGGAGGGGTGAAAATGGCATCACCCAGCTACCCAGTCTCTAGTATGGGATCTCTGTTCTCCCACATCAGCAACTGCACACCCATCCTTTGTCTCCAGCTTCCATCTACTCCCTGCTTCTACACTGTCCTTGACCAAGCCATCAGGTTTCCAGGCGGCACCTCCCTCCTGAGTTTCATCTCGGATGAAGCTGTGTTTCCCAACCCCTCACTTCTGAGGGACTGCAACTTTGTCCCACTCAGACTTTCTGGGAGAGGGTCTCACTGAGCAATGGCCAGGTGCCGGCCACACCCAGGAATGTTCACAGGACCATGCTGCTGCCAATGCCCAGAGACTGCAACTGGGTGCCAGTCGCACCCATTTCTGCCAGCTGGGCACCAATTTCTGAAATGTTCTCACAATCAGAACATTTTTTCTCAGAAAATGTTCTCACAATCCTGTAGCCGCAGCGTTTCAGGGATTATGGAAAATCGCAACACACATCTGGCCACCCTTAGCAACCTGTCCCAGCACCGATGAATGTGATTGTTCTCTGGGGTCTGCTGGCACCTTTGCCTGTGGGGGTGCTGCAGAGCCTCTACCAAATGTCCTCCCAGCAGGGGAACTGCTTCTCCCCTTGTGGCCCAAGGACCGCCTGGACTTTGCTCCTGGGGATTCATCCCTCCCACCAGAGCACTGCCAGGTATCAAGCTGCAGAGTTTCATACTCTGTGTTCCCCATGTTTATAGAGTCTTAGTGGAATTTAAACTCTCTCCTTTCTCCCTTTTTAGTTCAGTCCCTGTGGCTCTCTCCACTTTTCCACTTTCTCTCCAGCTGCTTTTGGGGGGGGTGCTTTTCCCGTACTCCCCCCCCCCCACCCCCGCCACCCTGTCTCCATCCTCTCTCCACAAGCAAAAACAGCTCCCTGCCCTCTGCAGCTTCTCTCTCCCCCAGGTGACCTCTCCGTGCTGCGTACCTACTGAGTTCTATGGCTCAGGTTGTGCAGATTGTTGTGTTAATCCTCACATCAGTTTTCTAGGTGTGCAGAGTGGTTTAGTGTTGCTCTGGCTGTATTTCATGGATGCAAGATGCAAAAAAAAGCTTCCATGCTGTTCTGCCATCTTAACTCCTCCAAGCATTCTTTTACCTCGCAGTTCCACTCCTAGGAGCTTACCCAAGAGAAATGAAAACACATGTCTACACAAAGACATGTATGTAGATATTCAGAACAGTATCACTCATAACAGCCCAAAACTAGAAACAATCCAAATGTCTTAACTTGTGAATGGATAAACAAAATATTTCATGTGCACCCAATAGAATACTGTTCAGCAATAAAAAGGAAAAAAACTACTAATACATCCTGTCACATAGATGAACCTCAAAACACAATTCTAAAATAGAGTGAAAGAAGCCAGACAGAAAAGACTAATTATTATACGATTCCATTTGTATTAAATGTCCAGAAAAGGCACATTATAGAGACAGAAAGTAGATTAGTGGGTGCCTAATCAACCTAATTAACTGCAAATGGGTATAAGGGAACTTTGGGGGCTAATAGAAGTGTTCTAAAACTGGATTGTGGTGGCAGTCACTCAACTCCATAAATTTGTTAAAAATCATTGAGATGTGCCCTTAGAATGAGTGAATCTAAACGCATATAGATTATGCCTCAATAAAGCTGTTTACAATCTTGAAAACATGAAATTCAACTGCTGTCCAGTTGGCTCTCCTTTGCTATGAATCATCTCTGCTGCTGAAGTTATGTTAGAATTTGGAATGATCGTGTGAATTTAATTGATAGATCTCCAAGAAGATTGGTTTTATGTACCTAATGATATTTAAAGACGTAAGCATTCAGTAAATTTTGTTGTCTGTTTACAGCCATCTCCTGTTTGTTATGCTCTCTTCAGTGCAAGCTGGTTCCCTTCTCAGGGGGCATTACTACTCAATATAAGTAGTAATTAATTAAGAGCTCAGCTCCCACACTGGAAGCAAGCAGAAGGGCAAAGAAAGCCAAACAGATGTCCCCAAAATGAGTTTGATTCTTCTAGCAAGTTTCCTAATTACCACTAATACACACATTTGCCATGGGTTGGAAATACCCACTTCCTGTTAAGAATAGCAGTAAAATAATCAGCCAGAGAAAGAAAACCCTTTCATTCTTATTTACTGACAGTTGAAACATGTAAACATAAAAATCAACTCAGGCATTGAATCAACTTGGATCATTATGACCAAGTGGGAAGGTGGTTTGGTTGACATTTAAAGAAGAATACAGGTTGGGGCATGTGGAAGGGAGACAGGTTTACCCTATCAGACATCAAGACTCATTTTGGAACCCTAATAAATTAGCATTGTGATGTATTAATAGACCAATGAAGCCAGAGAGCCAGAAACAGATGATATTCTATAATATAATTAAAAAACAAAACCTTATACTACATTGAACTTAAAAATACCAAAACCTAAGAAAACAATTGAAAGCAGATTTCAGCAAACTTTTACACTTTCTAGGCCACATATATTTCTGTCCCTTCTTTTCTTTCTTCCCCTACTCCTTTTGCTCCTTCTTCAAACCTTTAAAAATGGACAATGGATGCATTAGTCACTTCACAGAAAACTACTCCAAATAACCAATAATCATATGAAAAGATGATCAAATGGGAATGTAAGCCCTAGCAAGATGTCATTTTGTCCGCATTAGATGGATAGATGTTGAAAAGACCATGATACATCCAGAATACTTACATACCACTGAAGTATAAACTGGCCAAAACTCTGGTGGAGGTATTAACTGATAGACCTACTTTGAAAAATAGTAGTAAATATAATAATAATAGGAACTAGAAATCCCACTCTTAGGTATTTACCATAGAGAAATTCTTACGTATGTATACCAGGAAAAAATACAACAATGTTTATAATAGCAATGTTTATAGAAGCAAGGACTTTAAACAAGCTAAATATCCAATGGTAGTGCAAAGTATAGTGTTTATACAATGGAATACTATATAGCAGTGGGAAAAAAAAGTCAATGAACCATAACTATGCTCATCAACATGGATGAACTGCACAAATACATAAGGTCAAAGGGAAACAGTTTTGAAAGAATACACAGAACATGTATTCTGTACAAAGCTTAAACACATTTAAAACTAAACAATATGTTTTTCAGGATTACATACATTATGGCAAATTGTAAAGAAAAGTAAAGAAACAAGCACTCAACTCAAGGAAGCAGTGGCATCTCATGGGAGGCAGGCAGATAAAATTTGGGAGGGACACACAAGTCCTTCAGAAATATCAGCAATAGTTTCACTTGTGGGTGATGGGCATACAGGTATTGGTTTTGTTATTATTATGTATTTCTTATATGCAACATACAAATATTTATATCACATGTAAGTTTAAAATGAAAAATTATGTGACAGAAAGAAAAGTACAGTAAGATACCATTTATATAGATTCATAAAGCACAAAAAGCAAAGTATATTTTCTTCTAGATATACACACATGTGGTAAAAGCAGAAAAACACCCCCATAAGGATAATCACTAATATAATAAATAACTTTCTTTGGAAGAGGTTGGCAGAGTGGAGGGCTTTACTTGGGGAATGTTACAAAGAGATTTAAACTGTGATCTATAACTTTCTATTTAAAATATAAAAATAATTAAAGCTAAGATATAAGACAGGAAAATACTGACATTTTAAAGTCTGAGTGTTGAGTACTTCGGTGTTAGGTATAACGTTGCCAGGTTTAGCAGAAATAAAAAAAGATGCCCAGTTAAATTGAATTTCAAATAAAAAACAAATGATTTTTAGTATAAATAATTTGGAAATAAACATGTCGCATAGGGACAGTCTGTGTTTTATCTGGCAAACCTAGTTAGTTATATTAATCTCTGTATCTTAAATACCTTATAAGAAAAAGACATTTGGCCTATTCATGTATATTATGAAAAATCAATCAGCAATTACATATTTAGTATGCAAAAAAATGAGAGGAGGAGATTACAAAGTACCTACAGCTTGTATTTTCAAGGCTCTGAACAGATCTATTTTCTCTGATTATTTAACTCTAAAAACTGATGTACTTATTTAAAAATCATAATTACCATTTATTATATGCTAAGATCTTGGCATGCATTGTCTCATTTGATCTCCATAACAACCTAGTCCTGGTACTGCTTTTCTTAGTCATATAATAGTTTCTGGTACTTCACCAAGGCTTAGAAATTGGCCAAGTTCACTGAGCTAGTGACTGGTTCCAAAGCCATTGTTCCTTCTACCTGATGGCCACACACACACACACACACACACGCCAACAACAATCTTTTCTCAGTCCTTCATGGTCTCTTCCCCACTTCGTGTCTATATCACTTCTATATCACTTTGTGTCTGGTTCCTCCTTTGACAAGGAGCCCTTATTAGCCCTGTGTTTGTTACCTTTCTAGATCCAGACCACCCTCCTACTTAGATTACATATTTCTTTGCTCATCAGTACCCAGCCCCAGCTCCAAATCTCTAATTGGTGTCTTCTGGGAAGAAGGCGCACATTACATATTTGTCAGTTGACTGGTCAGCATTTTTCCTAAAGGCATTCTGGAAGGCAGCAGTGGACTTGGCCACTTCCACCAGGCCTACTTTAAACACAAAGTTCCTTGGCTTCCAGTTGTCACATTAAAGTGCTCTAATTCCTTCTGGTCAGCACAGTGCATCACAGGGTCTGGAAACCCTCTATATTATACATCACACTGGAAAGCCCAGAGACAGTTTTCTTGGGAGTTTCCATATAAACAGCCCAAGTCCATGACTATTACTAATTTTTAAATTGCCCCAAAACAACCCCATTTTGTTGTTTAGAAGAGCAGGGAAGAATCCCTTCTGCCCCACAGAATAACAAAAGACCAGTTGGCTTCCTTTCAAATATGCTAATTGCCCAGCTTCCAAGTTTCAGCTCAAGGCCCATTTTTATGCCTGACAATAAGGTCTTGAATGGAAATGCTGACAACACTAACTGGTGAGAACAAACAGCTATTCCAAGAAGGGGGACGCGCAGGGAGGCAGTGAGCACCCATTCTAAGCTCCCACCCGCCTACAGCACACTCCAGACTACACAGGCCCAGGACCAAACCTGATTTCTTCACTGGGGCTTGAGGAAATGTGATCCTGTCTCTTTGCTCAGTTTAAAAGTGGAACATTTTCCAGTTATGTTGGAGGGAGAGTTTGGACCCCTGCACTTGTGGGGGACCAATTCTGAAACTTGGAGCAGTCAGTATACAGGCATGGACCTGGGGTACAAGCCCCCAAGCACCCAGGTGCAGTTTCCCTGTTGTCAACTGCTCCCTCTGTTTGAAAGAGAGCATTTAAAACAAGAACCACGAGTAAACAGGCCTGGATGACCAGATGAATTTCACGAAGATGTGTTTCCTGTGTGGCACTGAGTAATCTGGGTCCCAGTCTGCATTTTAACAGCTCCGTCTAGATAGCAGCCTTAATGTTCCATGTCAATGGAGGCTACACCTCCAATTCTAACCAAAATGAGTGAAGAGTTAGTCCATGGCATCATCCCCTTTCATTTACACTCACCAGTGAGGTCAATATTATTGTCTCCATTTTACAGATGAGGATCCTGAGCCTCAGAAAGGGTAAATCAGTTAAATAAGACCACACTGTTAATAGGTGATAGAATTGAAATTGAAAACCAAGAGTGCAAGGGACACCTGGGTTGAGCAACAAACTCTTGATTTTGACTAATCATGATCTCACACACAGTTCATGGTGATGGAACCCCACATCGGTGCCTGGTTGGGGTTCTCTCTCTTCCTCTCTCTCTGCCCCTCCCCTGTTTGTGTGTGCTTGCACACTCGTGCCCTCTCTCTCTCTCTCTCTCTCTGTCTCTCTGTCTCTCTGTCTCTCTCAAAATAAATAAATAAACATTTTAAACCCCCCCCAAAAAACCAAGAGTGTGAGATATGATGGGGTTCAGGACACGCTGCCCCAAAATATAGTGCCTTGACATATGGATACTTAAGTGGAAGGAATTTGAAGAAATGGCATATGCAAAGTCATGCTCACTTTCCCCTGGCCCTTCTCCCCTGAAACAGGCTATAAACCCTCTGTGAGAGGTGGCTTCTCTGTACCCAGAAGAAAGGAACATTCTTATGTCCAAAGACAAAGGGATGCCAACAAGAATCCTAGCAAACAGGCCTTGCTAAATTCCCCATTTACAATACTTACCTCATACTCCTTGACCTATCATATTTCTACATGAACACCCACTATTCATCACACCTAGTATAAAAATACTCAGACCTGTTTCTTCATGGCTTCATTTCCTTATGAAGGCCCCCAAGTCATGTAAAATCTATATTAAATATATGTGTGTTCTTTTCTCCTGTTAATTTGCCAGTTTGATTTTTAGACCCAGCCAGAGACCTTAGGAGAGTTGAGGAAAATTTTTCTCCCCCTACAGATGCTACATTGTCCTACCCTTGCTACTCAAAGAGTGGTCCATGGACCAGCAGCATTTGGCATCAGCTGGGAGCTTGTTAGAAATGAAGTCTGATAATTTGTCTTTTAACAAGATCTCCTGGGCTTCACATGTTAAAGTTTGAGAAATGCTGACTCACATCCCAGCCCTTCTCAAATGACCCTGCTCCACAACAGAAAAAACTGAGCATGGAACCGTGAAGATCTTGGAAGAGAAAACTGGGTGTGACATAAATGTCCTAAGGAGAGTGGAGTGCTAGGTGGAAGGAAATGAAGCATTCAGGATAGCAGTTATGTTATGTCTCAGAGGACTGCCTTGGATGCAGCACAGAGAAAAATAAAGTGATAGTCCCTAGATTTAGGTATCTTCACCTCCTGGGTCTGCCATTTACTAGCTATAAAACCTTGAGAAAGTTGTTAAATCCCCTGAGTCTCAGCTTGTCTCCAAATAAGGATAATGTTACATCTTAGGTTGTTCTGATTTTTAGTGGTGTGTGTGTGTGTGTGTGTGCGTGTGTGTGTGTGTGTGTCTGTGTGTGTGAATATATATAACATGCCTAGAATGTCATAGGTCATCAATATGGGTTCATTTAAAATACTAATATCCACATTAAATATTATGCCATCCAGAGTCTGAGGGTACTTGAAAAAAGAATTTTCTTGCAAACAACAGAAACCAGTTCAGAACTCTGGCCAGTTCAAGGGATTCGTTACCGAATATTATGCAGTTTACAAAAAATCATTGTTAAGTAGCTGATTCAAGCGGGAGCTTCCAGAAACAATTCCCAGGCTCAGAAGCATACTTGTGCAGCACTGCAGAAAGCCTTCCTAAGGATCTCACTGCCTCCACGGCAGTCCAGCACTGGTGAAATGACTGCCTTACCTTCTGCCCTCTCCCTCTCAGTTCAGGTCCAAACTGAGTCCCATACTTTGGTATATCTCATTGGTGGAGCCTAGATCACAACCAAAACCCTGTTTGTAAGGAAACCTGGGAAGTGTAGTTGCTAGCTTTCCAGTAGCTGCAGAATAAGGAGGCACTCCAGAAGGGGCTTAGAATGGATGACAGGGGACAGCCCATACTATCCACCACAGGAGGTTGCAAGTCCTAAATAGGACAATCTGTTCTAGGGGTCAGGGCCTTATCTGGAGGCTGTATGGGATGGGGGTAAGGATAGATCACCAAGTATGGATAACTAGAAAGCAGGATGTCAAAAGGAGCTACAGAGAAGCTGATAGGTAAATTCATTTCAGGCACTGTATTGAACTTGCACAGGCATAGAGTTCAGGGATCTCTGCCAGCAGGACCTTCTGGGGTGACATTAGTAGGCAGACTTTCTCTTTGTGCTCATGCCTGCTTACTCATTCTCTGGCACCCTGCCTGGAGCCCACATTCTACCCGAGGACCCCAAATCCCCGCTCTGGTGCCCAACCTGGCCCGGCCTGATCAGAATTAATTCATAAGAACATGTAAAGTGGAGGCTAAGGGCTTGATGAATTATGTAGTCACAAGGATGTGTCTGAACTTCATTGGAGCTTTCCAGTACCAAGTTTCCAGGCCATGGGAGTGTGCAAGCAGAGGGTAGACACTTACTAGTCATGGCTGCTGAGAGATTCAGGCGTGTGGAGTGCTGGGCCAAATGGCCTGTAAGGCCTTTTCTTACTCTGAAATTCAAGACTCTCTTGAGGCACAAGGTCTTACAACCCTGGAAGTGGCTATAATAAGGAGGAAGCATGGCAGACCAATAGGGAAGATTTGGAGTCAGGGCTCTCTACAATGTGCAAATCACTGTCAGAGCAGTGTCTACCTCCCTAGTTTACTGAAGCACCTGACCAAGGGGCTTCTTAGAAGCAGGGGCAGTGCCCCATCCCTCTGTTAGACAATTAATTGCATTGTTCTGTATGTTATTTACTTGAAGCAGTCAGTGCTCTCCCTTCTGAAAGGAGCCTGGCTTAGGCACTGAAAGGATTAGAGGAATAACTACTTTTACAAACCCACAAGAGGTGACCTATAAATAGATTCTTTCCATAATATTGTGAATATATGTGAACCAGAACTGTTTGAAAATCCGAAAAAACAAAACAACAAAATTATGTGTTGTGTGCAGCAGACAGGATTATGGTTAAGTTTCTTTTCTTCTTTTATTTGGATTTCTGCAAATATTTTTATAAAGTTCCTTTGTAGACTTCAGAAAAAGAAATCATTTCTTTGGACTTAAAGGGTAGATCATGAATCACTATATAAGGAAGAAGCAGACATGTTTCTAAGTTTGTCTCATTTTGTCTTTGGCTTGCTAAAGGCCATCAGTGAGACTGAAGGCTCTGGGCCTCTGTAGTTCCAAATCCAAGTTGATAGGGCCTCAGACTCTGTAGTTTGCCTCTGTGTGTGGTCTCTGTTTTGTTTGCTTTGTTTGGATGTGCCCAGGTGAGCAGGCTGGTTTGAGGTGTTGGTATCCATACAGCAGCAGAGGGGACAAAAGGCTCTGGGGCCACTTCCTTTCCGACACAAGCAAAAGTGTTCTTTCACAATCCATAGGATCTGGGTCTGACTTCTAGATAAAGATGGCAGACTCAACACCTGCCTCTGACTTTGATCTCTCCTGAAACCTACTAAACTATAATAAAGAAAGTGAACAGGACAGGAGGTAATGAGGTTTGGAAGCTGGAAAGCAGATGAGAGCCAAATCTGGCAGTGCAGAAAGCTGAGATCTACACAGTTTATACTGCACCACCCTCAAAGAGCTCAGGACATGGCTGCAGCAGGCACTTCTGCAAGTAACCCACCACTCCATACCACAACTGCCTCTCCCCCACCCTGTCAGGAGACTGGAGAGTTAGTCTATGGAGAGAGCTCATGGGCCGTCTCAGAACTAGGAATAGTGGGTACAATTGAGAACAGCACTGTGTACGAAAACGATGGGAAAATGACATGTGTTGTGCCTACTGGCAGCTGTGGTGGGCAGCCCTCTTTTCTCATGCAGCTCCCAGAGCACGGGCAAGCAGGTCTTCACCCTCTGTGGAGGATGCTGGAAGCTTCTCCTCAGGGGTGTCAGATGGTCCAAGAGGAGAAACCTGAAGGTACTGACATCAGGGGTTTCCCAACTCATGGCCCAGGCCGGTCACCCCCTGAGTAACTAATAGTCAACAATAGTCCCCAATCCCTGTGCAAAACATTCAGTCAGCCTTTTGCTCCCTTAGTCATCTTCTCCACTCCCTTCCCTTCTCTAATAAGCTGGGACCTGTGTGTCTTTTTGCCTTCTCCTGGGCTCCAGACCCATCCCCTTTGGCCTTCCCAGGAATGTTATCTTGGTCCTCTTCCTGTCAGATAATAGATCCTTCTAATTAGCACCGAAACCCTCTCAGGTCTCCTC
This sequence comes from Panthera tigris, assembly GCF_018350195.1. Lineage (NCBI taxonomy): Eukaryota > Metazoa > Chordata > Mammalia > Carnivora > Felidae > Panthera > Panthera tigris. The sequence goes on from NC_056662.1 coordinate 58,177,979, forward strand.
CATCTCACAGAACCCCTCCTTCAGTCCCACATCATCTCCATTCCTAAAGGCCACCTCTTCTGCCCCTCACAGCCAAACTTTCTCACCTTCCACTGATTTCCCAATCCACTCGAGACTGTTTTATATCTCACAACCTTTTCAAGGAAGGACATGGTCAGTCCTCTCCTTGACTTGACAACAGCATTCACTAATGTTGACCACCATCTTCTTGAAATACTCTCTCCCACTGATTTCCATGGCACCCTGTTCTGATTTCTCTCCTACTTCACTGACTTCTCAGCTTCCTTTGCTACCTCGCCCTCTCCTACTCAACCTATAAATAGTGTTCTTCAGGGTTCAATCCTAGGCTTTCTATTTTTCTCACTCTGCATTCTCTCCTTAGCTGATCCCATTCAGTTGTTCTTGAACATGTATCTTGAGCTCAGACCGCTCCTTATGTCCAATTTCATCTTTGGAGGCAATGTAGATATCTCCAAATTAACTGTCCACACTGAATTCACCATTTCTCTCCCAAATTTGCTTCTCTTCCAAAGCCCTCCTCATTAATGGCCAACATCTGTAGATGTTGTTCGTGTTGAACACCTGGAGTCATGTTTGACATCCTCTTCTCCTGTTCAAACCTTTACTAAGTTCTGTTGATTCTACCTCCAAAATGTACCACAAATCCACCTCTTTCTCTCCATCTTCACAAACACCACCAGAGTCCAGGCCTCCATCATCTCTTGCTTCCAGACTACTTGCCCCACATTCATTCTTGCCCTCCAGTATCACTCCTCTGCTTCAGAACTTCCAGTGGTTTTCCACTGTTTTTAGGATAGAACAAAATCCTTCACTTGGTTTCCAAGGCTCAGGCTAATCCAGTCTCTCCCCCTCCTGCTTCCACTTTTGTCTTTCTAGCCACAGGGTTATTCCTTCACTTCCTGCCCCTGGGCTTTTGCACTTGTTACTCCCTTTAGTCATGGTATCCTTCCTTCTCCCCCCGCCCTCCTCAGTGTTATGGACTGAATGTTTGTATCTTCCCAAAATTTATTTGTTAAAGCCCCAACCCCCTAATGTGACTGAATTTGGAGACAAGGCCTTTTTGGAGGTAAGTAAGGTTAAATGAGGTAATAAGAGTGGGGCCCTAATCCAGTAGAATTCGTATCTATATAAAAAGAAACTCCAGAGAGCTCTCCCTGCCCCAACCCCCCACCATGTGACAGAGCAAGAAGATAGCCAGCCGGAAAGGATCCTTGCCAGAAACTGACTCAGCTGACACTTTGATCCTGACTTCCCAGCTTCCAGAACTGTGAGAAATCAATTTCTGGTATTTAAGCTACCCAGTCCATAAGTATTTTGTTATGGCAGCTCTAACTGGCTAATCACACTCAACTAACTTATACCATTCAAGTCTCCATTTAAACCACATTAAAAAAAATCTCTGAATCCCCATTCCCACACCACATTCCCATTTAAAGAGGACTTTTTTTAATTTAAAGAATTTATTGCAATATAATTATTTCTCCTACATTCTTTTTTTAATTTTTATTTTAACTTGTTTTATTTTATTAAATTTACATCCAAATTAGTTAGCATATAGTACAACAATGATTTCATGAGTAGATTCCTTAGTGCCCCTTACCCATTTAGCCCATCCCCCCTCCCACAGCCCCTCCTGTAACCTTCAGTTTGTTCTCCATATTTATGAGTCTCTTCTGTTTTGTCCCCCTCCCTGTTTTTATATTATTTTTATTTCCCTTCCCTTATGTTCATCTGCTTTGTCTCTTAAAGTCCTCATATGAGTGAAGTAATATGATTTTTGTCTTTCTCTGACTAGTTTCACTTAGCATAATACCCTCCAGTTCCATCCACGTAGTTGCAAATGGCAAGATTTCATTCTTTTTGATTGCCGAGTAATACTCCATTATATATGTATACCACATCTTCTTTATCCATTCATCCATTGATGGACATTTGGCCTCTTTCCATATAAAGAGGACTTTTGATATTCAACCTCATAGCAGTCGGGTTCTCCTTTGTAGCATGTCACTATAGCATTAATTTATTGCATAAGTGTTGCCTTCTCCACTAGACTATGCTTGATAGAGTTAGAGACAGTGGTCTGTGTTGTTCAGTGATATAACCCCTGTATCTAGCACAGGGGCCAGAACATAGTAGGTGCTTAGCAAAAATCTTAATGGGTGATCTTTAAAGTTACCCCTGAATTTGAGGAAATCTTGAACAACTTAAAAAAATTTTATTTTTAACTCCAAAATCTTATAGGAGAAAGGAAACAAATCTTATATTCTATATGACTCTTTTTAATCTGCAATGCCTAACTTGTCAGAGCTCAAATATACATTTTCATGTTGCAGTAATCAGTGCTGCTTTATACTCTGCCTTTTTTACTGCAGTGGAAAGGATGCCAGGAAAATCTCCCTTCTGGGACCTGGGCATTCAGTCAAATGCTGCCTTATCACATGGCTTCTTCCCTTTGATCACCAGACTATTCCTTAAAGTAGTTCAAGCCTGTAGGCCCTAAGTTACACACAAAATAGTGTAACGTGTAATTGTATGGTAGTTTGAATATAGGTTCAAATACTAGATCAGAAGGAAAAGTCTATGATTGTTAGTGATGCAATCCAAGCAGGCAATAGTTCATTTGTACATGTGTGGGCTAGCCCCTGAGTGCCCAGCCTGTCTCCATTAGAACCACAACTACACCCAGTTAGTCCCACAGAGGAAGCAGCTCTCGGGTCTTCCCGGCCTGGGCTGTTTCTATACAATGTTTAACATCTGCTGGTGGAATTATTCCCTGCCATGGACTAAATATCGTGTCCCTTCAAAACTCATATATTGTAGTCTAATTCCCACTGCAGTGGTATTTGGAGGTAGGGTATTTGGAAGGTAATTAGGTTTATGAGGCCATGAAAATGCCCCTCAACCCATGATGGGATTAGTGCCCTTATAAGAAGAGACCAGAGCCCCTTCCTCTCTGCTCTGTGAGGACGCAGCAGGTAAATGGCTGTCTGGAAGCCAGGAAGAGAGCCCTGACCAGGAACTGAATCTGCCAGCACCTTTTTTGGACTTCCAAGTCTCCACAACTGTGAGAAATAAAAGTCTCTTGTTGAGGCTACAGTCTGTGGTAGTCTGTGGTAGTTTGTTCTAGCAGACCAAGGTGACTAAGGCCTCCTCCAATATCGTCTCCCTGTAAGTCTGCACTATATTCTGCATCAAGGGACTGTCCACTTCCTCCCAGGGAAGGTTGCTTTTGAATTTACTGTTGTTTAACTCCCGTCTGATGACACTCTGCTGTCTGCAGAAGAGCTCGCTCAGAGGAAAATAGCCTGCTCTTAGTGTCACTCTCCAAACCAGAAAATTAGTCTTTAACTAGAGAAATGTCATTATCGTGACTTCACATGCACAGATACAGACAGAGGTCACACTTTCCACCATTTTTAATGCCCAGTTATTATACGGATATACTGAGTCCTTCCCTATTGTTGAGCCCTCTAGTTGTTTCCAACTTTTTCACTACTACAAATAGCAATGATCAAAACATTTTTGTACTGCTTGCTTTTTTTCTAACTTTTAGATTTTTCCTCACAGTTTCCTGGTTAAAGCGTAGGAGTTATTTTATAGCTCTTACATAAATCCTATTCCTTCATAAAAGCCACAATATATGCAGGATACCAGCAATGTGCAAATGAGCCTCCTCGCTCACATGCCAGCCCATACTAAGTCTTGCCATTTCTCCTTTTAACTAGTTTTATAGATACATTTTAACTAGTTTCACAGATACATAATGAGCCCTTAGATTTATTTTACTATTCATTTCTTTCTGTGAGAGTTCTATATGTGTGGTGAACAAAATGCTAACACTCTGAAAATCAGTTATCATTTGCCAACAATCAGAAATCTCTGCTTGATGACCCATAGTTTCAGCTCTGCCATAGCACTTTCCTCATTCACAAATCCACAAGGTATTGTTAATATCAGTGATACTTCAGGGGACTTAATGGGGACAAACGGTGGAAGAAAAAGCAAACAAATGAACAAATAAGCAAGGAAGCATTTCCTCTTGCAACATGGGCCTCCTCAAAGTCACTGTGTTCGTGGAAGGCCATCTAGTGGACCCACAAGGGAAAAATGCACAGTGGTGCGGAAAGGAGGCCATTTTCCCAGGCACACACAAACGGGGTGGGCAGGGCTTTCAGGAAAAATTCTGGCTCAGAGTCCTGCTTCCTCACAGAAGGAAGAGCTGTAGGTTTCCCCAACTCCCATCAGCTACTATATACCATTATTTCACATTTCTTGGGGAGATGATGGACTGGCTGGCCTCTTCCTGATGGGGGTGTATGGAAACCAGAAGGGAATAAAAAACAGTTGTTATATCTACTAAACTATACAAAGTTGGGGACTCAGTTAAAGAAGTGAATTTCTAGTGTGCACACGCATGCAAACCATGTGTGCACTTTATGATTCCCATAAAGTAAGGTGCCAACATTAGAGGTGTCTATTCGTTCACCAAATATTAGTTGAGTTCCCAGTATATGAACAATACCATCCTCATTCTACAGATGGCTCTAGTTGAGACTGGAACAGAGAGTCTAAAGGAAGGGAAAAGACTTAGCTGTGAAAATTAGTTAAGGTAGAAGACAATGAGACTTAAAGAGCATGAGGTCACTCTGCAATAGAAGAATCAGAGAACCTTCCATGGAGGAGGTGGAACTCTTTTTCTCAGGTTTGTTTTTTATTTCACCTAAATAAAATAATACATGCTTCTAAAAATTGAAAACAAAACAAAACAAAACCAAAAGTGAACCATCTTCTCATTACCCACATGCTCCCATTCTTGACAGGGAACTGCTGTTTATTAGAGTTTGTTTTGTATAATTCTGGGAGATAGATTTTAACCCAGGACTTAAAGGATGAAAAGGTCCAGTGGAAGGGAACAGGATAGGAATAAATATGGTAGAGGATGCTCTAGTACATGAAGGGTTAACTGGAAATGGGCACCTAACCCTGTTGTCATTGTGATATTTTAATTTTCTGATGGTCTCAGGTCCCCTGAGTTTCTGGTAGTACTCATAATTTATAAAAAAAAAAAAAAAGAAAGAAAGAAAGAAAGAAAAAAAGGAACTAGTTAATTAATTCCAGATACCTGGCTTCTTTCAAACTCCCCAGATTTTTTTTCCTTTGGTTTGACCACGAAGTGAACCCGAGAGTATGAATCATAAGCCTTCACTTCATGAATGTTCTATTCCAAGACCTTTGACTTTTCAGAACTTTTTATATTGCATTCAAATCCTCAGGCAACATAATATTTCCCTGATCTTGCTGGCCCTTGAAAATTTGCATTGTTGTCTAAGATTGGAAGACATTTGCTACATAGCAGCAGATACTTAACTCCCAATGCAGTAACTAGCAATCTCGTTCTTTGTAGACCTCCCAGACTAGTTTATGTGATTTTCTTCTGGATAAACTGCACTTAGCTCTGAGAGTACTTAACAATCTATGTTGTAAATTGCTATTAATTATTTGGCTCTATACAGACCATAATACTCATGAAGCCTGTCTACTCACTGTGGTAGGCTCCGTGCCTACAATCTCAAATATTTGCGGAATGACCAATGTTCCACAAGAAATTCTCTGTTCTAGGAGTGGCCCCAGAGTAAATGCATTAGCTGCTAGACACGTGTGATAAAATGATAACTCACCAACAGCTAAGCACTGCTTCCCACACAGGAAGTCTGAGTTATGCCTCCTTTGTGGATATCCCAAGTCACTCATTTTTGAGGAGAGTTAGAACTTTCCGGGATCAAACTGCAAATTGCATGACACACATTCTTCCTGACCCTTTTCCTGCCACTACTTCCCCAGTCAGCACTGACTGACAGTCAGCATTTGCCACAAAATCATCATTAGCATATCTCCTGGATGGTGTCACTGCATGGCCTGTGCTCACCTTCTCTACCCCTGGGACCTTCAGAGAGAGCTGGCCTGCTGCAGAATGTGTAAAGCCCAACCACATACAAGGGTTCCAGTTTCAGTGTCTACCCAGACCCCCTTGCCACTTGACCTCTTGACCCACGTTTCCTATTTCTCTTTTCCATATCTCTTTAGGCCCTTGATGTGCTCCTCAGCCTCCCCATACCTGCCTCAGATCCTCTGTGTTAGTCAGGAGAGGCGAGGTGCTTGGTATAGTAACTATCACTCTAAAAATCTTAGTGACTTAATAACAATAAGAGTTTATTTTCTGCTCATGCTATTTGTCTGCTATGGGTTGGTGGAATATTTCTGCTCACTATAATCATTTAGGGACCCAGGTTTATAGAGGTTCCTTCTCCACACAAAATTCCATGATCACTGTGCTGTGAAAAAGGCAACATGGTGAATTACAAGCTCCCAAAGCTTCTGCTCATATTTCATTGGCCAAAGCAAGTCACACGGCCATGCCTAATTTCAGTAGGTACAGAGAAGTACAATCCTACCATGCACCAGCAGGAGACAACTGGAGTATCTGCACATGACTTTAGTGACTACCAGACTCTCCTTTTATTGACAATGTGATTGGACCTGTTTGACAGCCATGCTGACCTTGGCCGTCCTGCCTGTTCCACAGCTCTGCTTGCTCCTTCCGTTTTAATCCACCACAGTCGCAGGGGGAAATTTCTGGCTGAGGAAACTGGACCACTACTTCCTGCCAGAGGAAGGAATTGATCATCATTCATGTGAGATCAGAGTCTCAGTATTAAACAAAATTCCCAGAGAGTTTCCAAATACCTTCTTAACCAGTAGCTTGCATTCAGCCAGCCAAGTAAGCTCCACAAACATTTCTTGAACTCATACTATGTGCCAAGGACCCTGGGAGGTGCTGGGGTTACACCCATCCACCACACGCAGTCACTGCTATGAAAGAACAAACACACAGGCTAACAGGTTAAAAAATATCCAAAATAAGCCTTGCCTCCTTTACTATCCCAGAGCTTCAGAAGTAGTGATGGGGCCAGAAGAAGGGTAGCTGATTCAACTCAGCATCAGGTGGGTCAGCCATGCTCAGGCACAAAACTGCCAATAGTGGAGGGGGGTTGGCCCACTCTCTTTGCTTCCACAGAGAAGTCATGTCACGAAATCATGGGACTGCCCACCCTGAGGCAGGACTCATAGGAAAAAAAGAAAAAACAACAACAACAACAACAACAGCATGTTAAGGCTTTTCTACAAGTTGCCAGTTCATGACATGGCAAGTGGACTTGTCCTGGGTTCGAGTCTCCGCTTCTATATTCACAAGTGAGCCAACTCTCCGGGGCTGCTTCCTATCTGTAAAATGAAGATTTTGTGAAGATTACATGAGATAATATATACACAGCACTTACCAGTCTCCCAAATGTGGGAGAGAGCCCGAAATGGTATTCTCTGCTAATGTTATCTGAAGCTTGCCCAAGCACCTGCAGTGGGTACACAGTGTATTTGATCAGTTTTTAATCACTCTCCTTCTTTTGCAACAAACTGTGTTTCAGTAATAATCAGGAAATGGAATAAGTCATAATAATGGCCATTAAAAAATGCAGTAAAATTTTCTTTTGATTAAGCTTTCTATATATAATCATGACAGTAAAACATAAATATCCAGCACAAAAAAAGGAAGTACATTTTTGGTACAACAAAGGAAGGAAACAATGGATTAGTGTTTTTTAACTACAATAACTTTTTTTAATATAGAGGAGAAAGATGTATACTTAAAAATTGGTTCATCATGGTAATGGATGATAGTACAATGCCATAACAACTGACAAATGTAAGGTAAAAAAATAAATTTGAATTTTAAATACATTTTCAAATATTACTCAAATTTAATCATGCATTTTGTGTATGGTAAATTTGCACATAACAAAAATATTATGTTTTGCAGTTGGCATAGTTTCAAAGTTTTAAATTTTAAAAATGAAAACTCCAAGTCATCATATAGAAAGTGAGACTAGAAATAACTCACATTCTGTTTCTTCATCTTTGCAATCATTCTGCTATCATTGTTTATTTCAAATCTACTGTTTAAATGCGGGAATATGTAGTTCTACAGAGGATTAGACATGAACTTGAAGTGAACTCACTCAAAGGGAACACAGGCCGGTTTGCTCTCAAAAGGAATGGGTGTAGCTAAGCCCAGGCTAATCCACGGCCAATTGTATAATTGGAAGTTCTCTGAAATAATGTTTCCATGGTAAATAAAGTTTAGTAAGGACTGCAGTGGGCAGCATTCTAAGATGGCCCCCAAACTGCAACCCCTGGGGACCAGGCATTTTCTCCTGTTATTCAGTTAAACACGAATCTAGGCCCTGCGTTGAGGGACTTTACAGAGGTAGTTAAGGTCTCACCTCAGTTGATCTTTTAGGGAGATTATCCAGGTGGCTTGGCCTAATCACATGAGCCCTTTAAATCTGGTTGTGGGAGTCAGAGACATAAGGAATCTGAGATGTGAAGCAGGAGAAATTTTGGATGCATTGTTGTGGGCTTGAGGATGGAGGGGGCCACATGGCAAGGAATGTGAGTGGCCTTAGGAGCCAAAGACTCAGACTGGCTGACAGCTTGACTTCCATTCCAGGACCTGGAACAGAATAGCAGCTCAGCCACACTGTGCCACTCCTACACAGCTGTGAATTCATAAGTGGGGACTGGGTTTTTTGTTTGTTTTTTAGCTTTATTGAGATATAATTGACCAGTAAAATTGTATATATTTAAGATGTTGAGACAACTTAATTTTTGTTTTGTTTTGTTTTGTTTTGTTTTTTAGAGAGAGAGAGCACACAAGCAGGGGATAGGGGCAGAGGGAAGGAGAGAGAGAGGATCTTAAGCAGACTCCATGTTCAGTGCGCAGCCCAGTTCAGGGCTTGATCCCATTACCTTGGGATCATGACCTGAACTGAAACCCAGAGTCAGATGCTTAATTGATTGAGCCACCCAGGAGCCCCTTGATGTTTTGATACTTGTATACACTGTCATATGATCACCACAAGCTAATTAACACATCCATTACCTCACATAGTTACTTTTTTGTGTGTGATGAGAACACTTAAGATGTACCCACTTGGCCAAATTCAAATCTGCAATACAATATTTTTAACTGTAGTCACAGTGCTGTGACATTAGATCTCCAGAACTTACTCATTCTGAGTAACTGAAACTCTGTACCCTTTGACCAACATCTCCCCATTTCTTCCATCCTCCAACCCCTGGCAACCACCATTCTACTCTGTGCTTCTGAGTTTGACTAGTTTAGATTCTATGTTTATGTGAGTTCATGCACTATTTGTCTTTTTGTGTATGGCTTCTTTCACTTAGCATAATGTCCATGCTGTTGATAATGCCCATGGATCATCCATTTTGTCATAGATGGCAAGATTTCCTTCTTTTCAATGGCTGAATAATATTCTGGACAGTGTGTGTGTGTGTGTGTGTGTGTGTGTGTGTGTGTGTGTCTGTCTGTCTCACATTTTCTCTATCCATTCATCCATCAAAAAATCTTAGGTTGTTCCCTATCTTGGCTATTGTGAATAGTGCTTCAGTGAACACAGGAGTGCAAATGTGTCTTCTGGATATTGATTTCATTTCCTTTGGACATATGCCGAGAAGTGAATGCTGTTTTAAACCAGTAAGTTTGTGGCAATTTCTTATGCAGCCATAGAAAAACTAACATAATGGATTAGTAATACACATATTCTAAAGTTTACATAAGTATTATTAAAAATCTATGGTAACTGCACCAATTATTTAGAACTTAAGGGGTGCCTGGGTGGCTCAGTTGGTTAGGTGTCCGGCTTTGGCTCAGATCATGATCTCACAGTTTGTGAGTTCGAGCCCCGCATCAGGCTCTGTGGTGACAGCTCAGAGTCTGGAGCCTGCTTCAGATTCTGTGTCTCTCTCTCTCTCTGCCCCTCCCCCACTCACACTGTGTCTCTCACTCTCTCTCTCAAAAATAAATAAACATTAAAAAAAAATTTAAAAATAAGAACTTAAACCAAAAAATATTTTTCGAGTGAGGACTTCTTTATCAATGACTTTAGAAATGCTAGAGCACAGTGATTCTATAAAGCAGACTGACTTTTAGTTGGTTTTATTATTATTTTAGAATTCTTTACAGATGGTGCTTCCCCTTACAGTCTGCATCTGAGGTGGCTGCTCCCTTTGCTCTGCTCTTGGTAAGCCACTGAGGACTTGGAACCCCAAAAGAGGAAGAACCTTCTAGACCAAGCAGCTTTGTAGCAGTAGAACAGTAATCCAACCTCAGGCCCCTTGACTCCCAGTCCTGCCCCTTATTAAATTCTGGCTGCAGGTGTGCTGGGCAGAGTTCTGCCAATTCTACTGTAAGTTTTCTGGTAAAATTCTTAGTAAGGTAACCAGTTAAGATTCATCAATAATCACTAGCAAAAGAATGCAAAGTGTTGTCCAAGATGAATACCTCATTGATTTAATATTTATTTAATTGATTTATTAAATTGATTTAATACTTATACCAAATAGGGCTGCTTAGGTTGCCATCTGTCTTAGTCTGCTCAGGCCGCTACGACAAAATACCATTGACTGGGTGGCTTAAACAACTGACATTTTTTTCCCAGAGTTCTGGAGGCTGCGAAGTCCAAGATCAAGGTGCCAGTGGATCTACTTCTTGTGAGAGTTTTCTTCCTGCCTTGCAGACATCCCTCATCTTGCTGTGTCCTCCTGGAGACAGAGAGGGCTCTGGTCTCTCTTCCTCTTTTTATAAGGACACTAATCCCATCATGGGGCCCCACCCTCATGGCCTTATCCAAACCTCCAAATACCATCACAATGGGGGTAAGGGCTTCAATACACAAATTTTGAAGGGACACAAACATTCAGTCCATAACAATATCATATGCCTCTGTGCTGTAATATGATTCATACATTTTGAAGGATGTGCTATTTTGGAATTTTAGAGCTGGAAAGAAAGACCTTGAAGATCTTGCACTTTAGGTTCCAGTTCTGAGCACACTCCCTCACCATGTTTCCTTTTAATTAAATCATCAGTCACACTGGTCATGGGAGGGTCATCTATCCCACAGTTGCTTAAGGGACACAGACCAAACACCAGAGTGCTAGGGGACCCAGGGCAGGCTAGCCACCGCTCACACAGCACATGGCTGTGACAACATTTGTATTTAGAGATACCATGGCCACATTTATTGGTATTTATGTCACAATTCATACTCAAAGGATATTTGTGGTTTGCAACTTGTCTGTGCATTGAGGGTATCATCCATTCAAGTAAATAGCAGCATTTCTCAAATCCGTGAGCCTGGTAACACCTAAGGATATATATCCCTGGCTCTTAATTTGGGAAACCCTGTGGTATGAGTTAAGTGCTATATGTTCCAGTGACAACCGTGCCAGTATGTTCCAGTAAACATACGGTGACTCTCTGGTTTGGTACTTTTCTGTCACTGTTTTCCACATGAAAGACCTAGACCACAGAATGACTTGCTGTCTGTCATACAGCTAGTAAATGGCAGAGCCAGAATTTGAACCCGAGGGGAAAGCACCATCATGAGAGGCAAGTTTTCATGGGTGCAAGTGGGGAGGGGATTTCTTGTCACCCAATGAGTCCCAAGATTATACTTGTGGGAGATGGAATGGGGAATGAGGAGAGGACACCAGAGGGATGTAGAAAAGGAACACCAGGGTTCTGCCTCAGTGACCTCACAAGTTTGCCAAGAGCATGTCCCAATTGTTTAAGATTAAAAGAGCAAGTCAAGGACACTATGCCCAAGAGGAAGTATGATGGGCAGATTAGGCAGGGTGGGGATTGAGTTAAATGAACTTCACAAGTACTACAGGTTCCAGTGTTCCAATCAATCTTGACTTCCTCACCATGGAAAAACATCTAATACCAGTGGGTTTGGCTATAAATTAGGGGCACCATGTAGATGATCTCCTGAGTGCTGACTGGCTCCAAGACAAGTGAAGTGGACAAAAGAAGCTTGTAAATTGTGCAACACCAACTTCTCTTCTACCTCCGTCTTCTATCAACTCTGTCCCTTTGGACATCTGAGGCTTGCATATCCTCCAGACAGTCCTCTTGAGTGGGATCCATTTTGAGGTGATCCAGTGGGTCCAGATCCAGCCCAGACCTGGGAAGTCTCACCCCTAGCCTCTTGTCAGGTGGTAGTCAGATATCAGCACCCTGTGTCCCTCAAAACCTAGACACATAGTGGTCCCCCTGAAGCCTCTCTATTCCTTTGCTTTCTCATCATCCTGAACATTCAACTGTGTATTACGTTCATCGCCCCTTAAGGTCTCCACTGATCTGACACCTTCTTAAGACTTTCCAACCAGCTCAGTGAGGATGCCTTCAATTAATTTGTACCTTAGCCTCCTTCCCCACTCAGTATCCCTCTATTTTTAGCCTTATCCTCTTGGATTTCCTTCCCCAGCTGTTGCCTGTGTGAGTATGCCAATACCTCGATTGGCTGTCCTCTCTGTTGCCCAACCCCCACACCCCCACATGCCTACCTTTGGCATGATGCTGAACTGCCTTCCCTTGCATATCATCCTTCTGTTAAAAGTTCCTTCTCCCTCTAGCTAACAACCCTCTACCAGCACAGTGCTTATGTTTAAGACTGCTTCTGGGACACAAGCATGTATAGACAGAAAAGCATTATTACTTCATTCCTTCTGCAGCTTTGGTGAAAACTCAGTGATAGGTATTTATGGAGGAGATATTTACCATGGCTCTGTGTCTGTCAGGACACCTTGGAAGGATATTTTCACAGCTGATCCACATGGCAAAGTCACTCTGGCCATTAGGAACCTTCAAATGGTCCTTCAGATGGGTGGTGACAAGAACAACCTTAGGAAATATACATAAATTTATGGTCCCTGGTAAATAATGGGCTCTCCTCATGTATATCAACTTTCTTCTAACTCAGAATGAGTCCCCTGCATATTCGGGCCACATCTCCTCCCAAATTTTGAAATGACTGAGGCAGCTTCATGTAAATTTCTCTGCTTTGAGTCTTAGACTGAAATGAATCAATTCTGAATGTCCTGGTAGCTCCTTTAGTATGGTTTCCAAGTTGGATATGCCAAGTAGGTGTTCACTATGATCCTCATAAACAGGGATTCCACACTGGGCTTGTGGATCTTCAGAATACCCACAGGGAATGGCGACAGAGGATTCAATACCTCCATCCCAATGACATAAGGTCCCCATGGTTTAAAAAAAGTTAGAAAATTACTGTAATGATTAATTTTTCATGTCAACTTGGTTGGGCCACGGAGTGCCTAGATATTTGGTAAAACATTATTCTGGATGTATCTATGAGGATGTTTCTGGATGAGATTAACATGTGCATGCATAGACTGAGTGAAGCCAATCACCCTTCCCAGTGTGGGTGGGTCTCATCTGATCCATTAGAGGCCTGAATAAAACAGAAAAGTCTGAGAAGAGGGATTCACCCTCTCTGCCTAATTGTCTTTTGAGCCAAGACATCCATCTTTTCCTGCCTTTGGATTTAGAATCAGAATGAGATTAGAGCTTATACCATCTTGGTTCTCAGGCCTTCAGACTCAGAATGGAACTATACCATCAGCTCTCCTGAGTCTTCAGCCTGCTGACTACAGATACAATATGTGTATATATGTTATATGATGTATGTATAGACCTATTGTTTATAGGACTATAACATATACATATATATACATATATATATCTGTATATATACATTATATGTATTTTTATTGGTTCTATTTCTCTAGAGAGCTCAGACATACAATTAACCAGATGATATCCATTAATATTTCCAGTTTACAAATTGTTTGGGGGATATTATATCAATTTCCAGTCTCTATTGAGATTATAATGATCATGGATCAATGAGTTAAGGACTGTTAAAATAAATTCTGAGGGATTTGTCAACTCACTGGATCAAGAGAATTTTGCTTTATTGGATATAAGACCTCTACAGAAAATCTCTTGGGCTTTTGATAATAGAGGGATTTTAATTTTGATAGTATTTCTAGTCATGAAATTTGGCTTTCTTCCCATGAAACAAATAAAAATTTACCCAGGGTCATTAGAAAGGATGAATGATTTCACTGCCTTGTGTTGCATTCAAGGCCAGACAGCCACAACAACTTAGAGCTGCCTCATTCCCAGCTGGAATTTCTCTTTTTTTGAATATTTCTGTGTGAAGAAAGTTGGAATAAGGATTAAGATTCCAGGTTTCAGAGAACAGGCAGTATGTAATGTCAAGGAGAAAACAGGATGATAAAATATTCAGGTTAGGAAATGATATTCTACTCAATTTGAAAACAAAATTCAAAAGTACTTAAATCTTTAGAGTGTTTTTAGAGTAGTTTAGCTGACCAGCAATTTTACTTTTTTTTTTAAAGTTCCTATGATTGCGCCCAAAGAATTAAGAGCCCACATGGCCCAGGTTTTACATAGATCATGCCAAAATCATGAAACGAGATCCAGTTTTATAATGTATACCAGCAGTTCTCAAACTTTTTGGTCTCACTCGTCAAAATTATCAAGGAACCCAAGGGGCTTTTGTATATGTGCATTCTAACTATTGGTATTTACCCTGCTACAATTATAACTGAAAATTTAAAAATATATATTTATCCAGTCACTTCGATAACAATGATACATCCATTAAGATAAATAATATGTTTTTATGAAAAAGAGGCTCTATTTTGAAAACTTTAATGGAAAGTGTAGAATTGTTTTACATTTTCGCAAATCTCTTTAGTGTCTGGCTTAATAGAAGACAACTAAATTCTCATAGCTGCTTCTGTATTTAGCCACTTGCAATACCACACGTCCTGTGGCTTCCAGTGAACTTCACTGTGCACATAAGGGAATGAGAGTGGAAAGGCCAATAGCAGCTTAATATTCTTGTGAAAATACTTTTAAATGTGCAGTTGCCTTGAAAGTGACTACAGATCACTCAGCAATCCCCAGAACACAATTTGAGAACCACTGACCTGCGTAACACCTCCTAAAATATCCTCTCCTCTCCTCTCCAATTCTCTCACATGCTAAAACTGCTCAGGGCTTCCCACCATACAACCATGCAACATCCTCAACAGCCAGCTCTGCAATTTGTTCCTGTGTTCCTCTGCCCTCCACAGCCTCTAGACTACATAGATTTCCATTTACTTAGCTTTTGTCACGGGTTTCTGGTGTCTCTGCCACTGCTCAGATTGTCCCCCACAAAGGGGAGCCCAGAGCACGCCTGAGTCCATCTCCATTTCCACCCACCTCTCCAGTCCTACCATCTGTGCCTTTCCTCCCATTCTGTGTCACGAAGTCTAGAAGCTGGGTGGGAAAAAAAAGCAGGTCTTTCAACACTCTGAAGTCAAACCCCTTCCACATTAAGCAGTCACTCCCCATGTGCCCTCCCTCTCGCTCCTATAACCACTAATTGACATTCTGCTCCCTAGAGAGTCATCTCTTCTGGATATATCATATAAAAGGAATCACACAATATGTGGCTTTTTGTGTCCGGACTCTCTCACTTAGTGTAATGTTTTTGAGGATCATTTGCATTGTAGCATGTGTCAGAACTTTGTTCCTCCTAAACACTGAGTATTATTTCATTATAAGGATAGACCACATTATTAATTCTTTATAAACTCATCCTTGGCCCTGACTGTCTACATGCCCACCTTCCTCTCTTCCTGTCTTTATTCTCCTCAAGTGGAGGAATTTCACTGCCCTGTTCCCAGCACCTGAGGGAATACCAAGGAGATAGTGGGTACTCTTAAATATCTGTAGCCTGACTGGCCGGCTGACTTTTTTCATCCCTTCACACCTTTGCTATTGGGCTTCCTTCCAATGTTTGTTCAGCAGAAAGTAATTACCACCATCCAATCTCAGGTGCAGGCTTGGGCTGGCTCCCTTCAGGCTCTTCTCCCAGTGAGCTAACAGTGCAGGATGGGGTCACCTTCATTTTCAAAGCTCAGCTTCCATCCTTTGGGCTTACAGGTATTTGGAGTCCCAATGGAAGGGCCAGAAATAGGAGAGCTGTCCATGTGGGGAACACTGCACTGCAGCCAACTAAGCCTCAAGGGCACTGAGCAGACAGACTCCTGCCGTGTGGTCGGCAGGGTGGGACAGGAGGGGATGCAGAACATGGACCTCTGTGAGCCAACACCCTGGCCACCCTTGGGTCTTGGCAGTGTCTCCATACTTCTTTGGAGCTCCCTTACATTCTTCCTCCATCTGCCAGGCTCTGTGCCTCTTAATGCCTCTGAGATCTGGAGCATCTTTTCTAGTTGTGGGGTGGTGAAAACCTATTCTTGTTCATGCTACTTAACCCAAATATTTGGTCTGTGCCCAAACCCCTGTGCCGCCTGCTGGCCCTCATGCCCATCCCCGAGGAAAGGAACAGAGAAAAGTCTCCATTTGGAGGGGGTTTTGTGCCGTATCTCAAAAACAGTAAATTGCTTCAAAGGTCTTTTATGGGTACTATTCGGGAATAAAATGGTGACTGGGATTAAGTCCCTGCCATCAGGAATTACTTGCGCTGGGCTGTGTATTTCTCATGATTACCTGTCTATCCAGTTTCAGGTGAGGTCAATTTACCATCCACCTGACCAGGAGCTGACTGTTTGACTCTGATAATTGAATTAGACACGTTTTCTTCAGAGGTGACAGACAGCTTAGCCTCCCAGCTCCAGCAGCTTCTTTTCAAACCTCTCTCCAGGAACATTATTTCAGTATCTGTAGCACAGGAGGGTTTAAAGTGCACTTCATAAAATAATGTGAAAGCTTCTTCTGTAAATAGACTAAAAAGAAGAATTCTCTTTTTAAAAAAGCAACAGACATCCTCATTTCGCCACTCACAGATGCATGAGAATGGCTTTCAGAAATATTTTCCCCAAAGGTTACAAAATGCCTTGCATCATAGGTGGCTCTTTGGTTTAGTAATAAAAAGTGATCACAGTGGCCTATTAATTTACAGAAACTAATTCAAGCCTCGGGATACAGTCTAGAATTTTGTAGGCAGCTACTAACAGCTGCAAAAAACCCCATGGATCCAAGGCCAGAGAAGAAAAATCATAAAAATTATAGCAATGGAGGGGCGCCTGGGTGGCTCAGTCGGTTGAGCGCCGACTTCGGCTCAGGTCACGATCTCGCGGTCCGTGAGTTCGAGCCCCGCATCGGGCCCCTGTGCTGACAGCTCAGAGCCCGGAGCCTGTTTCAGATTCTGTGTCTCCCTCTCTCTGACCCTCCCCCATTTATGCTCTGTCTCTCTATGTCTCAAAAATGATTAAAAACGTAAAAAAAAAAATTAAAAAAAAATTATAGCAATGGAATATGCAAGGATTAAGGAGCAGCAACGCTGAAACAGCAGTCAGACTGATTTCCGCCAGAGAAAATACATCACATAGGTGACTAGCCTTCCTGGATATATTTCCAACGCAGGAAACCATGTGAGCATCTGTTATGTGCCAGAGATGTATACGGACTATAAATACAAAGCAGCTGTGATAAACTCAATCTCAGAAAAAGCACCTTCCTTTTAGAAGTACAGCAGAAGACCAAGTAATTTTCACCAGGGGTTGGGAAAGCTCATCAGAACAAATGTCACCTGTCCATCATTTGGGTCTAAGGCAGAGAGAGAAGAGAAGAACCCCAGATAACTCAAAGCTTTCTAGCTTGGCTATCAGGACAGGTGAGAGTAGACTAACCAAGACCTCAGGGGTAGACTTAGAAGGCTTGAGGTCTGCATTTGAACCTGACACTGGGGGTGCCTGCAGAATTTTCATGTAGCTGTTGGGGAATATGGCAACAACAGTAACAATATATTTCATCCTTTCAGTTCCGTTTATTTCCTTTTTTTTTTAAAGACTACAAACACACTCCATTTCACACTCTTTTAAATGCCAATTGCTAATCTTTTATCGCTAGAGTTCTTAAATTATTCTTGGCTATAGACTTGGATTTGTATGAACTCAGAGCTCTCCTTTGTTTTCTCATCCCATGCTGGGGGAACCCAGATAATTTCGGGTCACAGCTGCAGATCTGTGGTTGTAAGTGATCTCCTGGAAAATAGCCGTAAAGTTGCTGAAATTATCCTTTTAAAATTTTTATTTCATTTCATGACATAAAATACTTTAGCTTTGTTCTTGTGGCTGGATCTCCATTTCTGGCATTTCCCCAACCATGCTGTATTATCAAAGAGCTTCATGCATTTTTAAACAAAATTATCCTACTTTCCAGAGCCTTTCATTTCTTTTTCCAGGGACTTCAACTTTTTAAAAATCAATTACACTTGCAAAAAAACCCAGAATGTAACTAACTGTTGCTCCCATTAGCTATTGCATTGTGTGTAGACTTTTTACTTCTCTCTTTAAATACATTCCCAGAAATTATTCAAACTTTTGTTTTTCTGGTAAGGTCATTTTTTTTCTCAGCATGCCATTGTTTATATTACATAGTTGAATTTTCCTTGCATACCTAAATTTGTTGCTGTTTAAAAATACCCAGCCTCCACACCATACAGAATATATAGCATCAGTTCCTACCTTCTAAGAACTTATTGTTTTAAATATCAGTTGCAAATTACATATGTTACTTTATCTTGAACCTAGAATCAGAAATTATACTTTAAAAGATTGACTACAAAACATGCAGACTTGTACATGGCAAAAATTCACCCAAACAATAAACTAGTTAATTAATAAAACAAAAAAAGAAGGGGGAAATATTTACAAAATAGCCTACTTAAATGGTTAACATACAAATTGTAATACAAATTACAGCTTAAAATTTTTTTTAATGTTTATTTATTTTTGAGAGAGACAGAGAGTGAATGGGGGAGGGGCAGAGCGAGAGGGAGACACAGAATCTGAAGCAGGCTCCAGGCGGGGCTCAAACTCAAAAACCACAAGACCATAACCTGAGCTGAAGTCGGAATCTCAACCGACTGAGCCACCCAGGTGCCCCTCAAATAACTGAAGCATTGTTGCTTCTCTTTATGGTATATAAATGCTTCTCTCTATGGTATATATAAATGGTATATGGTATATAAATGAACAATACTCTGTTTTTGGAAAACCTTGCTCACATACTCTATTTTTCTTGTCAATAGTAATAGCTTTCTTATTGTTATAAGAAGGAACATATTTTATTATTATTATAAAGACAATATATTATTATTATTATTATTATTATTATTATTATAGCAATATATTTTTGTTATCAAACAGGACATTTTATCCAGTTCCCTCATTTTATTTATTTATTTATTTATTTATTTATTTATTTTTTTTTATTTTATTTTTTTTTTTTTAAGTAAGTTCCACAACCAGTGCAGAGCCCAGTGTGGAGCCCAATGTGGGGCTTGAACTCATGACCCTGAGATCAAGCCCTGAGCTGAGATCCAGGGTTTAAGGCTTAACCGACTAAGCCACCCAGGTATCCCTCAATCCCCTCATTTTAAACAACAGAGTAATGCATAAAATTCTAGAGTCCTCTATACAAATGGGTGATTCTTAATATATTTTCCTAGACATGGAATTGTTGAGGTAAACAACAGGCATGTTTGCATTTTTAATAAATGCTTTCAAATTGCTCCATAGAAAAGTTGCTCCTATTTTTCCTGCCATACCCAATGTTTGAGAAAGCCTGCCCCTTTCTTCATATCCTCAACATTAGGTGTTTGTGGTTTGTTTTTTAAGCCAATGGAAAAAGAAAAACCTGTTGCTAATCTAATCCATGATTTTTTTTTTCTCATTTCCATTTTAAATTTTATTTCTTTGATTATTAGGAGACTTGTGTTTCATGTTACATGGCTTTTGAATTTCTATTGTGAATCGATTAATCGTGTTCTTTACCTGATTTTTTATTAAGGTGCTTGGTTTTTTTCTTATTGGTTCATAAAAGCCCTTTCTTTGGTAAAAGTTGTAATTTGGGGGGAGGCGCCTGAGTGACTCAGTTATTTGATGTTGGTTGGGGAACCCGGATGTGACTGGGTGCTGGGAGTGTCTGTCAAACGTTAAGGTAACACAGGGGTCAATTTAAACCAGCATAGTGTTGATAGCTAAGAAAGTATTACAGAGTCGAGGTTCAGTTGGCTCTATTGTCATTTATGCCAGAATCATTTCTAATAGACACATTAATTGTTCACGTGAATATAGCTCTTATAAATTTAAGCAGATATGGAAAAAAGTAATGTTAGTTGCTCAAATCCATTTTTTCCACAGTACAATGTTTAATTTGAAACTGTGAATAAAATAATGAATGAATACTTACTAATCTTCTGAATTTTATCATGACTTTTAAATTTATATATAAATTGGAATAGGCAAGGCACCTGGGTGGCTCAGTTGGTTAAGTGTCCAAGACTCTTGATTTTGGCTCAGGTCATGATCTCACAGTTTGTGGGATTGAGCCCCGCCTTGGGCTCTGCGCTGACAGCACAGAGCCTGCTTAGAATTCTCTCTCTCCCTCTTTCTCTGTCCCTCCCCTGTTCATGCTTTCTCTCTCTCTCTCTCTCTCTCTCTCTCTCTCAATAAATAAATAAACATTAAAAAAACATTTTAAAAAAGGAAAGAGGCAATAAAATAATTTCAGTGTTACTGAATGAATTTTTACAAATAACCTAATCTTGAAAAAATTCTATTGCATGAATTTCAAGACTCACCATTTCTCCAATATACACTGTATATCATTTAATTCCCTAACCTCTTGTATTTTCACTTACCTGTTTTTACGTTTTGTTATATTTGTTACACACGTAAAAAAAAAAAAAAAACTATGCAAAATTGGGATTACAATAAAAGGGTAACTGCATTTCCTTTCACTGTCATTTAGGGACATTGTTGAACAGGCCCACTCAAGGATTATTTGATTCTCTGGGGAATGTACCTTTGCTTGAGTTACTAATTACTACTGATTTGGCCTAGATTCGTAATTGTAGATTTTTGCCTAGTAGGTTTGCAAAAATCTGTCTGGTAAACAAAGTTACACCCAAAATTATCATTTTCTTGCCTGTTAGGACATTAACTAGTTTTGTCTCTAACGCAAAGTGTTATAGGGTGAGCTGTGTCCCCCCAAATTCATATGTTGATGTCTTAACCCCCAATTCCATACAATGTATTTGAAGACAAGATTTTTGAAGAGGAAATTAAACTAAAACGAGGCCATGAGGATGGGCCCTAATCCAATCTGACTGGTGTCCTTGTAACAAGAGATCAAGAGATCAGGACACAGACACACAAAGAGGGAAGGTCCAGTGAAGACACAAAGAAGAGATGGCTGGCCACAAGCCAACCAGAGGGGCCTTGGGAAAAACCAACCTGCCAGCACCTTGGTCCCTGACTTTTAGCCTCAGAATCATGGGAAAATAAATTTCTGTTGTTTAAGCCCCTGGTCTGTGGTACTTTGTTATGTTAGCCTCAGTAAATAAATACACTTAGCAAAGCCATTTCAGCATGCCTTTCCTGACTAAATAAATTCTTAAATTCTACTTTGAAACAGCTTTAATGTCGTACTGAATCTCTCACTAATGTGTTAAATAAACTTTCTATATTTGTATGAAAGTCATGTTTTTAACATTTTGAACATTTTACTTTGACATAAGTTTTGTAAAAAGCCCATAAAATTATCTCCCCGTTTTCCTATTTGACATTTATTCCATCTGAGTACACATTTCCAAATGTTCTATTGTTAATTCTTTTGATATCTGACAACATATTGATCAACCAGTATGGTATGAATCAATATTCTCATCAGCTTTTATTCCTTGTTTGGTTTTGTTTTTAGTATCCCTTAGGGACTTCAGTTGGAGTGCCCTATGGCCAGCCTTCTTCCAGTTCATTCAAATAATTCTCCTTCCTTCTTTGTGTTACCTTAGGTCAGAGGGAGCTGAGAGATTGCTTCTGAAGGGCCCAAGCCCTGAAAGCCTTTTTAGATTAAAAAGAGCATGCAACAGGGGAAACTGATGCTTTTCTTGGCTTAAGAAAGCTGTTGGGAAGAAGTCACGCTGACCCATCACTGATGCTGTTCCCCAGGGAAGGTGACATTGGATATTTTGTATCACACTATTCAGTGATGTCAGCAGACATAAAATCTAATAGAACTCTTTTCCAGTTAATCTGGGACTTTATCTTTAATCTCAGCCATCAGAATGTGACACTTTATTCACAGCAACTCATCCCTTATTGATTTTACTGGAACAGCTATCCCACGTCACCAGGGTGAATTAAATTGCTTCCATTTACCAAAGATAGAGAATAGCCCTGCTCTTTACAAAGAGATGGGTGATAGTCATTTTTATTTAGAAAAATATTAAGTAATTTTCAGTTAGAGAAGCACATATTAGCTTATTCAAAGCATTCAGAGCCAAGGAGGAAGCTCTTAGCCCACTGTGGAGAATGGGATAGTGTTTGGAATAATTATTAAATAATTATTTAATTAAGTAATTAATTTTAAATTAATAAATAATAATAATTAATAAATTAATAAATTAATAATAATTTGATAATTTTAAATTAATAAATAAATAATAAGTAATTAATTTTAAATTAAAAATAAATAATAAGGTGGTACCGATACATGCTACAATATGGATAATCCTTAAAAATATTGTATAAATGGGGGTGCCTGGGTGGCTCAGTCAGGTAAGTGCCTGACTCTTGATTTCAGCTCATGTCATGATCTCACAGTTTGTGAGACTGAACCCTGTGTCGGGCTCGGTACTGAGCAAGGAGCCTGCTTAAGATTGTCTCTCTCCCTCTGTCTCTCTGTCCCTCCCCTGCCCGCTTGCTCTCTCTCGACAAACAAATAAACTAAAAAAAATATACTCAGTGAAAGAAGTCAGACACAAAAGGCCATATATTGTATGATTCCACATTCCATATGGAATGTCCAGATTGGGCAAATCCATAGAGACAGGCAGTAAGTTAGTGGTTGCCTAGGGCTGGGCAGGATAGAGCGGGTAGGGAGTCACTACTAAGATGTGCAGATTTTCTTTAGGAGTAATACAAATGTTGTACAGTTAATTGCTGTGATGAGTGCACAACTCTGTGAATATACTAAGAGCCATTGAATTTTACACTTTAAAGTTTCTGTTAGAATAAGGTTTTCTGCCCAAGGTGGAACCTGGGGCGGGGGGAGGGTGCTTCATTCAGCCAGCAATCTTTTATCTTTAACAAAAAGGAGCAGCAGGCACTTTCTGCACTACTGATGGTAGTGTATATTACTATAGCCCCTTTGAAAACAGTTTCTCATTTTGAATAAAATTGAAGAATTACATACCTTATGACCTAGCAGTCCCACTGCTGGGTATTTTTGGTGCAACTGAAATGCTTTCAGGTGCGTACCAAAAGACATTTCATAGGAGCATTATTCAAAATAGTCCCAAACTATTGTAAACAACCTAAATGTCCATGAATAGTAGAATGGATAAATAAAGTCATACAACTGTCATACCATCATATGGAAAGCTATATGACAAAGAAAATGAATGAACTATAGCTAGATGCAGTGACATGGATGAATCTTAGAAGTAAAAAGAGTCATGATGCAAAAAATTAAGTGTCCTCATATATAATAATTAAAATAGGTAGAACTGACTATCTTGTTTAAGGATGTATACTTAGCTCGTACGACTACAAAGAAAAGCAAAGACTGAATTATCATCAAAGTCAGGATAGTGATTATATTTGTGAAAAGGAATTATGGTTGAGAAGGGCCAAGAAAGGCAATATGCCATTTCTTAACTCAGTGTTTACTCATTGGCATAAAGTACTAATGAGTTACAGAACTACAACCTGTGGGTTCAATCCTGCCTGCCACTTGTTCTTGTAAATAAAACTTTATTGGAACACAGCCACACTCATTTGTTTCTATGTTGCCTGTGGCTGCTTTTCACTGCAATGGCAGACTTGAGTAGTTGAGAGATAGATTGTATGACCACAAAGCCTAAAATCTTTACTATCTTGCCCCTTACAGAAAATATTTGCCAACTCTTGTTTTATACTAATTTGTTAAGCTATATTTTATATTTAACGTTCCTTTTGTAGTGTATTGTATTTCACAATTAAAAACAAGATTAAAAAAGAATGCGGTGTGATAAGTACAATGATGGCACCATCATGTGGGTAGGTTTTGAGATCATCCAGCAGGGCTCTGGGTTGCATGAGAAGGACTAGGAGGATAAGGAAATACTTCGGGGCATTTGATGCCTAAATGTATCTTAATAGATGAGTAAGAATCAGTCAGATGAAAATGACTGACTTCTACTTCTGGAAATACAATTGGCGAGGTTACTCAGAATAATACTCTTGCTAAAAATCAATGAAAATTAATATATGAAAAAATTTAAAAATCTTATCTTATCCACTCATTTTACCCAGATCCTTTCTAAAGTCTGATGAGCATCAGCATCAGAACATGTTAACCCAGTGTTCAGTTCATCTCACAGTACCAGTTCAGTTTTCCAAAAGTGGCCAACTAGGCACTCATGTTCCACACCTGGCTCTATGCCAGCGAGCCAGGCTTCTTGCCCATTTAAAGTCTGAAAGTAGGTTTGGGGCACCTGGGTGACTCAGTCCAACTCTTGATTTAAGCTCAGGTCATGATTTCATGGTTCGTGAGATTAAGCTCCACTTCAGGCTCTGTGCTGACAACGCGGAGGCTGCTTGGGATTCTCTCTCTCCCTCTCTTTCTGCCCCTCCCCCTCTCCCACTCTCTTTCTCTTTCTCAAAATAAATAAAATAAAAGATTTTTAAGTTAAAAAAATTTTTTAAAATAAAGTTTGAGAATATGTTCAGATTGTTTCAGCCCCAAGACTTCTAATAATTTCAAGTTCACTTTCACTGTGTATTAAAAACACCAAAGAGCTAACAAGATAATAAGGAATTACCAAACCAAACATTTAAGTGGAAAACCTCTATGGTTAAATGAAACTCTAATGTTCCTTCTGGAGCATTTGCCAACTGGTCAAAATTGAGCTTGGGTTTTCTTGACCTCATGGGACAATGGGAGAAAAGTCAATACCTAGGGCATGACCAGGGTGGGGTTGGTCTTATGAGAGGCCGTCCCTCCATAAAGCGGGGACCCAAAAAGTCTATTCCTTAAGCAAACATCCACAAGAAAACTTAAAGAAAATTGCATAAATACTGAGAAGAGTGTGGGAAATAAAAATTTCCCTGGAGTCATAACCACAACCTAACTCTTGTGTGGATTTGCAGTTCATAACCATATCACCTGGTGGTCTAACACAACTCAAGCTTTGAGGTTAGTTTAAATTTCTCTTGGACTAGTAGTGTCCCAAGACTGCTGGCAAAAATAAGCACAGATTCTCTCTTAGAGGAAAGTATCTTCAGCCTCAGGCAGATAAAACTCTAAAGATAGTTTTTCAAGAATAGTGGCCAATAGATAGCCAAAGCAAACAAGCATGCAAGTAACCAAACATCTTGAACAAGAATAAGTAAAATAGTAGATTGGAGAAATCAAACTTCAAACTTCAGATAATTAATTATCAGACAGAATATATAACAAATACTTAAGTGTATTTTTAAAAGATTTTTTTGTTTTTGGGTAACCTGAGTGGCTCAGTCGGTTAAGTGTCTGACTTTGGCTCAGGTCATGATCTCGTGGTCTAGGAGTTCAAGCCCCACATCAGGCTCTGTGCTGACAGTTCAGAGACTGGAGCCTGCTTCAGATTCTGTGTCTCCCTCTCTCTCTGCCCCTTCCTAGCTCACACTCTGTCTCTGTGTTTCTCTCTCAAAAATAAATATTTTTTTAAAAAAGATTTTTTAAGTAATCTCTACACCCAACATGGGGCTTGAACTCATAACCCCAAGATCCAGTCACATACACCAGTGACTGAGCCAGGCAGGCACACTTTCTTAATGTATTTTTAAAAAGAAATGCTCATAACAAGCTACAAAGCTTATTTCTGGAGGAAATAAGAAACTATAAAATGTGATACAGCATATTTTAATAGTAACCAAATAAAACTTCTAGAAATAAAAAATAATAATTAAAATTAAAAAGTCAATTAGTGGATTAAAAGTAAGATAAAATACATGAAAAGAGATTTAAAAGACTAGAAAATAGAGTGAGAGTCTAACATCCATTTAATCAGAGTTCCAAAAGAGAAAGAATAGGATAAAGGAAACATTTGAAGGGGTAATTGTTGAAACCTTTCCTCAACTGATGGAAGACACTAATCCATAAATTCAAGAAATCAAAGAAATCCCAAGCAGGATAAAATATGAGAAACTCACATCTAAATCTGCCATAGCAAACCTGAAGAGAACTTAAAAGAAGACAGGGAAAAAACCCAACACTGTCATCAAAGAAAAAAAACAGACGTATGACTGACTGTTCAGCATCAGCTATAGAAGCCAGAGGACAGTGGAATAATATCAACAACATGCTGGAAGCAGTAAATGTCATTCAAGACTTCTAAAACCAGTGTACACATCCTTCAATAAAGTGAGAAAACTAAAGATATTTTTATTTTTATTTTTTATTTTTTATTTAAAAAAAATTTTTTTTTAATGTTTATTTATTTTTGAGACAGAGAGAGACAGAGCATGAACGGGGGAGGGTCAGAGAGAGGGAGACACAGAATCTGAAACAGGCTCCAGGCTCCGAGCTGTCAGCACAGAGCCCGTCGCGGGGCTTGAACTCACCGACTGTGAGATCATGACCTGAGCCGAAGTCGCCACTTAACCGACTGAGCCACCCAGGCGCCCCTAAAGATATTTTTAGAATAAAACCTGAGAGAGGTTTCCAAAAATAGATCTTCAATAAAGAGAATTCTAAAAGATAATCTTTAGGTAAAAAGAAAGTGATGCCATGATGAAAGAAGGAGCAAAGCATAAAGCAAAAGAAAACAGAAGGTACATGGGTAAGGCAAACAAACCCTGCTTGTATAAAACAAAGTATTAATGCTGGGGAATGGCAAAAAGATAGAATTAAAATAAATTACAGCATTTCCTGAGAAGTAGGCAGAAAGGGAAATGAAGTTAAATGTTTTTAAGTTTCTTCTATTGTTGAGGAGTAGGCTAAATGTGTTAATTAGTTTAGACTTCAAGAAGTTAAATATGTATGCTGTAATTTCTAAATATTTTTAACGTTTATTTATTTTTGAGAGAGAGAGACAGAGCACAAGTGGGGGAGGGGCAGAGAGAGTGGAAGACACAAAATCTGAGCAGGCTCCAGGCTCTGAGCTGTTAGCACAGAGCCCAATATGGAGCTTGAACCCATGAACTGTGAGATCATGACCTGAGCTGAAGTTCGACACTCAACTGACTGAGTTGCCCAGGTGCCCCATGTTGTAATTCCTAGAACAATGTTTTTAAAATAGACACAGGATGTTACTTCCAAATTACTAGATGATAAGAAATGGAATAAAAAAAAAACTAAATCCAAAAGAAAGGAAGAAAGGAGAGAGAATTATTTTTAAATTTTTCATGAGATCAGAGGGTGCTCGACAAATAATGAAACTAGTAACACAGATATCACACAGTAGGAGGTTGCTATTAAATGAAGTGAGAGCAGGCATTCTCAGCACTTAGCAGAGGAAGGTAGAAGATGAAAATAGGGGAAGAATCTCTATTTCACCATCTATACAACCATGTGGGACTCAATGGGTCTCCAGCTTCCTCCAAAACATCTGATGATTTCATGGTGTGCCTTTAAACTTGTATAGTGTCCAAGGGTGCTATAAGTCATAGCTGTTGTCCATCTCATCATCAAAACCAAACGGATCCACTCCTCAGTGGGATGCTGTCAGCCTCTCTTTCCTCGACTAGTCTGCTGGGTTCACAAAAGTCATTTGACTGTCAACCTGTATTGTGAATGTTCCTCTCATTCCCGGCAAAGTTGCTTTATCCAGGAAGAAGAGTTGCCTTTGTTGGATTTGAGGAACTCTCTTCCTTGTATAAGACAAATAGTTTTTTTCAGCAATGTGAGAGCTGAGTGTGGGAGCCATTGTTTAAGCTTTCCTGTGCTGGGTTTTGTGATAAATTGAGACTTTTGTTTTGTTTTGTTTTTCTTCCTTGCAGAGGAAATCAAATGCAGCAGGCCTCTTTATGGTGGGCTGGATCTGATGTGACAAAGGCAACAAAGTCAGGAAGTTCAAGTGATGCTTCCTAGGATGGGTCCAAGCAAAAAACACCACCCCTACCTTATGAAATAGAAAATATGCTAAAACAAACAATGCAAGAAATGGTCCTTTTAAGAAACACAAAACTCAAGTTCCTATCATCTTTCTCAGGAGACATTTCTCATTACTTAAGCCATTCAACAAACATTTACTTAGCACCTACCAGTATCTGTCCAGCATTACGCTAGTCAGTCCCTACCTTAAGGAACTCACCATATAGAGGAAGGACAGCTGGGCACACAGAGTGGTAGAGCCCAGCATGAGCAATGCTGTGATAGAATTGAGCTCAGGGGTATAGGAGGGCCCTGGGGAACCCCGCATTTAAATGGGATGAAATAGAGGGGCCTGGGAAAGCTTCCAGGACAAGGAGAGATGACCCTGAAGTAGGCTGGACAGAAGTTAGCCAGGAGAAGATGAGAGGAAGTCTAGAGGCTTCAGGCAGAAAGAGTAGGTGGTGCAAAGGCACTAAGATACATAGATGGGCAGCTTCTCAAGGAACTGCAAGTTCAGACATTCAAATCTACATAATTTCTGTACGAATATCTGAACTATAGGTGTACACCCATAGAGAAGAAAAATCCTCAGGTGTGCGGTTATATCACTGCAGTCAGTTTTGAGAAACTGAGGATCCAGAGGACTGACCAAAATGTGAATGATAGCAAAAGTTTAGACGGATCACAAATTTAGTTGCAATACAAATTGCAACTGTACAATCTTGAGCAAATTGTTTAATTTCTAAGGAATTTTTTTTACCTACAAAACAATAAAAATACTCCATAAATGGGTGGACATGACAGTGTTTTATGAGTTTTAGGAGCAAATGTGGTGTAATGGTAACAACAATTGTGTTAAGGAACATTGTGGAAAGTATTAGCATTCTTAGTGTCATAATGTTCATTACTGGCACAAGGTTTGCTTGGTCTCCCCAGACCTCCACATGTCAAGAGACAGAAAGAAAGGAAGACTAGAGAAAGATACAGTGGAGGGGATCAGAAGGGAAGGGCAGAGGACTCCAGGATCTCAGAGGCACTGGGGCTAGTCATAGAGTAAAGGATGAGGAGGAAGGTGTGTGCCAGTGTTTGGCTGGGCTGCAGAAGGATCAGGAAGGGAAAGTGGCTAATTGTGTGGTGGGCAGATAAGTAAAAAGTGAGTCTGTCAATCAACATTCTGTGACTCTCAGCATATTTCTTGAGCAGTTATGATCACACTCTTTTTATTGTTATTATTTTTATAAAACTTCCAGAGCAAAGAAATCCCAAACTTATCAGTCTATTCAGTTTTCATCGTGCTTTCCAATGCACAGCTAAAACATGAATTCAAGTGCTAGCTAAGAGGAAAATCAGAGAAAATTCATTTGCATCATAGCAGAATGCTAAATGTATAAAACATAACTATATATGTATTTTTAATTTCCTATGCTATCTCTCCTTGGATAGAACCAAACTCTGACTTAAATCTTGCTTGCCATAAGAAGGCCCAAGTTATATGTAATTATGGGAGGGAAGAGTGGGAGCTGAGACTCCATCCAGAGCCCCAAGGAACCCGAACTCTTTCTCTAGCCTCCCTTTCACACTATAGTCAGAGACGCTGCTCCTGTGGGAGAGGTGAGTGAGATTCATTCACAAGGCCACCTCTTTCTCTTCTCTGGGTATGTGGCAGCTGGTGGTTTGGGGCCATGGGGAAGGAGAGTAGAAAGAAGAAAAGTAGACAAAGGAAGCATGAGACAAGGACACTAAGCTTCCTTTTTGCTAAACCTCTAAAAAACATTTTGTTTAACAGCATCCTACACTTCCTGGACAGCCCACAAGATCTGACTTATTCTGTGATGTAGCTCATACCAGTGTTTCCCAAACTGAGTTCCATGGGACCCCCTTATCCTTCAAGATGTTTATCAATGGTAATCAGTGTTATGTAAAAACAGACAAATAAATGGGGAGGAGGTGGGAATCTTTAGATAATTAAACATGCAGACATTAAGTTAAATGATAAACAGGCTTATCTACTGCAGGACCTCTCAGGTCCTTTAATATAATACATCTGCAAATCACCAAGACAGATGTATAGTATTTGGGAGTTTTCAAAGAAGAATTTTTTGTATGTGCATGCAGAACACTTAGTTGCCAGAGTGTTCTGCAGAATGCTAAACCAGAGTCCTAATAATTGCATATTGAAAAAATACTAATGTTAATTATACTGTTAATAACATACTATGTTTGGATATTCTACATGTTGAAGAGGGTTTTAGGAAAATCTGAAACAAGTGTGTGTGTATGTCTATATGTGTATAAATGTCTTTTATGCATCATCCCCTGGAATACAGTTTCATATATATAGATAGATATAGATATAGATATAGATATAGATATAGATATACGCTTCATATATATATAGATATATGCTTCATATATATATAGATATATAATACAGCTTCACATATATATATAATGAAAAGCTAAATATATATATATATATATAATGAAAAGCTAAATATATATATATATATATATATATATATAATTTCAATTTTCAACACATGACGGTGGAAAGCAAAGTATAATGAACTCATGGCCTGGCATCAGCAGTCATCAGTACCTGCCAATCTCATATCCTCTATCCTTCCCTCTTTTCCTCCCCACCCCTGCCAGCTGGTTTATTTTGAAGAAAATCTCAGACATCCTCTCATTTCATCTGTAAATACTTGAATGTGTATCTCTAGAATGGATGAATTCTCTTTACAAACATAACCATAATACTATCACCATACCAAAAATTTCAAAATAACTGACATCATTTTAACTATTTCTTTTCAATAAAAGTTGTAAAATAGGCAAGTCAAAAGTTTACTGAGCACGTACTATGTGCCAGGCACTGTGCTTAAATGCTTTATCAGCTTTTTTTTTGTCTCACAGCTACACTTGGCAGTAGTTACTTTACTGCCCATTTTGCAACCAAGGAAGCTGCCACTTAGACTTCCCCCAGTGGAGTGGTTAAGCTTGCTCGAACTCACAAACCATGAGATCATGACCCAAGCCAAAGTTGGACACTCAACATACTGAGCTACCCAGGTGCCCCTAAAACTGCTTATAAATCCCTAGCAGTGCTTTTGCTGGGTCATAGGGTAGATCTATTTTTAATTTTTTGAGGAACCTCCACAGTTTTCCAGAGTGGCTGCACCAGTTTGCATTCCCACCAACAGTGCAAGAGGGTTCCTGTTTCTTCACATCCTCTCCAGCATCTATAGTCTCCTGATTTGTTCATTTTAGCCAGTCTAACTGGCGTGAGGTGACATCTCAGTGTGGTTTTGATTTGTATTTCCCTGATGAGGAGCGACGTTGAGCACCTTTTCATGTGCCTGTTGGCCATCTGGATGTCTTCTTTAGAGAAGTGTCTATTCATGTTTTCTGCCCATTTCTTCACTGGATTATTTGTCTTTCGGGTGTGGAGTTTGGTGAGCTCTTTATAGATTTTGGATACTTAGCCCTTTGTCTGATATGTCATTTGCAAATATCTTTTCCCATTCCGTCGGTTGCCTTTTAGTTTTGTTGATTGTTTCCTTTGCTGTGCAGAAGCTTTTTATCTTCATGAGGTCCCAATAGTTCATTTTTGCTTTTAATTCTCTTGCCTTTGGAGATGTGTCAAGTAAGAAATTGCTGCAGCTGAGGCCAGAGGTTTTTTCCTGCTTTCTTCTCTAGGGTTTTGATGGTTTCCTGTCTCACATTCAGGTCCTTTATCCATTTTGAGTTTATTTTTGTGAATGGTGTAAGAAAGTGGTCTAGTTTCATTCTTCTGTATGTTGCTGTCCAGTTCTCCCAGCACCATTTGTTAAAGAGACTGTTTTTTTTCCATTGGATATTCTTTCCTGCTCTGTCAAAGATTAGTTGGCCATACTTTTGTGGGTCCAATTCTGGAGTCTCTATTCTATTCCATTTGTCTATGTGTCTGTTTTTGTGCCAATACCATGCTGTCTTGATGATAAAGTCTGGGATTGTGATGCCTCCCACTTTGGTCTTCTTCTTCAATATTACTTTGGCTATTTGGGGTCTTTTGTGGTTCCATACAAATTTTAGGATTGCTTGTTCTAGCTTTGAGAAGAATGCTGGTGCAATTTTGATTGGGATTGCATTGAATGCGTAGACTGCTTTGGGTAGTATTGACATTTTAACAATATTTATTCTTTCAATCCATGAGCATGGAATGTTTTTCCATTTCTTTGTATCTTTTTCAATTTGCTTCGTAAGCTTTCTATAGTTTTCAGCATACAGATCTTTTACATCTTTGGTTAGGTTTATTCCTAGGTATTTTATGCTTCTTGGTGCAATTGTGAATGGGATCAGTTTCTTTATTTGTCTTTCTGTTGTTTCATTATTAGTATAATAATGCAACTGATTTCTGTACATTGATTTTGTATCCTGAGACTTTGCTGAATTCATGTATCAGTTCTAGCAGACTTTTGGTGGAGTCGATCAGGTTTTCCATGTATAATATCATGTCATCTGCAAAAAGTGAAAGCTTAACTTCATCTTTGCCAATTTTGATGCCTTTGCTAGGAATTTACCCAAGGGATACAGGAGTGCTGATGCATAGGGGCACTTGTACCCCGATAGCAGCACTTTCAACAATAGCCAAATTATGGAAAGAGACTAAATGTCCATCAACTGATGAATGGATAAAGAAATTGTGGTTTATATACACAATGGAATACTACTTGGCAATACGAAAAAATTAAATATGGCCTTTTGTAGCAATGTGGATGGAACTGGAGAGTGTTATGCTCAGTGAAATAAGTCATACAGAAAAAGATACCATATGTTTTCACTCTTAAGTGGGTCCTGAGAAACTTAACAGAAGACCATGGGAGAGGGGAAGGGAAAAAACAGTTAGAGAGGGAGGGAGCCAAACCATAAGAGACTCTTAAAAACTGAGAATAAACTGAGGGTTGATGGGGGTGGGAGGGAGGGGAAAGTGGGTGATGGGCATTGAGGAGGGCACCTGTTGGGATGAGCACTGGGTGTTGTATGGAAACCAATTTGACAATAAATTTCATATTAAAAAATAAAAATTAAAAAAGGAAAAAGCCCTGCTTTTAAAAATAATTCCTCCATGCTCATAAAAACCTTTAAAATAGCATTCACACAAACCCAAACTAATTGCATTAGTGTGCCTTTGCTCATTCTCTCAGAAAATTATTAAACAAATTAGGGTGTGATTTATGATTTTGCACACACTCATGATTTGAACAAGTGCCTTTTGAGGTTATGTGACAGCGCTAATAGGATGACTTATTTAATTCCTACTGTTCTTTTGCAAGTGAAACCACTTTCACTTTGTTTTTGCTTGGTTTTCTATCAGACTTCAGAAAACAATCCCACTTTTAATGTAGTAAGAGTTCAAATGTATTCCTCTACAAATTATTTACAAGCATTCTGTGATGCATGAAGGCTGTTCCCTTTCATTCTATGCATTCTCTGAGTTCCTCTGCAGATAATACTGTTTGTAACACCACTTGTGGCCAACTTTCACGTGACCTGTGCAAAAGCAGGGAGAAAAAAAACTGTGAGTCTGTAGAAACTAACCTCTACAGAAACAGTATGTCTCCAAAGTGCTCCAAATCATGGATTTCAGATCAAGAAATAGCAGAGATATGCTTTGTGTAGATTTGGATTTTCTTTCTCATCATCCTCATGTCTGTGAATGTGGTGTACACGATCAATTTCAACTAGCACATGAACCAGACACTCAGAAGGCGAATCTAGACCAATGAAAATTTTAACATGTAATAGCAATTTGGAATCTCTCCAATGAGATTGCTTTGCTCCAGTATAGTTTGAAGTCTTCACGACTTATTGGTTTAGAGCCCAATGATCTTAGAAAGTCTCTTCCCCAGATGAAAATGAAACATACAGTTCTCTGTAATGCTTTCTCCGTGCAGATGCTAACTACATTCTACATTCTTGACCAAATGCATTATACTCATTAGATTTATTCAAAAATACATCTATTGCCTGAACACACCTGGTACATCCACAGAAAGTGAATAATTGTAAGGATTGAATGAAATTAAGCACCCCAGATTAGAGATGGTTTTGTGCAAGGATAAGTCACAGCTGGTGCCCTTTTAGAAGGTAAAATGAGACTAATTGGATAATCTAGAAACCAATTAGACTGAACTAGGCAAAAGAAGTCACTGTTCAACTAAAAGAGATATATTCAATGGCAGAGGGAGAAAAAGCTTGTAGTATATAAAAATGTGACATGAGGAATTGGAATTCTGTTTGATATTAACTTTAAGCTTTCTTTTCTCTGTAATAGTATAGGACACTAATGGTCAGATGGTGAACCTGAGTTAGAGGGAGACTGGATTTTTCAGATACAAGAGAGCATATACATGGGTCTGGCTATCTCATCAGTGAGTGCCATAAAAGGAAATTTTTTGTTATGTCAGTTGCAATTAAACATTCTTTGAAAATAAAATGAATTTTGTTTTTTTTTTTAATGTTTATTTATTTTTGAGAGAGAGAGAGAGCATGAGCAGGGGAGGGGCAGAGAGAGAGGGAGACACAGAATCCAAAGCAGGCTCCAGGCTCCAAGCTGTCAGTACAGAGCCCAATGCGGGACTTGAACCCACAAAATGAGATCATGACCTGAGCTGAAGTCAGACACTTAACCGACTAAGCCACCCAGGCGCCCCCAAAATAAAATGAATTTTAGACCTAATTCTACTTAGCAGTCTATGTGGCTATATGCTCAACCCAAACAAAAGCCTTAATTATGCTGTTAGTAAAAGAGTCATATGCAGAGCAAATGTCTTTTGCACATTTAGCACGTTAGGAAGGCATACACTGTGAATAAATCCAAGAATGTTTTTGTATTAGCATGTAACTACTCAGAGTCTTCATCTGTATGAGGGCTGGTCAAACTAGGGACACCAGCTGTCACCTGTCATAGATGAAATTAACTGGTCCTTTGGGAGGAAGGTATGAAATTGACCCCATGGCCTCCAACCAACTGGCCTCAACAGCTCTGGAGCAAGACAAAGTAATGTTTGGATTTCGCTGCATCTAATATTTGATGTAGTAAACAGCAAAGAGACCACTGGTCAACCAGAGGATCATGGTGTCCCACTGTATTTCCAAGATCTGTTCCAATGCCTAGTACTGACTGGAGCAAAGTTAACATGCAAATATCACGTAATCATCAGTGACATAATAAGACCTCAATTTGGCCCTAACAAGTTGAGCCTAATAACAGTAGGCTCTCTCTTGGTTATTTCCAGTCTCTATGGAAATGGGTGGGCATCTTAGGAAGTTCCTTGGGTGGCTGCAGGACCGACACAAAGAATGGAGGGAGCCATGTTCTCAGCTTCCATAGGTCACTGAGAAGGACCTGTCCCAATGCAGGAAGCCCAGGATGTGAGCACTCAGGCCAAAGCAAAACGGATGAAGCAGCCTGGCAGAGCTCCCACCCAAGGTCCTGAGACACCGACCACTTCTCTGGACACAACCAGAAAGAAAGAGCTGAACTCAAGAGGGCTTCCTTGGAGAACCTTTTATACCATGTCACCTGGTTGTTTCTTCTTTCCTCCTGCTAGTCCTTCATCACAGTTACCATTCAGCTTTCCCTGTTACGTGGAGTCTCCTGGCACTACTTGAGACCAGCTGCTGCCAACCCACTTCTTACCCACACAGTTGGCCTCCTTCTTTGCCAGGTCATGAAGGAGTCTCTCTACATGCTGTTGACTCCTGGCCTGAGGGGGTTAATGTGGTGTCATCTGTCCTCTACTGGATGGCCTTTTTTTTTTTTTTAATTTATCTATTTTGAGAGAGAGGGAGAGAGAAACAGAGAGAGAGAGAGACAGAGAGAGCATGTGTGCACATGAGTGGGGGAAGGACAAAGAAAGAATCCCAAGCAGGCTTCACACTGTCAGCACAAAGCCTGATACGGTACTCAAACTCACAAACCTTATGACCTGAGCTAAAATCAAGAGTGGGACGCCTAACTGACTGAGTCACCCAGGCACCTGTCTACTAGATGGCTTTTTAAAGCAGCCAGCCCTAAACAGGGAAACTCAGCTGAGAAGATAAACAGGGCAAACATCAGCCTCCATCACTTATTGATCATAAATCCTTACCACTTTACTGCCCACCCCACCCCCTACACCAGACAAATACCCTCCCCAAATTTCAAGATCCAGGCTGATTCCTGGTGCAGCTCCCCAAAGGGAAGCCAGCTGCCATCTGGGGTTGGCTCCAGTGACCTGGCCAAACCTCAAAGCTCAGGATCTTTTTAATGAATGTCCTGTGATCTCTCCTCTAGAACTCCTTTTGGAAACTTATTCCTGGTACCTGATGATGGTGTCCCACTAGAGGGAGAGTGCTGGCCCTGGAGACCTCCAATATATCCGAACAACTACTTTCAAGTGCTGTCACACAGAAGACAGTCATTGCTGTTTGTTGAGTGAATCTCTGCCCTGCTTCCAAAATGTATTCATGTGGTGTTGGGGTGGGGGGGTGTCTTTTTTTGAGGAAGATTTTTTAAATTATGGTAAAATATGTATAACACAAAATTTACCATTTTAACCAGTTTTAAGATTACAATTCAGTGGCATTAATAATTTACATTGTGCAACTATTATCATTATTAAGCTCTAGAACTTTTCCCTAATCCCATACTGAAACTTTATACTCATTAAACAGTGTCTCCCTATTTCTCCTCTGGTAACCACCATTCTTTCTGTCTCTATGAGTTTCACTATACTAGGTACCTCATATAAGTGTAATAATCCTTTTGTGGCTAACTTATTTCATTTAGCATAATGTCTTCAAGGTTCAAGGTTCACCCATGTTGTAGCATGTAATAGAGTTCCACTCTTTTTTAGGGCTAATATTCCATAGTATGTAAATATCACATTTTGTGTATTCATTCATCCATTGATGGACATTTGGGTTGCTTCTACCAGTTGGCTATTGTGAATAATACCGCTATGAATGAGGGTACAAATTACAAATATATGTTCAGGTCCCTGCTTTCAGTCCTTTTGGACACTGAAGGAATTCAGATCAAGTCTCCCCAGAATGTGCCACTTTAGCATGTGGACTGTTTTGAGCTAAAGGCAATTGAGACCCTGTGGGCTCAAGAGAAACTTTTGCTCCTCCCTTAACCACCTAGAAGAATCTAAATTGGGATATTTCCCAGAGTAAAGTTACTACAGAGATAAATTTTATCTGTGTGACCCATCAGTATGGCAGGGCAAACATCTAATTACCAAACATTTGCCCTTTTTCTTATTGTCCTATGAATTGCCCTGTTCCCCTGTCATGCCCCAGGACGCTATCCATTCCTCAGCTCAGGATGGCATGTATACCTCATTTTACCTTTCTGTCTATACACCTCTTATATATGTGGGGTTCTCATACATACAAAATTAAATTTGTTTTTCTCCTGTTAATCTGCCTGATGTAAATTTAATTCTTAGGATGGCCATAAGAATCTTTGAAGGATGAAGGAAAATTTTTCCTCCCAAACAGTACATACCCAAGAAGTGGAATGATGGGTCATATGTTAATTCTATTTTTAATTTTTTAAGAAACCACCTGTTTTTATAGTAGCTGCACCATTTTGCATTCCCACCAGCAAGAGAACATGGTTCCACTTTCTTCACATCTTCATCAACAATTATTTTTTTTATTTCTTCTTTTTAATAATAGCAATCCCAATGCATGTGGAGTGATGTTTCATTATGATTTTGATTTGCATTTCCTTCAAGGCCAATGATATTTAACCTCTTTCCATGTTGTATGTCATTGTATGATGAAGTCATTTGTATGTCTTCTTTTGGTGAAAATATTCAAGTCCTTTACCCATTTAAAAAAATTTTTTTTAATGTTTATTTAATTTTGAGAGAGAGAGAGAGAGAGAGAAATTGACAGAGCACAAGCCGGGAAGGGGCAGGGAGAGAGAGGGAGGCACAGAATCTAAAGCAGGCTCCAGGCTCTGACCTGTCAACACACAGAACCCAACTTGGGGATCGAACTGAGCTCATGACCTGAGCTGAAGTCACGCTTAACCGACTGAGCCACCCAGGCACCCCTTTGCCCATTTTTTAACTGGGCTGTTTTGTTGTTGCTGTTGTTGAGTTGTCAAGTGTATTTTTAGTCTAGATGAAGAAATCCTTATGAGAGAACTTATAAGCAGTCAGCAGCCAAAGTAACGGTTGCCTGACTGAGCTCTTCTTCATGCAACACGCCCTGCATTTATTAGCTCACTTAATACTTACAATAATCACACAATCCCTGATAAGAGAAGCGAGGTTGGGAGAGAGTAAGCAGTTAAACATCGTGCAGCACCGACGTGAACATATTGCTCTTGAGGGCAAAGACTCCCAACATCTGGCTGCAGGTTTGGGGGATCACTCCAAGCAATTCCCAACAGGAGCTACCACTAGAGTAACCTGGGGTCGTCCTCTCAAAAGTCCTGATGCCCGCTCCCCTCAAAACTCAGGACGAGTGGTTCTCAGCCCTGGGTGCACTCTAGCATCACTAAACTCCTGGGGAGTTTGTAAAAGCCGGTTTGCGCAGGCCCCTCCCATCCCCAGACCAATTACATCGGAACCTCTGGTGTTGGCGCTAGGGCGTCAATATTTTTCAAAACTCCACGTAATTCCAAAGTGCGGGCAGGGTTGAAGACCACTGCTAGTCAAACACCGCGACCTGGTTTGAAACTTATACACTGATTTTTCTTTATTGCTTCCTCCTTTGTTTGATGGATTGGCAGCAAGGTGAGAAGAGCGCCTTCTGTATTTCTGTCTTTCGATCTTTTGACCCCGCCCGCCCCCAACCAACCCTCGCAGCTGGCGGCAGCGCGTGACCGACGAGCCTCCGCCGCGCGCCAGGGTTCTCCAGCCTCTCTGTCTCGTCTCCGGCCCCCGCGCCCGCCGCGCGCCCCGCTCTAAAGTAAACACCGAGGAGCGGCGGCGGCCCGACGGGTGCAGCGCCGCCGCCCGCTCCCTGCCTGAGTGCGGCGGGCGCGGGTCTGCGCCATGGCCGAGGATGTGCCAGCCTCCCCGTCGGGCGGCGTGGGCACCCGGGGCGTGCACGGCGGCATCATCCAGTGGTGAGCGGCCCGGGCGCCTTCCCACCCGGCCGGGTTTCGAGGTCAGGGCTGGGAGGCGCTCTGGGCCCGTAGAATGGAAGAGGTAGTGCAGGGAAGGGGGGAAACCTCACTTCCTCCGTTGCTGTCCCCAGGACCTGGGGCCAATAACCAGTGTGAGGAGCGACCGTCTGCGCTCCAGGAGCCCTGATGATAAAAAAAAAAAAAAAAAAAAAAAAAAAAATTCTGGAAGGATAGATTTTCACACCCAGGACCAGCGCCTTTTGATGCTGGCTTGCCCGAGCCTAGCCCTGGATGGGACTCAAGACACACTTACACACACACACACACACACACACACACACACACACACAGTAAAAGCCCTCCTGGTGTGGGTTTTCCGTGGGAGGACTTCCCTGTTGGTCACACTGACCGCGGGAAGCAATCCAGACCGCCCCCCACCAGGGGTCCTGTTGGTTGGACTCTGGCTTACATATACATCTGAAGGCACGTGGGCGTTGGCCCTGAGAGGAAATGTTTCCCCTTGGTATGAGATCCAGAATGGGATGTTTTCTAACTTAAAGCAAAGCAATTTTTAGCTTTAACAATGCATTCCACATTGTTTGTAAAATTCACTTCTGGCTATTTAAATAGGGGCAGAAAAACTGGAAAGAAAAATATCATTAGCCCTTGGGACTGAAGAACTCATGGGTTTGTAGCTTTTCATAAATAGGAAAATAATTGAAACCAGTCCTAAAACCTAAAGCCTAACATTTAAAAGGTGAATAAATAGCAGAATAAATAGAAGAATCTGATTACTTTTTAACAAGATTTTAAGAAATATTTCTCAGGAAAGGCTTTTTGAAAAAGTTATATGAGTGAAATAGAAAAATGAAGGGTGTGTTTGTGATTATAACATGAAAAGGCCTAAAAGGTTACCCTTTTCCTCCAAAAGAAAATGTTTGATATATTTTATCTTGCATAAAAGAAAAAAATCAAAAAAATACATATTAGAGCCCACACGGTGTTTTCAGAATATTACACAGCAGTGCTGTCTTTCTTTTACACTCACTAACTCAGACCCCTCAGCACAGTGGCTCCTTCTTGGAAGAAAGGACTATGAGGATGCCTTTGTCAACTATTCCAGGTCACCATTTAGTAAATTGGAGTTTCTGGGGTTTGCATTATATTCCAGAGACTTGAAAGAATGATTAGAGATTCAAAAATACCTGGACACCTTCCTAACATTGCTTGTGAACTGACACAATGCAGGCTGCCCACAGTGCAGGTGCCCTAAATCGCTTAGGATACTGTAGACCATTTTAGCAGTGAGCTGAACTAATTCAAGTCCTATGCTGTGAATTCCTACCCCTGCAGGCCTGTAAAACACAGGGGTCACGTTCTTCAAGTTTGAGGAGGAGGTGAAGCAATGGAGGTGAGGAGAGGCATAGTTTCCTGTAGAGGGCTTCTCTTTAGGCATCCAGTCTATGAGGCAGAATGTTTAACAGATCATTGGTACTGGTGGTTTTAACACTGGCGTTAAAAACACAGCCCCAACCACTTTGCACCCATTAGGAGGGCCATTATCAAACAAACAAAAATAGAAAATAACAAGTGTTGTCAAAGACATGGAGAAATTGGAGCCCGTGTGCACCGTTGGTGGGAATGTAAAATGGTGCAGCCATATGATCATACAAAACAGTATGGCGGTGCCTCAGAAAAATTGACAATAAAACTACCCTTATGATCCCACAGTTCCACTCCTGGGTACGTACCCCAAAGAACGGAAAGCAGGGACTCAAACAGATTTTTGCACACACATGTTTATAGCAGCATTATGTATAATAGCCAAAATGTGGAAATAATCCAAGTGTCCATCCACAGATGAATGGATAAACAAAATGTGATATGTACATGTAATGCACTATTACTCAGCCTTAAAATGGAAGAAAATTCTGATACATACTACAATATTGGATGACTCTTGAAGATATGCTAAATGAAATAAGCCAGTCACAGAAAGGCAAATATTATGTGATTCCACCTGTATGAGAGACCTAAGGTAGTCACATTCATAGAGGCAGAAAGTAAAATGGTGGTTGTCAGGGACTGGGGCACAGGGAATGAGGAGTTAGTGTTTCATGGGTACAGAATTTCAGTTTTGCAAAATGAAAAGACTTGGTTGGATGGATGGTGGTGAAGGTTGCACAACCATGCAAAGGTGCTTAATGCCACTGAACTGTATATTTTAAAATGGTAAATTTTGTTACATGTGTATTTTATCACAATTAAAAATATATATATTTTTTTAAAAACGCACATGCAATAGAGCCGCTCAGTTTGTAATCCAGAGCCTTGGTATCCTGGAAGGTCTTAAAGATGCCCAAGGAGACCAGCTTCCTAGAAGAGCAGCAGTGGGTACTGACTGGCAGCTGAGCTGTCCAGACACTCAGAAACAGCTCAGGCTTCCCAGTGAAAGTCAAGGGAGGCTGATTGTTGTCACGTGGAAGAAATGTTCCATTTTCAGCATTACTTCATTACTTCATTTTCTAGTCACTAGTCAGGTCCTCAACATTTCTTAGAGGCTTCAGTGCCACTGTCATAAGCATATGATAAATTCTCCAAGGAGAAAGGTCCTGAAAGGAATGGAACTGTCTCCAGGAATAGAAGTAATAGACGTTTTCTGTTTCACAGACAGGAAGGACTATAGAAATTGAGAGAGAGGTGGTCAGACCTCCGGGGAGCACAAAGGGATGAAGACCAGTGACTTGACTTCCCCTGCTAGGGGGGTGCAGACCAAACAGGTCTGGCTGGGTGGGGCACCTGGCTTCACACCTCCGAGGAAACTAAGCATCTTCTAATCCCAATGCATGCTGAGCCTGGCTATAGACTAAAATAACTGTCTCCCACATATAATATGGCTTTCCCAAATTTCTGAAGACTATGGAAATTAATGAAATGCAAATTTATTTTGAAAGATACAGAATTCATAAGAATTTTTGATCAGGCTGAATCAAAGGGTACTATAATTCCCAGCATATGTAATTCCCAGAGTTATGTTTTTCTTTGCCATGAAAAGGAGCACTCAGAAAATGTGAGAATCGCAGGGCTAGGTATGTGTGCTCTGATGTTGGTTATTATCAGACTGCCCATCACTCAAATGAAGAGAACGTCATGAATGTTTTTAAGATCCTAGCAATCAACTTCATCTGATTGTGAGACCTGGAAAATACAGTTCCTATGCAGCTCAGCAAGGAATTCAGTGATCAGATTCACTCCATACCGGGACAAGCTTTATAATTATGGACCACCAAATGACATTTTGGTTGCACAGTGTGAAATCGTGAACCAATCTCACCTGCCAATGGTTCTGCCCAGCCTTACTGCCTACACATCCCCAGTCAGCCTCTCCTTGGATCCACATGGAGTTGAAAGTCAGGCTCACTTATCACAGGTGTTTCTGTGCTACCAGTCTACCAACATGGATGTCTTTCTTGCTTCTGCTCAAGGTTTTGGAGGTGGACACTGAAATGGTAACAATAAGAGCTTCCATGTGCCTGCAAGTGTACTAGGCACATCACGTGCTTGTTTTCCGGTCACAAAAGCCCTATGAGGGTTCTCCGAATCAGAGTTTAAGCATGGGTCTATGAGGTGCAAAGCCTTGGGTAATACTCATGATCGTAATTTCCTATGCGCATAGGAGACTGAATGCTGAACAAACTGCTGTTTGAGCTGAAGTAAAGGCACGACTCCGAATAGATGCTCAGACTGAACAAACTAAAACCTCTTTCAAACCTTCCATTTTTCCCAGTTAATGTATGCTGGCTGCCCACCACAGGCCAGTCTCTGAGATCTGGCTGAGGACTTTGGGGAAATGACCAAAGGCACATAGACTGAAATGGGGTGCAGCCAGGATCAAAGCAGCAAAGTCACCAAGTGGCAGTGCAAGGCTTAAAGCCAAAAAGCAGTCCTTTGTTTAGGTGTGTGACAGAGAAAAAAGTCTCATCGCAGACCTTCGCCGTTATTCTTATTGATAGTATTATTTAGTCTTGTGCACCCAGCAGGCTCAGTAATGCCATTTTGAAAGAGGAGGACACAGTTCACAGAGGCCTGGAACACATGAATTTCCATGATGAGGAAGAGCAGTTCGCAAAAATTTAAACTAGAGTTCATTTTAAGGAGTGAATATTTTGTGTGTTTCTTTTTTAAGGAGACCGTTCTGTGACTAAATCAGTAGTAGCTATGAATAAGCAACAGTGAGTTTGAACTTAACATCTATCACATTGTGCTGCAGCTTCCACAGCATAGCTATTTTTTGTTCTACTTCAGGTATGGGTTTTTCATGTATCAGCAAGTGGTGTCTTGACAAAAAGTGTATACAGACATCACCTAGTTATATGAATTTGCTACTCCCTGTTCCCACCCCACCAATAGACATCATCCTGTATTCAAGACTGAGCCAGGTAATTGGTGCCAGAGCAGCTAGATTTAAGCCATTGTGAAGTATCCCAAGTGTCCCCTTCTCACAATGATGTTAAGAAGACTCTCAGAAAACCCCCTCCTTGGGCAGGAACT
This sequence comes from Panthera tigris, assembly GCF_018350195.1. Classification (NCBI taxonomy): domain Eukaryota; kingdom Metazoa; phylum Chordata; class Mammalia; order Carnivora; family Felidae; genus Panthera; species Panthera tigris. Next base: position 58,221,775 of record NC_056662.1, read on the forward strand.
GGGTTGAATAGTGTCCCCCCAAACGCATATCTATCTGGAATCGCAGAATGTGACCTTATTTGGAAACAGGGTCTTTGCAGATGTAATTAGTTAAGATGAGATCATGCTGGAGTAGGCTGGGCCCTAAATCCAATCTCTCACATCCTCCTTAGAAGAGGAGAGAGGACGCTCAGAGAAGAGAAGCCCAGGTGAAGACAGAGACAGACATGAGTGCAATGCCTCTATAAGCCGAGGAATGCCAAAGATATCTAGCAACCACTGAAAGCTAGGAGAAGAGCATACAACACATTCTCCCTCAGAGTCTCTGGAAGGACCCATTCCTATGGACACCTTGATTTTGGACTCTCAGCCTCCAGAACTGTGAGAGAATAAATCTCTGCTGTTTTAAGCCACCTGGCCTGTGGTCATTTATACACCTCAGATACAAGGCCAAAGATTCCTCCCCCACCCTCCACCATATGTTGTTTTTTCATTTTCCTAGGAAGCCAATGAATGGGTCAACAACTGTGACTGTGGTCTTTAGCTCTCAGGGAAAGTAAATTTGGGCCTCAGCATACCTCATCCCAGAAAATAAGCTGTATATCATCAATGAGAAAGAAGAGATATTGGTAAATTTCCTGCTGAAAAATTCTTCTATGTTTAAAAATTATATTGGCTTGCTTTGCATATTTCTCTAAAAGAGAAAGAGAATGAGAAGAACCCGAGAGTCTCTCCTCAACTAGGACAGGGAATATTGTGATCAGATGTCACTAGGGACCACACTTTCGGACCTCAGTCTCCCTCACTTCTTGCCCCACACACATACCGGTTGCTGGAACAGGGACCTGGCTGTCCCCAGAGGGCTGGCTGTGGGTTGTGAGCCACAGGCAGAGCCCTTGGTTGCCAAGGGGCCCCCACCTGCCCCCACCCCGGGCGTGGGAGCACTTGAGCAGTGAAGACCCCACCCTGAGCAGAGGCCTGGGGTGCAGCAGATCACATAAATGCCACTCAGCTGAAGAGTGAAAGTGTACTGCCTCTCTGTCTGTTGGTTTCTTGCATTTTATATCTCATCTCAGTTTAAAAGATCAAAATATAGTGGCCTGACCTACAGGACTCAGGTTTAAAAACTGTGCAAACAACTGGAGGATGGAGGCAAAGCGTCACACATGTGCCCTGGGTCACAGGCACACAGGGACTGGCAGGCTGTGCTGGCTCCAGCAGTCACCTGCAGGGGTGATAGAGCAAATACATAATTCCCACTTTTTAGCCACAGAGATCTTGGCTGCTGAGCCAAGTGTCTGCTGAGCCAATAATTTGGGCTTCTTTTTAATATTCCTACATGCCAAAAACAAAAACAAACCAAAAAACAAACAAAACAAAACGACAATAAAAACCCACCATGTTGATAGTTAAAAGATCACAATCAGAATGCAAACTGGTCCTGCCACTATGAAAAACAGTATGGAGGCTCCTCAAAAAGTTAAAAATAGAACTACCCAGGGGCACCTGGGTGGCTCAGTCGGTTAAGTGTCTGACATTGGCTCAGGTCATGATCTACAGTTCGTGAGTTCGAACCCTGCATTGGGATATGTGCTGACAGCTCAGAGCCTGGAGCCTGTTTCAGATCTGTGTCTCCCTCTCTCTCTCTGCCCTCCCCTGCTCTCACTCTGTCTCTCTTTCTCTCTCAAAAATAAATAAACATTAAAAAACATAGAACTACGCTATGATCCAGTAATCGCACTGCAGGGTATTTACCAAAAATATATAAAAACACTAATTCAAAGAGATACATGCACCCCTGTGTTTACTGTAGCATTATTTACAGTAGCCAAATTATGGAAAGAGCTGAAGTGTCCATCGATAGATGAATGGATAATGAAGATGTGATACACACACACGCACACGCGCGCACACACACACACACACACACACACACACACACACTGGAATATTATTCAGCCATAAAAAAGAATGAAATCTTGCCATTTGCAACAACATGGATGGATCTAGAGAGTATAATGCTAAGCAGAATAAAAGAAAGACAAATACCATATGATTACACTCATATGTGGAATTTAAGAAACAAAACAAATGAGCAAAAGAAAAAAAAAGGAGAGACAAACCAAGAAACAGACCATAGAGAACAAACTGATGGTTACCAAAGGGGAGGATGGGTGAATAAGGTGATGGGGTCAAAGACTACGCTTATCATGATACGCACTTACTCATGTATAGAATTGTTTAATCATCATATTGTACACCTGAAGCTAATATAACACTGTATGTTAACAATACTAGAATTAAAATTAAAGACCTAATAAAAAAAATAAAGGCCCACAATCAATATATTTAACTCTGGGCTGAGAACAAAAATGTATGTTATTGATGCTGATTGGTGAGCCTTTGCATTCAATGAATTAAACAGGTTTCATTTCCTTGGATCCCACACTTGTGTTTGACTATTGATCCTTATCAAAATGTCCTACTTTAGAAAAACCAATGCCAATTTCCTCTGCCTTGTCTTCCTCTCCCCACAGGTTGGTTGACAATTTCTGTATTTGTGAAGGGTACAGTGTACCTCGTTGCCTGATGTATGAGATTTATGTGGAGACCTGTGGTCACAATGCTCAGACCCAAGTCAATCCAGCCACATTTGGGAAGGTAGGTTGTAAAGATAAAAAAAGAGTATTCATTGAGTAAAAAAAACGTGTGCAAGTGAATTGGTGAGGAAATACCATAGTTTATTTGGGTTCTCAGTTGGAATAATTGGCTTCACTCTAGGAAGCCAACCAGATAGTTAATATACTTCTTTATCTTCTTTGAAAAGCCATTCTGTCCCTTGTCCACACTTAATAGTGAGAAGCCAGGAAAGGTAAGGAGTGGGGTGATGCCTAAGAAAGAACAACAATGGCAGCTCTAAATGCTCCAAATACTCAGCCAGGTTTGTTGGGCCATTATTCCCTGCACAGAAATGCCAACATCTAGCACCACACAAACTCCAAGAGCCACTTTTAAATATCCTTTCTGGAGGTTAAGGGCTCTGTCAGGAGCTTTGTGTAAACCATATAATATAGAGCAAAGATTTATTAGCACAAGGATAGTCTCTCTGAGACCCTCCACATACAACAAATATTATTGAGAAGCTGCTATGTGCCAGACACTGTTTTAGATGCTGGGAATACAATAATGAGCAAGACAAAGAAAAATTCCTGCCCTTAGTCAATTTAGTCAATTTATTACACTTAGGGGAGACAAATAATATAAAATGCATAGTATATTAGATAATATAAATGCTAAGGGGACTAATAGAGCCAAAGGAGATGAGTGTGTGTGTGTGTGTGTGTGTGTGTGTGTGTGTGTGTGTGTGTAAGAGTTGTAATTTTAGGGAAGACAGACAGGGAAGGCTTCCCTCAGGAGTAATATTTGAGGGGCACCTGGGTGGCTCAGTGGGCTAAGCATCCACCTTTGGCTCAGGTCATGATCTAGCGGTTCATGAGTTTGAGCCCCACGTCGGGCTCATTGCTGTCAGCACAGAGCCAGCTTCAGATCCTCTGTGGCCTTCTATCCCTGCCCCTTCCCCACTCATTCTTTCTCTCAAAACAAGTAAATAACTTTTAAAAAATTTTAAAAGAAGTAATATTTGAGTCCAGACTTCAAAGAGATAAGGCAGTGAGGATGTGGATATACGAACAGAGAGCAGCACAGGCAGAGCTAGGGCAAAGGCCCTGAGGGGAGAAGGAGCCTAAGCAGCACAGAGGCTGCAACAGCTGGAGGGAGGAGAACAGGGAGAGAGGACCAGGATGGTTCTCAGGACCTTGAGGTCAAATCAGGGAGGTGAAAAGAGCCCAGGTGGCAGGGAGTGGACAGGGATGTAGCAGTGAAAAGGGGTCAAATTCTGGATATATTTGGAAAACAGAGCCAATAGGATTTGTTGATGGAAAAAATTAATAGAATCATGGAACTTAATTGTTATTAAATTAACAATAATAACTTCCAATCATGAAGTTGTATTTATGTCCAAGACTCTTTTCCATCTGGTTTTAGGAATAGACAGACACCAACTCAAAACAAGCTAAAAGGAGAATTTTTTAAAGGAAAAGGATATCTCATTAAATCCTACAATAAAAAGTTTGGGTTTCACAGAGTCTAGTCCACTGCTGCCCAACAGAAATGTAATGGGAGACATAGATATAATTTAGGACACCCTAGTATCCTCATTTTTAAAGTATTTTATTTATTTTATTTTAAAAAAAATTTTAGTGTTTATTTATATTTGAAAGAGAGACAGACAGAATGTGAGTGGGGGAGGGGTAGAGACAGAGAGGGAGACACAGAATCTCAAGCAGGCTCCGGGCTCCAGGCTCCTAGCTATCAGCACAGAACCTGACGCACAAACCATGAGATATCATGGCCTGAGCCGAAGTTGGATGCTTAAACCGACCGAGCCACCCAAGTGCCCCGTAAAGTATTTTAAAAGGTGAAATTAATTTTTATTATTTTAAAATTAACCCAAAATATTTAAAATATTATTTCAACATGGAATCTGTATTATAAAATCGTTGAGTTACTTTTTCATTCTTCAGGCTAAGCCTCAAAAATCAGGTGCGTATTTTACATGTACAGGCCATCTCAATTTGGGCTAACCACATTTCAAGTGCAGAGTTGCCATGTGTGGCTGATGGGGTTCCCATCTCAGACAGCCCACAACTAGACTGTAAGTCACCAGGTATCTTCTTACTTTCTCTGTAGTATATCCTTAAACCACTGGGACTCTGCTCCTTTCCACTGGCCTGCCCCATGCCCCTTCCCAGAAGCCGGTTTCCTTCACTGACTTCCTGATTTCCCATTTTAGCTGCTTGGATGGTGCTTCCCATGATGCTGGACCTGAACTCCTGCCCCAGTGCCCGACATCATAACAGTCTGGCAAGAGAGGGCTACAGGAAGGACATGTGGGTGGGGAGGAAACAGTTGGCATCTTTAATGCTTTGTCTTGTGTCACAGCCATCGGCCAAGGCAAGCAGCGTTAGAGGTCAAGAGAACAAATCAGCAGTGATTAAGGCTGAGGATCCCACAGCTAGTTGCAATGCTTGGGCTGTGTTTGGGCAAATAAATTTTCCTCTACTCTTTCAGGTTCTTTTGGTTGGTCTAATATTTAAATTGACAAGAGACAGATTAACAGGAGAAAATCAAACTTGATTATGTATGTGTAAGGATTCCCTATGGTCAGGCAATTGAGGCTTATATGCCACCCAGAGCTAAGGAGAAGAGGGTGTGAATGTGGGACCTCAAAAGGGAAAGAATGCAATTCACAGGAAGATGAAAAAGAGTAAATGTTTGATAAACAAATGTTAGCTGAGCCATATAGAAATGATAGAAGAATTTTAACAAACAAATTTTGTTAAATCCCTCCCTGTCCTCCACACCTAGTTAATATTATACTGTAGTTATCTATGGTGATACCTCCCTTAGAGGACAGCAGATCCTCTAAATGCTTTTATGCATTTAGGGGAAAGGTCAAAGATTCTTCCTGAGCTTTCTCTTTCTTAAAAATAATCGGCCTAAAATAATCCACATACTAAAGAGACCCATTTTTGGGTGGCAAATTTTGCTCCCCTACAGTGTCAAATCTAGTCTCTTGAATTGTGAGTCAGACCTCTTTCCACTTGTTAGTCCCTGAAAAATATCCTTGAGTTCAGAGGGAACTTAGAGTTCACCTGGTCCAATTCCACACCCAGTGCAAGATCCCTTTGAAAGTACCTCTGGGTGGAGCTTTTTATGAGAACAAAATGCCCTCTCTGGACAGAGACAGCCACAGGGCTTAGAGCTGGGTGATGGGGCAGCACATTTCTGTGCTTTTCCTCTGGGCAAACACAGTCCTTCCCCAGGATCTTGCTTGGCAAGCAGAGCACAGGCTGATGAAAACCCATTCAACTCCCTATCAGGGACCTTGGTGCAGCTCACAACCTGCACAACCATACCAGTTTGGGCAGCCACCTGGCTTGAGCTGAAATGGTGTGGGTGACAAGGAGCTTGCTCACCGGGCGACAGTGATGCCAATTCAAAATCTTCCATTCCTCCCTTCATTCTTTCCTTTTTTTCATTCCTTCTTCTTTGCGGTGGCCCTCAGATGGACAGAATTGAATTGGTTCATGACACACTGTCATCATGAATCCATGCATGGCCTTATTCCATCTGATTATTTAGTTCCTTTTTAACAACGTGGTAAACATCTGCGAAATCACCACCACAAATGAACCACATTACCAGTGGTCCCATGTCCCATCTCCCTGCCTGCCCCACTGGTGGGAACCATCAACCTGTTCCTCATCACCTTGCTTTTTAAAAAAGAGTTATAGTGCATTTATATGTATTTGCTAACCTTTTGACCACCTTCACCCATTTTCTCGTCTCTTTGCCTCTTGCCTCTTTCAACCACCAACCTGTTTTCTGCATCTATGAATTTGTTTCTTTGTTGTTGTTTTGTTTTATTTTTTTATGTTCACATGTAAGTGAGATTATATGGTATTTAACTTTCTTTGTCTAATCTATTTCATATATATATTCTAAAAAGCATATTTTTAATTTTTGTGGCTTAACTTTTTAAAAAAGTGGTATCATGTTATTTGTCATCTTTTGGGACTCTGTCCACTTAATATTATCTTAAGGTTTATCTAGATTCATTGGCCATTGTGTAATATTTCACAGTTTACTCATCCACTGTCCTACTGATGAGCATCTGGGTTGTTTCCAGATTTTTTTTTTTTTTTTTGCTATTGTGAACATTCATGTGTATGTTTCCTGCTGTGCACATGAAGATGTTATCTTGGGTGTGTATGTCCAGGAATGAACCTTGCAGGGTAAGGGAGTGTGTGGCTGTGATGTCCGGGGATGGGGCCAAACTATTTTTCAAAATGGCTGTTCCAGGTTACCCTCCCACAAGCAATTCTGTGGATTCCAGTGTTATTTCCAAAACATTGGCATTTTTAGATCCACTCCTTTATCCAAAAAGCTTCATCCCTGAAACTCACAGTCATTGATGGAAATCCTGCACTTTTGATAATAATAAAATGCGTAGGAGAATCGTCTAATGTGGCAGCTGCTCAAATATCTGAGACAATGTTTTATATCTCCCAGTCTTTTCTTCTCCACACTGAATTCTCCTGGCTCCCAAATTTTTACCTTCCTGCCCACTTGCTTCGTTATGACTTCAATTTATTGATGTTCTTCTTGAAAGGTAGATAGCCCCAAGGGTACAGCCCGGTGCCTTAGGAGTGCTCAGAAGACAGGGCTCTTACTTTTATGGCGGGGGGGGAGGGGGAGCTGAAAGGAGGGCTCCTATTGGCTTTTATCTTTCCATGTCACTCTGTTGGTTTCATTTTAAGTTTGTGGGCAACAAAAATAACCCTTAAGTATTTTTTCACATGAATTAAAATTGGGCCTTCCAAAACTTCTCTGTAATCTGTGAAATACTCTACATAGATACAAAATATTGTCACTTTCAGATTATTGTCATTATGCAGGTAACCATTTGAACCCAGGAGCAGCCACTCCCTTATTCCTATATTACAACTTCTTAGTTGCAATCTGCAGTTGTATTTACCAGTATCTTGAATCTCGTAGGCCATCCAGTCTTCTCAACCTGGTGAAGCTCACATATTTGAAAAGTATATCTCTCATCGCCAGCTCAGTAAATGAAAGTGATATGAGCACATGTAAGATGTTGAGTACACATTATGTTTGCTAGGTGTCCCTGAGTAAGCTTTTCCAGCCAGCCAGGAATTCCCTCGGCTAACTTATCATTCAGCCCACATTTTGCCATTTCATCACTTGGCAGCTGGGGACCCTTCCTCAAGCGGGGGCCAGTTCTGGGTACCCTGGCTCTGCAGCGTTTTCCTTCTCTACCTGCCCAGCAGCTTAATCAGATGGAAGTGGCATGACTTGAGCGTGACATGTTTGAGTTCTGTAAGATCTCTGCTGCCTTTTCTAAGAAATCAAAGCCTATTTTTCAAAATCTTTTTCAACGTTTCTTGTAAGTGGTTTCCCCTCTGGGGTAGTCTCACTGCAGAGAATTCCAAAGGAAAAGTTAAAAAGAGACCCCAGTATGTGGTAATGGGTATTTAGTTAGCCTTTTTCATCTTAATACTTGCCTTAGAATCCATTCTTCAAGACCCTGAGGTACTAACTTTCAGTTCTCATTGGGGATTTGCCTGAAGAATGGGCCACTCAATGGAGCCTGAGTTGGGAAGGGACCCTTGCTCCTGAATTTGACTAATGGACAAGGGAGAGGAAGGGGAAAAGGATATGATTCCAAAGCATGTTTACAAGAGAAACAACAAAATACCCAATTCTCATTTCCTCCCTCCTCCCCCGGGAATGTAGTTGATTCCAGACTCCACATCAAGTTCCTGTGCAGATGTCGGAATGTTTCTTGCTCTTTTTGGCAACCCTGGGCATATGATGGGTAATGCTCATTCTTGGTGCAAGTGATACCTCACATGGGTTAGGGAATTTCCATAACACTGACTTCCCTTTTAAAAACAACATTTACTGAGTTTTTCTGATTATAAAAGTTTATAGTCCCTTTATAGAAAATGTGAAATTTAGAGAAAACTGTATAAAAAAGAGGAAAATAAACAGTGCTATAACCTCACTGTCCACAGATGTAGCCACACATGCACAGTTTATTTGCATGTTTGTGCACACATGTACATACACGTGACCAGCAGGAGCTGAGGGACTAATCACACAGTGACTTTGTCTGTGTTTCCCATGGTGCTTAGAACCTGCTCATTGGGTGGTTCTTCCTTCACTCCTGAATGAGCATGTGAGTGGGCAGGATGACCTCTCTAGAAATCCTTGGGTGATACAGAGCACTGTTGTCACTCTTCATTTACCACATGATATCAGTTTGATGCTTAGAATGTCCAGTTCTATATAACACCCAGACTGAACTGGGTTTAAAGTAGAAACTTTTCCCCAGCTCCTTCAGGATAGTTTCTTACCTGCAGAGAACTAGGCATGGGGGCTTCCCCTTCCCTCCCTACCCCTCCTCCCTGAAACTTGCTGGGGATGGTTTGACCCCTCTGGGAGCAGGGAAGGAAAAAAATGGCTAGAAAGTTCCCTCTGCTCAGCTTCACACTTTGGGGGCCAGGCAGACTCTGGCTTCCTTGTCCCTTTGGTGGCTTCTTCAGAGCAGACCATGGGAATGTTCTAGTATGCCTCCCTTGTCTTGGTGAACAACTCTTTCGGAAGCCTGACTGTCCATCCTGGGGGCCTCTTGCTGGGCAGAATCTGGGCTCTCCCACATGTCAGCTCTTTTGCAGACAACTTCTTGCTATGGGAACTACTCAGCCATTCTTGGCCTGAACAGACTATGGGTGTGATGGCTGAAACGAGGGTGATAGCCACTCTCCTCTGCCTGTCCACCAAGTCCACTGGCCAGCCCATCTGTACTCTATAAGGAGTCCTATGCCATAGCCAGATGCTAACTGCAGGGACCTCACCAAGACCTCTTCAAGTGAATCATGAATCCCCTTCTGCTAGGCCTGAGGTGATTGAGCCACATCCTGTCCCACACACCCTTCACAGATAAGAGGGTCTTGCCATAAGAAATCCCCTTACACCTCCTCCTCTCTCTACCTCATGAGTGATTTGAGTTGAGGACTTTTTAGGGTTTTAAAACCCAATTTTAGCTAAATACCTGAGGATGCAAGTCCCATAAGATGTGTGTCTCAAAATTCACTTTGCTATCTGTTGTCTGTTGTCTTCATGCCTCATCCTGTTGTATAGATACTACGTGGATGGATGGATTGAAATATTGAGGTATGGATGAGTGTGCACAGAGGTGGATGGATAGGTGGGTAGACCGCATGCAATACTGTGTAATTTTTAATCTTTTTTTCATCATGATAAGTGTACTCTCTAATTCTGATCCCCTATATCCCCCATCTCCCCACCCACCTCCCCTCTTATAACCATCAGTTTGTTTTCTATAGTTAAGAGTCTGTTTCTGGTTTGTCTCTCTCTCTCCCTTCCTCTCTTTTTTTTCCTTTGCTTCTTTGTTTTGTTTCTTGAATTCCACATATGAGTAAGATCATATGGTATTTATCTTTCTCTGGCTTATTTTGCTTAACATTATCCTCTCTAGCTCTATCCAGGTTGTTGCAAATGGCAAGATTTCATTCTTTCTTTTTGTGGCTGAATAATATTCCAGTGTGTGTGTGTGTGTGTGTGTGTGTGTGTGTGTGTGTATGATATCTCTGTATCCGTCCATCTATCGATGGACACTTGGGCTGTTTCCATAGTTTGCCTATTGTAAATAATGCTGCAGTAAACAAAGGGGTACATGTATCCCTTTGAATTCATGTTTTTGTATTTTTGGGGTAAATATTGTTGATAATGTGATTACTGGATCATAGGACAATTTTATTTTTAACTTTTTGAGGAACCTCCATACTGTTTTCCAGAGCGGCTGCACTAGTTTGCATTCCTCCCAACAGTGCAAGAGGGATCCTTTTTCTCCATATCCTCACCAACACTTGTTTCTTGTGTTGTTGATTTTGCAATATGGTATGCTTTTTAACAGCACTAAGCCTGGAATGCACCTAATTAGGTCTAACCCTGGGCAAGTTATTTCATCTTTTTGTGCCTCAACATCATCAACTGTAAAATGAAGCAATTCATAATGTTAATGATAGTCCCTACCTTATGGGATGTTTTTAAGAAATTAATGAGAGAACACATGTAAAAAGAATTGAGCAGTGCTGGCAAATAGGAAGCACTCAAGAAATAATTACCTTTTATGATTACATGCCTATTTATCTCTCAGAATATCATAAACATTTTCACATTAAAATATTTTAAATAAATATTGTATAATGGTACAAAATACTTTGTGGATGTTCCAGAATTCATTTAACCATTTCCTTTATTGGAAGTTTAGGTTGTTTATGCTGTTTCTCTTTTCTAGTCTTTTTTTTTTTTTAATTTTTTTTTTCAGCGTTTTTAATTTATTTTTGGGACAGAGAGAGACAGAGCATGAACGGGGGAGGGGCAGAGAGAGAGGGAGACACAGAACCGGAAACAGGCTCCAGGCTCCGAGCCATCAGCCCAGAGCCTGACGCGGGGCTCGAACTCACGGACCGCGAGATCGTGACCTGGCTGAAGTCGGACGCTTAACCGACTGTGCCACCCAGGCGCCCCCCTTTTCTAGTCTTTATCTGTACCTGGTAACTTCCTTAGGAGAGATTCTAGACAATTGTAACCAATCCCAACCCTCATGGTAGTTCCTGATATTTGTACCCAAATCCCTAATATTTTTGACCTAGGAAATTTGTTGGTTAAGAACTGTATTTAGCTGTTTCAACTTGCACTTATTGGATGATTAGGGAAGATAAGTACTTTTAACATGCATTTTGGCCATATGTATCTTGTGGGTACGTGTTATCACCAGACCACTTTCTATTGAGATATTGTTGTTTTCCCATTAATTTATATGAGCTGTCTATATATTAAATATACATTTTTTAGTTTTCACATTTTTTGGAAATAATCATCTCAGTTTATTTTTACATTTTAACTGGTGTACCTGATCATAAAATGGAATCAGAGGATAGTCTGGGGTTGGTATTACTCAATTAAATAAAATGTAGAGATATCTATGCTGCCAGACAACTAGGCAATTTATTTCTGTTCCTACCTCCAAAACACCAGATTATTTCCCAGAGCCTTGAATCTGACCGTTCTTTTAGGTACTAAAGAACCTAAAAGGTTGTAAAAACCTACTATTTTACAACTAAAATAGTACTATTTTACAACTAAATATATAGGGAAGGTTTTAAGTGAGTTTCTTAAGAGGTGATGGGATTTTCAGAATCTGTAGTTGAAAGTAGGAATTTCTGGCCCCTAATTCTGCATTTTTAGACTTTGCTGATGTTTTCTTTTATCTCCTATCATTTACTCTTCATCTGCACATTTTGGTCCCCCTTCCCTGAAGGAACCTCTCAGTTTGGCCCCACAACCTTGATGCTCAGTTGTGTAAGATTTGCCTTTCCTATTTCTTCATTTTTCCTCCTCCCCCCACTTTCCCGGGCTTGGGTGGCTTCTGGTAGGAACTGATAGGGCTGGAACCAGACCAGAGAAACATTAGACACTGTCAAATCCTACTACTTGGAAATTAAGAAAAAAATAAAGAGGGATGTCACAAGAAACTAAACAGAAAAAAGAGGCAAAATGATTATGGAGGGGATTGTAGAAAAATAGCAGAAATCATTACTGCTAGAAACACTGTGCCTTCCATGCTCTGTATTTTTCTAATTCCACCATGCTCCAGGATTTCCACTTTCAACAGACATGCACTTGGATACCGTGCGTGTCATGGACCTCTTCTAATAAGGAAAATGGAACAGACTTCTATTTTTTAATGTAATTGATTATAAACATATATCAGTGCTAATAAAACACATCAAAAACATAAGTAGAACATGAGAAGTTGAGTCAGAAGTAGCCGTGTTATTCAATATTTTAATAGCATTTGCTACCAAAACCTTAAAACAAAAAAGAATAAGTAAACAAATGAATAGTATAGTAAAAAGTGAAAATGACTATCACATTGGAAAAAGAGGAAAATGGTAAAATCATGGCAACTCACATGATGGACTATTATGCAGCTATTGATAACCCTGTTTTTAGAGAATTCCTAATGACAAGGGGAAATGTTTATGGTACAAAGGGGAGGGGAGAAAGTAGAAAGCAAAACTGCACACATGCTAACTGTTTCACATGAACACATGAACAGAGTACATACACATATTGAAGCTTTGAAAAAAAGACTAGAAGGAACCACACTGAGGTTTAAATGGCGGTTTCCTCTGAATGGTATATTTTTGTCTTGATACTTGTCTGATTTTTCCAAATTTCATTTGCATATATTTTCTTTATAATAAAAAGAGGAAATACAATGTAAACATTGTAAGAAAAGAAACTGTAAGTTTTATTTCTGTATTTTCAAATCGCAGCTTTAAATCTGGCTTATTCTTTCAGCTTGTGCGTTTGGTTTTTCCTGATCTTGGTACCCGGAGGCTAGGCACGAGAGGAAGTGCCAGGTAGGTTTATCATTTTGTTTTATTTGAAATGTTCAAAGACAAACATTTTGAAAAATCAAAAAATGGGTGACAAAAAATGCAAAACTAAATGAACTATAAATATCAACTCTTACCAGAGAATTCTCATACTTCAAATGAAATCCTAGTGCCTGGAATAATTTAGGTGATACTAGAATGAAGTGTTCATTTCTGTTTTCTTAGTGATTTTGTTAAAAATATGCAAGTTAGGGGCACCTGGGTGGCTTGGTCGGTTAAGCGTCCGACTTCGGCCCAGGTCATGATCTCGCGGTCCGTGAGTTCGAGCCCCGCGTCGGGCTCTGTGCCGACAGCTCAGAGCCTGGAGCCTGTTTCAGATTCTGTGTCTCCCTCTCTCTGTGACCCTCCCCCGTTCATGCTCTGTCTCTCTCTGTCTCAAAAATAAATAAATGTTAAAAAAAAAAATTAAAAAAAAATATGCAAGTTACAATATGTTTTCTTGTTTGAACACTTTAAGTGTTTTGACATAAATGTCTAACTGTTGAAATATTTAAATAATTACACACAGAGAGCAATAGAACTGTTTTAGTTACTCTTTGAAGTAAAATTTCTAAGCCCTCATCTAATTAGCATATTTGAATTATTTTTGAGAGACCAGGTACCTACGTTCTATGTGTTTTTAACGCAAAAGGAAATTCCAGTGTTATCAGGTGCATCGGGTTATAATTGTCACTCAATTACTATTGTTATTTGTTGTTTCTTTTAAATGAAGAAAAATAGGAGAAATCAGTGAGATCAGGAAATCAGTGAGAAGGGACGGAAGCCAAATTAGGAAAGAGGCCTGCTACCCATGAGGGAATGAAGACAGCCGAAGCATTTGCCAAACTAAACACTGGGTAATAGTTAATTTGAAAAAGTTTTGTCCTGCTGTTTTGAGCCTAGACAAGCAGCTACAGTTTCCCAGCTCAGCAAAGTGCCTGGGCTGCAGAGAAGGAACCTCCTCCCTCTTGGGTTTCTGAGAGCTCGAGTCCAGTTCTCAGTACAGGGAACGTTGGTATTGCTACCCTTCACTTTAAAAACGTTCATGGCAGTGACAGCAGGAGCCTCTCCCTGTCACATCTCTCTAAGACCAGAGTGTCCTAAATTGGGGAAGAAGAGTGGAACATTTGCAAGCCTGTTTCAAAGCTGATGTGTATGAAGTAGTATGAATCTGTCTACATAACAGAGCTAATAGATGGAGTAAATGATAAAACTCTGAGAAGAACTTCAGGTCTTCATCAGCGAGTCTATTCTGTAGCTTCTGTAAAGCATGTCAGTGGTTTGACATAATCTTTAAGACAACCTTTATTTTTCAGGTATCATTATGATGGAATCTGTATCAAGAGAAGTTCTTTCTTCTATGCCCAGTATTGCTACCTTCTGGGTGAAAAAAGGGATCACAGGTTAGTATCTATCATTTAGGTATTTTGGTCATGGGTCACTATCTGCCTTTTTTTTTTTTTTTTTGGCTGTTCCACTATTAATCCTTCTTAAGGATGGAAACACACACATCACGTCAACATGGCTTTGATGTGGGCGATAAATCAGTCTCTGGCAACATCACTGGCCAGAGAAAGGCATTTCCAGTTCATTCTCTTGGATACTTTTCATTATAAGTATCATCTCAATTGCCAGAGCAATTTTTCATTGAGTGCATCTTTGTTCTTCTCAATTTCTCTGTAAAATTTGATGGAATTGGTCACTTCTTAAAACTTCCTTTAGCTCTCAAGAACTTTTCATCCAATTTCTTCCCCAGAATGATCCCTCTGAGTCTCCTTATCTCTCCTCCCCTTATATGCAGGCATTTTCCTGAGACCCAACCAGTGGTGCTCTTCCAATCTTTGGCCCCAAGATATTTCATCCTTCTTTATCCATCACCTATCACCATGCCCTCACAGATGACTCCTCCCCTAAGTCATTTTTGATGGACCTTTCTCTCCCACCTCCCAGCCATTCCTCTTGGACTATCTACTGGACATCTCCACGTAGATGACCCACTGGCACCTCATACTTAGTACGTAAAAATATAAATTTTTAATCTCCCTCCAAATCATCGCTGCCTCTTGACTTCCTTATTTCAATCTATGATACCAGTAGGTAGAATCTGCACAAAGTGTTACCCCCAAAGCCATCCCCGACTAGCTTGGGAACAAGAGAGTCAGCCCAGAGATGGTTCTGAAGCTGTGGGGCTCATTCAGACGAGCACCTGGACCAAACAGGAGGCGGATCAGAAAGATCTGTCCAAGGCAGTGTCTTCAGTTGGTTGAGTCCATGTCAACAGAAGGGAGCACAGATGACTCAGCCCGGCCTGTCCCATCAAAACCTCAAACTTAACCTCAAATAAAGTCATCACATTCTTCTTCCAACCAGCTCTTCCTCTTAAATGTCTTATTCATCGATTAGTCACAAAGATGGAAAAATTACATCAACAAAAAATAGAGAAGTTAGGGAAGGGAATAGATAGGAGATTTATTTCAGTTAGGGTTAGAGCTTTCCTTGTGCTAATGTATTCTCCCGCTTGCTGACCCGTATGCTCTTCAAAGGCTAGGCCTAGAGTTTGTATCTTTTTGCCCCAGGGCACCCAGCAGGCAGTTTGGAGAGCCCTGCAGCATGACATGGCTGTTGCTCAGCAGCACTTAGAGGCCATTAGTGTCCTGAGGTCTCTGGGTCGATGTCACAGAGAGAGGGTCTGGAACTGGTCTTTATGGGGAAAGAAGTAGGCTTCATCCTCAGCAAGGAAAAGGAAGGCTGTCAGGGACACAGGTAAGAACAAGGGTAACATTGGTTTATCCATGACATAGGCCCAGCAGCGGGTGTTTTTCATGCTCAACACATATTTATTAATATTTAATAATTGATAAACTTTATACAGTCTTGGCCAATTAAGAGATATTTTTAAGCACTAAGATCTAAGGTAACCTCCTTACCAATTCCACATTTTTAGAAATACTAAATATATATTTTAGAGTGCAGAAATATAATAAATGATATATTGCTGTTAATAATCCATGAAATATACGGGTGAAAATGTCTTCTATTTCATTGTATCTTTTATATAAGGACATGTGTGACAAAGTTAGGTCTCGAAATAAAAACTTCATTTCTCTGGTTTTCAGATAATGAAAACTATAGAACTCATCATTCACTTATTTGTTTATTCAACAAATATTTGAGTTCCGACAATAAGTCAGGCCCTGTTCTAGTTACTGGGGATGAAAAAGTAAACAAGATAAACAAGGTCTCCCTCTTGTCTATCTTAGTGGGGAAGATGTAAGACAATAAAGAAGGGACAATAGCAAGATTTATCTGAAGACAGTAAAACAGGGTCATGGGAAGCCTCCTTGAGAAGATGCCTTTTGAGCAGAAATATGAAAAAAAGAGTCAGCCAAGTGAATATCTGAGGGACAAGTATTGCAGACAGAGGAAAGAGCAAGCCCAAAGGGCCTGAGGCAGGAATGAATTCAAAGAACAGAAAGAAAGTCTGGAGGTGGAGGTTGGCGAATGAGCAGAAGAGTGGGAAGAGAGGAATCTGAACACAGAAGTGGGACCTATAAGTCTTGGCAAGGACGTAGGATGTTATTCTGAGTGTGATAGAGAGACACTGGAGAGTCTTAAGCTGGGAAGTGATTTTTTTATTTTAATTTTTTAGAAACTTTACTATAGTTGACACACCTGTTACATTAGTTTCAGGTGGATAACATAGTGATTCAACTTCTCTGTGTTATGCTGTGCTCACCATAAGTGTAGCTACCATCTGTCACCATCCAATGCTATTGCAATACTATTGACTATATTTCCTATGTTGTACCTTTAATCCATGTGACTCATTTGTTCCATAAGTGGAAGCCTATATCTCCCTCTCCCCTTCACTCATTGTGCCCATACCCCATGCCCTTTTCTCTGGCATCATCAGTTTGTTCTCTGTATTTATAGGTCCAATTCTGCTTTTTGTTTGTTTATTCATTTGTTTTGTTTTTCTAAAAAAAATTTTTTTAATCTTTGTTTTTGAGAGAGAGAGACAGAGTGTGAGTGGGGGAGGAGCAGAGACAGAGGGAGACACAGAATCCAAAACAGGCTCCAGGCTCTGAGCTGTCAGCACAGAGTCCGACGCAGGGCTCGAACTCACGAACCACGAGACCATCACCTGAGCTGAAGTTGGACACTTAACCAACTGAGCCACCCAGGCCCCCCTATTGGTTTTGTTTTTCATATTTCATATGTAAGTGAGATCACATAGCATTTCCTTCTCTATCTGACTTATTTCACTTTAACATAATAAACCTCTAGGTCCATCCATGTTGTTGCAAATCACATGATTTCATCCTTTTTAATAGCTGAGTAATATTCCATTGTATATATATATCACATCTTCTTTATCTATTCATCAATTGATGGACACTTGGGTTGCTTCCATATCTTGGCTGTTGTAAATAATGCTGCAATAAATATTGGAGTGCAAGTATCTTTTCAAATTATCTTTTCTTTCTTTGGGTAAATATCCAGCAGTGGAATTACTGGATCATGTAGTGTTTCTGATTTGTATTTTATGAAGATTAAATGAATTAATACAATGAAAATGCCTGAAACAGCACCTGGCACATAGTAAACATTCAATGTGACTCTTAAGCATATTTCTCTTGACTTTGATGTATTTATTTTATCATATCTATGATTTTTTCATGGTATTATGTCTATGGTTATTATTTTGGTCATTTTATTTTTCAGCATTCCTATTTGGTTCTTTTGTATAACTTCTATTTTTTTGTGGAGGCTTTCTATTTTTTCATTTGCTTTAAGAGAATTTATGACTACTGGTTGGAGCATTTCTATAATGACTGCTTGAAAATCTTTGTCAGATAATTCCAATATCTGAATCATTTTAATATCAGTGTCAGTTTATTGTCTTTTCTCATTCAAATTGTGGCTTATCTAATTCTTGGTATTATGGGTGATTTTCTTTCTTTCTCCTTTTCTTTCTTTCTTTCTCTCTCTCTTTCTCTCTTCCTTCCTTCCTTCCTTCCTTCCTTCCTTCCTTCCTTCCTTCCTTCCTTCCCTCCTTCCCTCCCATATAATTGACATACAACATCACATTCTTTTCAAGTATACATAATAATGATTTGATGTTTGCATATGTTGCAAAATGATTATCACAGTAAATCTAGTTAACATCCATATGCAGTTACATAATTTTTTTCCTTGTGATGAGAACTTTTAAGACTTACTCTCTTAGCAACTTTCAAATATGCAATACAGTATTATTAATATAGCCACCAAGCTGTACATTACACCCCCAGGACTTATTTATTTTATAACTGGAATCAAAAGGTACAAATTACCAATTATCCATACCCAGCCCTCTGCCCCACCCCCGGCAACCACCAATCTGTTCTCTTTATCTATAAGGTTAGTTTTATGCTTTCTGGGTCTGTTTGTTTTTTGTTTATTTGTGTTTTTCTTTAATTTTTTAAAAAATGTATATTTATTTATTTTGAGGCAGAGAGAGAGTGTACATGAGCACACATGCAAGCAGGAGAAGGGCTGAGAGAGAGGGAGAGAGAATCCCAAACAGCTCCACGCTGTGAGCACAGAGCCCAGTATGGGACTTGATCCCATGAACCATGAGATCACGACCTGAGCCGAAATCAAGAGTCAGCTGCTCAACCGACCAAGCCACCCAGGCACCTCTGGCTTTAAAAAAATTTAGATTCCACATGTAAGTGAAACCATATAATACTTGTCTTTCTCTGACTTATTTCACTTAGTATAACACCCTCAAGGTCTATCCATGTTGTCCCAAATGGCAAGATGTCATTCTCTTTTGTGGCTGAATACTATTCCATTGTGTGGAATACACACACCATATTTTCTTTATCCATTCAAAAGTCAATGTACACTTAGTTTGTCTCCATAGCTTGGCTATTGTAAGCAATTTGTGATGAACATAGGGGTGCAGATATCTTTTTTGGGTTAGTGTTTTTATTTTCTTTGGATAAATACCCGGAAGTGAATTTGCTGGATAATATGGTATTTCTATTTTTAATTTTTTGAGGAACCTCTATACTGTTTTCCACAGTGGTCCCACCAATTTACATTCCCACCAACAGTGCACAAGGGTTCCCTTTCTCCACATCCCTGCCAACACTTGTTATTTCTTTTTTTTTTTTTTTTTTGATAATAGCCATTCTAACAGGTGTGTGATAGAGGTTATATTTCATTGTGGTTTGATTAGCATTTCTCTAATCACTGGTGATGTTGAGCATCTTTTCATGTACCTGTTGGCCATCTATATGTCTTCTTTGGAAAAAATGACTATTCAGATCTTCTGCACATTTTTAAATTAATTTTTTTTGCTATTGAGTTGTATGTTTATATATTTTGGATATTAACCCTTTATCAGATATATGACTTGCAAATATTTTCTCTCATGAAGTAGGTTGCCTTTTATTTTGTTGATGGTTTTCTTTGCTGTGCAGAAACTTTTTTAGTTCAGTGTAGTCCCACTTGTTTATTTTTGCTTTTGTTGTCTTTGCTTTTGGTGTCAAATTCAAAAAAGTCATTGCCAAGACTGGTGTCAAGGAGCTCACCACCTATGTTTTCTTCTAGTTTTATGATTTCAGGTCTTACATTCAAGTCTTCATATCATTTTGATTCAATTTTCGTAGCATAAGAAAGTTCCATTTTTTGGCATGTGGCTGTGCAGTTTCCCTGGCACCACTTATTGAAGAGACTGTTGTATACTCTTAGTTGCTTTGTTGTAATTAAGTGACCATATGTGTGTGGGTTTACTACTGGCCCTTCTATTCTGACCCATCAATCTATGTATTTTTCTATTGTATCCTGGACATTTTCTATTGATTTTCTGTTGTATCATGAGCATTTGGGTTATGATGTTAGAGACTTTTGATCCTGTTTAAATCTACTTTAGCAGACAGTCACCCTATTTAGGTTTAGCATGTAAGTTCTGGTCTATTTTTTTGTGCTGTAGTTCCAATGACAGTTTAGTTTTCAGAACCCTTGCATGCTGCTCTGGTCTGCTTCATTCTTTTGGCACTGCAAGGTCTTCTGATCAGTTCCCTACTAGTACTACCTGTAGGGGCTGAACCTGCTTCCCTGGGCCACCTTCTGTGGGGAATGCAGACAGCCAGAGTGGCTGGGCCTGAGTCCTTTTCTGCCAGTTGGCGTGAGTCAGGGAAACACCAGGTTCTGCTGGCATTGCTCCTATGGATGTAATGCCTGCCCTTCTGTGCTCCATTGAGTTGGCCAGAGGATTCAATACTGTCCATGCAGGCAGATCAGCCCACCTGTCAGTGCCCCGGGTGTGGAGTTGGGGATGGTTCAGCCCACCAGGATGTTGAGGCTGCCACTGTGGTCAGACTGGGTGGCCAGCCCATACTCCAAGAGCAAGGGTTGTAGCCCCCTCTAGGTCTCTATTAGACTTCCCTGTCCTAGTCCTTTGTTCGGAGAATGCAGATTTTTCTTGGGATTTATATCTATGTCTGCTGACAGTCTAGATTTCAGGTCTCTCCAGTATCCAGTCCAGATATGCATGGAACATGAAAAGAAAACCCAGGGCACTCACCACACTGTCACTTCTCTAGGCAGTCCCATCTTCTTTCCAGCTTTCAGAGCCCTCGTATCATGATCCGCTGAAAAATTTCTGGGGTATTTATTTGTATTAGAGGGAAGCAGTGAATCTACACTATCTTGTTCCCTATACATCATTCTAACTGCCTCAGAAACCTCCCGAAAGCAGACCATATATATATATTATAAATTAATGTTATCAGTGATTGGGATCCTTGATTATACGATTGTGCCTAAAAAATTAAAATATGATGAGTCAAAATATGATGGTAGAGAGTTTTAGTTGGGACAAGATGGTGTAGATCAATTTCTTTTTGCTAAGCACAACTATGAACCCTGGAAATAATGCAAGAAGCAAACAAAGAAAAACTCTAAAAAGTGGCAAGAAGAAAATGAGCTGGTTGGGGACCCCAGGGCTGCACAATCAACACAGTGATAGGGCATCCTACATCTTTCCCCACTCATCCAGGCCCACTGTTTCCCAACCCACTACCTAGCAAGATGAGGCATCCAGGTAGATTCATTTCTCCTCTCATTCCTCTAATAATATTGGTCAAGGGGCAGCAAGAGGGAGTCCCACCAAAAATAAACAGCTAGGGAAAGCACTCTCCTTACTCTCTGGGTCTGAGACACTCCTTTTCCACCATGAGATACAATAAGGAGTGTGAGCTAATCTGTCAAGGGAGACCCAGCTATAGCAAGTGGCTTAGTCCAGGAAGCCTGTGTCCCCACTCCACCTAGAGGCAGCTGGAGAGCACCAATAGAGGGAGCCCCTGCCCCACAGAGACCAATCCCCCACCCAGTCTGGGAAAAGCCCTCCAGCTCCCTCAGGCAGCACCAGCAGGGAGCTCCAGTGGTAACAGATAAACCAGGCAGACCAAAATAATATATTCATACCCATAGCTAAAATTTACTACAGAGATATAGTAAGAATACACAGTCAAGTCATAAGGCGAAAAGAGGCAGAGGTCTCGAGGCGTCTATATGCAGGCTTCCACCTGCTCTTTCTCTCCCATGAGGGGTCACACAGAGTGCACTCCTCTATGCAACAAAAATACAGCAACACATGTGTGATGTTTCTGTTCAGGTAGGCCCATTATGAGACTCCACACTCAAAGATTTTATTGGGGGATGGTCATAAGCACATTCTTCCTAGCATGTGCCAAAATGACAGATCCCCAAAACTAAAGTAGGTTATTCAACATAAACTATATTGTTTGCACAAACAGTCTAGGCACAGGGAACCACTCTTATCAGTTAACTGTTGACTGAGAACACCCTGGGAACCAAGTTCCCAGACTCCAGACAAGGGCCAATCTTACAAGCATGACTTTCTAAGGAGAGCAGTCTCAATACTGCTATGTTATCTCTTTTCTGCACAATTGTATGACCCTGTGAATATACGAAGAAAACATTGAATTGTACTCTTTAAATGAGTGAATTGAATGGTATGTGAATTATCTCTCAATGAAGTTGTTTAAAAAAAATCCTAGCAAGGTTTTTTTGTAGACATAGACAAGCTTATTCTAAAAGTTATGTGGAAAGGCGAGGCCCTAAAATAGTTCAAACAATCTTGACAAAGAAAAATCAAGTGAGAGGAAACGCTACCTGATACTGAGGCTCAGTATGTAGTTATAGTAATCAAGACAGCAGTGTGGTTTTGGTGGAGGCACAGACACAGACCAATGGAACAGAATAGAGAATCCAGAAATAGATCCACTCAAATATGCTCAAATGGCTTTTCACAAAGGTGCAAAAGTAATTCGGTGGAAGGAAACTAGATTTTCAACCAATGGTGCTGAAACAACTAGATGGCCACATGCAAAGAAAGAAAGAAAGAAAGAGAAAAGAAATGAACCTCACAACTAAACCTTACAATTTATACAAGAATTAACTCAAAATAGAACATAGATGAAACAAACAAAAAGCCAAAATGGATCATAGATTTACTTTTAAATTTTTTTAACGTTTATTTATTATTGAGACACAGAGAGAGACAGAGCGTGAGCAGGGGAGGGGCAGAGAGAGGAGACACAATCTGAAGCAGGTTCCAGGCTCTGAGCTGTCAGCACAGAGCCCAACGCAGGGCTCAAACTCACAAACTGCAAGATCATGACCTGAGCCGAAGCTGGACGCCTAACTGACTGAGCCACCCAAGTGCCCCACATAGACTTACTTTTAAACCATAAAAATATTAAACTTAAAAAAATAGGAAAAAATCTTCGAACCTAGGGCTAGGCAAAAATTCTGAGACTTGACACCAAAGCCCCAGTCCTTAAAAGGAAAAGCTAATAAGTTGGATCTCATCAAAATTAAAAATTTTGTCTGTGAAAGATTTTATGAAGAGGATGAAAAGCCAATCTACAAACTGGAAGAAAATATTTGCAAACTACGTATCCGGAAAAGGACTAATACCTAGTATATATAAAGAATTATCAAAACTCAACAGAAAGAAAGAAAGAGAAAGAAAGAAAGAAAGAAAGAAAGAAAGAAAGAAAGAAAGAAAGAAAGAAATCCAATTAGAAAATGGGCAAAAGAGGGGAGCCTGGGTGGCTCAGACAGTTAAGCGTCCCACCTTGGCTCAGGTCATCATCTCATGGTTCATGAGTTCAAGCCCCATGTCAGCCTCTGTGCTGACAGCTCAGAGCCTGGAGCCTGCTTTGGATTCTGTGTCTCCCTCTCTCTCTGCCCCTCCCCCATTCATTCTCTCTCTCTCTCTCTCTCTCTCTCTCTCTCTCTCTCTCTCTCTCCTTCTCTCTCTAAAAATAAATAAACATTTTTTAAAAAGTGGCCAAAAGACTATACCTCTCACTGAAGAGGATATATGCAAATAAACACATGAATGATCAGTGTCATTAATCATTATGGAAATGCAAAATACACTTCAGTGAAATACAAACACACACCTGTCAGACTGACTACAATAAAAAAACAGCAACACCACCAAATGCTGGTGAGGATTCAGAGAAGCTGGATCATTCTATACATTGGTGGTAGGAATGCAAAATAGTGTGGCAGTTTTAATAAAACTAAACATACAATTAACATCCAAACCATCAATTGTACTCTTGGACATTTATCCCCACACAAATGAAAATTTATATCCACATAAAAACTTGTAAATTGATGTTCATAGCAGCTTTCTTTATAATAGCCAAATATTAAATCAGTCCTGATATTTTTCATTAAGTGAATGTTTAAACAAACTCTGGTACATCTATACCATGGAATATTACTCAGTAACAAAGAGGAACAAACTATTGATAGAATAGCTTGGATGAATCTCTAGATGCTGAATGAAAAAAACTCCTGTCTCAAAAAGTTCCATACCTTATGATTTCATCGATAAAACACTTTGAAATGACACAACTTTTAAACAGAAGACAGGAGTGCCTGGGTGGTTCAGTTGATTAAGTGTCTAACTCTTAGTTTTGGCTCAGGTCATGATCTCAGTTTGTGGGATCAAGCCCTGCATCAGGCTCTGTGCTGACAGAGACAGAGCCTGCTTGGTAATTTCTCTCTCCCTCTCTCTGCCCCTCCCCCATGCTTGCTTGCTCTCTCTCTCTCTCAAAATAAATAAACTTTAAAAATAAAAATAAAAATAAATAAATGGAGGACAAATTGGTGGTTGTCAGGGACCTGGGAATGAAGAAGCAAGAGATGGATATGGTTATGGAGGGGCAACACAAGGATCCTTACGATCAGGAGAATGTTCTGTATCTTGTCTGTGGTGATGGGTACACAGATCTCTATAGGTGATAAAAGTGTATAGCACTGAATATACACAAAAATGAGTTAAAGTTGAACTAGGGAAGTCTGAGAGAGATCAGTGAATTGTATCAATGTCAATATCCAGGTTGTGATATTGTACTGTAGTTTTGCAAAATGTTACCCTTGGGGGAAATTAGGCAGATTAGAAAGCTCTCTAAATCACTTCTTACTACTTGTCAATCTACAATTACCTCAATTAACATTTCAATTTCAGGGGTGCCTGGATGGCTCAGTTGGTTAAGAGTCCAACTTCAGCTTAGGTCATGATCTCACAGTTCGTGGGTTCAAGTCCTGCACTGGGATCTCCGCTCTCAGCACAGAGCCCTCTCTGTATCTTCTGCTTCCCTCTCTCTGCCCTTACCCTGTTTGCGCTCTCTCTCTCTCTCTCTCTCTCTCTCTCTCAAAAATAAATAAAAACATTTAAAAGTTTAAATTTCCAATAATAAGTCAGGTCTAATCCTACATGATGACAGGTCCCATGAAGTATCCCCACAGAAATCTGCCCATTTCTCAAGGTCATATCTCCAGATGTCCTATTGTTTCTTCTGCTCAAGAGCCCATTCTCTCTTCTCACAGAGTTCAGGTCTTTATTTCAAAGCACTCTCCTGCACGTTCATCTTCCTCTGGAGAGCTTAAATTGCCTCATTACCTTAACCGAGCCAGGAAGCATACAATGGTAGGAGCCCCAGACCCCACACACCTGGAAGTCTTCAACCCCAGTGGGCTCAGGGCAGCCGGCTGCCTGGCTACTCAGGCACCTCTTTCCATTTGCCATCAAAAACGTGACTCCCCCCCGCAACCCAGTGTTAAATACAGAGGGGGAACCCCCAGCAAACCACAGAGGAGTGTATTCGTAGTTCCCAAAAGTTGAATGCCCCAGTGAAGCAGGCCTGATTTACAAAAACTTTCTTATGAACATTTGCCAAAGAGAAAAATAGGAATCTGAATTCTTGGTTTTTGTTGTTGTTATTGTGGGATTTTTTTTCCCTTTTTTGTAAGAGTATGCCTTGTTAGGAGCATCTTAGAGTGGAATGTACTCCAAACCCAGCAACAAGCCTCTGAGTCATTGAACTGTGTGTACGCTGTTCCATGGCATCCTGTTTGTCTTTTGTTCCCCTCTGGACCTTATTTTAAGGAAAGAAATGGAAACGCCAATAAAAGCATCAGCACTGAGAGATTTGGCCAGGAACCAGTGATGGTAGCAAAGGGGTGGCTTTGGGGGATTCTGCTTCCTCTTCACCACCATCCCCCAACACTACAAAGAAGCATGTAATAATCTAATTAAGATTAATTTAGTCTCAGGGCGTCTGGGTGGCTCAGTCAGTTAGGCATCTGACTTCAGCTCAGGTCATGATCTCACACTTCTTGGGTTCAAGCCCCACATCAGGCTCTCTGTTGTCAGCACAAAGCCTGCTTCTGATACTCTGTCCCCCTCTCTCTCTGGCTCTCCTCTGCTTGCATGTGCTCTCTCTCTCAAAAATAAATAAACATTAAAAAGATGTTTTTAAAAATAAAATAAAGTAAATTAAATTAGTTTCAAAATAAGCCCTTATCTCTTCCTTATGTCCTCCATGTTGCACCTCCAAAGGCCCATCAGTATAGAAACTATGATGCCCAGGTCTCTGACACCATCCATGTCACCCCTCCCTCCACGCAAGCAGAAGCAGCAGGAGGACATGATCCAGAGCCAGGGACTATGGCACTGATGATCCCCTTAACTGGACACTTAAATAGGTAGCCTAGGAGCGGATCGGGGATTTCAGCGTGTCAACAACATTCGTTTGCAGTGGGGTGGGGCGGGACTTGCGCTGAATTTCGCTAAAAAACTGCTGAGGCAGCGTCTACCCTGAACCAAGCAGAGACCAAGGTTTGATTTTCAAAGCAAATGAAAAGTTTGAGGCTTTTTTTTTTTTAAAGAAAAATGACTATAAATATGCAGTGTGTACCATATGAAAAGGACCCCTTCACAAAATCCAGAACATTTTCCCTCCTGCTCCTCTCTCCGGGGTGACGTAATTTTACAGGGAATAGGCCTCCCCAGATTCCAATCTTGTTTAGCTGGCATCCAGACTGAGACTTGGAGCTAGGTATAATTGCTGACCTAGAAACTCACTGCAGAATTGAGGCCAGAGTATAAAATGCTTTATTATTGTCTGGGGAGAAGGGGGGAATGGGAGAGAGAGAGAGAGAGAGAGAGAGAGAGAGAGAGAGAGAGAGAGAGAGAGAGAGAGAACATGCATGCATGTATTATGGTCACATCTAGAGAAACAACCCAGATTAATTCACTGTTATTCTCTACCTCTCAGACAAAATCCCCGTTAATATGTCCCAAGGAAAACTCTTTTGTCATTTTGCAAATAGATGAATCCCATTCTACCTAATGTAGATTCTGAAATCAACTGTACAGAGTCTCATATTTCCTTCAGGAAATATGGAAGCTAACCCTTGCTCTCATTCCTCCCCCAAGAAACCTCTGCCCACCTCTCTCTCTCTCTCTCTCTCTCTCTCTCTCAGCTTTTCCAACTTAAGATATTAAAGGCCTTTAAAAAGCTTCTAAAATTGTGCCTTCAACATTCCATGCCTTTGTTTTTCAGTCCTTTGTTCTTCTGCCAGCTCAAGAGCCCAGGGGGCTGCCTCGGTGGGCCCCAGAGCCTGTGGAATCCAGGGCTGTGGGTCCACAGCTGGCTAGTTGTGCCAACAAAGCAGAAAGGTGAAGGTTCGTCTTTCAGACCACACCACCCTGGAGGAGAATGAGTTCACAGGGAGCTGTCAGCCTGGCAACTGTGGGTACCACAGACCTAATGATGTCAGAGAGAACACCAGTAGCTTCTTCAGAGTCTTTCTCTAGCCCCAAGAAGGGCTTCTTTTCCTTCTGTTTGTGCAGCCATGGCACGGGGCAGGAGTTGAGACTTCCTGGCTCTGATGAGCCCCAGAGGGCCTAACTCTTAGGTACTAATAAGGTATCCAAGTTGCAACCTGCTTTTTGGCCCTGTCCACCCTATGGTTTTCAAGGCTAGTTAGAACGTGTTAAGGTTAAAAAAAATAACACATTACCTGATTGCTGCCTGGCAGTTCAAGAAACATACATGTGGAGAATTATATCCTAGACTGCACCCTTGCTTGGAAAAGATTTTGAAAGCAGGTAACGCTCCTAAGCTCGCAAACACTGGACGATCTGATTTGCTCAAAGCATCCCCTCACTCACCCATCTCCAGCCAGAGATGCCCGCTATAAGGCCACATGTTTGCTGTCTGCCGGTGGAGCTTGACTTCTGCTTGCTGAGTTTTACCCCAGGAGGGTGAATATAAATGAATTAGACTTTCAACACTTTCAAAGGTGTTTCCTGCGGTCACCATTTTGCAATTAAGTTGTTCATAAAGTCTAATGGGTCAGGGTACAGTTAAGCAGTATAAAAAGCAACAGCCCCCAATGCAGAACATGACTAATCTACGACACTCAGCAAACCAGTTTTACAAATAAGGTAGTTCTTTATTTTAAGTTTCCAAAACCTGACATCTTACTTTGTCCTTCTTGTGTACATTATTTTTCATCCTACCTGTACCTCTTGTAAGACAGAATTGTAGAAGAGGTATAGAGATGAGGCTCTGAAGTCAGGGCTGGGTTTCTAGCTCTTTGAATTGTTTCTCTTTTCCAATATATAAAATGGGGATAATAACGAGTTATTATCAACCTACCTCGTGGATTGTTGGAAGAATTTAGGTAATACCAAGTAAAGCACTTAGCAATGAGTAAGTGCTCAGTGGATTGCAGTGATTAGTATCATTAGTATAAGCAAAATTATATTGAAGAAAGCTTTTTTGCAATCCTAACAACACACGTCTTTATATGAATACATATGCTTACTATTTCAGTTTTAGTTACAAAAATATTCATTAAGTTCATCATCTCCAAATGAAACCGAACTAATTAATTCATGTGCTTAGAGGAAAACTTGAAATTAGATCCTTTAATGATCGGAAGATGAAGCACCTTGGCTTTGCATTCTGACACCAAACAATGGTCCACGAATTAGGTTTTATTACATTTTTATCCTCTTACCTTTGTAATTGCTTCAAGTTGTTTCACTGCTGTTGGAGTGATTTGAGAGGACAAATTACGAGGCCAACATGATGTAAATGAAAGCCTGGATTAATGACAAATGATGTCAAAACCTGAGAATGTGAATGCAAATTGTAGTTAAACTAAAAGAAAGTCAAATGCCAAAAAGCTAACACCGCATTTGAAAGATTTTATGGGGAAAAAAAAAAAGATGAGTTGTGTGCCATGTAATGACGTCTCCATCCTCTTCATGCTGGATCCTTCTTTAGCCAAATTGATCATAAAAATTAATTAAAGTAAAATGTGGTTCTCTTGCTGTGTCTACACTGCACTGAGTGAAGTGGACAATTTGTAGGGCCCCAGAAGAGCCTTCCTCCACTCTCCCTGCACGAAGCCCAGAAAAATATCTTCTAACCATCATGTAGACCCTGGAGGGCTTGGAGTCCACGTGACCACAAAGGATATGGGCTCTGGGAGCTGGAACAGATTTTGGGGGTCATCAAAGCCCATCTCCTCCCTGTATAGGGTTGGAAAATTGAGGCCTTCAAAGCAACAAGCTTCAAGCAACAAACTTAAGGCCACATCTCAAGTCAGGGGCAGAGCTTGACAAGGATGCCTATTCTATTGTACTATGCGAATTCTCAGCCTTCCTTCTTCCTGAGTCTCTCTCCCTCCATTTCCAGCAGACCCTTTGCAGCACCTCCTGACCCCATTCCCTATCCTGAATAGCTAAATCCTGACATCCTGGGTCTCGTCCAAGTTATGCCCTGTGGAGCATGAGCTGAGGGGACTGCTCACAACACAAGGGACATCACTGGGCAGACTCGATTCGGCACCATGAAAGCGTCTCAGGCCTCAGGGAATGATGGAAGAAGACATCTTAGACTGGAAGCCCTTCCTTCATGGCAAAGCTGGCTCTGGATATCAGTGTGGTTTTATTAGAACCATATTTTAGCAATGACTATGCTTTTAACCACAACCTAATAAATGGCCCACAGGACTGAATCAAAACCACACCTGGAAAGTGATGCAGTGACAGTGACCCCTAGAACATGAGACCATCCTGGCTGGCACTCTGAGAGCTGAAAGTGTCACCTCCAATGCTGTTTTGGCCTCCCTACCGTCACTGCCCCTCCTCTTGAGTAGTAGACCCCACCTGTCTACCACAGTCTCCAGTTCTAGCCCAACCCAGCCTCATGTAAAGATTAAAGCATGGAGCCAAGACCTGCAATGTCCATTCAGCCTAGTTGGCCAAATCTTCTGGATGCCAATGCCCTTGTCTTGGGTCTCCACAGATCTCCCTCTTGGCACAAGGCTGGTCTCCAACAGTGATCCTCTGCTCACTTGCTTTGTAGTCTGCTCTGATACTGCCTCCTTCTCTCCCACTAGCTGGTGCATACTTTCATGCATCTTTGCTTGAAGGTTTGAGACTGGGTAATTTTTTAAAGAAATAAATAGGATTGCACTAAACCTAGACCCATGTTGTGAGCCATTGACCTGAACTAAGGCATCCCAAGGTTGGAAGAGGCTGCCTTGCCATTCTTCTGAATAAGCAAGCTGTCACTGTCTGGCCAGATGCAGATGGGCACTTTTTTTTTTTTAACATCTCTCTCCAAAGTTGACGAATTTTATTTTTCCTGTCACCATTGTTTAAAAGCATAAACTCCCCCAATTTAAATGGTACAAAAATAAAATAGCTCCCCAGTGAGGATAGTTGGGTTGTATCCCCTAGTCTGATACCTAAAGGCTATAGTGCAAGGAGTTCCCCTTCAGTCTTCCTTTTCACAGCGAGGAGGGTAACGCCACCCTCCTTTTGATAGCTGTTGAATTAAACTCGTATTCTATATTGAACACATGGCAGAACTTGGGAGTTACATTTATAAATCCTAAATAATTGAGAGTGTCACTCTCAATTGAATGGCTTCCAAAGCTATCAGAATCAGGGTTGGGGTAGAGGGGGTGAGCAATAAGGTGGAGGGTTTCCCTTCTCATTCCTTTAAGTCCAAAACTAAACCTTCTAGCTTCCAGACTCCTGTTTGTAAGTATCTAAAGGAATTTCCCGTGAAGATTTCTGTCATCGTCCAAAGAGTTTAGTAAGTGCTGTCCAAGTACAGTGTTGTGATAAGTACCAACCAGATGGGGTAGCTAATCACAAAGGAAACTCTCCTGAGCTTATCAAGGTGCCAATTTACAGGCATGTAACTGTTGAACTAACAAGAGGATAGCATGGACCTCATGACATATGTTCTCCTAACACCCTATATTTCAACTGTCTTAACTCCCACTCAATGTCTTTGCAATTATTTGTATAACTTTTTTTCCTCTACAGAGGCTACCACCTCTGTAGAAAATATTAGGAGTAGCATATTAACACAATGTAGACTTGTAGAGAAATGACTCTACCTCCAATTTAGTGGAGGAAAGCCTCACAAATGATTTTTAAGACATTTCTTAAGGGCTGATGACTATAGACTTTTATTTAACTTCCTTGTCTATTAGCCCTTTACTCAGTGAACTGCCATTTCTGACATTTTCTTCTGTTTTATTTCAATCTACATTTTATCCAATGTTTTTATGTATTGTTTGTTGGTCTTGTTGATGTAGTGTCCCAGAATTTGTGTGGCAATGGGCTATTTACAAATTTTACCTGGAGAAACTCCATCATGTCCCATGCCTACCCAAGAGATCATTGAGATATGACAAGTGGAATTCTTCACGTGTGGCTCTCCTTGCATCATCCATCAATCCATCATACTATGTGGAGGGGATATATATATATCTCCCCTCCAGGTTGAACAGATCCCACATTCTGAAACTCTCTTGCCATTAAGCACTCCAAAGTACAATTCCCATTGTGATAACAACTCTTAGTGGAAGGTTAAGAGGGTGGCTTTCCAGTGCTTTTGATCCAGACCCTGAATCTATTTGCCCTGTTTTGAAATAGACTATCATGTGGAAACATTGATTAGATGGGTATCAAGTATGGTGCCCAGGTTTCCATGACTTGGGTTGGACACAAACCTTCAGCAGAGAGCTTCCGGGTTTTGGAGAGGCTGAGCAGGACCATAGTCTCTCCCTGTGTGAGATTAAAGCTATCTACCTCCATCTCCCCTGCTCCCCCTGATTCTCGCCTCCTTCCAGGCCATCTCATTCATGACCATTGCCTTAACAACAGATATTGGCAAGGATGCAGAGAAAGAGGATCCCTTTTGCAATGCTGGTGGGAATGCAAACTGGTTCAGCCACTCTGGAAAACAGTATGGAAGTTCCTCACAAAATTAAAAATAGAACTACCCTATGACCCAGCAATTGCACTACTAAGTATTTATCCAAAGGATACAAGTGTGCTGTTTCAAAGGGTCACATGCACCCCAATGTTTATAGCAACTCTATCAACAATAGCTAAAGTATGGAAAGAGCCCAAATGTCCATCGACAGATGAATGGCTAAAGAAGATGGAGTATTACTTGGCAATCAAAAAGAATGAAATCTTGCTATTTGCAACAACGTGGATGGAACTAGAGGGTATTACGCTAAGCGAAATTAGTCAGAGAAAGACAAATATCATATGACTTAACTCATATGTGGAACTTAAGACACAAAACAGATGAACATAAGAGAAGGGAAGCAAAAAGAATATGAAAACAGGGAGGGGGGACAAAAACATAAGAGACTCTAAAAGATAGAGAACAAACTGAGGGCTGCTGGAATGGTAGTGGGTGCGGGGAAGGGCTAAATGGGCACAAGGCATTAAAGAAGACATTTGTTGGGATTAGCACTGGGTGTTATATGTAGGAAATGAATCATTGGATTCTACTCCTGAAATCATTATTGCATTCTATGCTAACTAACTTGGATGTAAATTTTTTTTTAAATGACTATTGCCTTGCTTCCAGAAGCGGAGCACTAGCCCACTGCCTTCCTCTTCTCTTTGTATGATTACATAGAGTTGAAACAGTCAGGTATGAGGATATGTATTGACTTGGAGTGGACAGAGTAGCCACAGCTCTGAGGATTGTGGGGGCACTGGGGAAAAAAAATGTCATTTCATCTGGCATCCACAGAAAACACATTCCTTTTGAAAAAGGGGTCATCTCTGGGCTACCAGTTTCTCAAATACCTGGAATTAAAGGAAAATGTACCAGAATGCATAGCTAGGACTGAATCTGTTCTCTATGACATATGAATGTCTCCATTATATAAGGTATGAATCCAAGAGGCATGGTGAAATAGGACATACATGTCATTATTCTCACTTTCCTCATTCTGTGAAGGTGCTCTGCTATATCCATCCACTGAGAGGATATTCTCATATATGAATTGATAATTTTAAAAGCCCCAAATCAGGGGCACCTGGGTGGCTCCGTCAGTTAAGCATCTGACTTCGGCTCAGGTCATGATCTCACGCTTTGTGGGTTCAAGCCCTGTGTTGGGCTCTGTGCTTGGAGCCTAGAGCCTGATTTGTATTCTGTGTCTCCCTCTCTCTCTGCCCTCCCCCCCCCCGCCGGCTCAAAAATAAGTAAACATTAAAAAAATTTTTTAAAAGCTCCAAATCAGAAAGTATAAGACTTCATTTCCATGATGATTTTTCTTTTCTCTCAGGAGCAAGTTCTACCTATGATGACATCATAAATTTACTTCTAAGGAGAATAAACCTCTCAAAAGAAATACATGGTTACCCCAATTATAGAAATTGATTTTTTTTAACTCCAAGCAGGTGCTAATCACCAGTCATGTATAGAAACTTGGAAGAGAGTTTTGAAATACAAGTTATACCCCATATAAGTAAACTTGCTGCAAAAAAACACTTCATACTTGTGCTCAGAAACAGGTGGCTTACTAAAATTATTTCTCTGTTATCTATTCTGTCACAGTGGAGATATCATTGCCTTTGAAAAATCTACTAACTATAACAGCATTATCCAACAAGAAGGAACAGTGAGTATGGAATAAAATAAATTTACTATAATAGAGCCTGCAATATTCAGTAATTGCCTGATTAGAAGCAAGTGTTTTCCTATGTTTAATGTTCTTAGTATGTGTGGCCCTTAACCACTCACCCATTTTACCAGTGTTGTTGATTATCCACCATGTACCTACCACATCCTATGCTGGGACAGGTGTCCTCAAGGAGCATATTGTTTTGCTGCACATCAGCTGTTTGTGTTTCTTTTGCTATAATTAAGAAGGATGTTTAGGTTCTTGGCAATAAATTTGTGTGAAAATGTCTCCATATTACAGTTATAGCTTTTTGAATTAGGACACCAGAACTATTAATAGCTAATCTATGACATCATGAGTTGAATTTTGCTTAAGTTGGCCAAGACGACACGATAGTACTTTGATACTGTCTTGTTGAGAGGGTCATTGAATGGGTAACTTTTTGAAAACTTGTTTTGTGACAAGCATTCTTGAGGACTGAATGGGGTGTGAGAGAAAAGTAAAAACAAACTCCCTATACGTGAATAGAATACAGTTTCATGGTTGGGAAACTGAGATAGACATGAAACAACCGGTGTACTGTGGAATAGCCAGGGTAGGCTGTAGGTGGATTGGGAAGTCCAAAGTGGGATTGGGGGTAAAATGTTGTAGTGGGCCAGAGTGACTAGGGAAGGTTACATGGAAGAGGTGACCTGTGTTCATTTCCTATTGCCACTATAACAAATCTAGCACAAATTTAGTGGCTTAAAACACAAACTGATTTTCTTACAGTTCTGGAGGTCACAGTCTGATATGGTTCTCACCAGGCTAAGATCAAAGTGCTGGCTACAGTCTTTCTGGGGGATGGAGGGGAGGATCTATATCTTGTCTTTTCAGCTTTTGAGGCTGCCTATGTTCCTTGGCTCATGGCTCCTTTCTCAGTCTTCAAAACCAGCAAAGGCGGGCTAAGTCCTCACGCTGCCAATGCCATCTCTCTGGTTCTTTGAAGCTTGGAAGGGCTCCCCCCTGTTAAGAACCCTTGTGATTACATTGGGGCTGCCTGGATGCTCCAGATAATCTCCCTATCTCAAGGTCCTTAAAGTTAATCACATCTGCAAAGTCCCTCTCACCATCTAAGGTTCTGGGGATTAGGATGTGGATATCTTCGGGCAGTCATTAGTCTGTCTGCCATACTGTTCTTGAGCTGATCCTGGAGGGGTCACTCAGATCTTCTTTTAGGAGGCTTTCATCTTGAGAGTGTAGCTTGCATTCATGTTAGGAAGTGTGTGGGCAGTGAGGAGCTGGAGGTGAGGATTTGGGGAAACCGTAGGCTCTGGGTGGGATCAGATGGCAAATAGCTTGTCAAAGCCAGGCTGGGGAATTTAGATTTGAGACTGTAGGCCACCACTGAGGCAACTTTAGAAGGAGAATGACAGGATACATTTGCTTTGGGAGTGATAATTGAGGGAGCAGTGTATTCAAGGATGCAGAAAGGACCAAAGGCATCCAGGAGAATTGATAGGGGAAGCAGATAATACCTAGTAGATCGGGTGTTGATGGAAAGGGTCCCCCATTGTACCTCCAGGGTGAGACACATTGTATGTGCTTACTAAAGATTACAATGACATTTGTTTAGAACTACTGAAAATTCCAAACTGCATTTGATATACTTGGAAAATCTAAATAGAATTTCTCACATTTTTCTTTGTCATTTTGCTGAACTATTTCTGCAGAATGGGAATCCCTCTGATTCTTTCCTGAATGCCTTCTCCTGAAGAAATTCCAACTTCAGTGGTTCTGTAATAAACTTTCACTTTAGATTTATGATTATGTATATTATGAAGAAAAGATTTCAATCATGATTTTAAAACATTTTTCTTTCTTGAAAGATCAATTCTTTTCATAGGAAGAGCTGGGAAGGAATTAACTTCAGGAACACATAACTTTGCTTTTTATTATTATTTTTTGGTAATCAATTACTTTTACATGGTCCTTGTAATGATTTCTTACATTACTACAATATTACATATACAGACTTTGAACAGGTAGAACTGTGATGCATTTGCCATGTTGAAAGGTAGAGATTTCTGCAGTGAGACAGAGAATAGTCTGACTGGAACTATGCTTCTCCACTTGAGCATGCATAAGGCTCACTAAGGAGGCAGATTAAAATGATAGATTGCTGGCCTCATCTGATTTACTAGGGCCCTAGAGATATGAACCCCAAGTGCTCCCAGGGATTCTGATGTGGATGGTTTCAGGACCACACCTGAGAAGCACTGGCTTTGATAATAGAAACATAAGCCTCAGGAGCATTGATGAATACAGGAGGTCAGGGTGTGCTGTGGAGAAAATGGATGTAGTTAGGGTAAGATGTGGTAGGTAAGAGAAGCAAGCCCAGAGTTGGACTGGATGATTCCTTAGTGCTTCTCTAATAGAAGATTAATGACCAGGACAGTGAACTCCATGAAATAGCCCCATTTTTCTTGATGACCCACACCCACATGCTAGGAGAGCTCTCCATCCAATGACTCCAAATGAAGCCAGTGTTCCAAAGTGGTAGGAATGAAGGTTGAATAGCACCCAGTGCAAACCCAGTGAGAACCAAACAGCACCCAAAGGAAATGACATTTTTTGAGCTGTTGCCTTTCTACATGACTATGTATTTATTTAGACACATATACCTCTATTTTTATTTAAAAATATATATCAATAAGGCGAATTTCAACTTGGCATCTTCACAATATTAAGTGCATACTGTGCATTTTTCCAAGGAGAGGAACAATTGCTTTCATCAGAATCTCAAAGAGGTTCAGGACCACAAAGAGTTAAGTAGTACAGATTTTAGGACACTAAGAAGGCTGTTGACCATGACCCCTAATCTTCTCTGATCCTCACTGTGATGTGGGTTGATAACAAGGAAACATGAGAGGAGGAAGCTGGTAATGTCTGTTCTCGAGTATGTGCAGCACTGTGTGGGATGGGAGCTGAGTGCTACTCCTATCCATAAGGGTGGGTGCAGGTGGTTCGAAGGCCACTCTGCCCTCAGGTGGCTTGCAGACAGGAATATACTGCAAACCCACATAAACAATCTACTAAGCAAGATATAAGTGAGTGGCTCAGTAAGGCTCTAAGTATATAAGATCTGAGAAAGCTAAGGATGAAATATTGATCTTAGAACTGTACTGTCACAGAGCACCATTGAGTTGGAGAGACACTGAAGAGGAAAACCCTCATGCTTGTTGCAATCAAACGTGGCGGGCTATGCCATCTCAATTTCCAACTCAAAGGAATGATTTCATCCTACTCTATTGAAAATGGGAATTATTTAAAAGTAGTTCAGGAAAATCTTGAAGAAATCACTTAAAATAAAACCAATGTCCTTCAATCAAGAGTGATCATGCCTTCCCTTGCTCAAAGGGGACAGCAGGAAGGAATGTTGAATTTGCTTTCTGCCATGTTACCTTTTTTCCTCCTTGATGGAAACATTTTACCATTCTGTAATTTGTACTTCTAAAGGCTGTGCTCTTCATTTTCCTTGGTAGTTAGCCCTGAGATTTCTAATATGGGCATCATGACCTAGACAGGATCCGGTTTTATTTCAAGGAGGGACAGTTATATAGACAAGGATTATATAAATGCATTTGTGGTATTAAATTATTCATACATAATATTTTTATCATGTTACTATATAGCACTTGTAATACATGACTGCAAGAGTGATATATCTGGGTAATATACTCAGTCCTGACTGCTTCCTGATGACCATAGTTTATAGAATTATAGGAGAAAGATAATATCACTTCTAATGAAATAAGGGGGAAAGTTGCTGGATCAATGATATATCCAGAGTGTGTATAAAAGTTTGCATAGAACATTAACCTGTAGTAGCAATGTGATCATGACATGGTTTATATACAAGAAAATTCATTTATTTTGAAGAAATAATCCGTGTATAAATGGTTTCTAGTGTGAAAATCGTTCACCAATAAAGACAGACCCCATTGGATCCCCTTTGTCTGAATTCAGGAGATGTCCATTCTGGGAGCAAGAACTGGCAAAGAAGTACTCCTACAAAATGGTAGGCTTGCACACATGGGGGAAAGTAACTTTTCATGCATTCGATGCCTAGGGGAATAGATATCTTCTTATTTTGTTGTGATCATTTGAACCAGATGGAGTACGTTTGCCTTCTCCCAGACCTGTGAGCACCAACGTTCCCTCCCGGGGCTTGGTGTCAGTCAGGAGGTTCAGGTCTTCCCCTCACATCTTACAGAAAGGCTCCACCTAGGACCACTTTGTCATTAGAGTGAGGGCTTCCCTATGACAGAGCAGAGAACAGATATGCAGGTTTTCTAGAAGCTGGGACTGGGGAACATGGAGGGGCAAATTGGGGTTTAGGGAGAAAGATGTCAGATATTGGTGGCCTCTTTAGTGGATGGTACAGACCCTAGAGTTATGACATCAAAATTGAAGCTATGTCAACGTTAGGCCAATAACATGTATGCATTGCTACACATAAACAACACTGGAAGAGCTCAGCTACTGTTATATCAGAATTGCAACATGAGCAGCAGACTCTAAGGGCTTAGAAAGATTCTTTGAGAATCAGTTCATTCTGGAAGTGCCCCTAAAACTGAAATGATTTTCCATATCCTTCCTAGATGGCCTTTCTTGCTGATGAATACTACAACTATTGCCAAGAGATTTTACAAAACGTGAGGAACCAAGAACTTGAGAGGGTAGGGTTTTATCTATAAAACACAAGTATTTATGACTCATCATTAATCATTGTACTTGAAAAGACCCCTCAAGGGATGTCAAGTAGTAATTTATTGCACTGAAGTGCTTAGAAGGCAGCTATTTATAGTTATTGAGGTGATACCTGAGGTGATATTTTTATTCAGTTTAATCATTTGGAAATTTTCCAAGGTGCTAATATAACCTTATGCTTCAAATATAATTCAGCTATTTTTTAAGATGTAATTCCTGCTGATTTTGAATAAAGTGTTGGTAACATTATTCACCCTAGAATTTTCAGTAACACTAAAGAGTCATTTTACTGATAACCTGCTAACTGAAAAGGAAGCAAGACTTTGAAGCAGGGTCATCTGTGTTGTAATGACTGGATGATTTTATTCTAGAATTGGCTGTGAAAAACATGAGCAAATCTTTTAACCATTCTGAATTTTATCTTTTGCCATAGAAAATCCAGGGGAACAAGTGCACATTTAAATGAAATCTTTTTTGATGCCTAGTGTTCTAAGTACTTCAATTTTGGGTGATAATGTTCATTTGGCATGAGTTCATTTAGTACTTATTGTGTGTAAAACATTACAGTGAAGGAGATACCAAGGTGTTTTCAGGATGGCCCTTGTCCTACTAATGCAATTTTATAGATATCCATCCACATTGGATATCTAATATACTCCTTTCCTTCATTTGCTCATCAAACATTAACTTAATTCTTACCCTGTGACTAGAACCATTTCTGGAACTAGGGAACATATTCTTCATAAGGTTTATAGTCTGGTACTAAAAGGAGCAATACAAGCCAATAAATATGATACAATATGGCAAGTTCTAGAATGGCAGTTTGATTGGATTGTTTTGGGTGCCAGGAGAAAGAGTAATAAGATGGCTGAGAATCTCCCAGGGGGGGAGCCATGTTGCTGTTGATTGCAGTGAAAAAGCAGAAGTTCAACAGACTCAAAGTGCAGTAGGAAAGGGGTTCCAGGTAGAACCAATGGTGTAGGCAAAAGCAGCAAGATGTTCACAGGCAATGACATGACAGAAAGGTCACTATGACTAAATGTTAATATCTCTTAAGGAGAGAACCAGACGGAAGGTGTGAAAGTAGTCTGGTGCTAGAAAGGGTCTCATGCCCTGTGAAGAATTCTGATTGATTGAGAAGTGGGGCAGGGGGAGCGGTTGGAGACAGTGATGCAAGATCACCATACGGGAGCAGAGGGCAGTGAGGAGGTTTTGTCATAGTCAAGGTGAGAACTGAGGGGGGAGGTCTGGAGCAGTGACAATGACATCAGAAAAAAAGATAGACAAATTGGAGAACTATTCCTAAAGCAGATACAACAGGATTGGATGACTTTGGGAAGGATTGGTGAGAGAGTTATCAGAGATGAGCCCATGGTTGCTATCTCATTAAAACCCACCAACCCTGGGGCGCCTGGGTGGCTCAGTCAGTTGAGCAACCGACTTCGGCTCGGATCATGATCTCACGGCTTGTGAGTTCGAGCCCCACATCAGGCTCTGTGGTGACAGCTCAGAGCCTGGAGCCTGCTTTGGATTCTGTGTCTCCCTCTCTCTCTGCCCCTCCCCGCTCATGCTCTC
This sequence comes from Panthera tigris, assembly GCF_018350195.1. NCBI lineage: Eukaryota > Metazoa > Chordata > Mammalia > Carnivora > Felidae > Panthera > Panthera tigris. The sequence goes on from NC_056662.1 coordinate 58,261,554, forward strand.
TCTCTCTCTCTGTCAAAAATAAATAAACATTTAAAAAAAAAAACCCACCAACCCCAAAAAGCCATGCTCCAAATTTACCAAACTGACAGTAAAAGGATTAATAATCCTCTCATCCCACTATTGTATTTTTGTTCAATATCTATGAGTCTCCTTGGAGACGTCTTCTGAAGAATTAATGCCCTGGTAACAAGATTTCAAATCACAGGTTCATCATCAGGTACTTAGAGAGTTGGCCCTAACTTCCTTGGCAGCCTACATACAGGGATAGTCCTTGCCTGGAGTCATTGGCAGGTCCTCCTGTCAGGGTTTCAATGCTTCAAAATATTTGAGCTTACAAAAATCCCTGAAAGGCAAGAGTCTTTATTAGCTGGCATCTCATGTTGGTCATCTGGTTCAATAATAGAGTCTGAAGAGTCATCATGGGCAAAGATAAAGAAAAGTAAGGAAGCTGCCATTTTGTTCCACAACAAAAAGTATCTACAGAAGTCTTTAAAGAAGGCCCCTATGTAGAATGATACTGGTCCTCTTTTATCACAGAGTCTTTAGGTGAATTCTAAGTTGGCAAGGAGGAAGCCTCTTTGATTACATACTGTTACACGTCCTTCTGAGCTGACAAATAATTGAGGGAGTCAGTCAATGAACATTTATTCTAAACTGTGGTCTGTGGTCTGTGCCCTGTGGCCAGATCTTTATCCTGTTACAATCAACAGGAGCCCCCTTGTGGTCAGAAATGGCCTTCCTTCCAGAAAACCATGAAAATTACGTTCCATGTCTTCCCATCCAACTGGCAGTTGTTCTCTGATAGGCTACTGGAAAGAGTACTTCTAAAACACAGCCTGGAAGAACTCATAGACAAAGCTTTACATTAACTAGACTGAAATTCATCCCATTATCACTTGGAGCTGATTAAATATGTAACGGGGGATTAGTCTCACCAGACACAAAATGAGTTTTTGGAGGTATGTTCTATTCCCTCATCAGGTGGAGGACTTGCTCACTTCTTTCTGGAAATCTCTGCAGCAAGACACAGTCATGCTTATGTCATTGCCCGATGTGTGCCAGCTCTTTAAATGCTACGATGTGCAGCTGTACAAGGTAGGAAGATATTTGTCTTTCCTTTCTAGAAATCGATACCAAATGCTGGGATTAGAACCACAGCCCTCCTGCTCTGCAGTCTCTGTGGTCTTCAAGCCCTCTGAGGAGTAAATAATGGTGTTGATGGACCACGAGCCTTTTGATCTTTCCCCAAAACTCAGCTTTTTTTTTTTTTTAATTCAGCGAAAGTTACCTCATGTAAAGAAAAAGCCAATACACATGGTGACCTATGGTTCCAGTGATTACTGAACTCTGCACTAGGTCAAAGTTCTTTCTCTGGTAATTTCAACAAAAGAAGACTTTTTAGAATGAGTAATTGGAATAATTGCTTTGGAATATACCTAATTGCCAGGGTTTTCTGGTTGTTGTTGGGTTTTTGTTTTGTTTTGTTTTGTTTTGTTTTGTTTGTTTGTTTGTTTTTAATGCTCTATCTCTAGAGTGGTTATCATTATTTGGGGATCAGTTATATATAATTTCTGTGGTTCTCCTTAAGCTGGCCATGAACCTTTACCTTTTACTTTATTACCTTTTAGGAAATAGTCTAGTCCTTCAAAGTTTTTAACACAAAGGTTGAAAAACGGTGGCTGGGTTCTCAGCCCTTATGTATTTGGATTTGACCCACCTACTATTGGCTGAAATAGTGTTTCTTAACATTTTGAATCAATTAGCAATGTTTTAAGATCTTAAAAAAAAAAAAAAAAAAAAAAAAAAACCATCCTGGCTGCACATCCTGCACAGTGAGCAGTGAATGGCCAAGCCGCTGGTGGCTTTCTCTCTGAGTTTGTGGCACGTCTGACCATGGCCACTTGTAACTAGAGGACCCCTACCCTGGGCGGCAGCCACCACATCTTGACGATTCTGTTGCAGGGAATTGAGGACGTTCTCCTTCATGACTTTTTGGAAGATGTTTCTATTCAGTACCTGAAATCTGTCCGGTTATTTAGTAAGAAATTTAAGCTGTGGCTACTTAATGCTTTGGAAGGGTTTCCCGCCCTCGTGCAGATCTCTAAACTCAAAGGTAGGTTTCAGTAAAAAAAAAAAAAAAAATGAATTCTGTTGAGAGTAGATGACGTATCTGACTTTCAGACTGAGGCAGGACACCTCAGTTGTTGGGTAACTCTTCCCCTCCTGCACTAAACTGTGGTATGCAAGGCATGACCACTTCAGATCTGCTGGTGTTTGCTTTAGTGCGATGATGGGTCCTTGTGCTGATCCACCCACACCCTTTCACTATTGCCCCTTATAAATACTAACAGGGACTTCTGACAGGCCCTCCGGGATAGAGGTGCAGGGAAGGAGCTGGCTCTGCCTCCAGCCCCTGGCTGATGCAGCCTTCTCAAACCAACCCCCGAAGGCAGCCTACAGTCCTTGGGCTCACTGGCCACGCAAGCAGGGCTGCCCAGGGCTCAGGCTCCAATATTCTTCCGCCTCTTTGTGCTCTGTGTGGCCTCCCGCAAGGCTTCAAAGAATATTGCTCCCTCTTTTGAAATCCCTCCCATGCCCTTAACTTTCTTACAGCTCTTGGGCCACAGGGGCATTGACACCTTTGTGGTCTCAGTCTGCCCATTGGCTTTCTAGAACACTTTCCCTTCCATCGTGCTACCAGATGGCAGTGGCTGAATACTACTTCCCCCAGGCTGCTTGCCTGCTCCAGGACTACAATGGCTTCCTTTAAATGCCAGCATTCACCCACGTGTGTGTGACATGTTTATGGTCCTGGAAATACCCATTTTCTCCCTCCTGCCTCTGTGAGGTTTTCCACCACCACCTGTAGCTGCTTCCAACAGCCTCCCCACCAGGACCCTCCTTTTCCTGGGCCAGCTTGCTCAGGGCTGAGTCTTGCTTTCTTTGCACACTGTTTGCTACCTTCTCAGAGTGCCCACATAACAGGACCATGTCTAATTTTAACCCACCAGCCCTGCACCCCTTGCTGGGTTCGGTACTCACACTGGGTATCTTGATCTCGTGTGACCCACCTGGATCTATGGGACCATGACCATGAGACTGCCAGCCAAGAATCCGCAGGGAGGGGGTGCTGCAGGGAATGTAAGGTCTGGAACTTGCTGTGGCAGAAGATCCATGAAGTGGGGAGACCAAGCCCCGCTCCAGCTTTCCTGTGGTGGCTTTACCTCCCATCTTAACCCAACCCCGGGCTCCCTCTGTCCTTCCCAGAGGCACTTCAGAGCCTCCTAGTTGATCATCCTGCCTCCAGCCTCACCCCCTCAGTCACACTCCCCTCCACACCTAGTGATCATTCTACACAGTTATCTGACCCATTAAAACCTTCCATAGCCCCTGCTGCCTGGAAAGTCCCCTATGCAAAGTCATTCTCAGCTTGGCCTCTGGCCTCATCTTTGTCCCCAGCCCCCCAGGACATCCCTCCACTGGTGCTCCTCAGCAACACAAGACAGGTTGTCCCCAAAAAGGCCCTTATTCCTGCTCCTGCCTGTGCCTAGACTGCCAACCCCATCCGCAACCCCCCTCCCTCACCCCCCACTCCTCACCCTCGCTAACTCCTAACTTGCATGTTCTAAGTCATCCCTGACACCTTCTTCCAAACAGGCCTCTCCCTTCCCTCAGCAACCCCCACCCCCACCCAGCACCCCCTTCCTTCCTTCTTCCCTATGCTGCTCTCACACTGCCAGAGCACTTACCCTGCTGTGGGGAGGGAGTCTGCATGTCTGGTGACCCATCCTCAGGGGGTGAGCCCCTAGAGGGTAGAGGCTGCCTCCTTTATCCAAAAACCTGGCAAATACCCAGCAAACATTTATGGAGCAAACGCTGCACGCACATCGGTCATAAAGATTTGTCAGATGAATACATGCACACATTCCCTTTAGATTTTCTCTTGTCATCCTTTCCTTTCCTTGGGTCATTTTTTGAGGAGAGCACTGTAGAGATGACAAAGTCTGGGAACTCAAGTTTCCTGGGTAAAAATCTTCAACTCCTTTGAGCCGGTGTATCAGATGCCGGGGTTACATCATTTTATGGTACAAGGGAGGGGAGACTGAGGGGAAGGGGTGGGGGAGGGGGGTGTTTTAGTCAGTGGCCCCTGTCAACCTCTCCTAGCCATTCGGGAAAAGGTCAGCGGGTGGTGGGAAGCAGGATACACAGAGGTCTCCCGATGTGGAGGGCAGTTTAGGTGGCTGTACCTTCCTAGGTAGATGTGTGTGCCTCTGTCTGTGCCTCCTCTCCCCCACTATGTACATGAGAACTTGAAGCTACCCTGTCAGTAATGGCCACGTGTATTGTTCTTAACAGAAGTTACTGTGTTTGTCAAAAGACTAAGAAGAAAGACATACCTTTCCAACATGGCAAAGGTAGGTTTCGGCCAACATGACAGGAGGGAACAAAGCAGTTTCTTGAAGCGAAAAGTGAAAGCTGCAAGTATCCCCTAGGAACAGGTGGCAGTTCCCTTTGCAGGGAGGCCATGTGCATCCACTTAAAGGGCAGAGGGCAGACAGGAGGACCTTGCTGGCCACTAACTGGGAAGGCCTAGTGGGGCCAAGACTCATCTAGAAGCCCATCCCTCAGCTCCCCTCCTCAGAAAGGTTCTCCCTGCAGAAGAGAAAGCAGAACAAGCAGGTCAATGTTATAAAGTTCCAGAGGAAGACCCCATATAAGAGCAGACCAGGGCCAGTTAGGGTCAGAGGTGAAAGGGCATCATGGCAGACAGAGCCCTTCAGCCAGTGCGTGGCCCCAAGGACTCAGTGTGTCCGGGCTGCCAGGTCTCCCTGCTGGATTGATTGTGTAGTTTCAGTGTTAGAGGAAGGCAGACTGGGGCCGAAAGAAAGATTATATAATGCCTGTGTGCAGGCCGCTCGGGAATCTGTTCTGAAATCCTATGGACACCAGATCAGGACAGTGCTTAGACTGCTGCTCTGTTCCAAATCAGCAGGAGCTGTGTTGGGCCTTCCACTTAACCCTCTCCATCCCTCCAGCACAAACTCTCCCTAGACTTTGCATTCCTAGGGGCTGTTTCCTGCCTACTGCTCACAGCCCGTCCAGTTCTCCAGCACTTTCTCATTCCTGGTTGGGTCAACGGGTGATGGCCTCACAGCAAGGCCTTCATCCCAACCCAACTCAAATGGCAAGCTTGGGTTCTGGAGCCATGCCACTCTGAATCTTATCTTTGTTAACAGTATCAGTTGGGAATGTTTACTGAACACCCCAGGTGCCCTCAGGCTCCTCCTCAGTGAGATGGAGGTGGCTCTAGAGCCTGCTCCTGAGGCGGGTGTGAGGATGACCATCCCACAGACTCCAGGAATGTAAGGGACTGGATTGGCGCCCTTGGCCAGCTGAGGAAATCAGCTACTTTCCAAACAGCTGAGGAAATCAGCTCCCAGAGGCTGAATTCATGGCCCTCCCTCTGAGAGGAAAGGACAGGGACAGCTTCTGAGTCCCCACAGCCACCCTGTGGAACCAGTCAACACTCACTCTGCAAAGCCACATTTCCCTTGCAGAAGCTCAGTCACTTACTGTGTTCCTCTCTAGAGTAGTTTAGGCTTGTGGAGTGGGGTGCCCCGAGAACCCCGACTGCTGTGAGCAAACCACTCTGAATGCTTATTTTCAGAAATACAGTTCTAGAATGTGGGAAATTCAAACACGTCAGTTGTCATTTAGGATTCAGTTTTAATCCACTTCTCTTTCTCCTCAACAAAAAAGTCTTGGTCATTTGGAGAGGGGGATTAGGCAAAAGTAAAATGCCAAGGGGCGCCTGGGTGGCTCAGTTGGTTGAGTGTCCGACTTCAGCTCAGGTCATGATCTCGCAGTCAGTGAGTTCAAGCCCTGCATTGGGCTCCGTAGTGACAGCTCGGAGCCTGGAGCCTGCTTCCGATTCTGTGTCTCCCTCCCTCTCTGCTCCTCCCTCACTCAACGCTCTGTCTTTCTCTGTCTCTCAAAGATGAATAAATGTTAAAAAAAAAAAAAAAGTAAAAAAGTAAAATGCCAAGATTTAATGAGGTATTATGCTTCCCCATTATCTTTAGACTATGAGAATGGTATTGAAAAACAACAAGAGGGTCAATGTTTTGAAGTCGGATCTACATGCCATCATCAATCAAGGTGCTTTGGACACTTCTAAGAAAGCCCCGCCGAGTAACCCGTGCAGCACGGCTGACCTGGAGACGCACACGGAGATGCAATGTAATCTTCCTTCTGCAGCTCGCGTTACTGGAGCGCTTGGGATATATCTGGGGCTGCCCGGCCATCACTAGTTTATGAGTTCTTAATAGAGGTAGAACCTACTTTACTCTTTAGTATTATACTTTATCTGCTCGCACACCTCTTCCTGCAGGGGTGAGGAACACCCAAGGGAACACTCCTCCAGGGTCCGCCAGGCCACCAGTGTTAGTACATGTTTGTTGAATGAATGAACAGATGAGTGTGGTTGTTGCCTCACAGCATCTCTTTCTGGAAATCAACCTGGAGTGTCTCCTTTGGAAGAAAAGACTTCTTCATCAATCTTGTACACGCACAGATTCGAAAGTGTCTTTTCTACCCTTGTCTGAACTGGATTGAATGACCTCCCTGCCTTGCCAGATTCTGCTGCCACTATTGTGAGCATCATCAATTATTATTTTTAACAATGTGAAATTTAACCATGGTGCTTTTACTGTGTTTCGCTACTTTCCAAACAAGTGATAGTAAGTATGTGGATATTCCTGCCCTTTGCTATCTGTCGTAATTATTTTTTTAAAAAATCTCCCTTCCACAAAGAGCTCGGCAAGCTGGCTGACAGCATCGTTCCATCCTGGGGAAGCAAGAGTAGTGAGAGAAGGAGCTGTCCTCACTCAGGGGGAGAACCTGGGTGCTGTTTCAGGAGGAGAGCTGCAGAAGGTGTACGACCTCCTCCCCCAGACTGTAGGCGAATCTCTAGGCCCTTGTATGAGAGTCGCCGGGAGTGGGCCATGGGGGCCGTGCTCGGTTGGCACCCATTCCAGACACTCCACCAGGGAGTCCTGGGAAGGTCTACTAGCTTCATCCTCCACGAGCCTGACTCTGTCCTGATACACTCAACTCTGCATAGAGCTCTGCTTCCCCAGAACCTGTGAGCTCCTTTGGATGTCAGCCGTGGCTTCTTCATCTTGCTCCACCCAGCACAGTGCTGGCACAGGGTAGCCCTTCAGTGCTTCATAACTAGATGAGTACCTGGAGTCAGCAGTGCATACATGCACTGCAAACTATCCTCGCCTCTTTCTTTAACCTTGAAGTAGGGCTGACTTTGGTAGGATTGTACCAGTTATTAAAATATTTAAATAGGTCCATACTGGGCCACCTGGGTGGCTCAGTCGGTTGAGCATCCAACTTTGGCTCAGGTCATGAGCTCACAGTCTGTGAGTTCGAGCCCCGCGTTGGGCTCTGTGCTGACAGCTCAGAGCCTGGAGCCCACTTCTGATTCTGTGTCTCCCTCTCTATCTGCCCCTCCCTTGCTTGTGCTCTATCAAAAATAAATAAACATTAAAAAATTTTAAAACAAAATAATAAATAAATAGGTCCATACTTTTTGGCTAGTAGCCCCTGCCCCTGTTGCCTGGCGATCCCAAATCCCAGCTCCTCCCTAGGATCTCCCTTTCCAACCAAACCAGCAATGAAAAGGTGAATACCTAACCCAGCAAGCTTCAGAGATATGGACAAGCAGTCCTCATTAGTAGGAGCCCAAAAGGCCTCCCTCTCAGGCTACTGGCTCTCCCCAAAGCTCCAGGTGCTTGCCCAAACCCTGCTTTTGCTCCCGCTGGAGCCCAGGGAACCCCAGGAAGGCATGAGGCCTCTCTCCCAGATGCCTGCCCAGTCCTCCTGTGTCCCTGCTGGCATTCTTGTGGATGGAAGAACTTCCAAGAGGGCACAGAGCCAGCAGGGAAGCAGTATGCTGGTAGCCACTGCTGACACCTAGCAGGCAAATGCTTGAGGTGTACCTCAAAGATCTGCCAGATGAACCCTGGCCAAGCCTCAGTCAGGGCCATGGCAACCTACTCGGTTTTCTAAACTCTGCTGGGTCCATGGCTGCATTCAAAAAGGCGAGAGAGCCAAAGGCTGTTCTTTGCTAAGTGCTGCCTGTGCAGGTGCAGGAGCCAAGTCCCAACGTCACATGTGCTGGGGCTCCACCCTTCAGGTCTGTACTAATTGAGTTTATAACCCCAGGCAAGGCACATCCCTCATCAGCTTTGATGTCCACCATCAGTTTTGAGGACATTAATAAACTACCCCTTTTGTGAACATGGCAAGGATAGGTGAGGTCATGTCTGTATCATGCAATGAGCTCATTTCTAGCTGGGTTCTGTATAATTACAAGGTGTAGTTATTATTTCAAAATATTTTTTCCATTTCAACAAGTGACAGAGGTGGTTCCTAAGAGGCAAGACCACATAACTCTGAACTAGTTGACCGCAGAGGTGACAAATCCGGCTTTAGAATTCATGCTTTGTGTTCAGAAGGGGTGTGAGGCCCCAGGGAGTTCCTTTAAACTACTGTTCCAGTGTCGTCCCCTAGGTTACCCCGTACACAAATACTTACAGTAAAATCCTCCTTCTTGGCTCACAATCTTTTTGTTTCTTTTGTCTATAGGTTTAAGCAGTTTGATTTCTTTGCTGGGGACATCCACAGACCTCAGTGTATTCCTGAATTGTCTGTCTTCAAATCTTCAAGCATTTGTCTTCCAGGTACAAAACCATGATTTTTAAAATTTTTTGAATTTACATCCAAGTTAGTTAGCATATAGTGCAATAATGAGTTCAGGAGGAGATTCCGGTGATTCATCCCCTATGTATAACCCCCAGTGCTCATCCCAACAAGGGTCTTCCTTAATGTCCCTTACCCATTTAGCCCATTCCTCCACCCACCACCCCTCCAGGAACCCATAGTTTGTTCTCTATATTTAAAAATCTCTTATGTTTTGTCCCCCTCCCTGTTTTTATATTATTTTTGCTTCCCTTCCCTTATGTTCATCAGTTTTGTACCATGATATTTTTTTTAAGGGAAGAAGGGGTTGTTGATCATTCCAGCTACATTTTAGCACCAGTGCCCGTGACCCGATGAAATGAAAGAGTTTTCTCTGGCCAGAAATGCGTCATTGCTGGTGCGGGTGTTAAAGATAGGGAAGTGGTGTCTCACTCCTGTAGCAAGGCAGGAATCGGAGGCTGGCACATGCAGGTGTGTGTTTGTGGGTAAGCATGTGCGCTTGGGTGAGCACATGTGGGCTCAGGTGTGTATGCAGGTGAGAATGTATATGCAGGTGAGTGGGGGTGGGTGAGCATGTGTGTGTGAGTGACCACTAGTGAGTGTGTGTGCAAGTGAGCATGTGGGGGAGGCATGCGTATGCAGGTGAGTGTGTGTGTGTGTATGTGTGTGTGTGTGCGCAGGTGAGCTTGGATGAGTGTATGTGTGCATCAAGCAGAAGTGTCTAGGAGGAGGGGCAATTTCGTCTGTTTGGGGAGAATGGCACTTTTCTGGGTACTTTGCAGAACCATCCCAATAAAGCATCAGGCTTGATTTCACAAAATCAAAGACGAATTGTTTTCAATATAGATGGGTTTTGTCCTTCCGGTAGACTTGAAACTTGGGTGTTCCTTGAACAGGGAGGGTTCTTTGCTTAATTGTCATCATCCTCTGCTTCCACAGCCACACTGTAAGAGCTGAGAATGCTGTCCGAGAAAGCTACAGCACCCTTGTCCTAGTGGCCCACGGTGGGTGGGGCATTGTCCTCTGAAGTCTGAGGCCGTCAGGAAAGGCCTTGATGAGGGAGGCGGGGTTTAAACTGGGGTGTGGAAGGTGAATAGGATTAAAACAAGCTAAGGGAGTAATGTCCCCACGAGAGATCTGAGCAGAATGAGCATATGGAAAAAGGAGGATCTGTCTAGGGAAGAAGAAGCAGACATCTCTGGAGGAGACTTAGAGGGCCTGTACCGCGAACATGACTTTGGGCTTTCTCTGTTTAAGCCTCTTGTCACATTTCTTTCTCTCCTCTTTCCTGCCCTGCCTGTTCTTGTCCGTATGCCTGTCCTCCCCATCAAAGAGAAAGGGCGCAGACAATACCTGAGACAAAGACTGCAGGCAGCACTGGGATCACACACCTCATAGAGATGAACCAGAAAACTTTTCAGAAAAGAACTTGAAGGTCATTCCCAACCTTTGGCAGGTGTCTGTTTCCATTCTTTGCTTCTGGGTGCTAATCATTCCAGATTCTGTATGGCTTTTATCCCTCCCCGTCGGTCTTTGGCAAAGCTTATTTATAACAGTGGTAAACATGTTTAGGGCTATGATGCTGTGGAGACATTTATTCACATGAAAGCTTCACCCACAGAAGTTTTCAAGCCTCTGTTCCTTGTTTTGGGTATTCATCACCTCTGACTTTAACCAAGATGAGCCCTCTGATACCAGTAATACCAGACCTGCCTTGGAGCAGCCAGAGGGGCTCATCTTATTTTAGACCACGTAACATGTTGTATTTCCCAAGACTCCACCACCCTATCTTCAGCCTTCACCAATGAAGCATGTTAGAAAAATGGTGTTTTTGTAACTGCGTGCCTTTGAAGGGCTTGTTTTTGTAAAGCAGCTTGGCTGATAAAAAGCAGTGTATTGTCAATAAAATACTCAGACTGTTAAAATGTAAGCCCTTGGGCATGTGGGAGATGACTAATGGCTTCCGTGGCTAGCATCTGGCAGCTCGCTAGCAGAGGGAGATGTTCAGCTGTGTCACGTGTTCGTTCTCCCCGTTCTTGTGCAGTTGGGGCCCAGGAGCAATTTCTGAACACGGGAACCTGAGGTGCCACGTGGGTGGCGAGCGGAGGAATATTCCATACTGTTGAGGGTTTATGTCTAAACGTCTAAGCAGAGAGCTGGTCGCCCGCAGCTACTTCTCTTGATGCTCTAAAAAAGTATCCTTGTGTCTGTGAAGCAGGGCTTCTCCCAGGAGCCCCATTTAGATGATCAGAAAGACTGGCGGGGGGTGCCAGAAACCACGGGGGGAGCGGGGTTCATGTGTTCCCAGAGCCCAAGGCACTCCCAGTGAAGGCAAAGGAAGGAGAGAAGCAGTGATGAGAAAGGGGATTCCTTCATTCCTAGACAGTCTCAACATCTCCTCCTCAGAGACATGTGGCTAAGCCAGTGGGTGGTCCACATATGCGATGAGGCTTAGGAGGCTTTGGGGCATTCATTCCAACATTTGCATGCAAGATTCATATGATCCCATGGGTTTGTAATTCATTGCAAGTGCGGCCCAAGGCAACTCCCAGTCTGGTTAGTTTCTCAGCCTGCACACAGAGAGGCATCTCACCCACACCCAGTTAAGTGCTATGCAGGCCATCGGCTGGCCTCGGCTCTGTTGACCCCACGGGTGGGACCTGCCAGTCCTCAGATCATTCACCTGACGCAGTGGCCAGGTTTGTGCTTTCCAAAATCAGTGCCATTACTTTCATTATTGTGGGATTCTGTGCGACTTTTTCACACGAACGTCCTTGGCAAGGATAAAACAGCCACCGTCTCTCTCAATGGCTACTGCCAGGTGGGCTTCAGTGAGGCTGCCCTGCAGGATTTCTCTGTTGCGCTTCAAAAATGACTTCTTTCATGGGGTTAAAACAAAAAATGTAGGCCAATCTCCCACCTCTTTCCTTCTCTCCACCAACTTCAAAAGGTTCTTCTCTGGAATCATCTCCACAGGAGATGCCACAAGACCAGATATAGGCCAGTGTGCCTCTGCCTCTCTGCCCGCCTCATCATTTCTTCTTCCTCTTCTCCTTGGGCCACTTGGGAAAGTCTGCGCATGACACCTATGCGCATTTGAAAACATGATCTTCTTGATTTTGTCATAAACCCCAGCATTTTTTTCCTCACAAAAATGTAATAGCCAAGCAGAAACAAAGAAGAGTTTATCAAATTGGCCGCCAGCTTCCAGCTGAGATGGAATTTCCTTCTTACCACTGTGAGCAAAGCCATGACCCTCTGCCACAGAGATAGTTTTGGTAAGTCAGAGACTACAAAACATTTTGTATTCTACCCTTTAAAAATGTTATCATAGGGGCACCTGGGTGGCTCGGTCAGTTAAATGTCCAGCTTTGGCTCACGTCATGATCTCGTGGCTGGTGGGTTCGAGCCCTGCATTGGGCTCTGTGCTGACAGCTCAGAGCCTGGAGCCTGCTTCAGATTCTGTATCTCCCTCTCTCTCTGCCCCTACCCACTCACACTCTGTCTCTCTGTCTCTTAAAAATAAATAAACATTAAAAAAAAATTTTTTTAATGTCATCATAGCATAAGTATTCTCCGTGTTCTACATAGAATCCAGTCATCTCCTTTTCACCTTTTAAAGCAAAATACAACATAGACACAGAAAGTCATACAAAGCCATAACAATCATTTTTTTTAATGGCAACATGATACATGCTTCCCTTTCCCATTCCATCATGGTTGGATGTTTTAGAAGCTTCCCCAGGTTTTTATTTGTTTGTTTGTTTATCTGTCTGTTTGTTTGTTTTAAGTAGGTTTCAAGCTGAACACAGCCCAACACGGGGCTTGACCCCTAGATCAATAGTCGGATGCTTAACCAACTAAGCCACCCAGGTGCCCCACCTTTGTTTTTAAATTGTGTTCTTGGGACATGTTGAAGAAAGCACCCAGGAAGCCAACTAAGATAGAAAAAAAAGTGGGTTCTTTGGGGTGCCCATATTTAAATTCTATAAATAACAGTTGATAAAGTCATCCTTGTACGCAGATAGTGGAAAGAGTGAAATAGCATCCATTGCAAACTTTCTGGTCAAATGGGTGGTCTTTCTCTGTCCGAGAAGCTCATGTCTATCACATCTGTGGCAAAGATGGTGTGTAGGAGAGCTGTAGGAAGGGAATTTCACCCCTGAGCCCTCCAGCCTCATGGAAAGAATCACTCACTCCAATGGCTATTTATTGTGTCCCTACAAAGTCGCAAGCGCCTTCCTGGGCACTGAGCATACAGCAGTGGAAAGACAAAGTCTCCACCCCTGTGATCTTGCACACTAATCAGGGTGAGGAATCCCTGCTCCAGAGATGTCCTCACGGCGAGCAGGTGGAACAAGGAAAAGGAGATAAGCCCTATGGTAGACCAGTTTTGCCAACACTCTGGAGGGTGGCTGCTGTGAGTTGCCATGGAGATGACACCCATTGGTAATGAGATTTCCCCTTTAATGAAGTCCAAATGACTCTGCTTTATGCTAATGCTCTCCCAGCACAAATTGATGGCGCAGGGCTCACATGTAGTCATGGAAAGAAACCCAGCCCTGAAGCTATCGTCCCCTCCCCCAATACACTTTCTTTGGATCCCTGTATGAAGCCCAAGAAAGTATTTACACCAGTTTTTCCTCTTCACATGGTTAAGTGGGCCAGAGGGAGGTCAGGCTCATTCAAGACCCTGTCAAGCCATCCCATCTCACCCAGATCTATCAAGGAAAAACAAACATTGTATAAGGCTTTGATATGGACAGAAGTTTGCTTGAAATGGACAAAAGGCATTGAAACAGGCAAAAGGTTCAGCACACTGGTCTGAGTTATCTCTGTCTTTCATTGTGTTTGAGTTATTTTACAACTCTAAATTGTGTCCAACTGATGATAATGCAAATGATCCTCCTTCAGGGAAATGCAAACTAGCTGTGTCAGGTGGATGCCATTGATTACTGTCCTGAGGACAGGTCTGTTGAATTTGTGTAAATTCTTCACTGTCTGTATATGGTCAATGCTTTGAATTCTCTTTTGAACCAGTTGCAACATTTTACTAACTTCCTCTTTAATAAATGACACATGAGTTCTTTGACACCCATTCATTTTATATCTGTATAAAGAGTCAAGGTTTTACCTTCATTAAAAAAGTGTCTTTTAATGATAGCAATAAGCCAGATCCCCCTCCCCCACACCCCACCCCAGTCCCGCTTTTCAGCCTAACGTTAATTATCTTTTCCTTTTCTGGAAAACCAAAGGCCTTGGGATTTGGAGCGTTCGGCTGAGTCACATGCCCTCCTGTCTCCCCTACCAGTCTCACTGAGGGCACCCCTTGCAGGCCCACGTGAGAGAATGCCAGCCAGCTTCCCTCCCCCACTTCCCTCACCACAAGATGCAGCCACACAGACTGCAACAGGGGAAAGGCATAGCTACGTTTCCAGCTCTTTCCAGCCTCCTAAGGGCAGCTGGCTCCCTTCTGCACTATACCTCCACGCCTCCCAGCCTGTCCCTTACGGCCCAGCCTCATGTGCCAACCACCGGAGGCCAAGGAGGCACATTCTCCAGCTCTGGGAGCGGCATCTCTTTCTCTGTGGGATTTGTTTTTCTCCCACCTCACACCAGATGGGTTTTAAGTTCCCCTTCATGGCTCAGGCTATGTAGCTGTCTGTGCTTTCTGTCCAAAAGCCTCCTTGACCGGGATTCATGGGTATGGAATGCCCGCCTAGGACCCCTGAGGATCTGCTATAGGAGTGAGAAGGTCCCAGTAACCAGGAGTTGAAAGCCCCAGAAAAGTTGGTATTTCCACAGTGATCTGTTTATTTGTCTATCTGTCTATATCTAATTATTCATTTGGGCTTGTTATTTCAATGTAGGCTCCTGGCATCTGTTTCATTTGCTGCTTCTGGAATATGTGATTCATACACTTCAGTCATGCATAGAAGAGGAAGAGGATGACGATGATGTGGAAAATCTCAAGGAAATGCTACCAGATGACCAGTCTCTTGTCCAGTCAGACCAGGCAACCTTCCACCCTCCAGATTCTTCACCAGCCCTGGCGTATGACAGCCCACATATGGATCCACATCGGGTGATGCTGAAACACATAGGCCAGAGCCGATGTCCTGTGGGTGTGAACAGTGTGTTTCTCAGGGTCCTGGGCTTCCTGGTGGACACTGACACGGGTGATAAGGTACAGACACAGGGGCAGGCTTGGCAAGGGAAGTAAGAACTATCACATGGTTAGGAAATCCACGAAGATCATTCTGTCCAAACAATGATACACGATTCTAGACTCATCTTTGCTTCAGGAGATTTTTGCCAGGGGTGATGATAGTAGCTTATCTGTTAAACACTGGTCAGCAAACGTTCACGGTGTATAGATTATGTGCCAGGCACACTTAGAGGTGTGGAATATTTGGATGGCCTGGGTCTTGCCTTGCCAGAGTTTGCCAGGCACGCTTATGATGAAATTTGAAAGAAAGAATTCCTGAGATGTTTTTGGTGCAAAAAGGTGATTTTATTATAGCATGGGACAGGACCCGTGGGCAGAAAGAACTGCACTGGGATTGTGAGGAGTGACTGATTATATACTTTTTGATTAGTGGGGGTTAGGGATAGCATAAGTCTCAGGAATTTTGAAGCAAGGCTTTCAGGACCTTGAGGGACTAGCTACTGTTAAGATAAGGTTTAGTCTGTAATAAAACATAAACATTAATGCACTAAGGCAGCCATGACTTCCTTGAGGAAGGTCACACTCCGCATGTTTCAGGTGTCTGTCCGTGGGCTGAAAGCTGTAAGATTTAGTTTAAGCTACATTTCTCTTGACTTTGGTTTCCTCAGTAGTTAGGCTAACTGAGCTAACTAAACTAAGAGGTAAGCCCTGAAAACACCTCTACCACTTCGGATTTTGAAAAGATGGAATTGGGGTACATCTTGAAAGATACAAAAATAAGAATTGCTATTTCCACCTACTATACAACTTTTCTATACATTATCTCCAAGCCATACAGCCCAGCAGAGTATCTGCCCTTATCATTTCTATGCCATGGCTGAGGGAACTGAGGCTCAGAGAAGCTAAGTGACTTGCAGGAAGTCACACAGCAAGCAAATAGTGGAATGGAGATTGGAACCCTGGCCTGCCTGATCTCTAGTCCATTCTTCTCCCACAACACAAGATCAGAGGAGGGTGGTCCATGCCCGAAGGAGAATAGGACACAGATTGCAGAGTTCAGAGAGGGGACCTTGAGTGCCAGAAAGAGGAGCCAGGCTGCTGGAGCAAGCAATTGAAACTCCTCCGTTGCCTGGGGAAGTGGAGGGTGCCTCGTGTAAAAAATTGTCTTAGTACTAATTTCTAAACCTTCTATACACGTTTGGAAGTTTAGCCACTTTACATAGTATTTCTTTTACACCCGCAAGTTCCCTCCCCTTTTGAGAAGATGAGGAGTTGAGCTGAGTAGGAGATCCAGGCAAGGCCATTGCCCTTCACCTGAGTTAACAGTGGTCTTGACCATGGGAATGAGTCACAGCCTGAAACTGTTCAATGCCCTATAGTCCTCACAATAACCAGAACCTCACAGGGACCTTTCCTTCCTGAATAAACCCTCATTCCAAGTACCCCAGAGTGCAGAGAACCCTGTTATTAAGCACTACTTGGACAGAACACCGTACTAGACAAAAATAATATGAGCCAGAGTGAAAGAAATGCATGTCGGGTTTACACATTCTCTGGTTTTGGTCTTTGTTTTCTTGTCTTGCAATAGTTATGTTCATATATCCAGCTGCCTTTGATGCTGTTGGTGGAGTAGGTTCAGTAGGTGGATATAGGTTCTTATCTATAAATAAGAAACTCACCTCCTCTGTGAGTGTGTATGTGAAGCAGACATGACAGATAGGCGTGAAATAGTGACATACTGGCCTCAAATCAGGGACCCAATGGTGGGGGCAAGGAGAGCTGGGCCCTGTTAGGAGAGGAGCAGCTGGGGACAGTTAGGGCATCACTCACGAGCTGGTATTTCAGGGCTGCTGGCAGAGAGAAGGCCCAGTTAGATCTGAAGAAGGGACCAGTTGGCCAGGCTGTGCCCAGGAAAATGTGTCTCCCTGCACCCTGACCCTCTGGACGAAATGTCCTGTCCTGGCAACAGGGCCCTGCAAGGGCTGGCCAGTGGGAAACTCACCTGAGTACACTCTGGAACATTGTATGGAGTCCTAACAGGACAAGGAATTGTGCTGGACATTCAGCTCCAAGTGTGCACGTCTCCACTCACTGGCTGGGGAGAGAGCTAGGACTGTAGACAATTTGACATGCCCCTTAGTCACCAAGGTAGCCAGGAGTAAACTTCGTGGTGGGCATGTAAATGCATCGTTTCAACAACACAATGAGATGTACCATCATTGTTCCCGGTTCACAGATAGCATAACTGAGGCTCATGAAGGGTTGAGTAATGTTCCCAAGGTCACCTCACTAGTAACTGACAGAGCAGAGATTCAAACCTTCGTAGATCTCCTTGCAAAACTGTCCCTTCCTAGCACCCTCTCTCTTCCCAGAAGGTGCTGCCATGTGCTCTAATTCCAAAAGCAGTGATGGGAATAAATTAGAAATACCTTCGAGTCTGATGATTTGGGAACATAAGTGGGCAGTCTAGTACATAACTTCCTAGATGAGATTCAGATTCCCTGTCTTCCACTTCTTAGCTGAGAATCTTGGGCAAATTTCTTAATTTATCTGTACCTCAGTCTCTTTATCTACAAAATAGGAATAATACTATCTAATTCCATAGGGCAGCTATGAAGCTTAAATAAGTCAATCATTGTAAGATTCTTGGAACATAAGTTAAGTACCCATAACCATTAGTCATCATTATTAATTCTCCAATGAAACCTCCTAAACTGAGCACCTTTCACCACACCCCACCCAATCCCCTAGCAACTCTGAAGTTCATTGCAGTGGGGTTTGACCTATATTTAATTGGTGGAAACAATAGAGAAAGACATTAACTACTTAATTGAACTACATAATAAAGCAATACAGGCAGATGAATGTCAGATAATCCAAGATAATATGCATTAGAGATTAATTAAACCTGCCTCTGTTTGTGCATGCTTGCTGAATTAGCTATAATGACTTAAACACTCTAACACCAAAAAGTTACGCTCATCTAATTTTTATTGCATTCATTATTCGGCATTTGCACTCATCATCAACAAAAAAGCACACCCTCTGTGTCCCATCTGCATTCATCTGCCACGAGTTAACACCCCATTCAGCTGCACATCTGTGGCAGCCTCGTTCTTGGAACAATTTAGTGCCGCCCTGCACCTATGATAACAACCGAAGTCAGCATTCTGGACTGCCATATCCATCTGCCACTCTTCCACATTCTAGCAATGTTCAAAATAGGAAGGTGCCAAGGAATGTTTAAGAATAAAGTGAAAAAATCACACTGATATTAAATAAGAAATATTCTTTTTAAAAACAGACTACACAGTTTTCACTTTAGGGCATGTACTCAAGGATTAAAACATGGCAAAAATATTTAAAAACAAGCAACTCTTTAGCTCTAGGACAGAGGTAAAGACAATTTTTTTGAGAGAGAAGAAACACATCTTCTGGTTGAGTGGTGATGGTTGTTGTCAAATTTAGGGAGGAAGAGTATGAAATACTTTCACTAACCTTGCATTTGAAGTTGTTGTGCACCCATCTTTGTCAAAATATGTTGACTTATGGGGGGTGGGGGGTTATCGATAAAACAGGGCCAAGAAAATACATCTCTGTCAGTCTGAAAGTCATCATGTCCAAGGATTTGCTCATCTCCCAAGTACCATTGGAGCTAAGGGAAGGAAGGCATATTATCCTGTTTCTCTGATAGGAAGACGTGCTAAGTGAAGTTAGATGTGTTAGCTGAGAGCAGGTGCTTAAGCTAACATCAGAATCTGTGAATCTCCCAAATCTCTTACTACCCAGCTGAGTGTTAAATTAACCAATGACTATTTTCATGGTCCTCCCACCCCTACCTTCCTTATCTACTGGCATGCTTGATGGATGGTGGAGGAAGGGTCTGTGTGGGAATTTGAGCCAAGAATACAGGGATTGGTCTCCAACTGGAAGGCAGCCAAAGTGATGAGCATTATATCCACATGGAGCCCCACGGACATTTCATGCGTTTCTTCATGATTTTCACACCAGATCCACACTCTCCCATGTCCTTAATGGAAGTGTGCTGGCTTTATCTCAAGTGGTCACAAACAACCGCAGGCCCATTCCTTTTCCTAAAGACAGCCCACCTGCCTCACCCTCCATGACCCCTCTCTCTTGTACCATCCGAGGGTTGAGATTCTCTCCCTGCAGTCCTCAGGCCTTGAGCATTCCTCAGAGAAATTGGGATCTCCAGTAGTAGGAGTAAATAAATGCAGAAGCTTCTGGTTAGGTCTGTGAGGGCATGGTGGAAGAATTCAAATGGTGGGTCCTGCAACAGGAAATCATATAATTTCTCTTTTTATCTTTTCCTTGTCACTGTTTCCCCCTTGCAGCTCATCCAGATATTGTTGGAGGACAAGGCCACTGAAAGCACCTTCAAACTCAGCCTTCCTGTGGGACAAGAGGCCCTGGTAACTCTAAAAGATGGACAAAAATTTGTAATTCATGTATCAGATGTACCCCAAAGCTCTGAAAATATTTTTTTCAGGGAAAGCAACGCTAATATATAAGATCATTTCTTAGAGTAGGACATGAGAAAACATAGATTTTCACTCTTAAAAATATATTAAGTGCTAAAGCTTTTGTATTGATGAGAAAGAAGATTTTATGTACATAATAGAGGTAGCATTGTCTATTTTGGGTTTATATGTATTTCAAGCAGTTAGTTTAGGTGAATCATATAAACTGATTTGGAGAATATTTTTTGCTTCTGTTGCTTTTCTTCAGGGCTTTTCAAGTGTTTTTACCAGGGACTTAATAGAAGAGAAGTTTGAGAAATCTTGTGAGTAGAGAAATGGATAGATCTCTAGCGAGAGATAAAATTTGAATACAAACGGGTACAACCAGTAAAAGGCCAATGGTAACATTTTTCTTCCCCTTGGCAGGGCCCCGATTGAAATAGAATTTGTGGAAAGATCTCCTCAGGCAGTAAGAAACAGACAAAATGCAATTTGATACCAACCGTTAGGCTTACTTATTGGTCCATTAAGAACATTCTTGAAGTGAGGTTGAATTTTGAACCCAACAATGTCTGCAACAAATGGTGATGCCCTGCTTTGAGTCACTTTTTATTGCTCTTTGTTGCAAAATCCTGAGAAATGTTGAAACTAAGAATAGATCATTCACTGCTAAGCCAGATCAATTTTTATGTAACTGATTATAACATTTAAAAGGAATTTAGCAATTCATGCTTAACACGACTTCTGGTATAAGAGGAAATAATAGAGAATATTTTATTGATCTCATGTTATATAAGAAATGAATTAAATTTCCCTAAATGCTTGGAAATTTTAAAGAAACACGAACTGTGTCACTAGATTTGTTAAGAATTATGCATCTTTATAGTTAAAGAAGCAATCATTATTTCAGGGACCTTTACGACTACATTTAATATGTTATCTCATTAGTTAAGCTCTCTGGGAGTAATAGTTTATCAAAGAATTACTCAGGGATATTCCTTTACTCACTGTTCAGTGACCTTGCATATCATTCATTTGCTCACATGTAAGTGGACAGATGGGAGACAAGAAACAAAGGTAGCAACAAGATGTACCAGATTGGGAATAGTGAATTTTATTTGCATATTTTGAGGTAAACTGATTAGCCGAGAGCTAGCAGAGGATGTTCAGTCCTTGAAAAAGCTAACCAGGTTCATCAAAGGCAACAATCTGAATTGCTTATCTCTGGGGTCAGAAGTTAGGTTAGGGGATGAGGGTGGGTAGTAAGAAACAGGAGAGGAAGAGGCTTCTGGGACCCCTGATAGTGTTCCAATCTGCCGTTCAAGTGTGTCCACCTTGTGAAAATGTGTCACAGAGCTTATGACTTGATTTGATTAATTTTCTGCTTTATGCTATGTATGAAAGTGTATTTTTTTAAGTTTATTTTATTTTGAGAAAGAGAGAGAGCACGAGTGTGGAAGGGGCAGAGAGAGAGGGAGAGAGAGAATCCCAAGGTGACAGACCCTGCCTTGATAGCACAGAACCTGATGGGACTCAGTGTCACCAACCGTGAGCTCACGACCTGAGCTGAAACCAAGAGTCAGACACTTAACCGACTGAGCCACCCAGGCACCGTGAACATGTGTTTTTAAAATAGAAGGTATTGCATGTACACTGGTATTGCATTAGAGGCTCCTGGTGGGGGAATGGCTAAGAAGCTCATGGAAGGATTTCAGGAGAAAGTGAGCCAGCTTGGAAAGCCACCAGGGTCAACGAACACTGATGTGAAAATGGAACCACACCTGCCGTGTACGTCTTTGTTTTCCCCTCTCAATCCACCTCGCTGACAACCTGAGGCAGGAGGCCAAGCAAGAAGAGAGAATCTCCCCACATCCACCTCCCTCACCCCAGGCCTCAAGACCCAATACAGTTCTCAGCCAGGACAGAGGAGAAGCTTTCATCCTTAATAAAGTTTGACATTTTGATTATTACACTGGATTAGACATTTTAATTACTCATCAGAGATGGTTCTTGTTTCGTTCACGGCAAATTATGCTCAGAGACTGAAATTGTCTTTGCCAGTAATTTATTTAACAAAATTTCACTGGGGGAATTATAATTTATAATAATAATATGTCACAAGCCAGTAGCATACAGGATAATGTCTCTTCATGAGCCAATAAGGAAATAATATAGTCCAAACCAGTGATAGATTAATTACACTACTGTTCTAGGCAAAAGGGAGATGAAAGACAAAAAAGACCAAATTTAATTGAGGTGTACCTTTCTGCAAGTTGGTTCTCAGAAGAGTTGGCTTAGCCAACCAAGAGCTGACATCCAGCTGCCAGCACAGATTGCTAGAGCACAATGCTAGCAGAGCGAAGAGGCCCGTGTTTACGGGCAAGAAGATCTCTTTCGTGGGTCCGCTGCACGGTTTACACCACTGCCAGCAAGGAGTGTAGCCTTCATCGTGGCAGGAGCTAATGTCTCAAGGTCTTCAGAGAGCTATTGAGATCAGCCAAGAGTAGCCTTGCTCAGACGGAACACTCTTGGTGAGTCTTCACAAATTCTTGGTATTAAGGGTTTCCTCTCTGTAGGCACTCAGTAGCACAGCTTGGGTGACATCATTCTGACATGGCCTCCCCAAATGTAAATCACCCTCAGATCAAGACAACTTCACTTAAACCGTAAAGAAGTGGACTTGAAATCATAACAATACACAACGGTTGCTATGACTGAAAGCAGCTGGTGGTCTGTTATCTGAACGCGAACACGATTGTAAATAGCCACTGCCTCTAGACCCTTCCCCAAACCTGGGTTTTTATCCAAGAGCCAGAAATAATTCATAGATCAAGTGACAAAAGTTGTTCTCTGCTTGTGCCATCTATCGCTTCACAATTTCGGCATGACAAACTAATCCTTAATGGCTTAAAACAGCCACAATGGATTTATTATTCCTTACCAGTCACCAGGTTGCTTGGACGGTTACGCTGATCTGGGCTGGACTTCATGAACCTCAGCTGGGCTCACTCAGCCATCGTGTTTTCTGAAACAGTAATTTGAAGTAGAAATAATAATGAGACCCTGTACAAACCAATCTTCCCAGGGCACATCGCTGTTGTCAATATGGTACTTACAGAAAGACAAGCACATCAAATAGCACATGGATCTTAGAACGTTAAGTTTGCACTCACGATGATGTTAAATCGGAAACCCACGAACAATCTGGTAGCAGACAGATCTTGCAAACACAGAAGTTTGATCTAAAATGTATAGCAATGTGTTCTCAAATATTTGTCATGTATATTCTTTTACCAGGAACTCTTTAAGCATTGGGGATCATCAGTGAACTAAACAGGCAAATCCCTGCTCCTCAGGAGTTTGTAATCCTGGTAGAAGACCCACACCGAACTAAGTAACAAATAAAAGCCCGGTATCTTAGGCAGTGATTCCTAAGTATAATAGTAAAAATAACACCCAATAAAGAAAATCATGTTGGGGAGGCAGGTGTTACTTCATGCAGTGTTCTCAAGCAAGGTCTCTTTCACAAGGTGTAATCTGAAAAGAGATCTGAAGAAAGTAGGAAAAAAGAAATTGTGAGAGCCTCCCAGAAAGGTGGAAAGTTGAGTAGCACTACCAGGCAGCCCCAGCAGCCTCTTGAAGTTAATGGCCATGAATTTTAAATTATTAAGGGATTCAAAATCACTATTGGTTTCCAGAAATTTGGCAAGCCAGTTTATTTGAACTAATTCATCAGGTGAAAACAACTGTATGTGTTGGAAAAAATATAAAATGTCTTCTTAAAAGCATCAAAAAGATAGAAACAAATCTCTAGGTCCTAATCTAAGAGAATGTGGAATTTAGTGTGGTGAGCTAAGCACCAAGGCTGCTTTTTCCAATCCCCACAACTTTGAGCTTCAGATTTGAAGAGAGCAGTAGTAGTCAAATACCAGAAGCCAGCCAGGGTAGGAAGTCTAATAGCGACCTTATAAACTGGAACATCCAAAGGGCTATACACTCCAGGTAAGGGTGAGTAGGAAGTAAACGTGCCCCTCCTTCCCACCCCATCCTCACTCCCCACCCAAGATGTGACAAGTAAATTCACTGAAACGTATCAGGGTCAGGGGAAAGCTGTCGCCCTCTCTTCTCTCTTTCTCCCAGGCCCTAGCAACCACTCCTTTTATTGACAAATGATCATCAATTGTATGGCTATACCACATTTCATTTATCCATTCATCATCGTTTGATGGGACATTTAGGTTGTTTTCCCGTAATGGAAACATGAATAATTTCATTTCCACTTGAATAATGCTTCTGTGAACACTGATGTACAAGTTTTTGTGTGAACATACATTTCATTTATCTTGGGTACATGTACCTAGGAATGAAATTGCTGGTTCATATGGTAACTCTATGTTTAGCCTTTTCAAGAGCAGCCAAACTATTTTCCAAATGGCTGCACCATTTTATATTTCCATCAGAAATGTGTAAAGGTTCCACATTTTCACCAATATCTATCACTTGCCTTTTTGATTATAGGCATCCTAGTGGGTGTGAGATGGTATCTCATTGTGGTTTTGACTTGCATTTCCCCAATGACTAATGATGTTGAGCATTTTTCCATGTGCTTATTGGCCATTTGCATGTCTTCTTTGGAAAAATGTCTGTTCAAATCCTTTGCACATTTTAAATAGGCTTATTTGTTTTGTTTTGCTTTGCTTTTTGTAATTGACTTATACATGTTCTTTGGATATTCTGGATACAAGTCCCTTGTCAGATACAGGATTCGCAAATATAACAGTAAATACTGTAGTATGTCTCTGTAACAGAATTTTTTACCTAGCCGAAACTCCCTTATCACACCTGATAAATAAAACAACGTTCTTTCATATCATCTGATACTTAGCCCACATTCAGATTTCTCTACTGACCTCAATAATGGCTTTTAACAGTTGACCCATCTCTTGCATTTCATCTTATGTCTCCTAAATATTTTCATATCTATAACCACACACCTATAATTTTTCATCCCATTTATTTGTTGAAGAAACTGGGTTATTTGTACTACGGAGCGTTCCACATTCTGAATTATATGACTCGTTCCATTGACTCTGTATTTGTGTTATCTAGCAGTTAAAATAGAAGCTTCAGCAGATTCAGGCCAAATTTTTTTCAAACACTTCATAGATAGCACTGTGTACCTCCTACCTGTGCACACTACTACATCACATCAGGCAATACTTGATGTCACTATAAAGGGCTAAATATTTGTGTTCCTTCAAAACTCCATATGTTGAAGCCCTATACCCCAGTATTAGAAAGTGGAGGCCTTTGGAAGGTAACTAGGATTAGATGAGGTTATGAGGGAGAAGCCCTCATCATGGTATTAGTGCCCTTAAAAAAAGAGAAAAACAGGAAAGGTCATGTGAGAACACAGTGAGGTGGCTGTCTACAAGGCAGGAAAAGAGTCCTCACCAGACATCGAATCTACCAGCACCTTGATCTTGGACCTCTCAGCCTCCAGAACTGTGAAAAATAAACGTCTGTTGTTTAAACCACCTAGTCTGTGATATTTTGTTATAGCAGCCTAAACAGACAAAGGTAGTCCTTTGTCCCACATTTGGTGAAATTAAGAATTAAGATTCAGGACATCTGGGTGGCTCAGTCAGTTAACTGCCTGACTCTTGGTTTCAGCTCAGGTCATGATCCCAGGGTCATGGGATCAACCTCATCAGGGTCCACGCTGAGTGTGGAGCCTGCTTAAGACTCTCTCTCTCTCTCTCTCTCTCTCTCTCTTACTCTCTCTTTTTCTTTCAAGGGGTACCTGGGTGCCTCAGTTGGTTGAGCATCCAACTCTGCTCAGGTCATGATCTCACAGTTCTTGGGATCGAGCCCCATGTTGGACTCAGCACTGACAACAGAGCCTGCTTGGGATTCTCTCTCTCCCTCTCTCTCTTTGCACCTTCCTTTCTCTCTCTCTCTTTTTCAAAATAAAAAGAATTTAAAACTTTAAAAGTTTCTCACTCTCTCCCTCTGCCCCTCTCCCCTGTTCACACACTCTCGGTCTCTCTCTCAAATGAAGAAAGAAAGAAAGAAAGAAAGAAAGAAAGAAAGAAAGAAAGAAAGAAAGACAAAGAAAAGACTTAAGATTGATCATGGGGTTCAGGTGTTGCCAGGATGATCTATCTACTATAAGATTCCACTCAATATTTCATTTAGTATTTCACATATTGATTATTGTTGCCTATATAGATTGCTTCATTAGGGGTTGCAAAATGATTTCTTTTTCTAATGTTCTAATTCCTTCTAGATGTATTAGCTGGAATTTGTCTAGAAAGAAAATCTTTCCCATATCAACAATTTGGTTACCTTGAAATAGAATTGAAACATAAAAGGAAAGGCAGGATAAATGCTTGAATTATTTTTGCTTTAGAAAAAATAAATTATCAGAATAAATTAGATGCCTTGATAACTTCCAGTGATGACTATTGAAGGCTTGTCTTTTGTTTTTGTTTTTAATCATTATTAACTCAGGAGACCCATTACCAATACTTGTGTCTTACACAGTTATAGTGTGATGTCAAAAGCAGACATTGTACAACCAAAAACAGACATTGGTGCCTTCTGTGTACAGTTCTATGACATTTTGTCACATATAGATTGTGTAACCACCACTGCAGTCAAGATGCAGCACCCTTCCATGACCACAAAGAGCTCCCTCATGCTGCCCCTTTACGGTTACACACACCCCACACACCGTCACTAACCCTTTAGCAACCACTAATCTGTTCTCCACTCCTATAATTTTGTAATTTTGAGAATGTTCTATAAATGAAATCATATAATGTATTACCTTTTAAGACTGGCTTTTTTTTTCACTCAATATAAGATCCACCCAAGTTGTTTCACATATCAATTTAGATTTCTTTTTATTTTTTAATTTTTTAATGTTTACTTTTGAGAGAGACAGAGTGTGAGTGGGGAGGGGCATAGAGAGAGAGGGAGGCACAGAATCCAAGGCAGGTTCCGGGCTCCGAGCTGTTAGCACAGGAGCCTGACATGGGGCTTGAACCCACGAATCATGAGATCTTGACCTGAGCCAAAGTCAGACACAACCAACTGAGCCATCCAGACACCCCTCAATTTTTATTTCTGAGCAATATTCCATGGTACGGATGTGCCTGTATGTAACCATTCACATATTGAGGGACATTTGGGTTGCTTCCAGTTTGGGGCTGTTACAAAAATGTTGCTATGAACAATGATGTATTTGGTTTCTGTGGGAGACACACGTTTTTAGTTCTCTGGGATAAATGCCCAGGAGAGCAATTGCTGGGAGGACAGTAAATATATGTATGTTTAGTTTTTTAAATAACTGCCACCATTATTCTTTTTGATGCTTAAATTATTCCACCTTTTCCCAGTGGAAGTCTCTTCAAGTTGACTCCTGTGTTCTTTTGACATGACCCATTAATCTTTTCTAGCTTTGGGTTTTTGTTTTGTTTTTTTTTCTGACCAAGAAGACATCCCAGGATCCTCTTTACATTCCTAGCTCTAAACTTTAAACTGTGCTTTGTTACCTGTGACTACATGCCTCTCATTGTTCTTGGCAAACGTTTGTGAGTAGGAAGTAATGGGTGAGCAGAAGTTCTGCAATGTGTTCCCTCCCATCACTAGTCAAATCTTTTTGTAAACATACCAAAGGCTAGTGTCCTGCAGCCAAACCTGAGAATGTTTGCTGGTGGAAGAGTCCTTTGCTATGAACTGCTTAAACAAGCCTAAAATTTCTGCAAAATGTTACTAAGCCAAGTAACTGAGTTCCAATGCAAAATAGCTCCTTCTGTATAAGTGCTATGACCACCTGCATCATTGATGAGTAGCCCATGTGGTACTCATATACTCCTAGTAAGACTATGAAATGGTAAAAATCATAATGGAACACAGTTTGACAATGTTTCAGCCTGCTTGAGCTGCCAGCACAAAATGTCATAAACTGGGTGGCTAAAACCACAGACATTTATTGTCTCACAGTTCTGGAGGCTGGGAAGTCCAAGACCAAGGTTCCAGCAGACTCAGTTTCTGGTGAGAGCTCTCTTCCTGGCTTGCAGATGGCCACCTTCTCACTATATCATCACACAAGGCTTTTCCTTGATGCACATTGAGAGAAAGAGTTCTCTGGTGTTTTTTTTTTTTTATTTTTTAATGTTTATTTTTTATTTTTGAGAGAGACGGAGTGTGAGCAGGGGAGGGGCAGAGAGAGAGGCAGACACAGAATCTGAAGCAGGCTCCAGGTTCTGAGCTGTTAGCACAGAACTCGATGGGGGGCTCGAACCCACGAACTGTGAGATCATGACCTGAGCTGAAGTCGGACGCTTAACCAACTGAGTCACCCAGGCACTCCTGGTGTCTTTTTTTTTTTTTTTAACGTTTATTTATTTATTCTGAGAGAGAGAGAGAGAATGAGAAAGAGTGTGTGAGCAGGGAAGGGGCAGAGAGAAAGGAAGACAGAGAATCCCAAGCAGGCTCCTGGCTGTCAGTGCAGAACCTGACACAGGGTTCAATCTCATGAACTGTGAGATTATGACCTGAGCCAAAACCAAGAGTCAGATGCTTAACCTGCACCCAGGTGCCCCTTTCTTGTATCCTTATTTGGGCACTAACTCTATCAGACCAGTGCCCCATCCTTACAACTTCATTTAGCTTTAATTATTTCATTCGAGGCCCTATCCTCAAATATAGCCACCCCAAACACATGAATTGGGGGTGGGGTGGACACAAACATTCCATCCACTGTAATTATCTAAATGCCGCACAAAGACAAAGAGACAACAGATACGAAAGACAGGTTAGAGACCAGAGGGAAGGTCCAAAATGTTTCTAAGGAAAGCAGGAAGAAACCCACACCTAGTTGCATACCAAAGACATAGAGAAGAGTTTTAAAGCCACAGGAGAAATAAAGAACAGTCATCTTCAGAGGTGTGGCCATGAGACTGGAATCTGACTTCTCAGCAGCAGCACAGGAACCAAAGTAGAATGAAAGTCTCCATGTGTTGAAAACAGGCCTACTGCTAGAATTCTGTACTCAGCAGAAATATTTTCTGCGAGTGAAACAGAAGTAAACTTCAGACAAACAAAAGAGAGTGTGCCACTAGTAGACCCTTGTTAAAGGAAATTCTAAAGGATATACTTCAGTAGGAAAGAAAATGATCACAAATGGGTGATCTGAGATACAAGAAAAGATAAAGAGGGAGGAGACTGGAGAGTACATAGCTAAATCTAAATAAACGTAGACTGCATAAAATAACAATGTCTCATTGTATTCAGAAAAATACAGCATTAAGACAAAAATAACGTGCAAGTCAGGAAAAGGGATAGTCTTTTGGACAAAGAGTGATGGATCAATTTGATCTCTGTAGGGACAAAATGAACCTCATTCATACACAGAAAATGTTTTTAATGGATTACAGACCTAAATGTAGCAGATAAAACTATTAAGCTTCTAGAATAAAACATCAAAGATATTTTTCATGGGCTTAGATCAGACAAAGATTTCTTAGAAATGGTACAGAAAGCACAAACCATGAAAGAAAAAAAATGATAAATTAGACGTTACCAAAATTTTAAATGTTTGCTCTTCAAAAGCCACTGGTAAGAAAATGGAAATGCAAGCCACAAACTGGGAGAAAACACTGGCAAAACGCCTGCCTGAAAAAGGACTGGTATGGAGAACATATAAAATAACTCTCACAACTCAACACTAAGAAGACACAACCAGATTTTTAAATGAGCAAATATTTACACAGACAATTCACCAAAGAAGAGAGACAAAAAGTAAGCACATAAAAAGCTGCTCAATATTGTTAGCCATTAGAAAAATGTAAATTAAAACTGCCATGAAATGCCACGACACACCTAGTAGAATAGCTAAAATTAAAAAGCCACTCAATAGCAAGTGTTGCCAAAGATGCAGAAAAACTGGGACTGTCATGCAGTGTCTGTGGGAATGCAAAATGGTATAGCCACTTTGGAGGGAAAAGAAAGCTCGACAATTTATTATAAAGGTAAACCTATGGTTACCATACAACTCAGCAATCTTGCTCTTAAATATTTACTCAAGAGAAATGAAAACGTGTCCCCACATAGACTTGTACGTGAATGCTATTAATAGCTTTATTCCTAATAGCAAGATAAATAAATAAATAAATAAATAAATACAACCCAAGTAGCCATCAACTGTTGAATGAATAAACAAAAATATGGCATGTCCATACAAGGGAATACTACTCACTAGTAAAAAGGAAAACACTACTGATACATAGAACAACACGGATTAGCTCATGTGATTATGGAGACAGAGGTCCCATGATCTGCCATCTGCAGGCTGCAGGCCCAGGAAAGCCAGTGGGGTAGTCCCAGTCCAAACACAAAGTTCTGTGAACCAGGGGTGCCAATGGCGTAAAGGCCCAGACTGAATCTGAAAACTGGAGAACCAAGAGTGCTGATGTCCAAGGTCAGGAGAAGGTGGATGTCTCAGCTCCATTCAGACCCACAAGGACTGGGTGATGCCCATCCCTATTGATGAGATTAATCTTCTTTATTCATTTACTGATTCAAATGCTAATCTCTTCCTCAAACACCCCCACAGACACACCCAGAAATGATATTTTACCAGCCATCTGGACATCCCTTAGCCCAGTTAGGTTGATGGATAGAAACATTAACATTAACAACTACCCCAAAACAATCTGTGGCACTTTTCAATACCAAAGCACTGGAATAAAGAAAATAAAATTATTTCTTACAAATCAATACAAAAACCCACAGGCAACCCAATAAAAACAGGCAAAAGACATTAACAGGCATTTCACAAAAGAGGATATCCAACTGGCCAATGAAAGTATGAAAAGGTGATCAACCAACCACATCAGTCATTAAAATAGAAATGAGACACCATTACTCATCTACCAGACTGGGTTGGGGGGGGAGGGGGAGAGAGAAAAGACAGAAAAATCTAACCATAATCTGTGTTGATGAGAATGTGGAGCAACAGGAAAGCTCATACACTGATAGTAGCAATGTAAATTGGTACCATCATCTTGGAAATCAGTTTGACATTATATAATATAATGAAGCATACTTCTACCCCACAACCAGCAACCCTACTACGAGGTATATACCCTAGAAAAACTCTTGAATGTGCACCAGTGCCTTAGTTTGGATTCCTCCAAAGGGCCTGAGACAAGGACTTAGCACACGGGTAGTTTACTTTGGGATGTAGTCCTAAAGAACAGGAGTGGGGGACTAGAGTGATTGGACCAGGGAGGAAGGAAAGCCATTCTAAGGCTGTGTCCCTTAGCTGTTACCACTGTGAGCACCCGGGGCTCAATCCTGCTGGATACCCTCTGAGGAAGGGTGTAAAGTGAACAGCCCACCCATGACCTGGAAATCCTTTGACTCCTGTCCCCATTGGCCAAAGATCCCTTTTCTTGGGATCTATGAGTAGAATAAATTACCTTTTCAATGGCAGGCATCTCTTGATTACCTGGCCTCACCATACCTGAATAACAAAACCTATTAAAACACCTACCAACGGGGGCATCTGGGTGGCTCAGTTGGTTAAGCATCTGACTTCAGCTCAGCTCATGATCTCACGGTTCCTGAGTTCAAACCCCGCATTAGGCTCTGTACTCACAGTGCAGAGCTTGCTTCGGGTCGTCTGCCTCCCCCCCTCTGCCCCTTCCCCACTTCTCTCTCAAAATAACCACCACCAACAAAATAAATACAAATAAAAATAAATAAAACACCTACTGACAATAGTTGAATAAATGGTCATATAGCTACACTATGCAATACTATACAGCCATATATATCTACAAACAACAAAGTAAGTATGATTCTCAAACATAATTTTGACAACATAGACACAAAAAATTAAAGTATGATATCATTTATATAAAGTTCAAAATAGGTAAGATGAATCTATAACACTGAGGATTGCATGTGTAGGAAATCCAACTATAAAGGAAAGCAAAGAAATGTGTATCACAAATGTCAAGACAGTGATTACCTCTAGGAGAGGAGGCAAGGGATTGTGATTTGGGGAGAGAGGCATATGGAGAGCTTCTGGGGAACTGGCAATATTCCCTCACTTCACCTGAATGATTTTAACAGGTTTTTTGTACATATATTTTTATGCATTTGCTGCATGCATTCTCTCAAGAGAAATATTTGTAAATTACTATCATGTACCTTGATGAATGAACAGAGGGATTAAAAGTGAGGATGAAAATAGATCAAAATGCTAATTGTATTAATCTATCTGGTGGATGTGTGGGTGTTCACTGACTGTAGAACCATAAAGACGCCAGATCGCTGCCGTGGAGTCTGGGAGGGTGATGCAGTGGGACAGACAGGGATAGACAGACAGGCACGGACAGGTTACAAGGGACCTATATACTAAGTTAAAGAGCTTGGACTTTATCCTGCTGGCAACGAACAGTAAGAACTGGGCATTTATTCTTCACATCATGTGCTGGGACTGGCAGAGGAAAATATCCACCTCCACCAGAGCCTCAAAGGAAGAAGTGGCCCCTAACAGCCAAGAACAAGAGCCTGGGTGGAAGGAGTCAGCTGCCAGGCTCCCCTGCCTCCCTCCCTCAACCCCCCCCCCCCCCCCCCCCCGCAGAGCATATGATAGAAAAGAGGCTGTGGTATGCATCTATCACGTGTCTGCTCTGTGCTTCTCCTAGGCCACTGGGATAGAAGTGACTGTCCTTATTTTACAGACACGGCTAGTAGGTGATAGAGCAGGATGTCAATTCATTTGAAGTCATTTGAAAGAGCTCACGTCTTTTAATGACTTGCTATACTGCCTCTCCAAGACTATGGGACACATCATTCAGGGGCAAGTGAGAGAGGCTGGCAAGTCAGCAGCATAAAAGGATGGCAGAGCCGTGGGAGGAGACGAGATCATGCGGAGAGAATGCCAGAACTCCCCTTAGACTAGCAACAGAAAGAAGGCATCCTGGAAAGGGTGGCTGGGGTGGGATGTGAGGCCAGCTTGGAGTGCACTGAGGAGATTAAGAAGACTTTTTAAAGAAAAATGGCTTTGAATAGGAGGGAAAAGGAGGAGGTAGATGGAATGGAGGACAGGGTAGATAACGGATCCTCTGGCTACTGCACAGTGTAACACAGTGGCTACAAAAATTCTGATGCTGGTTCAAGTCACTTTCATCCGTAACAAACTGGAAGCAGGACTATTAGATTTTAGGTGGAAAATCTAGAGCAGAATATGTCTCTTAATGGGCAGATAAGGGAATACCATAAGCAGAAGTTAAAGTGTAAATGATTTAGAATTATGTTGCTATCTATAAAACTTAACTATTGGAAACAGCTCAAATTTCCACCAATAAAAGAATGTTTTGAAACTCTGATACATTCTTACAATTCTCTGCTACTGCATGCCAGCCACTTTGTCTCTGGGTGTTTGCTACCTTTTACTTTGGTTGATATGTAAAAATTTGACTTTGCTTTCAGAAGAACTCGCAGCAATGCACTCCTAAGTCAAGTGTAAGACAGTCATTATCCTTACAAAGCAAGGGAATGGCTTTGGCATCAGACTGACTCGGTGGTAATCTTACCTTCACCATTTACTTAGTTTCCTCCTCTATAAAATGATAACAGTCCCTACCTTTATCTATTACCAAAATATAAGCCTCTCCAGATGTTAACTTATTTAATTCTCCCATCCATCACCCAAATGAGTTCAATACCGTGGTTTGCTTGTTTTTCTAATAACGGAACTGAGGCACAGAGAGGTTAAGTGACCCGGTAGGGTCCCACAGCTGGTAAGTAGGGGAGTGTGTTGGTTCGCGATTTGAACGCCCACCACCCTCTGGCTGCAGAATCCGTGCCATCCAGCAGGTAATGAGCCCATCCCCGGACCTCGCACACGGTGAGGACTCTGCGCACGGCGGCCGCAGGACGTGCAGTATTCGAGTGGAATCCGCTTTTCCAGGAGCTCGACTTCTCAACACGGCGGGAGGCTGCGAGGGCATCCAGGGGTGGGGACCCCGCCCGGGAATCCTGCGGCGGTCGCGAGCGGAGTCCAGTTCCGCGCGTCCGCCGCACGGGGGCGCTGCCGCCCTCGCCGCCGCCCGCGCGCTCCAGGCTGTCCCCGCGGCAGGGCGCGCCGCTGCAAGATGTCCGTGCGCCGCGGCCAGCGGCCCGCGCGGCCGGTCACCCGCCTCTCCTGGCTGCTGTGCTGCAGCGCCCTGCTGTCCCCGGCCGCGGGCTACGTGATCGTGAGCTCGGTGTCTTGGGCCGTCACCAACGAAGTGGACGAGGAGCTGGACAGCGCCTCCACCGAGGAGGCGCTGCCCGCGCTGCTGGAGGACTCGGGCAGCATCTGGCAGCGCAGCTTCCCGGCCTCGGCTCACAAGGAGGACGCGCACCTGCCGCCCCCGGCCGGCGCCGCCCGCTCCAGGCCGCCCCCCGCGCCGCCCGGGATGTTCTCCTACCGGCGGGAGAGCGGCCCGAGACTGCGCCCCAGCACCGCCCGCTTCCTGGCCCACGCCAGCGCCTGGGGCTGTCTGGCCACCGTGTCCGCCCACGAGAAGGTAAGCAGCCCCGCCCGGAGCCGGCTGCAGGTGCGTGCCTGGCGGTGGCCTGGGGACCGGGAGATGCTAGCGACCGCTGGCGCGCTCGGATCCAGGTTTCACAGACGTGCCCCGCCGGCGGGGTTGCGCTGTGGCCGGCGCGTAAATAACGGAACCAGATTGTGCTTTGGTTAACCTGGCAAAATGGGGGGCTTGGGAGGTGCTGACAGGCATCCTGCCAGGCGCATGGGGATTGAAGTGCAGTCTTGAGATGGTCAAAGAGGCGTACACATAACCAGCGCCTGACCCGAGACCTGGACAAAAGAAGCCAGAGCCGCCTTAGGCATCATAGAGTAGGCGCGTGCAGCCTCCCAGCCCACAGCACCCAATGGACCCGAACTTCCCGGTCACCTACTGACACTGGGGACTGGGAGAAAGACACCACGGGGGGTTTGGTGGAAGTTCACATTTTGAAATATGGAACTTAAGAGATTTTCTGGAAAGGAGGCTTAGGGTGCAAAGTGTATAAATGCTGGAATGAGTTGTTTTCAGCTGCAGTTTTATCATTCGGTTCGTAAATGTTTTTACTCACCTGTTAGGTATGATTCCACCTTAAGCCAAAATGACATGGATAAATGATGAGGAAGTGACATCCCTAAGTATACACGGCCCAGAAAGCTTTTAGGGCTGGTGAGATCGATGTAAGGGTTTTATTACAGAGAGGTACTTTGAACTGTTTAATTTATGCAAAATAAATATTTTTTTAGGGAATGGATAGGTCATTGGCCAGCGGCAGGTTCTTACCTCAGGTATGGTCTCATCTGTTTGGAGACTGGCCAAGTCACCGAGTTGTCCACTTTATTTCCCCCCTGTATGGAATTAAGTGGTTGACTATGTTAGTTTTGAAGGTCCTGTTTTACTTTTTAAAAAATATTTAAATGACTTTATTCTGATTATGGCAATGATCTTAATCACATTCACAGCATCCAAATGGTTCCTCACAGTTATAAATTATGCTCCTAAGACATACCTTAGGAAGATATGAAGCTTAAATAATGAGGCTGATCTTCATCTAAAGCACGGATTGTTCTGGGGTGTGTGGCTGGCTCAGTGGAAAGAGCGTGTGTCTCTCGATCTCAGGCTTATGAGTTTGAGCCCTGCATTGGGTGTAGAGATTACTTATATAAATAAATAAACTTAAAAAAAAATCTCTAGTTGGCACTAGAGATCTAGTGGGATCTCTAGTTGGCACTAGACTTAGTCTATTACTAAAGATATTTTGACTTTTGACATCTTTTTTCTTAGCGTTCTTAGGAATTCCCCTTTCCAATATTGACATTTAGTCCAAATTCAGTCCATTCAGAGAGCATTTACCCTATGCATGTCATGTGTGCAAAACATGATTCCAGGCAATTTATGACAAGCTGAAAAAGAGAATCTGTAAATGAACTTATGTTCCCATTTTGGAAGACACCTTAACATTGTGTCTTCTCAAAGATGAAAGCCATCTCCTATTCCAGGTCTATACACCATTGCCATGCAGTGCTTTAATGACAAGACAGCTCCTGAGTTCTGAGCTCAGTCACAGTAAGGAATATTCTGTAAAGGGTAAATAAAGCTCATGAAGGTTGGAATGCAGGACCCAGCAGGGCCTGGGAAAACCTAAGAAATACTTGCATACATGTCTAAGAATTTCACCTACTCCACCGAAGATCGTGAATAAAAATGAGTGTGCAATGTTTCTGTGACTTCCTTTTCTCTAAAAGGGCAAGTTGCTGACTCATATAATGAAAAATTGATTACAATTAAAAAATGGAACTAGTAAGTGAGAAAGTGGTGTAGCTATAAAAGAAACAATAGTAGAAAGTTCTCAGAGTCCAAAGACCAGGTAAGATATTAAAGTTAAGACTTAAGATCTATCCCCAAAGTTGTCAGAATTTTAAAAGAGTCAGTGAAGGCAGTTGGGCTCGCAGGGGCAAGTTGTAGCTGACTTCCATAAATTTCAGTGCCACCCCCAAATAACTTTAAATGTAACAAAGTGAGGGTGTTTTCTATGCACATGCAGCAGCTTCAAGAATAATCCCCTAGCCATCCTTCCAAACAGAATGTCCCTGCTCAGCTCCTCAATAGAGATTCCAGAGCCATCACCGGGTGAGTTGGGTCAACTGGGAACCACTGTGCCTTAATTTACGACCTGTCAGAACCATGGTGATGCCATGCCATCCACATTGCTATATTTCCTGGCTAAGCTCTCAGCTCAGGTCAATCCAAAACCCTGCATTGAAAACAAAAAATGAAATGAAATGAAATGAAATGAAATGAAATGAAATGAAATGAAATGAAAAATAAAATAAAATAAAATAAAATACCCTGCATTGAAAAAGCCTTTTTTGGTGTTTGTTAGATCCCAGGACTGCCATTTGGGAACTGCCTGCCCATCAGCGACGGCCCCTTGAACAACAGCACTGGGATTCCTTTCTTCTATGTGACACCCAAGGACCCTGCAGTGGCCGATCTGATGAAGAACCCCATGGCCTCCCTCCTGCTGCCAGAATCTGAAGGAGAGTTCTGCAGGTAGACAAAGAGTTTGGCCTTACCCATACAGGTTCTTTGTTATAAAGCAGAGGGTCTATGGGGTGGGACCTTTCTGAGTTGCATGAATTTACTGGGGCCCTGAGATGCAAAATGATGTGTTCACCAACTTGAAGTGGAAAAAGTATATGTACCTTTGGACTCAGATAAACAGAATTCCACCACTCACCAAGCTATGTGATTTGGGGCAAGCTACCTAATTTTGCGGAGCCTCAGTTTCCTCATCTGTGAAATGGGAATAATAATTTCTGCCTCATACGGTTCCTGGGAGGGTTGAGGGTCTTGTACAGTATCAGTGAGCAAACAGGAGCTCTTGTTATGATGGGAAAGGGGAAGCCGGGAGGTTGATGAAGGAAGATCGAGTAGTTTGTCTGTGGGGCACATGGAGCATAGAATCTACTTACCACCCCAAGAGTCTCCTGCTTCGCTCTCTATTTACTGTTTTTCAAATGAATTTCTAACCCACTATCCCCCACCACCAGAGATGTGTACCCAAAGACCCCATATTCTTTAATACACCCTCTCTTAAAAGTCTGAAAGAAAAGACATTTACGTGCAAATGGAGCATTGATCCAACACCTCTGTCTGAACTCAAAATGTGGAGCTTGAAATCAGATCCTGCCTGGAGATATCTGGACCAAGTTTGTGTGGGGGCATGCAGGGAACCCCCTGGGCAGCAGCAAATGCAACAGGTGGCCTCAGGCGAGTCCCTTAACCCCCAGGACACTAAGATGTAGTGACCCTTCAGGAACTAGGATAGGATTTATCCCAATTCCAAAGTTTGATTATTTTTTATGCAAAGCGTAAAAAAAAAACATAAAGCAAACATTGATTAGTTCTTTCCAGAGTAGGGGGGTAGGTGGTGGTAATAATCAAAGCCACAACATGCTGTAAAATGCCCAGATAAAAGACCTTGTCACTTCCCCTTGGGACACTGACAAGGAGAGTCGGCACCAAGCTGGAGACAGTTCAGCTGACCCAGTTCCCCAGCAGGTATGGCAAGAAGCCAGGAAAAGGGATGTTTCCTCTTTCATGGAATATTCTGTATGTTCTTGGCCAGTCAAGCTTGCTTGCTGGCACTAGAAGTATGTGCCCAGGATACCTTTCTAAACGCCTGAGGAGTGCCTAGGTCAGGCATCCTAAAAGTAGTCATGAGGCTGGAGAGTGTTGATCCTGCACCTGCTCTTGAAGACAGACAGCAGAACACAGAGCGGTGCACACAGCGGCTGCAGCTCACAGGTCATGGAAGGAATTTATTGGAAGGTTCCAGGCGGACGTCAGCAGGAGCTGAGAGCTGGCAGCCATGAGAAACCCAGCTTAGAGAGGACCTTGCCAAGGGGGACTGAGGTTCTGCCAAAGCTGGGCAGGCCGTCAACATGGCCTGGAATCAATCATGTGTGCAAACCATCTTCATGGCAGGTCCACACACCAGAAGTGCAAACGTCTGCACAACACCCCAGGGCAGCTCGGGGCCGGAGGTGGCCACCCAGGCCCCACTGAGCCACCCCAGGGCCGAGGGCATCAGTATCTCAGCACGCTTGTCACTCTGGCCTGGAAGAGGAGGGATAAGTGCCATCAGGCTCCCCACGTGATCCTCACGTGAGATTCCTTCTCAGAACTCCTCCCTCCTCGCACTGTTTAAGCTTCTGAAGTGTTAAGACACAACTTGAAGAAATAGGTACAGATCAAGGTTAGCCCCAGTGAGCACCAAAGCTAAGGTTACCAGACAGTGAGGGTTGTTATCACCCCAAGGTCCACTACTTCCAGTGAACTGCTTATGACCAGGGGTGACTCCTCTGAGTGAGCTTCCCAGTCCAAGTTCAGCATTACATTTGAGGTTTTACATCCAGAATCTTGGTAACATTGAGCTGAGAGACTTACCAAGAAAGACAGGCAAACACTGAAGACCTGGGGAAACAACCCAAGCAGGAGCTCCTTGGGCCCCAGGAGCATAACAAAGCATCAGGCAGAAGTGTCCAGGGCTAGGAACCACCCCGACAAGCAAGAAGTTCAAGGGACAGCCTGGCAAGACAAGCACAAGCGGCCCCTGCTGCCTGATCCCAGGGCCCGGACGGAGGGCCGGCGACACCACAGGTCTTTGTCAAGCGCTTCCAAGTGTTTCCCTCAGAACAGGGGGATACAAAAGCACCTGTTTCTCCTGATGATGATGGCGATCATGACAACGACAATGATGAAGTTGATGAGGATGATGATGATGAATCAAAGCCACCTGATCCTTTCATCTTCGGAAGGCAGCTCTTACTCAGGAAAATAAAAATTGCCTTCATTCTATAAAGCTGGTGAGTTGAAATTGGGAATCAAAAACTTGCATTTTCACCATCACGTTTGGTGCCTTCCGTGGGCTCGTATTCTCTGTGGCTCCTATTCTCTGTGGCTCCCCTCTGGGGAGGGGCCGGGTCTTTCCCGTCTCATCCTAAGTGGGAAGACAAAGCCAGGACTGGTTCCTTCTGTGTGATGCATCCCAGGGCTCTGTGGGCCCACAGGGCCACGTTGGGGCTGAGGAGCCCTCGGCAGCTGAACAAACCAAGGTCAGGCCGGAAGGAAGCAACGTGGCCGCTGAAGCTCTGAGAGAAGGAAAAGAGGTGCCTTCGCAGCCATTCCCTGGGCATTTCAGCTACAACCTGCCTCTGCGTGAATCAGGGTTAGCCCTGGTGCCTGTGGAGTCTGGATGGGGACAGGCTGCTGAGCTCCACTTCCACGGGCAAGACGCAGCTCAAGAAGCGGGGCCAAACACAATTCCTGCCTGAGGGTAAGCTGAATGCATCTGATTCTACTACAAGGGCGGGCTGAGCCGGCCGCCTGCTTTTAGAGCTCCACACACAGGTAGATAGCTGTGTGTGCGCGTGCATGGGCGTGCACCTGTGTGTACTGTCACACGTTCATATTATCCATTCTCACAACAGAAACGTCAACTGCCCCCACTGGGTCCCCCAGACCACTCTGTCACCTTGAATTCATCATCAATCCAACAGCTGAAGTGATCTTTCACACCCCAAATCAGATCCTGGAATTTCCCTGCTTAAATGCTTTCATTGGGAAAAAATAACGAAATCCTTGGTAATGGCCTAACAGGCCATGGGTGGCCAGGATCCTGCCTCCCTCTCAGTATAGATAAGAGAACCTGATCCTTTGCTAATTGACTTAATATTTGATGCCTATTCTAATTTTATTAATTTGAGAGCTTTAACCTGAAAGCTCATTGTAATCCAAGCTGATATGTGTTTGGCAGGTTGCTAAGAAATGCGCCTTTTTTTTTTTTTGAGATATAATTGACATGTAACGTTATATAAGTTTAAGGTGTACAATATGTTGATTTGATACATTTATATATTGCAGTGTGATTAGCGCCAGAGTGTTAGCTAACACCTCTGCCACATGCCATGATTACCATTTCTTTTTTGCGGTGAGAACATTTAAGATCTGGTCTCTTAGCAACTTCGGAATCTATGCTACAGTGTCTTTGCCTGTGATCACTACGCTGTGCGTTAGCTGTCCAAAACTTACTCATCTTCCAGTTATACGTCTTGTACCCTTTGGCCAGCGTCTCTCTGATTTCCCCCAATCCTCAGGCCCTGGTAACCACCATCCTACTCTGTGTTCTGGTGAGTTTGGCTTTTTTTTTTTTTTTTTTTAGATTCCACATGTAAGTGAGATCGTACCATATATGTCTTTCTCTGTCTTTTCTCACTCAACATAATGTCCTCAGGGACCATCCATGTTGTCCCAAGTGGCAGGATTTTCTTTCTCACGGCTGAGTAATATCCCATTGTATATATAAGAAATGCTTTTCACTCAGTAAGCACTCATGTATGTTGACTCATATCTTGCCTCCCAAAATTGATACTTAGATCCATCAAAGCTGCTATGGGTGAAGGACATTGAGTATCCAAAACTCTCAGGAAGTTTAATGATGAAAATACACAGCAGATATCCGTTCCTTAACTGAAGCTGGGAGAGGCAAACATCTTGAGAATAAGGAAAGGGACAAATACTTCTCTGTATTTTACAGGTGTATGGGGACCTTAACGAGTTTCTCGGTGAATCTGAAAAATTCAACCTGGGATACTGCATCCCATGTAGTTAGGGGATTTTCCCCCAAACTTTTCACCACCCGATCCTCTGATCCCTGAACTTACCCTAAAATGTCACAGTAAAGTCACTAGATTTCATCGCACCCAGCTGTCTTGACTCCCGCCAGGACATATTGAATTGGGTGCTATTACCCTGTCTTTCTTCCTGGAGGAGATCATTTGAAAGGGAATCTTACTGGATGATAAGCAGAAAGTGACTTTCAGTACTGATTAAGGACAGGATTGGCGGTTCCTAAGGGACAAAGCTCAGGTCTCCAAACTCAGGTGAACGTGACAAATTGAGAATAAGATTCCAGTTTACAAGCTTCGCCAGCAATCCGCAGCCCCCTCCTCTCTCATTTTCCTCTCCCTTCAAATACATAAGCATATAGAGATGCTCCTGTGCCAAAGTGAATTTATGCTCAGACCAGAGACCCAGTTGTATGAAAATCCAGTAAATAACAAAGCCCCCCAGAGACATTTCTCATCCACTGAAACATCTTTTCTTATGGAGCATGCAGGCTTGAACACTGTGGATTTTAGGTTTTGCATCTTCTCAGAGAGCCAAGGCAAAGCAGGCCCTCTGGGTCAGGAAGGGTTCTTCTATTGAGTGACATTCTGTTGTTGGCATCAGATGAATTTCCATTTTGAAGACTGGAAATAAATGGAAACAAAAGAGGTTTATCTGATGATTTTCACAATGAAAAAATTTTGATAGTTTGGACAAATGCTATGTTTCTATCTGAAAACACTTGTTTCCTTTTTCCCAAAAGGCTTTTAATGAAATATTGCCATGGCCCGTTCCTTTCCCCCAGCTGAGGGCATCTCTGCCCAAACAATGAGCTTGTCAAAGGTCTTTAATTGACCAGGACTCAGTGTGGTTTGGCATCAGAGGAGATGCTAAGATTCTGGTTTGCAAAGGAATCTAGTCTCTGAGAGGGAGGTGCCAGACCCTGAATGGATTACAGCCCAGTAGATGTGTAAAACATAGGATGGGAGGCTTTCAGAAATGATGATCCCTCAGAATTATTGGCTTGGGGGGTGGGGTGCCATGTTGCGGATGCAATCCAACACCGAAGAATCACACATCAAAAAGGCATCGCTCACACTAGAGAGTTTGGGACAATGTGCTTGGACACAGATTCCTGCCCTATCCTCTGAGTAGCCCCTGCATTTGATAGGCACATTGACAGTGTGAGAAATTCTTTTGGTAAAACATGGGAGGGTGCTGATGGTAGGGCTGGTCTGCCTTTATGCCACAAGCACAGGATAAACGCTTGGTGGGCGCACACAACTCAAATAGTGTACTGAGTTTAATTATTCCTTCTCTGCAGCAAATGACAAGAAATTCCACATATATAAATGCCCCTTAGCCTACATATTTTTAACTATTCTTGTAGGAAGAAGAAATACGTTGAGTGGTAGCTGAAAACCTCAGCCCAGCCCAATTCTAAATGCAGGCTCCGGGATTTGTGCCCCTAGAACTGCGTGTGGAAAGCACTCTCTTCCATCATTCTCTAGGAGAGTTTGCACACAGAGGAAACGTGCTTGCAACAGCTTGCCTGCTAACGGCCAAGATACATCTCCGTCTGCACTCTGTCTACCTGAGACGCGACATGAGTTTCAAAGCACAGGGCCCAACCCTCATCAGATAAAGAAGCTGAATTCAATTTCTCTTCACTGAATTGTGTTCATTCCCCTTGAAGGCAACATATAAATCTTCTAAATAGATTGCTGTCTGTCCAGATTCATGTTGCCTCTTCTCCTTTGCCTACACATCCCTGAAATCCTAAAGCTAACACTAACCTGAGTTGCTTTTAAAAGAGCTGTCTGGGAAGACCAGGGAGCCATGTGGACAGAAGACTTACTGAGCAGGTGTTTGAGTATTCTCTCCCATCTTTCACTCATTTCCATGGTCAGTGCTCCCAATAACCTGCAGCCACTTCTTTCTCCCGAATTTCATTTCAGCTCCATGAAGTTCTGTCCCTGTGATTCCCAGGACACTCATTTCATGGGTCCACTGATGATTCTGGTTCCTCTGTCTTTATACACCTCTTTCCTGCATCTCTGACTACCTCTCCTGATCCAGTTCATAATGTTTTATTCACCTGGTAGACATGATTCCTCCTTGAGCTGAAATGATATGGATTCATAAGGATGCAACTTCTGTAAATATACACCTTCCAGAAAGCTTTTAGGGTTGCTGAGATAGATTTAAGAGTTTTATTACAAGGCCCTTATCCTCTGGAAATCAATAATCTCTTTTGTATATCTATTGGATTTGCCTATTCTGGACATTCCCTATAAGTGTAATTATATAATGTATGGTTTTGTGACTGATTTCTTTCACTTAGCACAATGCTTTGCCGATGCAAAATGAACGAACCTTTTAGAATCTCTAAAAGCAAAAAAGAGCATTTTATTCAAGTCCAAGTTAAGAGAGCTGCCTGGGAAGCACACTCTTGACAGGGAAGAAAGTGCTCCAGAGAGTGAATCATTTTTACAGAGTTATATCCTTTTTACATCTTGTAAAAGCTCAAAAGATTATGGATTAGCATGTAGGCAGGAATCACAGGTTTTGTCATAAAGCAATGCAGGGAGCAGGAGCATTGATCGATATCTCAAGGACAAGATGGTGTTCCTTTAGGCCACTCACTCACAAAACAGGTGTACGATGTGTGCTTGGCCAGCCGTAAATTGGGCTTGGGGTTGGAACAAAGTCTACGGACAGTCATGCAGACTTAGAAAGAAATATAATATGGCTTCCACTGGAGATCACACTGTTAGAGTTTTTCTCCCATCAGTTTTCAGGGCTCATTATGTTTTAGCATGGATCAACACTTCATTCATTTTTATGGCCAAATACAATTTTGTTGTATGAATATACTACGTTTTATTTATCTATTTTTATTTATCTGTTCATTAGTTGATGGACATTTGCTCCCATGTTTTGACTATTATGAATTATGCTACTATGAATATTTGTGTACAGGTTTTTGTATGGACATTTTTTTTTTCAGTTCTCTTTGGTATACACCTAAGAGTGAAATTTCTGGGTCATATGGTAACTCTGTGTTTAATTTTTTGAGGAACTGACTATTTTCTTCACTAGCTGCACCATTTTATCTTCCCATCGGCAACATATGAGGTTTCCAGTTTCTCTATATCCTCATCAACCCTTGTTATGCCTTTTTTATGATAGCCATCCTAATGGGTAAGGAGTGGTATCTCATGTAGATTTGATAAGTATTTCCCTAATGGCTACTGATGTTAAGCTTCTTTTCATGATCTTATTAGCTACCTATATATCTTTTTTGGAGAACTACTTAATGCCTTTACCCATTTTTTCAAATTTATTTATTTATTTTCAAGTTAGCTAACATATAGTGTAGTCTTGGCTTCAGGAGTAGATTCTCATAATTCATCACTTACATACAACACCCAGTGCTCATCCCAACAAGTGCCCTCCTCAGTGTCCATCACCCATTTTCTCCACCCCCCCAACACCCTATCCCCATCAATCCTCAGTTTATTCTGTGTATTTAAGAGTCTCTTATGGTTTGCCTCCCTGTTTGTATC
This sequence comes from Panthera tigris, assembly GCF_018350195.1. Lineage (NCBI taxonomy): Eukaryota > Metazoa > Chordata > Mammalia > Carnivora > Felidae > Panthera > Panthera tigris. The sequence goes on from NC_056662.1 coordinate 58,305,814, forward strand.
TTATTTTTCCTTCCCTTTCCCTATGGTCTTTTGTAAAGTTTCTCAAATTCCACATATTAGTGAAATCATATGATATTTGTCTTTCTCTGACTGACTTATTTCACTTAGCATAATACCCTTCAGTTCCATCCATGTTGTTGCGAATGGGAAGATTTCATTCTTTTTCATCACTGAGTAATATTCCGGTGTGTGTGTGTGTGTGTGTGTGTGTGTGTGTGTGTACATACATAAATACACTACATTTTCTTTATCCATTCATGAATTGATGGCCATTTGGGATCTTTCCATAATTTGGCTATTGTTGATGGTACTGCTGTAAACATTGGGGTACATATGCCCCTGTGAATCAGTACTCCTGTATCCCTTGGATAAATTCCTAGTAGTGCTATTGCTGGGTCATAGAGTAATTATTTTTTTTTTTAATTTTTTGAGGAACATCCACCCTGTTTGCCAGAAATGCTGCACCAGTTTGCATTCCTACCAACACTGCAAGAGGGGTTCCCTTTCTCCACCTTTCTCCACATCCTTGCCAACATCTCCTGTTTCCTGAGTTGTTAATTTTAGCCATTCTGACCGGTGTGAGGTGATATCTCAATGTGGTTTTGATTTGTATTTCCCTGATGATGAGTGATGTTGAGCATCTTTTCATGTGCATGTTAGCCATCTGGACGTCTTCTTTGGAAAAGTGTCTATTCATGTCTTCTGCCCACTTCTTCACTGGATTCTTTGTTTTTCAGGTGTTGAGTTTGGTAAGTTTTTAATAGATTTTTGATACTTACTAACTCTTTATCTGATATGTCATTTGCAAATGTCTTCTCCCATTCCGTCCGTTGCCTTTTAGTTTTGTTGATTGTTTCCTTTGCTGTGCAGAAGCTTTTTATATTGATGAGGTCCCAATAGTTCATTTTTGCTTTTATTTCCCTTGCCTTTGGAGACATGTCAAGTAAGAAGTTACTGCAGCCGAGGTCAAAGAGGTTGCTTCCTGTGTTCTCCTGTAGGATTTTGATGGTTTCCTGTCTGATTTAGGTCTTTCATCCATTTTAAATTTATTTTTGTGTATGATATTAGAAAGTAGTCCAGTTTCATTCTTCTGAATGTTGCTGTCCAGTTCTCCAAACACCATTTGCTAAAGAGGCTGTCTTTTTTCCATTGGATACTCTTATGACTTTGTCAAAGATTAGTTGACCATATATTTGTGGGTCCATTTCTGCATTCTCTATTCTATTCCATTGATCTATGTGTCTGTTTTTGTGCCAGTATCATACTGTCTTGATGATTACACTTTGTAATATAGGCTGAAGTCCAGCATTGTGATGACTCCAGCTTTGGTTTTCTTTTTCAACATTACTTTGGCTGTTCAGGGTCTTTCGTGGTTCCATACAAATTTTAGGATTTGTTTTTTCTAGCTCTGTGAAGAATGCGGTTGCTATTTTGATTGGGATTGCATTGAATGTGCAATGGCATCCCTTCCAAACTCCATGTCTCCTGCTTGTGCCTTTCTCTTCTTTTCTGTGTCTCACCAACCTCCCCAAGCAAAACCAAACCCTTCTGTGTCTACTGCCTCTACAGGAATCCAAAATGCAATAACATCAGGGAGGATGACATTTGCAGGATTGCACACACTTAATCTCTCCTTCTTTCCTCCCACACACCAGCCTGGGTGCACTAGGGAGGGGGCCTTCCCTTGCCCTGATCGTCCAGACTCATTAACGTACTTTCCTAAACATGAGAGCAGCCCTTCCTGAGATGCATTTGCTACTCTCTGCTCCCACCATGCGGTCTCTACCCTAGTCACATAGACACGCAGGAATTCATGGCCAGCTCCGGTCAGTTATTGTTTCTAGTAGTGATTTTATTTTCTTGCTCCTTCAGGAGCCAAAATATGCAGTTAAGCTAGACTTGGAGGTCAGGAAATAGCAGATGGGGTATCAGACTGGGGGGCTATGCAAAGTGATTACCAGGGAACAAGAGGTGAAGGGCAGACTTGGGGGAGGTTCAGTAGGAGAAGAGGCAGTTCCTTTCCTGCCAGTGCTGCATACATCCCAGGCTGGGGATGGACCAGCAAGGCCCTGAACTAATCCAGAAAGAACAAGGTCACCAATGGATTCCAAACTTTGCATCAGCAAGGTCTTTTTCATTATTTCACTCTATGCTCCATATACTATGAAATATTTTTGTCTAATAGGCAGACAGTGTTTTGAAATAATTTATCCCCCCCATTTTTATTACTCAAAGACATATGTACATATGCAAATCAGAGCTTGTGATCAGCATGACATTTTTACCTTACTAATTCCAGAGTGATTTAATTCCAACCAAAAGCAAAGAAAATGGTTTTACATGGTGTCAAGAACTGTGACGGATCTAAGATTTTACCCTATTTGCAAGCAAGTTGGCTATGTTCCTTCTCACTAACAAGTGAGCCTGCCATGGTTCGTGGATGCTGGCAGAAGACACAAAACTCATGGGTCAGAGAAAAAGGGCTGTTACTCACAGCAATATTAGTAGCTAGAGCAGCAGCACTTTATGGCAGGGGTTCCCATGGGCCCTAATTCCCACAGGGATGTGAAGAGGACCACGGCACATGTACACACAGTGGGTTGCATTATGGGAAAGGAACCCTCAGCCCAGAGAAACAAAATCTTGTATAACAGAGCAAGCCTGCCTGCCATCCCCCCACCCCCAAGAAAGACAGCATCCTCATCCTACTGGACAGCAAATAAGCCTGCCCTTCGCCCCCGAGGGAAACACTGTCTCTTCCAAGGCTGTTTGCTCTATAAAGATCTTCAGGGAAAAGATGGTCCCAAACACAGGGAGCTAGTCCTCTGCTCACAAGAGTTCAGAAACACGAAAGACCCATGGAGAACTTCTGCCAGAGAGATGGTATATAGAGTCTTATCTCAGAGAAATGCATAGATTTGTGAATATTTTTTAAATACAGGCCATTTTTGCTTCACATGATCCCGCGTTAGTACCAATGGTAGCATATGGGAACCACCCTTACTTTACACAGTTCCACCATGACTTTACTACCTGTATTGAGAATAGTTTGTGGATCACTATTTTTTTAAGTGTTTATTTATTTTTGAGAGAGAAGAGTGTGAGGGCATGAGCGGGGGAGGTGCAGAGAGTGAGGGGGACAGAGGATCCAATATGAGCTCCACGCTGACAGCAGAGAGCCCCATGTGGGGTTCAGACTCATGAACCAAGATATCATGACCAGAGCCAACGTCAGACACTCAACCAACTGAGCCACTCAGGCTCCCCTGTGGATCACTATTAATACCACCCAGCATTAGGATCCATTCTAACAACAAGAAGAGTTCCAGAAACTGCAAACCCTCCTTTCAGTGAGGAACCACTCAGTTGCAAGAAATAGAAAAATAAGCTCAGATGTGCTTAGAGAATTAAAAAAAATTGATTAGTTGACATATTTGAAAAGTCCAGAGGTAGGCTTTTCTTAAGGGCTCTGCAGTGTCGGCCAAAATGAGATTTTCCCGTTTCTCCTGTCTGCCTCCTCCAGTGTCTGCTCCACCTTAAGGGTGGCCCCACTTGTGATCCAAATGCGGTGCTGGCAACTTTGAGGTCGCTCTCCATTTATGTCCAGCAAAAGCAGGCATCTCACCAGGTAGACTCCAAAGGAGAGTAAGGGGGTTGCCATTCCAGAAGTCCCCAGCAAGTAGGTCCTTGAGCTTTAGTGACCAAACTTCTTGTGCCAATCCCTGAAATGTCACTCTGGCCAGGGGATAGAGCATGCTGGTTGTTGTAGGCAATCCCAGCCCTCAGGATGTGGGGATGGAGTAGGGCTCCCTGAAGCTGTGTGAGGGAGAAGTGGATGCCTAAACAATATGCAAAGTACAGAGGCAAGAGGCGGGAGTGCTTCCTGTAACCCCTGTTCACCAAGGTGAACTGGAAGGGTCCCCTGGGTACACTGCATCCCCCTTCCTGTCGCTGGTGCATTTACTGACCAGGTGTGTTGCACTCACGTGACTAAGGGTGGGGTTGCAGTCTGACCTCTTCCAGATGTTATATGGTTTCCTTTTGCTGCTGTAACAAAGCACCATAACCCAGTGGCTTCAAACAACACCAATGTGTTAAGGTTATGGAGCACAGGAGTCCCAAACAGGTGTTAGTAGGCTAAAATCCAGCTGTAGGCAGGACTGTGTCCTTCCAGGAGGCTCTAGGGGAATAACCATGTTCTTGCCTTTTCCAGCTTCTAGGAGCTGCCTGCACTCCTTAGCCCATGGCCCCTTCCACACTCAAAGCCAGCCATGGCTAATTGAGTCTTTCTCATACCACATCTCTGTGACACTCTCTTTGGCCTCCCTCTGTGACCTTAAGGACCCCTGTGACTGCATTGGGCACAGCCAGATAATCCCAGATAATCTCCCTATCCAATGCCAGCTGATTAACCACCTTAATTGCTCTTTGACACAGTCACGTGTCTCAGAGATTAGGCTGCAGACCTCTTTGGGTGGGGGCATTATCCTGCCTACCACAGGTGGGAAGAAACTTAATGCTGAATCTAGCTGGGTTGCCCACTATGTAAATCGAGTTTTCTATTTGCCTATTTAAATACATCATCTCCTTTGTATTTTATGTAATCACCACCAGTGGAGAAGCAAAACGCTTCCTATTTACATATGATGCTCCCTATTTAAATTCTGTAATGACTTACTTATGAGTACTAATTTGTTGCTTTCATCAAAGAGCAATTTGTGAAGAAATTAGCTTTAACAGTGAACAAATAATTGGGCACAACTGATGACAGTCTTGCCCAGTATATGTAAATTTTGTTCCTGTTTACTATTCTTACTTATTTTTTCCTATCTCGGGTTTTTTACAAAGTTCAATATAGATTCAGTTTTTGTAGTTATTATGTGGATTGCTTCCCATCATTCCTTCCCCTTAACCCACAAGAAAAATTCACAGTTCAGCAACTAATTTTTGCGGTTTCATAAACACAGCAGACCATAACGTTTCCAGTGGTATACAATGTTCTCACCTGAAGCAATTTACCTGAAAATGTGGGCATGTCCAGTGTTTCTCTTGCTATAACTCAACAGGATGTATAATAAAAGAAAACTTCCAGGCAAGTGAAAACAAGTTCCTTAAATATAAGCAAAACATATGCTTTGCTTAACAAACGTACCTTTCTCAAGATTTTAATGCAATGTAACGGATGAGAATGAGTTTCAATGAATCGTGCCTCAGGGCTTCCATTTTAGAAATGTGCGCCATCTGGGAGAAGAGGATCTGTGAGAGTCTGCTTGGCCAGCTGTGTCAGGAGCCCCCAAACCACCCCCGGGGCTCGATGATTCACCAAAAAACTCACAGGATTCAGGAGCTCGTGCTTTATGACTGTGAAAGAATACAGATCGAGGTCATCAGAGGAAAAAGCTGCACTGGGCAGAGTCCAAGCAAAAGCAGGCACAAGCTTCCGGGAGTCCCTCCCACATGGAGGCACACTTAATTCTCCCGGCCACCACGCATGACGACGTGTGCAAAATATTGCCAACCAGCGACGCTCACTTGAGCCTTGGTATCCGGGGTTTGCACTGTAATTCAGTCACATGGGCACTACAGTGTCTGCATGACTGATCTTAGCTACTCCGTCTCTGGGCCCCACGAGTTCAGATTGATCCAGTGTGGCCTAGGGCCTCAGAAGGAGGTGTCAGGAGCTCAGAGTTTAGCCTCCAGGAGCCAGTCAAGGGCCAGTCCTCCTGAAACAGGCCATTCTTTGAAACGTGCAGGCTTTGAGCAACCGTGGTCTGCCGAGTTAGCTCTTTGCCTGCGTATCAGATTACGTGACCTACGTCGTGTGGATACTGTGAGGCTTAGACAAATCAGTTGCCTTGAAAGATATGTGATGTTATGTAAAGAAGATATGTAAATGTCATATAATCACACCTGATTTCAAAAAGGAAAACAGAAATTATATCATGTTCTCGGCAGTAATAAAATTATGAAGTGAAACAAATGAATAGGTAGCTAAGTGGGTAGATTTGAAATGATTTGCTTGGCCTACCCAGAAACTGGCAAGGTCCCCACAGTGGGGACAGCTTTTGCCATGATGCCGGGGCACATCACAGTATTAGGATGGTAAAAACACACAAACTTCCAGGAGCCAGAGAGTGTGTGCTGTTCCCACATCTCCCTGGGCTCCTTCAACACAGGCTCCCAATACAGGGAGAGGATGTGCCACAAACATAATAGGTCTCCATTTTAAGCTTAAAAAAAATACTTCCAAGATTTTATAAGTTAACTCCCTCCTTCATTATATGTTAGCTACTACTCTCCTAATTTAACGCCTTCCATCCCATAACACCCTACCTCTGCAACAAATGTAGCCAGAGAGGCAGAGGGGGAGGCTTTCGATGCTCACCATTTCATAATGACCGTTCTGTCCCTACCATCTTTGTGTTAGCTCAGGCTGCCGTAGCAAAATACCACAGCCTGGGAGAATGAAACAGGAGAAATTTATGTTTTCACAGGTCCGGAGTCTAGAAGCCCAAGACTAAGGTGTCAGCTGGGTTGGTTTCTCTTGAGGCCTCTCTCCTGGGTTTGAAGACGGCCACCTTTTTGCTCTGCCCTCACATGGGCTTTCTGCTGCCTGCCCCTCTCTGTTCTCTTCTTTTTTTTTTTTTTTTTTTAATTTTTTTTTTTCAACGTTTTTTATTTATTTTTGGGACAGAGAGAGACAGAGCATGAACGGGGGAGGGGCAGAGAGAGGGAGACACAGAATCGGAAACAGGCTCCAGGCTCCGAGCCATCAGCCCAGAGCCTGATGCGGGGCTCGAACTCACAGACCGCGAGATCGTGACCTGGCTGAAGTCGGACGCTTAACCGACTGCGCCACCCAGGCGCCCCATCTGTTCTCTTCTTATAAGAGCAGCAGTCCCATCGGATGAGGACACCCCCCCCATGACCTCATTAACCTTAATTAATTAATTAATTAACCTTAATTACCTCTCTGAAGACCCTATTTTCAAATACACTCATGGGGCACCTGGGTGGCTCAGTCAGTTGAGCATCCGACTCTTGATTTCAGCTCAAGTCATGATCTCGCGGTTCATGGAATTGAGCCCCAAGTCCAGAGCCTGCTTGGGACTCTCTCTCTTCCTCTCACTTCCCCAGCCCTTGCTCATGCTCTCTTACTCTCTCAAATACAGTCACATTGGGAATTCGTGCTTCGCTATTTGAATTTGCCAGGCACACAGTTCGGTCCACAGCAATCTTCTTGATATTTCATGATCGATACCCCCACCAATTGGGGCTACAAAATTCCTGAACTCTCCAGCCACCCCACCCCTTTCAGCCCCCGTGACATTTGAGCAGCAACAGCATCACTATATGAGGGCTTGCTACACACCAGGAACTATTCTAATTATATTATGTAAGGGTTTAATCCACATGTAAGGGTTCCAGAGAGCCTGACGAACAGCCTTCCTCTTCCAGTCCCACAGTCTAAACCAGGGGTCAGAAAATGATTTCTGTACTGAGGAGATGGCAAATTTTGTAGGTGAGGTGGGCCATGCAGTTTCTGTCACAACCACTCAACTCTGCCATTGTAGCCTGAAAGCTGCCACAGAATGGGACTGTACTCCAATACAACTTTTTGCAAGAAGAGTGCAATCCAAATTTCATATAGATTTCATGTGTCATAAAATCTTCTTCTTTTGATTTTTCTCCATCCTCTAAAAGCATAAAATCCATTCTTCTCTCTCGTGCCAAACAGAAACAGGTGACAGGCCACGCTTGGCCAGCCAGGCCATCATTTGCCTGATCTAAACCAGTGGAGGAATGAAAGAGTAAAGCAGACAGAATAGCAAAGTATTGCCTTCTCGTTGACCTAGCCAACATGGTGTGGGCCAGGGAACTCCAGAATTCAATAGATGTACACAGTCTGCAGCACTGCACCCGGGGCCTCCCTGAGCTGTGGCAGGTCTTTCTCGTTTATGGCAGATGGATAGCATAGTATGTGCACTTCCTGCAGGGAGATGTTCGGTGTCTTCTTTCAAAGTCACCAGTTAATGTAAATCTGAGTAGTGGAGACAGTCAAGAGAGTTATCCTGGGGAGCCTTGCTCATCGCAGGACCGAAGAGTCTCCCTGTCTCCCGCCACCAACACCTCGAAACACCACTATAAGGCAGGAACTTTTTGTGCCTGTTTCTTACAGGTGAGGAAACCGAGGCACAGAGAGGTTGAGTCACAGCCAGGATTCCAGTCGAGGAGGCTGAATAGGAGCCCCTACACTCTCTCTCTCTCTCTCTCTCTCTCTCTCTCTCTCTATCTCTTTTTAGTTTATTTATTTATTTTGAAAGAGAGAGAAAGAGTACGAGCGGGGGAGGGGCAGAGAGAGAGGGACAGAGAGAATCCCAAGTAGGCTGGGCATTGTGAGTGCGGAACCCAATATGAGGCTTGAACTCACAAACTGTGAGATGGTGACCTGAGCCGAAACCAAGAGTAGGACACTTAACCGACTGAGCCACCTAGGCATCCCTGAGTAGGAACCCATACTCTTAACCACCTCACTGTATGCCTTTCATTTCCTTCTGCATTTACCATATATCAGAATGCTTGGCTATCCGGACTGTACAAGACAGACAAGGAAGGAGTACTCCACCTCCCTTTTTTCCTGACTCTAACTGGCCTCAAGCAAAAGGAAAATGCAAGCTGTTCCCCGCCTCCTTCTCCTTTGATGTTGGAGAACAATCCATCATAAAGTTTTCTCATTTGGCCTACCATAATGAAATGCAGTGCCGGAAAAATCTTTCAAGGCTATAGACTAATGGAGAAGGGAAATAATTCAGTCTGCCTTGAAGACGATCTTCTCTATCTTTAACCTGCTCACATTCACTTACTGTAGTTTCACATTTATATATATGAGAAAACCATTCATTACTTCCTTATGATGTTCATCGTGCTTTTACATTCCTTTGAACTCTGTGAAGAAGTCGGGCGAAAATTAATGTCCTCATTTTTCAGAAGAGGAAATTGAGGCTATGTTCTTGGGGCTCCAGCTCACAAGGTCGATGGGGGCAATGAGACCAGACACTGTATTTGCTGTGACTCAGCTATGTCACACAGCTCTCACAATACAAGTAAAATCATTCAACGTCAGAGGTGGATCTTTCCAGCTCTTCCTGTATATTCAGTAGACAGAAATAGTAGATAAATGTTTGAGAATTTTGTGAGTAAATAGATTTCCCAGCATGTACTTCTCGATCTAAAATGTTCACAATTTAATTTTTGAGTGGAAACAAATAAGATAAAAGCTCTATGTAGGCTATAATTCCAAGTTTATTTAAAAACACTTATTTTTACTTTCTAACATATTTTTATAGTCTCTAAATCTTCTACATGGAAATTCTTTGTTTTTAATCTTAACATTTTTTTATTATTTAAAGTTTTAAAATACAACTACAGACTTCATCAATCTAAAAAAAAAAAGCGGTAGGAAAAAAAACATTCTTTTAAATGCATACTCATAAGAAACAAAAAGAAATCCCCTGGGGGTCAGAAATGAAGATGAAACAAACAAACAAAAGAAACAGAACCAGAACTTCACTAGTGGGGTTTGCCGGTCTGGGAAAAGTAGAGGCTTAGGTTTTGATACAATAAGAACAAAGAAACAATATCTTGGACTGGGCCAGGTGACGGGTTAGAAATAAGGGCCCATTATAAAATCTGACCCCCAAAGAGCTACACTTTCAATTAAAGATTGGGAGACCTTATGCATTTTAGATATCTTTATCTTATAATCAATTTAGTATATCTTGGGTATCTATTTCTGGTATTTACTGTTTCTGCTGGCTCTTGCTTCTTCCTGTGAATTATGGACTAAGGTCATCTTTAACAAGGTTTTGTCTGAGAATCCTTTGAGGATTTCCCCAGGGATACCAAACAGCCCAAGAGAAAACAAACAAACAAAAAAACCCAGATACTGAAAAGTTAAGAGTCCTTCAACAAAACCATCAAGACTGATCACCTTAGAGTAAAGTGCACTAGTCAGAAAGCCATACCTATGCAGTCACAATTTCCAACTGGCTCTGGGGTGCCACTTTTTAAAAAAAAATTGTTTAATGTTTATTTATTTTTAAGACAGAGAGAGACAGAGCATGAGCAGGGGAGGGGCAGAGAGAGAGGGAGACACAGAATCTGAAGCAGGCTCCAGGCTCTGAACTGTCAGCACAGAGCCCTACGCGGGGCTTGAACTCGTCAGCTGCAAGATCACGACTTGAGCGGAAGTCAGCTGCTCAACCGACTGAGCCACCCAGGGGCCCCTCCTGGGTGACACATTTTAAATATGAATAAACAGCCAAGGAAAACATTTGAGGAAAGTCTCTACCATGCAAAATGAACAGATAAAAAGAACTAGGAAAAATTAAAACAATACAAAGAGAAGGAAGCAATTTTTCAGGACAGAAGACAATATACTGCAGAAGAATAGGCTTTAAAATAAAAACACTCCATGAGAACAAACAGAAAGAACCCTTAAAAATTAAAAATATGAAGGGTGCCTGGGTGGCTCAGTCAGTTAAACATCTGACTTGATTTCAGCTCAGGGAATGATCTCATGGTTTGTGAGATCAAGCCCCATGCTGGTCATGTAGCCTGCTTAAAATTAAGAAAAATTAAATTTAAATTAAAAATGTGGTAGCAAAAATTAAAAATTCAACTGAAGCATTTGAGGGTAGATTTGAAGTAATCTGCCAAAAAGTAGAATAAAAAGAAACAGATGAAACATATGAGAGGAATAATAAGAAAATTAAAAGGCCAATCCAAAAGGTCCAAAAGCCAAAATAAAAGAATTCCAGAAAAGGTGAATTGAGAAAATGAAAGGAAAAAAATTGCCAGATATAACTGAAGAAAAATTCCCCCAAACCAAAAGACATGAGTCTCCAGGTTTAAAACAATCCACCAAGTACCCAGAACAATGGATTTTTTTTAAAGCCTGTATCAAGGTACATCATTGTGCAGTTTCAGGGACTCATCGGTAAAGATTAGTTTCTGAAAGCTTTCAGAGGGGCAAGGGCACAAGGTCACATACAAAAGAGCAAGGAAGAAGATCACACTGGACTATTTAATCAGCAACACTGGAATGGAGCAGTACCTTCAACATTATTTGGTGTAATCATTGCAAACATAGCATTTAATACTTAGCCAAACTATCCATCAAGAATGAAAGTAAACTAATCACATTCTCAAACATACAAAACCTCAGGTAATTTTACTTCCACTGAACTTTTTCTTAGAAAACATATATATTTTTGACAGAACCATTATACCAAAATGAGAAGAAAGAGGAAGATGGCAGCCCAGGGAAAGAAGTGATCCAACACAGGATGGGGAAATTCCCCATTGACAATAGAGGGAGTTCTCCAGATTACGGTCATGTAGCAAGCATAAAAGCAAACGGTACAGGTGGGACCCAGAGGATGACAGTCCCCAAGAAGGAAAAAGTGAACTCAGTGGAATGCTACTTTTTTCTTACTTGAGATATAGTTCACATACCATAAAATTCAACCTTTAAAGTGTGAAGTTCACTGACATTTAGAATACTGACAACGTTTTGCATCTATCTGTCACCACTATCTAATTTGAGAATATTTTTATTTCCCCCCAGATAAGCCCCATGCACATTAGCTTAGCTTTCTCTTCCTGTTTCCTCTTCTTCCCAGCCCTTACAGCCACTAATCTTTCTGCCTCTATGAATTTGCATATGCTGCATATATATACATATAAATTTTACACACACACACCTTGAAGTATCTTCAAAGTTTATCCATGCTATCCGTACTTCATTCATTTTTTTTCAGCAGTGAGAGAACATATACATTTTATAAATTTGTTTAAGTTTATTTTTTTAATTTATTTTGAGAGAGAGTGTGTGTGTGTGTGGAGGAGAAGCAGAGAGAGAGGGGGAGAGAGAGAATCCCGAGCAGTCTCCAGAGACCAACGCTAGGCTTGATCCCACAAACTGTGAGATCGTGACTCCAGCCGAAACCAAGAGTCAAGCACTCAACCAGCTGAGCCACCCAGATGCCCCAAAGTGTTTTTTAAACTAATCTCTACACCCAGTGTGGGCCTCAAACTTACAACCCTGAGATCAAGAGTTGCACACTCCAGCAACTGAGCCAGCCAGGCACCCCAGTAGTTCATTCCTTTTTATAGCTGAGCAATATGCCATTGAATAGCTATCCCACATTCTGTCTATTTTTGTGCCATTCAGGTTATTTCTACTTTGGAGTTGTTATAAATGCTGCTACTATCAACAATGATGTACGAGTTTTTATATGAACTTATGTTTTCAGTTCTTTTGAATATGATGGAATATGTCTTATATTTGATTATGCTAAAAAGAAAAGTTTGGGAATGAATAAATGGTAGGTTCATAGAAAACTACTAAGCAAAAGAAAAAAAAAGAAAAGAAAGATAAAGGGGAAGTTATTAACTAATTCCAAATGAAAACAAAAGGTTGTATAAAAAGGAAGTTTATTCATAGTGTACTACATGGCTTAGTAAACACTGTGTTACTGCAAACACAATATTTGTATGAATAGAGTAAAAATTATGATAGAACTACTTTGGGAGGAAGAAAAGTAAGTGTGTGTGTGTGTGTGTGTGTGTGTGTGTGTGTGTGTGTCAAGGATAGATATCCAGAAATTAAGTCCAGAAAATATTTAACACATCCTTTAATAATCAATAGAGTAAGAGAACAAAAACAAAAATAGCAATGAGGTAAGAGATTTGAAGACACTTAAGCTTGCTGTAATGGTAATTTGCAGAACCTTGCACCGAACAGTTAGAGAATGTCCATCCTATTCAGGCGCACAGCAATTGACCATGAGGCTTTAAGGCTGATTTTAACAAATATCAAACAATAGATACCTATATGGGTAACTTTCTGACCAAAATGTAGGTTGGAAATCAGTAACTAACAATGTAACTGAAAAAAAATTGTCAGTTAAAAATTATAGTTTCAGCACACACACTGTATTCATTTTCTGTGCTGTGTAACAAATTGACACAAACGTAGAGACTTGAAGTAGCACACACTTGTTATATAGTTTCTGTGGGCGAGGATTCTGGACTTGGCTGAACTGGGTCCTCTGCTCAGAATCTCCCAAAGCTGAAAGATGTCAGTGGGGCCGCAACACTTTCTGGAGCTCTGGTCCTCTTTCTAGCACCTGTGAGTGTTCCTTGTGGAACAGTTCAGTTCCCTGTGGTTGTAGGACTGAGTCCACAGCTTCTAGAAGCCACCGCCCATTCTCTCCACAGCCAAGGCAGGTCACCTCACAACAGCTTACCTGTTAAAGGCCAATAGAAGGGTGTCTCCCATGGGTAAGACAGTCTCTCTCTCTCTCTCTCTCTCTCTCTCTCTCTCTCTCTCTCTCTCCCTCCCACAGTCTCTAAGTCAGTCTCACTGGCTGTGGTATCTTATAAGCATGGGATTACCAGCGCTTCACTTTTGCCATATTCTCTTGGCTAGAAGAGAGTCCCAGCTTCTGCCCACATTCAAGGACAAGGGATTGTACAGGGCAGAGTACTAGGGGTGGAGATGATGGAGGCCATCCCAGAATTCCACTTACCACACTCACCGATAGAATAAGAAATCATAGTGGTAATGAATAGACTTCACCCATAGCTAACTTATGAAATCTTTTACTGAAGAAAGATTTAATTTTAATAAGTCACATTCATCTACCTTTGTGGTTTGAGCATTTTGTGTCATCTTTAAGAAATTCTTTCCAACCCTGAAGTCATAAATATTTTATCCTTAAAGTATTAAGGCTTTGCTTTATACATTTAAATCATTAATTCAATTTAGAATTTACTTATACATGGTCTGATTTTTTAGATTTTTTTCCAGACAACCATTTTTTTCAGCACCACTTATTGAATAATTAGAACTTTACCTGCTAATTTCTAATTCAGTCTTTGTTGTATGTGAAATAACATATAAGCATGGGTCTATTTCTGGGTCTTCCAGTCTGTTCCCTTGGTCTGTCCTTGTACCAATACCCACTGCCTTAATTAATATGGTTTTATGTTAGGGTTATCTGTAGAGGAAGCGCTCCCACCATGTTGTTCTTCCTTATAGTGGTTTTGACTATTCTCAGACTTTTGTTATTCCATGTGAAGTTTAGATTCAGCTTGTTTTGTTTTATTAAAAATATATATATCAGAATTGGAACTGAAATTATAGCATCTCTAGAAATTAATCTCCTTTAAATTGGGTTTTCCCATTCATGTATTTGGTATAACCAACCCTCTCTTTACTTAGGCCATTTATGTATTTCAATAAAGTCATAATTTTTTCCACCAAGGTATTACACATTTTTGGGTTAAATTTATCCCCAGGTATTTTATAGGTTTAGTTACCATCTATATACCTTTTAGTATATAAAATGTACTTCAAAAATAGGTTTTTTCTTATAAGTAGCAATGCAGTTGTTTATTGTTCTTGAATTCAACAATCTTGCTGAGCTTTTTCTTAATACTAATATTCTGAGTGTGGATTCTTTTGCGTTTTCCTCTCTATACAGTCATGTCATTTGCAAATAACTACAAGTATGCTTATTATTTCTCAATCTTTATACATATTTCTATTTCTTATATTACTACAAAAACCACAATATCTAATAATATGAATGCTGTCTTATTCTATGAGATAAAACATAACATATGGGTAGGATTTTGATAAATATCCTTTGCCCTAGGTTGCTGGGAGCTTTAAAAAAATCATAAATGGAAACAGAAGAAAAAGAAGTTATTTGGATTTGGTGAAAATTTAAAAAAAAAATTTTTTTGTGCATCAAAGAACACCATCAAGGGGCTCCTGGGTGGCTCAGTCAGTTGAGCATCCAACTCTTGATTTCGTCTTAGGTCATAACCCCAGAGTCATGGGATCGAGCCCCAATCAGTCTCCACACTGAGCATGGAGCCTGCTTAAGATTCTCTCTCTCTCCCTCTGCCCCTCTCCCCTCCTTCTTACTCTCTCCTTCTTACTCTCTCCTTCTTTCTCTAAAACAAAAATAATCATAAAAATAATACAAAGAACAGTATCAAGAAAATGAAAAAAAAAATACGTTTAAATCACATATTGGAAAGGGATTTGTATTCAGAATATACAAAGAACTCTCACAACTCAATAATAAAAAGGAAAAGAACCCAATTTTAAATGGACAAAGGATTTGAATAGACATTTCTGCAAAGATATACATACAGCCAGTAAGCACATGAAAAGATAGTCAATATTAGCCATCAGGGAAATGCAAATAAAAACCACAGTGAGATCACTTCACACTAAGACGGCTAGAATGAAAAGGACAGACTAAAACAAGTGCCCTCAAAAATATGAAGGAATTCACTTCATACAGTGCTGGTGGGAATGTAAATTAGTGCAGCTGCTTTGGAAAACAGTCTGGCTGTTCCTCAAAAGGTTAAACGTAGACTTGCCGTAGGATCCGTCAATTCCCTTTCTGACAGTTCCACCTCTAAAAACCACATCCACGCAAAAGCATGTGCCTACATGTTCATAGCAGCATTATTTGTAATGGGAACAACCCAAATGCCCATCAACTGATGAACTGGTAAACACAGTGTGGTCTATCCATACAATAAAGTAATATTCAGCAATAAAAACAATGCAGTGCCAATACAGGTTAAAACATGGATGAACCTTGAAGTCACTATGCTAAGTGAAAGAAGATAGTCACAAAAGCCCACATACGGTATGATTCCATCAGTGTGGGCAAAACAGGCAACTCTAGAGATGGAGCGTAGATCAGCGGTTGCTCAGGATGTGGTAAAGGGTCAGAAATGAGGAATCATTGCTAATGGGCAAAGGGTGTAGTGGGTAGGTGATGAAAATGTTCTAAAATTAGATAATGGTGATGGATGCCCAACTCTGAATATTCTGAGGTCCTCTGTCTCTGTCATGCTCTGTCTCTCTCTGTCTCAAAAATAAATAAACATCAAAAAAAAATTTTTTTAAAAAGGGTGAATTATATATATATATCAATAAAGCTGTAAAAAATTAAATTTCAGGGGCGCCTGGGTGGTTCAGTTGGTTAAGCGACCGACTTCAGCTCAGGTCATGATCTCACGGCTCATGAATTCGAGCCCCACATTGGACTCTGTGCTGACAGCTCAGAGCCTGGAGCCTGCTTCAGATTTTGTGTCTCCCTCTCTCTCTGCCCCTCCCCCACTCATGCTCTATTTCTCTCTCCTTCAAAAATAAATAAACATTAAAATTTTTTTAAAAAATTAAATTTCAGGTAAACAACTATTCTCACATGACTATGTGTCATACAGTATTTTAGCTGGCAACCCTAGTTAGGAGGATTACTAATTAGGAGAATTATATTGTATCATATCATATCATATTATATTTATATTAGAATTATATTCACCTGGAAAAAGAGAGATATCCAGAATACAAAGTACATCCTCACTGCCAGGTGACTCTTTCAATGAAAGCCAAGTCTTAGAAGAATTCTGTCACCATGGAAACACTCATTAGCAGGCAGTTACAAATACAGTCACGCTAATGTTCTCATTATTTCCAACATCCCTTACACTGAAGGAGGACCCTCCACATTCTGATTGTGATGTCAGAAAACCTTCACCTCAGTCACCGCTGGATCCAGGCAGATGTATTGCCTTACTTCTGGAGCACACCTCCTATTGTCTTTGAGTGGTACCCCTAAGGTTGTGCAGAGTAGCAACAGGATTCCAGACAGTGGCTCCCAACTGGGGTCTTGCAGAATGTGCACCCTTGACTAGATGCACCCCCCAGGGTGCAGGCTAATGTCTCACTTACCCAAACACACCTCTCACACCTCTCACACAGCCAGTGCCAAAGTATGTTTTTATTGTTCATTGATTATTTATTTTGAGAAAGTGGGTGGGAGAGGCAGGAAGAGAGGGAGAGAGAGAATCCCGAGCAGGATCTTCACAGTCAGCACAGAGCCTGACATGGGGATCGATCTTACGGAAGGTGAGATCATGACCTGAGCTGAAATCCAGAGTCAGACACTTAACCAACTGAGCCACCCAGGCACCCCGTGTGCCAAAGTATTTTAAAGTAATTATAGATAGTGTAAAAACTTCAATGATAGACCCAGCCATGTGGCTGCTCTTTTTAATTTTTAATAAAATTCTTGGTATTTCAGGCTTATGTTCTATCATCATTTTAATAAGTGAAAAACATTCTTTGAATGCAGAAAAAATATCGTCGACCCGGAAGACCCCCGATGTGCCCGGTTGACGCTCACTGGCCAGATGACTGCAGTGTCTCCAGAAGAAGTAGAATTTGCCAAGCAAGCCATGTTTTCAAGGTTTGTATATGCTTTGAAGTTGGTTTGTCCAGAAATACACTGTAATAAAAAGCAGAAGTCATGACTGTGCCATGTGATGCCTCTGAGGCAGTGATAGTGAAGGTCTGAGCTGTGATATCAGCAACATGCTGCAGGTGACAGCAGAGGCCAGGCAGACTGTCTTCCCGTGGCCTCACCCTGCCTTTAGACAGCACCCCACACTGAGGGATTCCAGGCGCTCTTCCCTGCACACTTGCAACCCTCTACGACGCCCTGCCTTGAAATGGAAATAACCAGGGGCCCCTGGGTGGCTCAGTCAGTTAACATCCGACTCTTGGTTTTGGCTCAGGTCATGATTTCATGGTTCATGAGTTCGATCCCTGTGTCTGTCTGTGTGCTGACAGTGTGGAGCCTGCTTGGGATTCTCTCTCTCCCTGTCTCTCCCTATCTCTCTCTGCCCCTCCCTGGCTTGTTCTCTTTCTCAAAAAATAAATAAACATTAAAAAATTTAAAAAATGGAAGTAAATAATTGAGGCTTTGTAGAGAAGTCCAGAAAACAGACATTTTCATACATCCAGAAGTGAAAGAACACTTCTCAGTGTGGTCCTCTCACACCTACATCTGACCCACTGAGGATTCTTGCATAGACAGGCTTTCTGCCCCCACCCTCCTGCCCTGACCTGCTTAACTGAATCCGATTCTCTGGATGTAAGACTCAATCTAAATTTTAAAAGCAGGTCCCGGGAAATTAGCATTTCTACTAAAGTTTAAAAATCACCGCTGTGGGGATCAAAATGTGCCAGAGGGCAGACCAGTTAGCAGGAGGCAGGAGGCCCAGAGCTCGTGAAAGGTAAGGAGGGTGCCTGCTTGGAGGGGTGGTCTCCCATGGGTCAGGAGGGTGTCTGTGCAGGGAGGGCAGCAGGGAGTGGAAGGGTGGAGCTGGGGCTAGGAGCTTTGTGTGTCTTCCCAGAGGCACAGGCAACGAAAACAGGCAGATTCACACTTCGTGTTAGTTAGTGGAAGAGTAAGACGAAAGCAAATTATAAACTGCAGGAGCTACCCACACCCCAAAGGAGGTGGAAGATTTTACATACAGCGGAACCACCAAATAAGGAAACACGGTAAGGACAGGGGAAGCCTGGTTTCTCACACCACAGGAAGGGGTTTTTTACACGTAAATGGAGAAAATGAGAGTGAACTCTGGAATTGGATTGCGATTGGATATATCAAGATGAACGTGTGGTTTTCAGTACATAGATTGAGAAAAGAGCATAGGGGGGTGTGTGTGTGTGTGTGTGTGTGTGTGTGTGTGTGTGTGTGATTTATTTTTTAACTTCACTGTCCTCTTTTTTTAATGTTTATTTATTTTCTAGAGAGGGGGAGGGGCAGGGAGAGAGGAGGACAGAGGATCTAAAGCTGGCCCTGTGCAGATAGCAGAGAGCCTGATGTGGGGCTTGAACTCATGAACCCCATGATCATGACCTGAGCTGGTCAGACGCTTTACTGACTGAGCCACCCAGGCGCCCCGGCCCAGCTGTCCTCTTTCCTTCTAAACCCTCCTCTTTCATGTTATGATAGGCAGTGAGACTAGGTCAAAACCCTAGGGAGACCATTGCGTTCATTAAATTCATTCCGTACTTTCTGTAGGCACAGTGTTGCTGAATTTTCCACCACCATGTTACGAGGGTGCCTTTACCTCCTGTTTCCACTAACTTTATCTTTACCTTCTTTTAAACCCCTGCTGTCAGTCTCCTCCAGGTCCCTCCCCCTGCCACTCACTGCCTGGATGCAAAACCAGTGCCCTCTGGGATTTGTTATAGTTGCAGGTGCCAAAATGTGTTCTGGCTGCAAGTACAAAACGTGTTTGCTTAAGATAACAACAACCTTTTATCATCTTGGCTGCACAAGTATTTGGAGTATTGGGGCATCACATCAGCCTATTTCCAACTTATTTCCAAATAGTTTAGGGGGGAAGAAATAGTTCATTGTACTGTACTTTTCAACTTCTCTGTGAGTTTACGGTTATTTCAAAATATATTTTTTTATAAAAGGTCATCAGCCTATTATTGCATATGCATTGTTGCAAATGTTCTTCCCAGTCTGCACTTGGTCTTCGAATTTTTGTAACATTTTTAGATATGAGTAAAATTTTTATTTTTATGAAGTTTATTTTTTTTTCATGTTTATTGATGTGTTTTGAGAGAGAGAACACACACATGACAGTGGGGGAGGGGCAGAGAGAGAGAGAATCCCAAGCAGGCTCCAGCGTGGAGCCAGACATGGGGCTTGATCTCACGACCGTGAGATCATGACCTGAGCTGAAATCAGGAGTTGGACACTTAACCGGCTGAGCCACCCAGGTGCCCCAATTTTTATGAAGTTTAAAAGAAGTGGGCTGGGGCACGTGGGTGGGTCAGTCGGTTGAGCATCTGACTTCAGCTCAGGTCATGATCTCACGGTTCGTGGGTTCAAGCCCCACGTCAGGCTTTGCACTGACAGTGCCTGTGTTTAGGGTTACACGTGAGAGAGAAAGCAAGTCAGTAAGCAGAAGGTGGAACGTGATGTTCCCTGTCCACTCTGTCTGACTCTCAACTTGGTTCAACACTTGTAAGCCTGCTGCAGGAATGGAAATCTCCCCCTGAGCAGATTTGTTTCGGAGGCCCACAATTCTTTTGACGTCTCATAGAGACAGAGATACATAACGCCTTTCTTTATGTTTCCTGATAACAGCAACCGGCATTCACTGAGCACTTGCTCTGTGCAGGTGCTTTATGTGTGCAGAGTTGTTTGCTCCCCCCGCAGCCCCACAATCAGAGCACCGTCACTGTCGGCCCCCCTGACGGTGAGGAGACCGGGGTTTGAGAGGGCAAATAGCCCACGAAGCACCACAGCTCATCAGCAGCCCACCTGGGATCCGAACCAAGGAGCCTGGTGCAAGACTGGGCTGCCCCTCTGTGAAGATGGCAGTTTCCTGCCTTCCTAAGGCTGCCCCAGTCCCCATCCTTGGCTCCCTGGCATCCGCCTCTGGCTTCAGCCCAAATGAGGCCTGGAGTCTGAAGGGCTGGATGACCTGCCCAGTGATACGCCGACTCTGGAGCGGTGCCCTGGGAGGGACACCCCCTGATAAGAGCAGCTGTGTCATGACCTCTCCTTTATTTCTGCAGACACCCAGTTCTGAGGAAGTGGCCTCGTCAGTATGAATGGTTCTTTATGAAGATGAAGATAGAACATATCTGGCTTCAGAAATGGTATGGTGGAGTATCCGACATTTCAAGGGAGGAATACTTCAAGGCAGTTCCAAGAAAGGCCTGATGCAGTAAGAGGAAAGCGCTCGGTGTTTGCGTGAAATGAAAATCTTTTAAGTGCAGCTGCCGACGGCGACTGACCGCTGACTCTTCGTTGCCAGGGTTCGCAGCAGCCCTGTCATCCTCACAGCAGAACGAGAGAGGGTGGCCAGGGAACCCTGTGCCAGACTGGATATTAAAGTGGTCATTTGCAAACTCCCAATCCACACAGGTACTCACATATATAGCCTTTGTTCATATCGTATTCACACCCGTCTCACCGACTTGAGAAACATTGTTGGTTGCCAAAGTGACACGTTGAGACAGTTGCCGTCCATTCCTTAGGACAAAAAAAAAAAAAAAAAAAAAAAAAAAAGAGGTATGTGCAATGTGATTGCACTGTATCGTGAGAGTGTTTTTGTTGCTTGCTGTGCCCAAAGCAGTCTTGATTCGAAACTCACTGCAACCATGAAGGAACTAAGTGCATCACACGGTCAGTCTTGAGTTTGGGGTGAGCATGCAGGACTGTTTGTCTCCGGATTATCCATGGCCAGGTACTGAACTGCAGGTGCACTATGAAGTCACATTTGCTAGAATGTATCAGTTACTTATGAAGCTTTGGTCACGCTGTAACATGAAAATGGCATAAGAACACAGAGTCTTGTGCGCAGCCCTATCTGTGTAAGCAGGCCATGGGAATACACTAATGAGGTGGGACAGCCTCAGCAACAAGCTCTCCAGACCCCCACTGCTAGTGCTTCTGACAGAGGGTTCCCTTCTCTCAGGCATGAGGTGTGGCATCCAAAATAAGAAGTGTCTCGTTCTGTGGTATGTGGAGAGGAGAGGGGAGAGGCTGAAGAGGGGAAGGAAACAGGACAACGTGTAAGAAGAGGAAGCAAAGAAGTCAGTAATTAATTGAAGGCACACTCCCTGCCCAGCTTTAGACCAGGCCCTTGGCAAGATCATCTCATTTAAGCCTTATAACCAGTGAGATTCACATCATCACTGCTACTTACAGATGAGAAAACTGAGGCTCAGAGAGGCTAGGTCCATGCCCCAAGACCTGACTCCAGAACTCACTGCGTACAATGGATAGAGTGGTACTTAGATCATTTCCAATCTTGAGAAAAAGACAAGAGAGTTACTGAAATGCACAGGTACTCACTGAATCGGCAAAATCAGTAAAGCGATGACTAGCCTGCCTATGATGATTTGTCACTGTTAACTACCAAAACAAACAAAAATTCATCTCTGAAATTTGGTTGTTACTACAGATTTAAAATGTTTCTACAAATTATGTGCAGGAGCTCCTGGTTTTTCAAGAAACTACATTGTACCTGAGTACACATCTAAGGCCTCTAAGGACCTATGTGTATATATCCAAGACCTCTTATATTGAAGTCTATAAAGCATCAAGCAGTACCCCATTTTCTGTCTTTTCATAATGGCCATAAACCCTCTCTGATGGGTTAGGTACATCGTATAACATAAAAACGCAACACTATATATAGGAAATATACATTTTTAAAATAAGTAAAAATGTTATTAATGATCATATTTTTGTTTAAAAAATTAAGACATGAACAGAGTTTGAGACGTCAAAATGTTTTTAAGTGCCTTTTACTAAAAGCATAGTAAGATGCACAGAAGTCTTTATTTGTCAAAAGTCAATTCTCAGAAGAGTTCCTAACAATAGCAATTTCTAATATATAAGAATAAGGTAATTTTGATGGTATTTCATACTTCTGAGTTTAAAATTACTGCTATCACCAATTTAGAGGTAAGAGGGGACAACTGGAAGGACATACCACATACTCCATAAGTCAACCTCACACCTTAATTCTTTGAGCATCACTACCTCCTGGTTCTGTCTTATGAATAATATTCCTATGCTAAGTTTGCTTTTATAAGCAGTTTCCACTTAGCTCATTAAAGGCCTCTCTGTTGCTTCAAGGGACTTTGCAGTGTGGGTGCCATTTATAACCACTGATGAATGTTATCAGTTATTTATCCAAATTATAGGAAATGAACTCTAGACAGGTTGGATGATAAGAAAAGTGTTGAAAATGCACTTGTTTGAGAATGATGGGCCTCATTCAGGCCAGTGCATTTTAGCAAATCTCCAGACATTTACACTGATAAAAATGTTTAAGGCTGTACCAGAAGTTCTACACATGGCAATAAAGCAAGAAAAAGAAATTAAATGCATATGATTGGAAAGAAAGAAATAAAAATATCTCTGTTTACATATGACATGATAGGAAATTCCAAAGAATCTGTTAAAAAGAAAATAAAAGAAAGAACTCGTGGGTTCAGCAAGATTTCAGGATGTGAGATCAGCACACAAAATATAATCATATTTCTAAATATTAAAGATGAACAAAGTGGAAACAAAAATTAAAAGCATAATATCATTTATAATCACTCTGAAGAAAATAAATACTTAGGTATAAATTTATCAAAACATGTATAAGATCTAAATGCTGAAAATTAAAAGATACTAATGAAAGAAATCAAAGGTCTAAATAAATGAAGAGATATACCATGTTCATGGATTGGGAGACACAAAATAGCAAGGATGTCAGTTCTCCCCATATTTATCTATAGATTTAATCCAATTTCTATCAAAATCTCAGCAAAGTTTGTAGACATATTCAAGTTTATTCTAAGAGTTCCAAGACATAGGCCTTGGAATAACTAAAACAATCTTGTAAAAGAAAAATAAGTAGGAGAAATCACTCTATTCAATATAAAAACTTATTATGTAGCTATAGTAATCAAGATAGTATGGTATTTATTGATGGAGGAACAGACACATACATCAATAGAACAGGATAGAAAATCTAGAAATAGATCCACACAAATATACTCAGTTGGGTATACTCCCTCTTCGATGGAGGGAGAATAGTCTTTTCAATAAATGTGTTACAGCAATGGGATATCCACAGGCAAATAACCTCAACCTACCTGTCACACCTTGTATAAAAATTAACTCAAAATGGATCATAATTCTAAACATAAAATGTAAAACTATAACATTTTTTTAAAAAGTAGAAAATCATAGGGACCTAGGGTTAAGCAAAGAGTATTTTCACACCAAAAAGCATAATCCATAAAGGAAAGTTGGATAAATTGCACTACATCAAAATTTTAAACTTCTGCTCTGAAAAAGACCATGTTAAGGGAATGAAAAGATAGGCTACATACAGACTGAGAGAAAAATATTTGCAAGTCATTTCCAACAAAGGACTGGTATCTAGAATATATGGAGAACTCACAAAAACTCAACAGTGTTTTTTAAAAATCCAATTAAAAAATGGAGAGCATATACAGACTTTTCACTGAAGAAGATGTACAAATGGCAAATAAGCCCATGAAAAGATACTCAATATCACTAATCATTAGGGAACTGCAAATTAAAACCGCAATGAGATACCACTAAGCACCCATCAAAATTGCTAAAAATGTAACAACACCAAATAATAGTAAGGATGCAAAGAAACTGGATCAGTCTTATATAGCTGAGGGGAATGAAAATGGAACAGCCACTCTGAAAAACCATTTGGCAGTTTCTTATAAAACTAAACATGCAGCTGCCACACCACTCAGCAATTGCACTGTTGGGCATTTGTCCCAGAGAGGTGAAAATGTATGTTCACACAAAAACTTGTACGTGAATATACATAGCAGCTTTATTCATAATATTCAAAAACTGTAAACAACCAGATGTCCTTTAATGGGTGGCTGGTGAAACATATGATACATCCGTGCCATGGAATACTACTCGGCAATAAAAATAATTTCTCATACAAGCAACAGCTTGGATGAATCTCCAGAGTATTATGCTGAGTGAAAAAGTCAATCCCACAAGGTTACATACTGTAGAATTCCATGTATACAACATTTTGAAATGCAAAATTCTAGAAATTGAGAACAGATTAGAGTTTGCTAGGGAGGAGGGTGGAGAAGGAGAGAGGTGGGTAACACACAGGATCCTTGGGATGGAACATTCTATATCTTGACTATACCAGTATGAAAATCCTGGTTGTGATATGGCATAGTTTTGCAAGATATTACCATTGGGAGAAGCTGGGTAAAAGGTAGACAGGATCTCTTCGTATTATTTCTTACAACTGCATGTGAATCTACAATTTCTGCAATTATCTCAGAGTAAAAAGTCTAATACAAATAAAATTGATGGCTTAGCTTACTTAATAAGGCATTTATGCTACATCTTGTTAGTCCCCAATGAAATGAAGAACTGAGCCATGTGCCAAAATCTAACAGAACAGACAACATTAGTTTACTTTTGTCAACCATCAACCTATGCATTTGTGAAAGGGATAGAAGATTTAAGTTTTCTAAATGTATTCAATTTAACACTGAATACAAATTAATAAGAATTCAACAAATCTCTGTATTGGTTTTACATGGGACACTTAGAAGGGGACAATATCTTCAAGTTTCTGACATAAGCATGTTGAGTAAGCTATAGGTGCATATAGGAATCCAAGTCTCCACATACTGATTCTCCACTGATACTTATAACAAAGAACTATATTTCCATGAATCTTCCTGAAATATTCTTAAATATTCTGGGAAAGTATTCTTCTGTTTCTGTGAATAGCTATAGCCTGATCCCCACGTTTATTTACAGTGATTGTACAAATCTATGATGGTGACACAGAGAGTATAATTCTGATGTTACTTGCTTCAGTATACCTTGTATATGTTGACTCATTATGAAAGAGTTATTCTTTGGTTGAAATGTATTTCTACAATTTTTCCAGAAAATCTGTATTTCATTTTCAATAATTTAGCCATCAAATTCTGTTCTGAAAATAAAACTTCTCTGGAATAATTTATTGATGCATATTTGATTGCTATAACAGCAATTATAAAACTTGAATTATAACAAAGCTATGGTTTGTCTATGTTATGTGATGCATGTGGAGTGTGAAATCTATTTTCAACACTAGATATGTCTATTTAACCAAAGACTATTTCATTCTTGACATGATTCTCGTGCTCAATTAAATAAAATTATGATATTTATGTATAGTCCTTTCATATAATATTGCAAATTGACATTACTGGATTTCTAAGAAAATAGATGCTATTAGAATAAATCAGCAGTTAAATTTCCTATAGAAAGGAAAGAATCTGCAGGGGAGCTTTGTTGATGTGATTTTTTAAGGCTCTAAGTACCATGCGCTTAATTGGCAGACTTGAAAATGCTGATGTAGCCACACTTTGGTGTTGCCACTCTTAGAAGTATTTGCCATTTTTAGCATACTTGTTGTTCCCAGACTTCAGGGCTATGAAAAAGCTCCCTTTCACTGCTGAGAAAACATGCCTAAGGAGTCCCACATAGAGTGTGGCAAAAAATGACAAGCTCACAAGAATGATCAATCCTGCAGCTTCCATAGACTACCCACCACTATTCTGGCTTCCCGGAGATATTCTTGTTCTCCATTTAGTAACCAGTTGGCGAATTTACCCACGATTGAAGGCTCTCCAGGACATAGGTCTTTCAGTGGTGGAGTCCAGAAAGTCTGGGCAAACTGAGATGGATTGGTCACCCATCTGCATTGGACCTCAGGCCCCCATACCCTGAGCAAGTCTCCTGCAGTGACCCGCCTCTGAAACTGTGCATTCAGACCTTCAACCACACCCTCTCTCCTTTAGCCTCCTGTCCTGCCAAAACCCTGAGGTTCTTTATTCTCAGCGTCTGACTCCCTTACTCAAGAAGGTGACCACAACATGTAGGATTACATGGAGAACAAGGCCCTGCCCTCAGGAAGTTTATGTTTTGTAAACAATAAGTAAACAAGCAGGTTTTTAAGCCAGGTAATCTGGTAATGTCTGTAGATTCTCTCCAGCACTTCGCCCAGTATCCCCAATATCCCCACTGTTTTCTGTTGGAACCACATGTCAAAACCCTGCCCTGGATAAATTCACTGTCCGTCTCTGCAGCCAAGTGTTAACAGGGAAAACCACAAGCACACAATTGGTCACACCTTAGATCCAGGGTCCACATCCTCACCTGGGCCCTCCACGCTGCCCAAATCCCCCTCGGGTGTTTCCCATTCTCTTAAGCAGCTGTCAGACATTTTCACAGTCCAGCCCTGGGAGTCCACACCCTTGTTCCCCTCCCAGAGAACTCTGAACGCTTGCGATGAGCACTCCCTCGCCTCCTTTCAAAATGTCCTATTCCCCTTCCCTTCTCCTCGCCCAACAGCCTCCCCTGCTGCAAGGTTTCCCAGCACTGCTGCGGGATGCAGTCCTGAGCAAGGACAGGCCTTAGCGGGGTAGAAGCCAGCACCACGGAACAGAGCGAGATGAGGGGGAGCTTCCGGTGTTCTTTAAACGTGGCTGGTATGCGGCGTCATGGGAACTAAACCAGGGAAAGAAGGAAGTGAAGTCAGGAGAGGCTGATGCAGGGAGAAGCTGGACTAGCTGTAAGGGGACCCAGTGAAGCAAAGAATAGCTGTCAACCTTAAAAATAAAACTGTCAGTTATTTTACTATCAAAAAATGGGTTTATTCAGAAATAGAGAATGGCAACTCGGAACAAGCAAGCCGTGGCAAAATCATAGGCAAACCCACAACACAACACAAAGGACAGGACCGGTCTTTCATAGAGGAGTGGGAGAAATGGGGGGTGGGGGGGGGGAGGGGGTTTGTTTTAAATGAAATAGTCACAGGTGTAAACTGGGAGTTCAAAGTGCCGTGGCTTTTCATTGGCTGAGTTGTGCCAGTCTCTCATTGGCTGGGCTGTTGGAGAGGTGAGGAGAGAACCCTTCCTCCCTCCTCCACCGTGAAGCCCCGGAAGCTAACTCAAGTATCTACGTGCAAGGTAAGTGTTCCTGTTCGGTCTGCAGTTGACAACCAGTGGTAGGGCGTTAGAGCTCCCCCTGCTGGCCTCCTCACGCCATTTTAAATGTTTCCTTTTACCAATTTTCACAGCTGCGGAGCCAACTGTACTTAAGCCAACCCGAGGGAAGACCGAGTCACTATGAATAGGGAGACGTGTGAGCTAGTGCTCTCTAGAGCTGAGCTGTCAGTGAGGACCAAGGCCAGGCTGTGGCTGTGGGAGAGGCAGCTGGGGTGACCAGAAGATGGTGGGTAGGGTGAGCCAGATGCCTTGGACAGTGAATGAACAGTGGGCAGGAGATGGGGAGGTGCCAGCAGAGGGGAGGGAAAGAGGCGCACCTGAGCCCACTGGGGAGTGCCCACCATCTTATTGTCAACGCTTGCCGAGACTAACTTCAAGTGGTGAGCTTTAAAGGAGCGGGGCTGTTTTGTCTTCTTTTAGTAGAGGAGTAATGATGGGTAAAGCACTCCTAACATAGCCTTTGAAACCATTGTTTCTCAGCTTTGTGAATTCGGGAAACGAGTGAATTTCTTGAATCTCAGTTTCTTCATATGCAACGTAGGGAAATTATAAAGTGCCTGGCTCATCATAAGGGTTAAAGAGATGGTGGCATCATGTCTTGTGATTTTCACATTATATATTAGTCATTTGTTTATGTGTCAGACTCCTCCTGTGACCTACTTGAGGGGGCTGATTTCACACCGTGCCCTGCTTATGGCTCACGGTAAGTGCTCAACAAATGTTTTGGCAAGAATGGATGAATTATCTGTGGGCTTTGGGCCAGAGCCCCTCCCCAGGTCCCACGGGTACCTTTTACTGACACATTTGCTTTATTCCTTCTCCTGCTGTGACTCACCTCCCTAGCCTTCTTGCCCCTCACTGAAGTCTTGCATCCTCCTGACCACTTCCAGATAAACTGCTGACCCTTTCTGAGCTTCCCACGCTACTTCTGGCTTCCAAACCTGGATTTTCACTACACCCTGGCAAGGAATCGCTGCGCCACCTGGTGGCTATATCTGGGAACTTCAACTTTCTCAGAACCTGGAATCCGGGGAGAAAATCCCAAATTCAGAATGCAGGATCTAGGCCAGAGAGAAACTGTGGCTCTGAGCCACCTATAATGACTGTGGTGTACATACATTCACACCAAACTCTCCCCTTTGAAAACATACACACAAACGTAAATGTTTTCGCCTTACATGATGACAGGTCACAATACATTTTGATAGTGATTTTTAACTAAATATTTAATTATTTCAATTATATTAAATTATTTCTAAAATAATTACTTAATTACAGAAATTCCTGGAATTGAACTCTTGCTACAAGCTAGGCATTTTACATACTTAAAAAAAAAAAATCTCATTTAGTGTATCTGTCCTGCAAGGAAGAAAATGCTTCAGTGTTCCATGCGGAAAGCTGTACCTCAGCAAGCTCTTCAGATGTGCACACTCCTGGGGACCTATGGGTACTAAAGCCAGGACTGTCTGACTCCAACCTCCTCTCCCTCTTCTCAGTGCTGTACCATTTTTCTGGAAGGACCCAGCCATCTCTATATAGTTTTCCTTCCATTCTCCACCAGGGTGAGTGGCTGTCCACGCTGCTTCCAGCGGATGCAAGGACCATGAATCAGTGGAGCATTTCCTGAGTGCCAGGCCTGCTACGAGCCAAGCCATCGGTAAGGCATACCCTGTTTAGTCATTGCAGCAACCCTGGGAGGTGGGCCCTCGTCTGAGGGCCAAGTGAGAAACCGTGCCCAGAGTCAGGCAGCCAGCAATTGCCGGCACCTCACGTCCATGCCCCGAACCACCACCAGTATCAAATTGTGATCAGTATCAAATTTTTATTTTGATTCAATAATACAAGAACAGCAATGCAAATGTGCCTACAGCCAGGCAGTAGGACCTTTTGCCATGATCCCCACCTCCCTCCCAGCCCTTCCAATGTCTTTGTAGCTAAGTCCCTGCTTTAATCCCTGTTTACTGCAATTATCTAGAGTGTTTGTTTGTCTGCTTGGACACTGATTAACACCTTCTAACAAGAAAGAAATGTGCATGGCACTGATCTCTTAGGTTCTCCTGGCATAAAAAACATTTGCTGTCATGATTCACATTTCCCAAGTCATACAATATTTTAATTACTTTAAAGATTGTGCTCTAGATCTCTCTTACATGAATGCCACTTTTTTAATAGATAATTTTGAAAGAATTACGTAGCTGACCTGAGACTGTTTCGGAACTGTGAAACAGTATGACTGTTTGGGCTTTGTTTGTTTTTAAACATGGTAATTATTTTGTTATTGTGTTCATCTGTGGTGTACTACGTTTGGCAAAGTAGCTGGTGATTTTTTTTAAATGTTTGTGTATTTTAAAAGAGGGAGCGTGAGTGGGGTAGAGGCAGAGTGGGACAGAGAGAATCCCAAACAGGCTCTGTGCTGTTAGTGCAGAACCCTATGTGGGGCTCAGACCCACAAACTGTGAGACCATGACCTGAGCCAAAATCGAGAGTGGGATGCTTAACTGACTGAGCCATCCAGGTGCCCCAGCTTTTTAAATGAAGATTCAAACAATCCTCTCTCCAGACACTATATTAAGAAAGGAAAAACTGCCCTGCCCTGAATCTGGCTGGCACAACAGACACAAAGCCAGTGGCAAAAGTTAACTGGAAACAAACAGTATGACTCCCAAGGTCATGCTACAGCTGTCAAATGTCATAACAAAGCCCTTTTGAATGACTTATGCCTTCTTGATGAGAAGCCTTACTCTAAAATCAACGGCTGTCAGAAATTTTGCTGTTTAAAGTCAGATCAGTGAGAATGAAAAATCCCACTTTTGCCCAGATCTATGTCTTTAACGTAGAGAAACACCTTCCATTTTAACTCAAATTCAGTCTCTAGAAAAGCACTTTCTAGACAAGACATTATATAGCTATTTTAATTTGCTAATTTCCAAGAAACAAAGCCCTGAGTCTGATTTGCAGTTTAGACCCAAGACCAACCCCTTACACAGCCCTGTTTGCCCTGAGGCTATCCAAACATTGCTTCATTTAAGTTGTACCTAGATTCCCTTCCCCCATATTACATAAAAACCTTATCTCTTTGTTTGGTGAAATGCCCCAGGGCTCTGCTGGTAGCAGTCTCTATTTCCTTGAGCCAATAAACCTGACTTTGTCAGACTTGAGGTTTGTGGGGATAGCTGTTGGCTGAGCAAGTGAACCAGCTAGGACCGCATCCACAGACCCTAATGCTCCTGCCTCACAATAGGGAGCAAACCCCTAACCCCCCCATCCCCCCACCCCCTGCTTCCAAACCACCCCCCCCCCACTTCCAAACCATCAGGAAAGCTGAATTATCACTCAAGAGTTGTTTGAAGGGCATAAAACAGATCAAAAGGGTAGAATGGACTAGAAGGGGTTATTCATCTAGGTTGAGAGACAGGCAAACAAGATCATCTTTATTCCCCAACAGAGAATGCAGCCAAGTTATTCTTATAATCCAGATTTAGTGGCTCTCTCCCTAGAAGATGGTGATGAGTAAATGCTTAATATCACTGAGGAGGCTGTATTCCAAGGCATCGTTCTGTAACCCATGAGACATTCTGTCTCCGACAATTTATTAAGTGTTGATTTTTTTAATCTTATTTTAAGTTTATTAATTTTGAGCTAGAGTGTGTGCAAGTTGAGGAGGGGCAGAGAGAGAGAAAGGGAGAAAGAATCCCAAGCAGGCTCCTCACCATCAGCACGGAGCCCAGTGGGGGGGGGGGGGGGGGGGGGGGGGGGCTAGATACCACAAACTGTGAGATCATGATCTGAGCCAAAGTTGGACACTTAATCAACTGAGCCACCCAGGCACCCGATTAAGTATTGATTGAATTATAGCCACCCAGTAAGTTTTGAGATGCCCTAACATGACAACCAATAATTTCCATATCATCTGCTTAGTTGATTTAGATTGTATCACAATGTTTTGGTTATCTATTGTGGTGTAACAAATTACCCCCAAACTCAGCAGTTGAACACAACACATATTTATCATGTCACATAGTTTCTGAGGTCAGGAATTCTCATTATGCACTTTGCTAGAATTCTTAGGGAAGTTAAATCCAGTTGGTACTATTCCTGTTTGAATGAAGATACCTATAGGACTGAAGATTCCTATTTGAATGAAGATACCTATTTAAATTAAGTTGGCACCTGGGTGGCTCAGTCGGTTAAGCGTCCAACTTTGGCTCAGGTCATGATCTCACTGTTCCTGGGTTCGAGCCCTACATTGGGCTCTGTGCTGACAGCTGGGAGCCTGGAGCCTGCTTCTGATTCTGTGTCTCCCTCTCTCTCTGCCCCTCCCCTGTTCATGCTCTGTCTGTCTGTCTGTCTCTCTCTCTCAAAAAAAAAAAAAATTAAATTAACATTTAAAAATAAATAAATAAAGTTAATATGAATGCAACCTGTGAAAGCCTTTGTTGTTGTGTTTGTATACTCATACACACAGTCAGCATACTCACTTTCCTCAGGTCTGGAATACAAATACTGTTTGAGTTAGGATATATTACCCATGGATGTTGTACAGCTCAAAAGTTGAGCAAGTTAGGGCACCTGGCTGGCTCAGTCGGTGGAGCAGGTAAACTTTGATCTCAGGATTGTGAGTTGGAGTCCCACAGTGGGTGTGGAGATTACTTAAAAATAAAATCTTTAAAAAAGAAAGCAAAAAACTAGAGCACCTTTATGACAACATCAAAATATTTTAGGAAAACTTAAGATGTATTCTTTTTGTAGCTGAGTTAGTATGCCCGTTCATATTTATGGATGCAACTGTTATGTTTGGTCTCTGTCATATTTTATAATATATATTTTATTTACTGTACTTCTTTTCCTAAAGATTGCACATTCTTTATTCTTATTTATTAAAACATTTTTGGTATTTAGGAAAGTTCATGTTTTTCTTCTTGTGGTTACCTTTGAACTTACACCTTTTGTTTTCTGCAGTATCTAATCGGCTGTTAATTCCAGTGTGTTGTTCATCTCTAGAGTTTCCATTTGTGTCCTTTTTACATCTTTCTTATCTCTACTTACCACAGTCAATCTTTTCCATCTTGAACATAATAAGCAGAGTTATATTAACTGTGTGCTTTGTCTACAGATTTAATCATCTTGTCATTTCTGGGCCTGATTCTGTTGATCTGCTTTTCTCCTCACCAGCCTCTTTTTTACTGAATATTGTACCTTGTTTGGGGTGCTAGATGTTTTTGTATTCCTATAAATATCATTGAACGTTGTTCTGAGATGAAGTTATTTAGAAACAGTTTGATCCTTTCAATTTTGTTTTTTAGGTTGGTTAGGTAGGACCAGAGCAACCTTTAGTCTGTGACTAATGTGACTCCATTACTGAAACAATAAGTTTCTGAGTACTCACTGTCCATGAGTTGGGAAGCTTGCCACTCCAGCCCATGAGCACAGGAACAATTCTTAGCCCTCTGTGAGCTTCCAGGATTGTTCCCTTTAATCTAAAAGGCTGATTCTTTCCACAGCCTTGAGTAGTTTCCTCATACACATGCACTGATCAATACTTAGATGAAGACTAGAAATAGACCCTTGGCAGATCTCTGGCACTGTGTGTGTGTGTGTGTGTGTGTGTGTGTGTGTGTGTGTGTGCACGCGCGTGTGAGCACGCGTGTGCGCACGCGTGCCGCTCTCTCCTGTCTGGCACTTTCCTCTGCACACTCCAGCCATCTTGGCCTCCCAGGACTCCTGATCCCATTTCCTCAATTCAGGAAACCACTGGGCTCTAGCTGGACTCACTCACAACACAGAGATTCTCTCCAGACAACAAGGTGGGCACTCACACGTCTCACATTGAGTGATTCCTCAGGAATCACTTTTCTCCATAATCTGATGTGCCAGGTCTAAAAACCATGACTTCACACATTTTGTCTTTGTCTTAGTCATTTCAAGTGGGAGACTAAATCCAATCCCTGTTACTCCATCATGCTAGAAGCAGAAGTCCCTTGTAATTTTTTAATGCCTTTGCTCCCCTCTTTTCTCTTCTATTTTTTTTTTTTTATTTCATAACTGGATGTTTGTGCCTCTTAATGCCGGTCACCTATCTCCCCTATCTTCCCACCCATCTCCTCTCTGGTGACCACCAGTTTGTTCTCTGTATTTAAGAGTCTTTTACTGTTTGTTTGCTTGCTTTGTTTTATTTTTTAGGTTGTACATATAAGTGGAATCATGGTATTTTTCTTTCTCTAACTGACTTATTTCATTTAGCATAATGCCATCCAGGTTCATCCATGTTGTTGCAAATGGCAAGATCTCACTCTTTTTATGGGTGAGTAATATTCTACTGTGTGTGTGTATGACATATATATATTGCATACCACATCTTTTTTATCCATTTATCTATTGATGGATACTTGGTTGCTTCCGTAAGCTGGCTATTGTAAATAATGCCACAGTGGACATAGGGATGCATGTACCTTTTTGAATTAGTGTTTTCATTTTCTTTGGGTAATACCCAATAGTGGAATAACTGGATTGTGTGGTATTTCTATTTTTAATGTTAAGGTACCTCCATACTGTTTTCCACAGTGGCTGCTGCACCAGTTTGCATTCCCTCCAAAAGCACATAGGGTTCCTTTTCCTCCACATCCTCAGCAGCACCTGTTATTTGTCTTTTTGATATTAGCCATTCCGACAGGTATAGGGTGATATCTTATTACGTTTTTGATCTGCATGTGCTTGATGATGAATGATGTCGAACATCTTTTCATGTGTGTCTTGGCCATCTGTATGTCTTCTTTGGAAAAATGTCAATTCAACCCCTCTGCCCATTTTTAATTGGATTGTTTGGTTTTTTGTTTGTTTGGTTTGGTTTGAGTTGTACAAATTCTTGATATATTTTGGATATTAACCTCTTATTGGTTACATCATTTACAAATATTTTCTCACATTCAGTAGGTTGTCTTTATGTTTTGTCCATAGTTTCCTTTGCTGTGCCAAAGTTTTTTATTTTGGTGAAGTCCCAATACTTTATTGTTGCTTTTGTTACCATTGCCTGAAGAGACACATCCATAAATATGTTGCTAAAGCCAATGTCCAAGATATTACTCCCTGTGTTTTGTTTTAGGAGTTTTATGGTTTCAGGCCTCACATGTAGACATCTCCTTTATTTTCTTATTTAATTTTTATGATCTGGTTCATTTTTAAATTGGTATCCTTTAAAGCCCACTTATTGTCTACAATAACCAATAAGCTTATTAAGTTTTCCACTTTCATAGTCCCTTCTCCCATATTTTAGTTTTCTTCTTTCAATTTTATCATAATATATAACATCTGTACATTGGTCTTCTACATTTGTCCCCACTTCTAAAAAAATTTTTCAGTTTATTTATTTACAGAGAGAGAGGGAGAGAGCAGGGGAGGGGCAGAGATACAGAAGGAGAGAAAATCCCAAGCAGGCTCTATACCATCAGCATGGAGCCTGACATGGGGTTCGAACTCACGAACCATGAGATCATGATCTGAGCCAAAACCAAGAGTTGAGCACTTAACCAACAGAGCCCCCCAGGTGCCTCTGTCCCCACTTTTGTTTTAATCTTAGAGGTATATTTATATATTTCAAAATACTCACCATCAGTCTGTTTGAAGTTTTCCAAGTCATCATTTGGTTATATAATACTCATCCTGTAGTAAATCCTCAAAGAAGTTGATAGATGC
The DNA here is from genome assembly GCF_018350195.1 of Panthera tigris. NCBI lineage: Eukaryota > Metazoa > Chordata > Mammalia > Carnivora > Felidae > Panthera > Panthera tigris. Next base: position 58,341,011 of record NC_056662.1, read on the forward strand.
AGATTTCCCTATGTTATTATATGTCTAAAATTACTTTTCTTTAGCCTTGATATTTGAAGGACAACTTGGCTGGGTATAAAACCCTTGGATCACGCTTTCTTTCCTTTTTTTTTTTTTTTTTTTTTTTTTGATGGTGTGTGTTGTTGCTTTCTTGGTATGTAGACTGAAAAGTTTGATGCCAGACTAATTTTTTTGCTGCCAGACTAATTCTCTTTCTTTTGTAATTTATTTGATAAATTTGCCTGCAAGCCTTTAGGATTTTTTTTCTTTGAAATCTAATAGTGTTTTGTTTGTTTACTTGTTTATTTATTTATTTTGAGAGAGACAGAGACAGTGCAAGTAGGGGAGGGGCAGAGAGAGAGAGAGAGCAAGCAGGCTCCCAAGCAGGCTCCACACTCTCAGTGCAGAGCCCAATGCAGGACTTGAACCTATGAAACTGTAAGATCATGACCTGAGCTGAAACCAAGAGTCTGATGCTTAACTGACTCAGCCACTCAGGTGTCCTGAAATCTAATAGTTTTAATAGGCAGTGTCTCAGAATTGGTATCTCTGGGGTAATTTCCCCAGTACCCAGTAAGACCCTTTACTGGATAGGTCTTTTCTCATTTCTTCCTGCCATTCTGGCCAGTCATCAAATAAACACTAAAATCCTACAACTAACCAGATAGTTACATTCTTGGTTCAGAAAAGATCAACACTTTGAATTAAAATATCAATTTGAATGCTATGCACTAAAATATATGTTTTTTTAATGTTTATTTTTTTGAGAGAGAGTGTGTGTAAGCATGAGCAGGGGAGAGGTAGAGAGAGGGGGGGGGAGAGAGAGAATCCCAAATAGGCTCTGTGCTCTCAGTGCAGAGCCCAACACAGGGCTCCAACCTGCAATCCGTGAGATCATAACCTGAGCCTAAATCAAGACACTTAACCAACTGAGCCATCCAGGCATTCTTAAAACATAAGTTCTAACTAGAAACCTAAATATTGTGTGGAGAAACAGACTGTACAACAAATATCATAAAAGTAAAAAAAAAAAAATTTGTTCACTTTCCAGTATGCTTTGTAAAAGTTATGGAAAACTGGTTTCTTTATGACAACAAAATCAAATTGAAGTTAGTTCAACTTATCTAACATCATTTGAGATGTTGCTGGACACTATGTTAATGTTTTTCAGTTGTTAATTATGAAGTAATGCAACATGTAAGCAAATATAACAGGCATTCATTTAGGTAACAGCCACCTAGACTTAAAGGATGTTGACATTTTGCTTCATATTTCTCTGTTTTTAAAATTTTTGTATGTTTATTTATTTAGTTTTTGAGGGAGAAAGAGAGAGAGAGCAAGCCAGGGAGGGCCAGAGAGACAGGGAGAGAGAGAATCCTAAGCAGACTCCACACTGTCAGTGCAGAGCCTGATGAAGGGTTCAGACTCACAAACTGTGAGATCATGACCTGAGCCGAAATCAAGAGTCAGACACTTAACTGACTGAGCACCCCAGGTGCCCTAGATTTCTTAAAGAAATAAAGTCCTACCCCCTAATCCTTCTTTCTTCCTTTCCCCGTAGTCACCGCTATCCAGCAGATGGCAAGTTTATCATCCCATGCTTATTTTCACACTTACACAGACTATGTGTTCCTCCCACAATATATAGTATTGTTTTATGTGCTTTAAAAATTAATATACTTGGAATATTGTTGTCAGTGTCCTTCTGCAACATTATATATTTATGATTTATCCTTATTGGTGGTAGGTAGACTAATGGCCCTCCTATGGTTTCCACATCTTAATCCCCAGAATCTGTGAATGGATTGGCAAAAGGAACTTTGTCTTTGTGATTGAGTTAAAGATCTTGAGATAGGAGATTATTCTGGAATATCTGGGTGGGCCTGACATAATCACAAGAGTCTTTCTAAGTGAAAGAAGGAAGCAAGAGAGTCTGAGTCTGAGTAATGCAATGTGAGAAAGACTTAACTAGCTACTTCTGGCTTGGGAAATGGAAGGGGCCATGAGCCAAGAAATGCAAGAAGCTTCTAGAAGCTGGAAAAGGCAAAGAAAATGGATTCTCCCCTAAAGCCTCCTCAAAGGAATGTAGCTGTGCTGACACCATGATTTAAATTCATTGAGAACCATTTTAGACTTCTGACCGCCAAAACTTTAGGACAATAAATTTGTGTTGTTTTGTATTTTTTTAAGTTTATTTTTTTATTTGGAGAGAGAGAGAGAGCCAACCACGTGTGTGTGTGCACATGAGAGCTGGGGAGGGACAGAGAGAGAAGGAGAGAGAGAATCCCAAGCAGGCCCAGTGTTGTCAGTGCAGAGCCTAACATGGGATCCGATCCCACGAACCATAAGATCATGACCTGCACTGAAATCAAGATTCTGACGCTTAACCTACTGAGCCACCAAGGCACCCACAATTTATGTTGTTTTAAGGCACTAACTATGTGATAATTTGTTACAACAGCCATAAGAAACTAATGTAGTACATATTAATGACAAATTAGTTCCTATATAAAAAAATGAGTAAAATGTAAAGAAGACCCAATTAATAAGAACAAAAACTCAGTTCACAAAAATTAATTGGATCTTGATCATTCTATTAAATGAGGTGAACTTATCTTAGTTTTTTAAAAAATAATAATGCTAATTGATTTTTATTTGTTATGCCAGAATAATATCCCAGTTATAAAAATGGGGAGAAATGAGAGAGTCTGATGTAGTCCCTACACACATACAACAAAAAAGGTTTTCTTTTTTTTCTTTTCTTTTAATTTTAGTTTTTATTTTTTAAAATTTATATCCAAATTAGTTAGTACATAGTGAAACAATGATTTCAGGATTAGATTCCTTAATGCCCCTTACCCATTTAGCCCATCCCCCCTCCCACAACTCCTCTAGTAACCCTCTGTTTCTTCTCCATATTTAAGAGTCTCATGTCTTGTCCCCCTCCCTGTTTTTATATTATTTTTGCTTCCCTTCCCTTGTGTTCATCTGTTCTGTGTCTTAAAGTCCTCATATGAGTGAAGTCATATGATATTTGTCTTTCTCCGACTAATGTCACTTAGCATAATACCTTCCAGTTCCATCCATGTAGTTGCAAATGGCAAGATTTCATTCTTTTTCATTGCCGAGTAATACTCTATTGTATATATATACACCACCTCTTCTTTATCCATTCATCCATCGATGGACATTTGGGCTCTTTCCAAACTTTGGCTATTGTTGATAGTGCTGCTATAAACATGGGAAGCATGTGTCCCTTCAAAACAGCACACCTATATCCCGTGGATGAATGCCTAGTAGTGCAATTGCTGGGTTGTAGGGTAGTTCTACTTTTCGTTTTTTGAGGAACCTCCATACTGTTTTCCAGAGTGGCTGCACCATCTTGCATTCCCACCAACAATGCAAAAGAGATCCTCTTTCTCCACATCCTCGCCAACATCTGTTGTTGCCTGAGTTGTTAATGTTAGCCATTCTGACCGGTGTGAGGGGGTATCTCATTGTGGTTTTGACTTGTATTTCCCTGATAATGAGTGATGTTGAGCACTTTTTCATGTGTCGGTTGACTATCTGGATGTCTTCCTTGAAGAAGTGTCTATTCATGTCTTTTGCCCATTTCTTCACTGGATTATTTGTTTTTTGGGTGTTGAGTTTGATAAGTTCTTTATAGATTTTGGATACTAACCCTTTATCTGATATGTCGTTTGCAAATATCTTCTCCCGTTCTATCAGTTGCCTTTTAAGTTTTGCTGATTGTTTCCTTTGCTGTGCAGAAGCTTTTTATTTTGATGAGGTCCCAATAGTTCATTTTTCTTTTTGTTGCCCTTGCCTCCGGAGACGTGTTGAGTAAGAAGTTGCTGTGACCAAGGTCAAAGAGGTTTTTGCCTGTTTTCTCCTCGAGAATTTTGATGGCTTCCTGTCTTACATTGAGGTCTTTCATCCATTTTGAGTTTATTTTTGTGTATAGTGTAAGAAAGTGGTCCAGGTTCATTGTTCTACATGTCGCTGTCCAGTTTTCCCAGCACCACTTGCTGAAGAGACTGTCTTTATTCCACTGGATATTCTTTCCTGCTTTCTCAAAGATTAGTTGGCCATACGTTTGTGGGTCCATTTCTGGGTTCTCTATTCTGTTCCATTGACCTGAGTGTTCCTGTGCCAGTACCATACTGTCTTGATGATTACAGCTTTGTAATACAGCTTGAAGTCCAGGATTGTGATGCCTCCTGCTTCGGTTTTCTTTTTCAAGATTGCTTTGGCTATTCGGGGTCTTTTCTGGTTCCATACAAATTTTAGAACTATTTTTTCTAGCTCTGTGAAGAATGCTGGTGTTACTTTGATAGGGATTGCATTGAATATGTAGATTGCTTTGGGTAGTATCGACATTTTAACAATAGTTGTTCTTCCTATCCATGAGCATGGAATCTTTTTCCTTTTTTTGTGTGTGTCTTCTTCAATTTCTTTCATAAGCTTTCTATAGTTTTCAGTGTATAGATTTTTCATCTCTTTGGTTAGATTTATTCCTAGGTATTTTATGGTTTTTTGTGCAACTGTAAATGGGATCGATTCCTTGATTTCTCTTTCTGTCACTTCATTGTTGGTGTATAGGAATGCTATCGATTTCTGTGCATTGATTTTATATCCTGCAACTTTGTTGAATTCATGAATCAATTCTAGCAGTTTTTTGGTGGAATCTTTTGGGTTTTCCATATAAAGTATCATGTCATCTGCAAAGAACGAGGGGCAAAAAAAAGGTTTTTTTAAGGGGCACCTGTGTGACTCAGTCACTTGAGCATCTGACTTCAGCTCAGGTTATGATCTCATGGTTCATGAGTTCAAGCCCCACATTCAGCTCACTGCTGTCAGCACAGAGCCCACTTCAGATCTTCTTTCCTCCTCTCTCTGACCCTCCCCTGCTTGTACTCTCTCAAAAATAAATTTAAAAAAAAGAGGTTCTCTTAATATAAATTGGCATAACTATTAAGGAAATGGGATTCTGGAAAAAATAAATTTAAGTATAATAGATTTTGAAATTAGGGATCTAAATTAAAGATATAATAGGGGCACCTGGGTGGCTCAGCTGATTAAGGATCCAACTTCAACTCAGGTCATGATCTCATGGGTTCGTGAATTTGAGCCCCACATCAGGCTCTCTGCTGTTAGCACAGACCCACTTTGGATCCTCTGTCCCCCTCTCTCTCTGCCCCTCCCTCTGGTTACGCTCTTTCTCAAAAATAAAAAATAAATGTTAAAAAAAGATAAAATATAATAAACAAAGATAGATCTGTCTACACATGTAAGGTTAAAATTGCCAAACAAATTTAGAATGATGGTCCTCATGATGTGATATCAGAAAAATCCTCAGCAACATATGAAGAAGAGCAATGATAATTCTGTTAGACATTATTTTCCTGCAGAGCCTCTGTATAGCTTTAGTTTGGAAAAAGAAAGAATCTGCTACGTATAGAGGCAGGAACTGTGAAAACTAAAATTAATAAATAACAAGGTTCAGAACTATTTGAATTCACATCATAATGTTTCATTATAACTATCTTAACAAATTCCCACAGTTTTTTTTCCGGAATTCCTTTTTGATGATTTCATACAAATTCATACAAATTTAAAATTGTTGATTTTTCTGGGGTACCTGGGTGGCTCATTTGGTTAAGCATCCGACTCTTGGTTTCAGGTCAGGTCATGATCTTGGGGTTTCATGGGTTTGAGCCCTGTATCAGGCTCTGCTCTGGCAGCATGGAACCTGCTTGGGATTCTCACTCACTCTCTCTCTCCCCCTCCCCCACTTGTGCTGTCTCTGTCTTTCTCAAAGTAAATAAATAAATAAACTAAGAAAAATTGGTGATTTTTCTGAGTATGCATAAGAAAGTAACCTGAGAGTTCTGTATATTTTTCACTATTGATTATTTTGAGCCTTTTGGAATAGTTGGGTTAAATAGCCAGTACAATAAGTCCTCCACATCTTACTCTACTTACTAAGTGATCGAAAATCATGAGTTTTACTGAAAACAAAAAACTACCCAAGATCTAAGACCTATAAAATAGCTCTAAGCTTAGGGATTAGCTGAAGGAGGGAATGAGAAACTTTTAAAATGTCTTTGCATCTAGGTGAAATTATAGCCAAATAAGTTTTTCAATGTGAAAAAGATACATTAAAAGTTTTCCATTTAATCAGAATTCACATAATGTAGAATTAGCCATTGTAAAGTATACAATGCAGTAGTATTTAGTACATTCACATTATTGTGCAACCAGAACACTATGTTTTAAATGTATTTGCACAAACCTTTAAGACACAGAATTTTTCACCAAGTGTTAATACATGATTTCTACAAAGACTGCAATCATTGCAGCTAAAAGAGCTCAAATATCAAATAGCTATCAAACAGTGACAACACTTTGTCTTTTCTGATGCCAACAAATTTGTCCAAATCCCTTCAGCTAAAAAGTCAACAGAGATCAAAGGGGCTCCTAATGTTACTGCTGAGAAAAAAATGTGTGCTCTCTTCACACATTTTAATAAATCAGTAATGCCCAATGACTTACCTGGTGGATAATGTCTCACAGGCTTTTCAGGAGAGAACAGTCATAATTTCCAGAGTAAATTTGATAGGTATTCGTGACATTAGTGATAATAATCCCACACAGATGTTTGTCCTTTTTAGTGCTATGTGATTCGGTCTTGCAGTTTTTCGCTCAATTAGCAACTTCAAATAGAAGACCCAAGTATTTGGAAAAGCTGACAAAATGGTTTCTTATTCGCCAGTTAATTTCAACATAGACACTCTTGAATACTCACAGGATTTCACCTCTTGAAGGAGCAGTTCCTCCCCTTCTCCCACCTTGGGATCTGCCATGAGTGCCTTCTGTTGGCAGAAGGTAATAGGAAGTCAGCTGGCAAGGGAGCGTGGGACTCCGAGTTTGTACACTCCCAGCCCTAACATTACAGAACCAGTTAGAAAAGAGACATTGCAGATGTAAGAGACAATTGGTCAATAACCAGCACAGTCTACCCCTGGATAGTTGATCCGTTTGGGAATGATGCCATGTTGGGGACTGAGCACTGACATCTGTTTGTGGCAGGGCCAGCACACAGTAGCCATAGTAGCAGCACCAGTCTTGTGAAAGGAAGCATAAGTTGTTGAATCCATGCATTACCCACATCCCCACCTGCACTGGGCAGGGGTGATGGAAAAAAGAGGCTAAATGACATGCACAGAATAGGGCATGTCATTCTTCTGATTATTACAGTCTTCCTCTGCTCCTTGGTGTACATGCACATGGGGTATTGAATATTTTCCCAATTTTTGCCCATTCCAAGATGTCGATGCACATTCCCCCTTCTCAGGCCTCCTTGTTATCTGTCTTATTTTCCAGATCCCTGGCTATCTAGCCAAAAAAACCATTAATACAGACCATCTCTTTGGTTGTCTCTCCGTGTGGGCAGTCTTGCCCAGGATTTGCCTTCCGTATTGTCAAAAGACACCCTCCTGGGGGAAACCACAATGTTGCAGCTGTCCACTTCCGGCTGATAGCAGCGTATCATAAACTAAGCTTAAGTTTTTCCTCAGTGACTTGGTCATAGAAAACTCCCCATTAGAACTGGATTATGTGGGCTGTAACCTTCCATCTCAGAACCCTTAAAGCCTTTCTTATCTAGATCCTGGTAAAAATAAATGATACCCATTTTTCATCTAAGTACTTAAAACATTGGGTTCAGTTATTGGTTCTACTTGAAAGAAGAAATGAGAAATGAAGCAGTTGCAGAAATCATATCTTCACAGCAGCTGAACAAAGAGAACTAATTCAGGAATTTCCTCAAAACACCTAGAGCCTACTGGAGAAATCATGAGAACCCAAACTGAGCTTCAAGAAAGCTAAAAGCCACAGAAGTTGATTTGGAAAAAAAATGGTCTCTTTCCTCCTCTCTACTCATTCATCAATTGATTTTTTTTTCTTATTTTTTGACTTGTTTATTTATATGTTGTAACATTTATTGATCACCTACTTTACGTCAAGCACAGAGTGGATACAAGAGTGAACAGAACAAAGCCCATGCCCTCACAGAGCCTCCATCACAGAGGTAGCGTGTTGTGAGAATTAAGTGAGTTAATACATACAAAATACATGGAATAGAGCCTAATGTATATAAAGCACAAAGGAAATGTTATGCTTACATTCCTTTTTCTACCCATAATGTCACAGAGAAAGAGAGAAAATTTGAGAATGGCAAAGAAAACTTATGGGGCAAGCAATCCAACATCTTCACTTACAGACATGGAAATGGAGGTCCAGAGGAGGCCCCTCAGGTCTCACAGGGTATAAGTGGTGGGGCCCAAATCACAACCCAAGACCAAGGTGGGCACGGCAAGGAGTGATTTGAGAGATCCCAGCACAGCATTACCGAGACAGACAACTGAATATATGTGCCAACCCCATCACTCCCTAATTATGTAACTCTGGGACAGCTCTATTCACCCATGAGGAAGAGGAGGAGGTTCTTGGGGGTTCCACAGAGACATTGAATGTGATGGTGCCCTTAAAGAGAAAGGTGATCCCACTTGTAAGGGAATAAACCTCATTATTTCCTTGCTGTTCCTTTTTGATTTTGTTCCAAAGGGACTCTCTTGAAAGATGGAGTAGAGTACAACCAGTGAGAACCATCTCTGCCTAATTTAAGCAAAGAGAAGTCTTGGAATTCTTTGGGGATGACCACAGACTTGAAAGAAAGCCACAGTTCCTGGCTTCTAGAGGTCTGCTTCAGGAGCCAAGAGAAGGTCTCTTCAGAGTCCTGGCCTCTGAACAAATGTTCTCCAATTATCTCCAGTTTTGTGCTGCTCTAATTCAGGTTCTGGGAGAGAGCGCCTCTTTGAGTCACTTGCCAACCCCTGAGTGAGGGAAAGGAAGCACCTTGAGTGAGGCTCCCATAAAGACTGTATCCAGTGTAGAAGGCTTTTTCTACAAAACAAAATGGTGGTGCTCCTAGCAAAAGAACAGGAGATGGACCCTCAGTAGGCACACCCAACAGATGTCTACTATACTTAGCTCAGTGGTTTGGTCACAGAAGTATGTTCCCCAGTCAAATCTCAATTCACTGAGACTGTCCCTTTTTCTCCTTACATATTAAGTGGAGAAGAGGAAATCTGCATTTTTAATTTAATTTAATTTAATTTAATTTAATTTAATTTAATGCGTGGATTTGACTGGGTCAAGGGATGCACAGATAGCTGGTTAAACATTTCTGAGTGTGTCTGTGAGAATGTTTCCCAAGAGATTAGCATTTGAATCACTAGACTAAGAAAAAAATATCACTTTTACCAATGTAAGTGGTCATCACCCAGTCCATTCAAGGTCTGAATAGAATGAAGGAGGAAGAAGGGTGAATTTTCTCTTTTGCTTGAGCTGGGACATCCACCTTCTGCTATCCTTGAACATTGGTGCTCCTGGTTCTCAGGCCTTTGAACTCAGATTGGGGCCATCAGCTCCCAAGGACAAAAACCAAAATACATATTTCTTACAATGCCATTAGCCACTTCAGTGGCTAGAACAATACTATGGAAACTGTCACCTGCCATCAGTGCCTCTTGGCCTCTGGGTCATGATGCCAATTTCCATGTCAGTGCAGGTCCTCCAAGAAGCCAACTCCAAGATAAGATGAATGGAGCAAGCATTTTATTATCCCTGTGAGAGAGAATGGGAAGGAAACTGGGAAAGGTAGGGAACAAATTAGCACTCATGCAAATTTGACCTTGAGTGAAGGAGAGAGGGAAGAAAGACTGCTGGAGGTGTCCCAGACCTCTGTGTGATATAAGGAAGGTTCTGCAAGTCCAAAGGAGAGCCCTCAAGCCAAAGTTGGCCATCAGAAGAGGTCCATGTCTTCCAAGAAGTGCCTCAGCATCCCTGGCTGGAGCACCCAGTCATTGACCAAGAGAAGGCCAGCAGCGGTAGTCAGTTACACCCCTGCCGTTTGAAGTCTACAAGATTCACTGTAGGGCCACCTCAGGTTCACAGTCATCTGTCTCTAAAAGGAGTGTTCTACCCAGAAATATTAAATTCTGAGAATCTAGGTCTGTAGACTACATATGTTCATAAAATAGCTAAATGATTATTAATTTTATCTTGTACCTTCCTCATGTGGTCTCTGTGGGTTTTTTTGTTTGTTCTTTTTAGAAAAGCCCATGTCCTTTGCTAAAACATTAGATACTTCTAATTGAAGGGAGCACTAACTTCTGTATTTCTTGACTTCAGTCTTAACAACATAAAAGTTTGTTTCTGGAAGAAGTATAATTACAGTAAATTGCCTCTGATCCTGCCCAGCTTTGCAGCTTTTGAACTTGTTCTGTTAATTCATCCATGAATTAATATGCCTCCCATTAATCGAATTCACACAAGACTGGTTTTATAAGCCATCATGCTAATTTATTAATGTTAAAAGAAGATAAAATCTTTGTAGTAAACCATGATTGTGGCTTTGATATTAGATGTAATATATCTTAGGAAGCCAAATTAGAGATCAAGTCTGCAAGGTAAGCATGGTGACCAAGGAGGGGAGGGGGCGAGCTCTTCTGCACAAGTAGGTGTGTTGAGCTTCTACAGGAAAGAAGTATCCAAGCTTCCGGCATCTTCTCTCTGGCACGTGGAGATGGGCCATTGCCGACGGGGCACTGACTCAGTCTTGGTAATAACACTGTTTCTCACCCACCATCCTCTCCTTCTGCTGTATGGTAGCCAGTTAATAAGAATTTTAATCTTGCTGTACAGTTTGTTTATTCATTCTATAAACCCTTATTAAGTATGAACATGTTAATTGTACTGACTATAGGGACTACAACGCCAGGTAAGGTATGAACCTGTTCTTCACCTGCAGTGATAATGTAAAATATATAGGTAGCTGACTAGAATATATATCTGGACGAGCCCACTATCTGCTTTGCCCTCCAGGGACCCCACATGATTGATCATGCCACCTAGTTCTACCACAAATTCTTGAATTTAGACTCAGTTGGGCTACCAGTGGTCTTCAGAAATCTGTTTGCCCATTTCTAGTGGACTCTATCTCATTCTCCAATAGCCACTTCAATCCTTTTCCTTGTTCTCAAAACACAACACCTGCCCCACCCCAGTCTCTGGTGACCTCACTTTCTATTCTCTCGGGAAGAATGAGTCACCCACTAAGAATGCCTTCAGCTTCCTGCCTCTACACATCAAAATGTCTCTGTATCCACACTTACCTTTTCATCCTTCTCCCCCATATATATCCAAGAAAAATATATACTTCCTTCCTTGTAAGGTTGCCTCTTCTGGCTGAATCCCACCCAGATAGCAACTTTTTGCAGACTTCATCCATCAACCACTTCCTCTAACCTCCTTCCTCATCTCTCCATATCCCTGGTTCCTTCTCCTCAGACTACAAAATTCCCATCTCCCCCACCCCAAGAAAGAAAATGCTCCCCTCAATCCTACGCTCCTTGGAATTACCAATATTGCTTCTCCTCAAATGACTTAATGCATTTAATGGTTACATTTACAGCTTCCAGTATTATAGCCAAGATAATCCCTGGGGTCTTCCTCCTTGAACAATTTATCTGTCATTTTTAATGTCTCTTCTTCATTCTCTTGCCCTTCCCAACCACCATTCCTTCTTCCTCCCAGGTTCTTGCTTGGCTTAAGGTAGAAAACCTACCCCCAAGTCTCTCTACCTTCTCTCTTCAAATAGTTTCCTTTGTGGGCATCCCAATCCTTGTAGCTTTCTAATCATCTGGATGCTGTTACCTCTCAAATTAGGATCACTAGACCTCACCTTTCACTCAAGTTGCTGACCTACACTGTCTGTGCATATTTCTACTTGGATGGTTTGCCAAGCAACTCAGACTCAATCCAAGCCAGCTCATTATCTTCCCACCAAACCAGTTCTTCCTGCTGCCTCTCTACTTTGGTTTGTCACCATCATTCTTTCAAGCACCCTTTCTTTCCCTTGTTCATATTTAAGCAGTTTTAAGACCTGTAAATGCTGCCTTAATCATGGCCCTGGCAGATCCCACTACCACCACCCTGATTTGGTCCCTCATGATTGGTCTCTTATAACTAGTCTCTCTCACTCCAGTCTCTTACTCTTTAGATACCTGCTCCTCAAAGATATGAGGTTAATCCTTCAAATCAAAGTAAAATCATGTCACTTCCTGGTTCACAAAATGTCAGTGTGTCCCTGTTGTCCACCAAGTGGAGGACAAACCCCATAGTGTGGAATCCAAGTTCTTTTCTTCTTCCTTTTTTTTTTTTTTTTTTTTTTTTTTAAGTAGGCTCATGCTGGGCGTGGACTCAGAACCCTGAGATCAAGACCTGACACTTAGATCAAGAGTCAGACACTTAACCAACTGAGCCACCCAGGTGCCACACCCCTCCAAGTCCTTTCAAATGTGGCCTCAAATACTTTCTGACCTCACCTCACTCTAACTTACCCTATTTTCCATTCAAATTTCACTACTTACTAGCTTCCAAACACAACCCCAGTTTTCCTACTTCCAAACTTTTTCTTATACTGTGTCCTACCTCAAATGCCTTATCTTTTCACCCTACCCACCCCATTCATAACCTAATTAAACAATGGGCCGTGGACCTTGATAGACATTTTTCCAGGAAGATGTATAAATGGCCAAAGGGCACATGACAGGATATTTGATATTGTTAATCATTAGGGAAATGAAAATCAAAACCACAATGAGATATTACCTCGCACCTGTTAGAATAGCTAATATCCAAAAAGACAAGAGATAACAAGTATTGGTGGGGCTATAAACTGGCCACTGTGGAAAATGGTATGCAGGTTCCTTAAAAATTAAAACTAGAACTACAATATCATCCAGCAATCCCATTTCTGGCTATATATGGAAATATATGGTATGGAAACAACTTAAGTGTCTGTCAATGAATGAATGGATAAAGAAAATATATATATATATGATATCATGTATCATATATATCAATCCATATATGTGAATTACATATATGGATTTACATATATATATGACAGTGCAGAGCCTGCTTGGGATTCTCTCTCCCTCTCTCTCTGCCCATTCCCCACTCATGCTCTCTCCCTCTCTCTCTTTTTCAAAATAAAGTAAAAAAAAAAATGGGGGTGCCTGGTTGGCTCAGTTGGGTGAGCGTCCAATTTTGTTTCAGGTCATGATCTCGCGGTTCTTGGGTTCCAGCCCCACATCAGGCTTTGTGCTGACAACATGGAGCCTGCTTCAGATTCTCTGTCTCCCCACCCCTCTCTCTCCCCCTCCCCAACTTGCACTTTCCCTCTCTGAAAAATAAATAAACATTAAAAAATTAAAAAAAAAAAACACTTAAGGGACACCTGAGTGGCTCAGTCATTTAAGCATCAGACTTCAGCTCAGGTCATGATCTCATAGTCTGTGAGTTCGAGCCCCACATCAAACTCTGCACTGACAGTGCAGAGCCTGCGTGGGATTCTCTCTCCTTCTCTCTTTGCCCCTCCCCCACTTGCACTTGCTCTCTCTCCTTTCCTATTTAAAAAAAATAAAATAAAAAACTTAATAACAAAATAAAAATAAATTTAAAAACAAGGAAATCCTGCCATTTGTGACAACATGACTGAATCTAGAAGACATTATGCTAAGTGAAATAAACCAGACACCAAAAGATAAATACTGTATGATATCACTTACATGTGAAATGTAAAACAGCTGAACTCATACAAGCAGAGTTGAATGACAATTGCTAGGGGCTGGGGGAAACGGGGAAATGTTGGTCAAAGAGCACAAACTTCCAGTTACAAGAGGAACAAGTTCTAGGTGATACTGTATTGTATACTTGAAACTTGCTAAGAGAGTAAATATTAGAAGTTCTCACCACACACACACACAAAATTATGTGAGGGGATTGGTGTGTTAACTTGATTGTGTAATCATTTCACAGTGTAAACGTGTATCAAATTGTCACACTATATACCTTAAGTATACACAATTTTTATTTGTCAGTTATACCTCAATAAAACTGGAAAAATTATTTTTATCCTGAAAAAATTCTTAACTATCATTTAAAGTTTAATTCAAATTCACTGCTTCAGTAAAGCATTGCCAGATTTTTCTACTTGGAAGGTCTCTCAGTATTGATTGGAGCTTCTAGTGGTACTCACTACAATTTACCTACTAACAAAACATACAAATATTTTTTATTTTATTTATCATTATTATTATTATTATTATTATTATCTTTTTTTAGAGAGAGAGAGAGTGAGCACGAGTGGGGGGAGGGGCAGAGAGAGAGGGAGAGAGAATCCCAGGCAGGCTCCATGCTCAGCACAGGGCCCAATGTAGGGCTTGACCCCATGACCCTGGGATCATGACCTGAGTCAAAATCAAGAGTTGGATGCTCAACTGACTGAGCCACCCAGGTGCCCCCAAAACATACAAATAGGAACATTTCATCTCTAGTCATTGTAAGTAAGCTTATGCCATATTTATTTTTGCATTCCCTCATACAGTGCCTCATACTGTCAAAAAGTATAGTCCAATATCATTAAGCACATTGCTTGGTTCAGCTGAAATCTTTTCTTTTTGTATCAAGACTCTTTATTGTAAAGGAAACAGTAGATTGGTACAAGCTCTTTATCTCCTGTCAGACCACTAACAAACACTTCAGTGACTGGTACCAGACTAGAGACCACACTTCAAGCAGTACTGCCCTCGGACACGGTGTCTTCCAGTACATATTTTAAATGAATTAGTACTCTGGCTGTTGGGCAGTCTTACCCTCCTCTATTAGAAGTCATTTACCTCATTCAGTACTTATTTAGTGGGAACAGCCTTTTCCCAGGGGAAAAGTTCAGCGGCTATTTTTTAATTTCTCAGCTGCCTAAGGTGGTATTAACAGTTGGGGCGAGTGAGAAACTGACCAAAAAACTTGAAAACCTGGGGGATAAAAAGTCCACAGGGATTTTGAAAACCTCCAGCATATTCTTGGGAATCTAAAAGGCCACATGCCTGTGCAGAACTGTGTGCATGCTTAGGAAAGGCTGAGAAGGCCCTAATCACTCACTTCTAGATTACCTTGAGGCTCTGCCCAATCCAAAAGACAAAGCTAGGACGGCATTGTACACTGAGAACATGCCCCCACATAAACACATTCAGCAAAGACCAGGAGACTTGCTGGTTCAAGGCATTTAAGAAAATCTCAGACCAGTTGTGAACAATGAAGCGAACTGAACAGAGAATTCAGTGGCCACACACAGCAAAGAATACAGGCTTTACAGAATGGGTTCAGGAAAGTTGCTAAACAAACAACAGTGACAATAAATGCTGAGGTGGGAGAGAATCTGATTTAAGTCCAGTTTTCACCAAAAATATATGAAACAAGCAAACAAACTGGAAAGTATGGCCCATCATACAGGGGTAGGGGAAGTAGTCAATAGAAACTGCCCCTGAGGAAACCCAGACATTGGACTTAGTAGACAAGGACTTTAAATTAGCTACTATAAATATGTTCAAAGAAAAGGAAACTATGTCTACAAAATAAAGGGAAGTGTGAGAATGATACCTCACCAAATAGATAATATCAATACAAGGAAATTATTTTAAAAAGAAAAAAATAGAAATTTGGGTGTTGAAAGTACAACCACTGAAATGAAAAATTCACTAGGGGGGCTCACCAGCAGATTTGAGCTGGCTGAAAAAATAATCAGCAAACTTGAAGATAATTTATGTTTAGATTATCCAGTGTGGGGGCACCTGGATGACTCAGTCGTTAAGCATTCGACTTCAGCTCAGGTCATGATCTCACAGTTTGTGAGTTCAAGCCCTGTGTCAGGCTCTGTGCTGACAGCCCAGAGCCTGGGGCCTGCTTCAGATTCTGTGTCTCCTCTCTCTGCCCCTCCCCCACTCATGCTCTGTCTCTTTCTCTCAAAAATAAATAAACATTAAAAAAATTAAAAAAAAATGATTACCCAGTGTGAGAAACAGAAAGACAAAAAGAATCAAGCAAAATGAAAAAAGTCTCAAAAAACTGTGGGACACCACAAGCATTCTAATACTCACATAATAGGAGTCCCAGATGAGATGAAAAAGGGGAAGAAAGAATGCTTGAAAAAACATAATGACTGAAAACAATCCACATTTGATGGAAAACGTTTTTCTATATGTCCAATAAGCTCAACAAATTCCAAGTAAGACAAACCCAAAGAATTTACATTTAAACATATCATAACCAAACTCTTGAAAGAGAGAATCTTAAAAGCAGCATGACAGAAATGACTCATTATATAGAAATGATCCTCAATAAGATTAACAGCTTATTTCTAATCAGAAGCCATGGAGGCCTGAAGGCAGTGTGATGACATATTTAAAATGCTAAAATTAAAAGATTTTCAACCACAGATTCTATACCCAGAAAAACTATGCTTCAAAAAATGTAGGAGAGGACACCTTGGTAGCTCAGTCGGTTAAGCTTCCAACTCTTGATTTGGGCTCATATCATGATCTCATGGTTCATGAGTTCAAGTACCACGTTGGGCTCTGCACTGACAGCATGGAGCCTGCTTGGGATTCTCTCTCCCTCTGTCTCTGCCCCTCCCTTGAGCACGTGCTCTCTCTCACTCTAAAAATAAACATTTAAAAATGTAGGAAAATATTAAGACATTCCCAGATAAGCAAACAAACAATTAGGAGAATGTACTGCTAGCAAACTGCCCTACAAGAAATATTAAAGAGGGTTCTTCAGACTGAAATGAAAGAGCATTAGACAGTAACTTGAATCCACACAAAGAAATAAAAAACACTGGTAAAGGTAACTACAGAGATAAATATAAAAAGACAGTTTAATTGCACTGTAAACTAACTAGAATTTAAATAAAATTTTGAAAAAAAAGACAATTTAATTATGTTTGTAACTCTTTTCTTCTCCTCCCTGATTCAAAACACAAGTGCACAAAGCAATAATTATAAAATTCTGTTGATGGCTTGTAATTATAAAGATATAATTTATATGAGAATAATTGCAAAAAGAGAGAAGAGGGAACAAAGTTATCTTGGAGTGAAGTTTTTATATTCTTTTGAAATTTAGTTGGTATTAATCAGATTGTTATAAGATGTTGTTATCCCTAGGGCAACCAGTAAGAAAACAACTTATAAAATATTCTAAAAGAAGTGACAAGTGAATTAAAGTGATAAACTAGAAAAATGTCTATATAACACAAAAGAAGGTCATACCAGAGGAAATGAAAAAACAGAAAAGACATTAGATGTATAGAAAACAAACAGTAAATTGGCAGATGTAAATGCTACTTTATTACTTTAAACTGACATTAGGGGCGCCTGGGTGGCTCAGTCAGTTGAGCATTTGACTCTTGGTTTTGGCTCAGGTCATGATCTCACAGTTTCCTGGGGGTTGGAGTCCCATATCAGGCTCTGAGCTAATAGCTCTCCCTGTCTCTCTTTCAAAAATAAATCAATAAACATTTTAAAAAATGAAAAAAAAGAAACTAGAAAAAGACAAGCAAATGAAACCCAAAGCAAGCAGAAGGAAGAATTTAATAAAGCTTACAGAAGAAATGAGTAAATTAGAGAATAGGAGAAAAAAAAATAGAGAAAATCAATGCAACCAAAAGGTGGCTTTTTGAAAATATAAACAAAATTGATAGACCTTTAGTTAGACTGACCAAGGAAAAAGAGTGCAAATTACTAAATCAGGAATGAAAATGGGGACATTGCTGCTGATCTTACAGCAATAAAAAGGACCCAGATGAAACAGAAAAACCCCTGTAAAGACAATTATAACAGTTATCTACAAAATGGAGTTCTATTTATTTGGCTGACCATAAACAAATATTTCCAAAGACGAACCAAAAAAGAGGAAGGAGATAGTGAATTTTGCCTATTGGCGGATGAGACTGTCAATGCCTTCTTTTATTTCTTTATTTTGTTGTTAGGTTCCCCTCTAACTGATTATCTAAATAAGATTAATGAACAATCTTGTCTTTTCTCATAAATGTACTCAGAAGAGTAGCTCATTTTATGAGTATAAATGTATTACTTATTTCCAAAAGAACAGTGATATCCACAAGCTTGAGGAAATGGAAGACTTTCTCATGGTGAACTATTACATTGTCTAACGGGCTCTGCTAGCATAAGCTGCAATCACTGGGGTGACCCAGTGCTAGGAATGCATTTAAGAACTCACAAACTACAGCCAGCACCTTGCAGCCTTACACGCTCCCTGTTTATAGGCTTTTAGCAACCATTTACAATTTGTGTGTATTTATGGCGTTTGTAGGATGTCATAGCCTGCTTATTTCACAAGGATGAAGAAAAGTTTTATAGAAGTGTTGTGGTAAATGTCCAACCTCATAATTTTCATCATCTGGTAAATTACTTATTTCATATACTGGAACTAAACTTTCAAATGGCAGTAAGACAAAGTTTCCATTGATCTACTTGGGAATATTTGTTAGATAATCATATTTTTGAAAGCAGGAGATACTAGGCACCTAAAAATCCTAGAAACTAAGATCTTTAGTACTTGAGAAAGAAGCTTGATTGAACAAATTGTATGAAAGATATTTCAAGGGGCACCTGGGTGGCTCAGTCAGTTAAGTGTCTGGCTCTTGATTTCAGCTCAGGTCACGATCTCACAGTTTGTGAGTTTGAGCCCAGCATCCAGCTCTGTGCCGACAAGCACGAAGCATGCTTGGGATTCTCTACCTCTCTCTCTCTCTGCCCCTCCCTGCTCACACACACTCTCTCTCTCTCTCTCTCTCTCTCTCAAAAATAAACATTTTTTAAAAAAGAAAGATATTTTAAGATCTCGTATGTGATATCAAGACACAGTTGTATTTTGAGTCCGTTAACAAGTAATATGTTTTTGCTAGACACACAGCAATGTCTCAGGAAGTCTGCTTGCATTCACTTGGTCCTACACTGTCCAATAACATAACACTAGCCACATGTGGCTATTGAGCACTTGAGATGTGGCTGGTCCTAATTAAGATGTACTGGAAGTATAAAACACATACTGTATTCCAAAGACTTAGTGCAAAAAAAGTAAACAATATATTGATTATATATTGAAATATTTTGAGTATATTCAACTGAGTAAAACATTATTAAAATTAGTTTCACCTGTTTCTTTTTACTTTTTTAATGTGGCTACTAACAAGTTTAAGTTTACATATGTAGCTCATATTGTATTTCTCTTGCACAGTGATGGTCTGGTGTATTACAGATAACCTGACCCATCCGAAGGTAAGATTCTAGAATGGGCATCACAATAAGCAGGAGCCCTAGAAAGGCCTGCAGAAATTTTCTTTTTGAAAATTCATCGTGGATAGCTTTTGGAGAATGGAATCCAGTTTATCCATCATTTCTTAACGCTGGCAATGTTCAGAAGACCAAAGAGGTAGCTAGTAGGTTAAAAACCAAAAACCAAACAACAAAACAGGCTATTGTGCAAAGGAGTGCCCAGGCTTGGGTCTAATTATAGTCTGATTCAACTTCTGGAAAGGATGTTTGATAATGTTCCAGTTTACAGACTAATAACTAACATTACCAAATTACCCCCTTCTGTGCATTGGTGCCATATTTACGGGTTCTTTTAGTGATCCCAAAGTTAAGAGAGGCCTCTAGCACCCCTGACCCATATTAGACCCATATGCTGGAGCCACTGTGGCCTAGATTTAGACAAAGATGAGCCTAAGGAGATTTCTTCTCAGGAGCCATCCTGGGTTTTCTGGTTTGAACGGAGTCCAGTAGAAGTTCACCCCAGGACAGGGGCTTCTACGATCCATCTGGGAAGTCAAATGGGCAGTGCCTTTGACACACTCACGGGGGAACCTAGCAAAGGTCCGGGTTTTTTGTTTGCTTTTTTAACATTTATTCATTTTTGAGAGACAGAGACAGAGTGCGAGTCAGGGAGGGGCAGAGAGAAGCAGACACAGAATCGGAAGCAGGCTTCAGGCTCTGAGCTGCACGGGGCTCAAAGTCACAAGCTATGAGATCATGACCTGAGCCAAAGTCGGACACTTAACCAACTGAGCCGCCAAGGCGCCCCAATATAGGTCCATTTTTTGTACCTACAGGTGTCCTTTGCCCTATGCTCACCCAACATGCACTTATATACCCCAAACAGAACTAGAAAGATTTTGTAAACCTAGCAACCCAGGTTTTATTTAAGCTTGTAATATTTATTTTATTACAAATAAAATCATTCAACTGCATTAAAGAAAATGTCTAAAAGAGAGAAAACATTTTTTTAATTCATAGAATTAAATTCAGAACATTCTTATTCATCCAGAGTAGTACCAACACCAAAAACAACCTATACATGATAATTAATAATTAATAATTACTACATGATAATTACATGATTTCCATTCTAGTTCTTCTTTAGATAAACTTGGGTTGTGTAAAGGTGAATATGTGTTGTTTTTGAATTTTACCAAGTTATAATTCATTCATTCATTCATTCATTCATTCACTCATACATTCATCACTATGCTTACCTAGATGTACAAAGTCACAGTCCCTGCCATCATGAAGAGGTTAAGCTACTTTGGAAACTTCTTTTTTTTTTCAACCTCAACAGAATCTCAGAATGCATGTAGTCATACCTAAATCAGATAAGTGATGGTTTAGTAGCAGAACCTAATTTCATGATTTCTAATTGGTAGTATTTATTTTGAATTTTAAATTTTTTAATGTTTATTTATTTTTGAGACAGGGAGAGAGAGCACGCACGCAAGCAGAAGAAGGGCAGAGAAAGGGAGACAGAGGACATGAGGCAGGCTCCAGGCTGACAGCAGAGAGCCCAATGTGGGATTCAAACCCACAAACCGTGAGATCATGACCTGAACTGAAGTCAAAACTTAACTGACTGAGGCACCCAGGTGCCGCTAATTGGTTGTATTTATTTTGAAATAGTAATTTATTCTCCTTTTTATGCCCACATCACCTCCACACCCCTCCCCAATCCAAGCAGGTGCAGGGCTCTCCTTCTTGAGAGCCTTAGGAAGTTTTGTTGAGTGGACGACAGAAGCCGTTGGCTCTTCCCTCCTTTGAAGGGGTCCTAGTCAGTGTCACAGAAAGAGAAATCCTCTGAGGAGCCTATGAGGTAGTTAGAAATGTGAGTTCATGGGCCCTGCCCTACCTCTGAGATCAGAATCTCTGAGGGTAAGGCCCAGGAAACTCTTTCAACAAGTTCTTCAGGCAATGAGTATACACGTTGACTGAGAGGGGTTAGAGGAAGGATTCCAGAGGCAGAGAGCGCACACCTTTGAGAGTAAGTAGAAAAAGAGGAAGCCAGTCCCCCGGACATGCAAGCCTCCAAGGCTGTATCCAAGAAGATGCTGAGATCTCAGGTGAGGTGGCACTGGGGTTCCTTGCCCAGCAAAGCCTTCTCCTGCCCCCACGTAGGCAGGGAAACAGTATGTAAACAGAATTTATGGTACCACTGGACACCTTGACAGTGAGGGGTTCATGTGTCTACAATGGGCTGTTAATCAGAGCCCTCCTCAGCCCCAAACCCCAGATCCTGGACCCCATTGGAGCCCTACTACATTTTGAGGGGCCCTTCTGCTGACTGAAACACTCATCGTGGTACAGAGACCATAGTCTTACTTGATTGATTGATTGATTGATTGAGTGAGTGAGTGAGTGATTTGATTTTGATTTTTTTAGGGTCGGGCCCTGCGATGACTCACTTTGGAAAACAGGACTTGGAGTCCTGCAGCCACTTCCTCTGCCTAGAATCCAACACAGAGAAGTAGAATTGGAGTTTGGGTGGGTGTAGCTACAGTGAAGAGGAAGGAAGTAGGGGGACCCCTCTGTGATCTTGCTCATTGACTGCTCCTTCTGACCTCGCTCAAAATTTCCCTCCCTGAGGTGCTCCTCCCACAGACCTGGCGCAGGGCTTCCCATAAGCAGAGCACAGTGCCTAGAAAAGGGGCCACAAGCTCAGGTACTTTCAGTATCAGCCAAGTAACAGGTGGGGCAAGGTTGAAAGTGTTAAGTCATATCATAACTTGGGGGTGCAGAGAAATTGTGTGTGGTCGGTTGCTTACCCAGAAGCAAACCTTGAGGTGAGTTTTTTAGGTTTTCTTTGTTTTGGAGTTTTGGGTTGTTTGGTTGGTTGGTTGGTTTTGTTTTTTGTTTTTTTCGTTTTTGTTTTTTTTGGGGGGGTGTTTGTTTTTGTTTTTGTTTTTGTTTTGACCACTTCACATATATGGAGGTTTATGTGCAGGATACCTACCTAGAAGTAGAAATGCTAAGTAGGTGAATTTACATATTTTTTAATATTTAAATTTTTATAATCTTTTGATCGTCTTCACCCATTTCTCCCATCCCTTAGCCCCCACCTCTGGCAATCACAATGTACGAGCTTAGTTTTTGGTTTGTTTGGTTTTTTTAAGGCCACACATGTATGAGAGAACGTGCAGTATGCCTTTCTCTGTCTGACTTAGTTCACTTAGCATAATGGCTTTGAGGTCCATCCATGTTGTCACAAACAACAAAATTTCATTTTTTATGGCTGAATAATATTCCATTCTGTGAGTGAGTGTGTGTGTGTGTGTGTGTGTGTGTGTGTACCACAATTCCTTTGTACCACAAATTCATCTGTTGATTTATACCTAGGTTTTTTCCATATCTTGGCTATTGTAAATAATGCTACAATGAACATGGGGGTACATGTATCTTTCAAATTAGGTTTTTTGTTTTCTTCATATAAATACCCAGAAATGGAATTGTTGGACCATGTAATAGTTCTTTTGTTTTGTTTTGTTTATTTATTTTTGGGAGAGAGAGAGAGAGAGAGATCATGAGTAGTGGAGGGCAGAGAGAGACAGAGACACAGAATCCGAAGCAGACTCCAGGCTCTGAGTTCTCAGCACAGAGCCTGACATGGGGCTCAAACTCATGAACCATGAGATCATGACCTGAGCTGAAGTTGGACTCTCAAGAAACTAAGCTACCCAGGCACCCCATGATAGTTCTATTTTTAATTTTTTGAGGAAACTCCATATTGTTTCCACAGCAGCTGCACCATTTTACATTCCCACCAACAGTGCACAAAGATTCCCTCTCCCCACGTCCTCACCAACACTTGTTATTTCTTGTCTTTTTGATAATAGCCATCCTAACAGGTGTGAGGTTATACCTCATTTGTTTTGATTAGCATTTCCCTGATCACTGGTGATCTTTTCATGTAGCTGTTGGTTATCTGTCTTCTTTGGAAAAATGACTATTCAGATCTTCTGCCCATTTTAATTTTTTTTACTTTTTAAAGATTTTATTCTTAAGTATTCTCCACACCCCACGTCAGGCTTGAACTCACAACCCCAAGATCAAGAGTTAGTTGCATGCTCTACTGGCTGAGCCAGCTAGGCAACCCTCTGCCCATTTAAAAAAATTTTTTTAATGTTTATTTAGTTTTTGAGAGACAAAGACTGACAGAGCATGAGTGGGGGAGGGGCAGAGAGAGAAGGAGTCACAGAATCCAAAACAGGCTCCAGGATCTGAGCTGTCAGCACAGAGCCCGACATGGGGCTTGAACTCAGGAACCTCAGGATCATGACCTGAGCCCATGTCAAAGGTTAACCGACTGAGCCACCCAGGTGCCCCTCCTCTGCTCATCTTTAAATCAGATTTTTTTGGGGAGGGGGAGTTGTATGTTTATGTATTTTGGATATTAACTCTTTATCAGATACATGATTTGCAAATACTCTCTCCCATTCAGTAGGCTGCCTTTTTATTTTGTTGATAATTTCCTTTGCTGTGCAGGAGCTTTTTATTTTGGTGTAGTCCCACTTGTTTATTTTTGCTTTTGTTGCTTTTACTTTTGGTCTCAGATTCACAAAGTCATCAGTAGAACTATGTCAAGGAGCTTAGGAGTTTTATCGTTTCAGGTCTTACATTCAAGTTTTTTGAGTTAATTTTTGAGTTCCATTTTGAGTTAATTTTTGTGTATGGTATATGATTGTAGTCTAGTTTCATCCTTTTTGTTTTTATGTTTATTTTTTTATTTGTGAGAGAGAAAAAGAGAGTGAGAGGGGAAGGGACAGAGAGAGAGAGGGGAACAGAATAACCAAAGCAGGCTCTGCACTGATATTAGAGAGCCCAATATGGGGCTCAAACTCATGAACTGAGATCATGACCTGAGCTGAAGTCAGATGCTCAACCGATTGAGCCACCCAGGTTCCCCAATTTTTTTCTTTATTATTGATTTCAGTAGTTTTTTAAAAATGTTTATTTATTTTTGAGGGAGAGAGAGAGTGCAGGGGAGGGGCAGAGAGAGAGAGGGACAGAGGATCCAAAGTGGGCTCTGTGCTGACAGCAGAGAGCTTGATTTGGGC
The DNA here is from genome assembly GCF_018350195.1 of Panthera tigris. NCBI lineage: Eukaryota > Metazoa > Chordata > Mammalia > Carnivora > Felidae > Panthera > Panthera tigris. The sequence goes on from NC_056662.1 coordinate 58,365,381, forward strand.
TTGAACTCACGAACTGAGATCGTGACCTGAGCTGAAGTCAGATGCTTAACCAACTGAACTGTCCAGGTGCCTCTTAGTTTCATTCTTTTTTCATTCTTTTGCATGTGGCTGTCCAGATTTCCCAGCACCATTTGCTGAAGAGACTACCCCTTTCCCATTGTATATTCTTGACTTTTTTTTGTCATAAAGTAATTGACCATATATGAATGGGTTTATTTCTGAACTATTGACTCTGACCATCAATCTATGTGTCTATTTTTATGCCAATACCATACTGTTTTAATTACTATAGCTTTGCAATAGAGTTTGAAATTAGAGAATGTGAGGCATCCAGCTTTTTGTTCTTTCTCAAGATTGTCCTGGCTACTCAGGTTCTTTTGTGGTTCCAAACTGTAGAATGGTTTGTTCTATTTCTGGGAAAAAAGCCATTAGAGTTTTGATAGGGATGTCATTAAGCCTATAGATTGCTTTGGGTAGTAAATTCTTTCAATCCATGAACACACAATATCTTTCCATTAATTTTTGTCATCTTCAGTTTCTTTCCTTAATTTCTTGTAGTTTTCAATATGCAGGTCTTTTACCTCCTTGGTTGTATTTATTCATATATCTGTTATTCTTTTTGCTGCAATTATTAATGGGGTTGTTTTCTTAATTTCCCTTTTTGATAATTCATTATAACTGTATAGAAATGCAACAGATTTTCATGTATTGATTTTGTATCCTGCAACATTACTGAATTTATTATTTCGAACAGTTTTTTAACTACATTTAGACTTTATACATTTAAACAATTTTAATTTTATTTTATTAATTTTTTTTTAATTTACCTCCAAGTTAGTTAGCATATAGTGCAACAATGATTTCAGGAGTAGATTCCTTAATGCCCCTTACCCATTTAGCCCATCCCCCCTCCCCCAACCCCTCCAGTAACCCTCTGTTTGTTCTCCATATTTAAGAGTCTCTTATGTTTTGTTCCCCTCCCTGTTTTTATATTATTTTTGCTTCTCTTCCCTTATGTTCATCTGTTTTGTCTCTTAAAGTCCTCATATGAGTGAAGTCATATTTGTCTTTCTCTGACTGATTAACTTCACTTAGCATAATACCCTCTAGTTCCATCCATGTAGTTGCAAATGGCAAGATTTCATTCTTTTTGATTGCCAAGTAATACTCCATATGTATACCACGTCTTCTTTATCCATTCATCCATCCATGGACATTTGGGCTCTTTCTAAACTTTGGCTATTGCTGATAGTGCTATAAACATGGGGGGTGCATGTGCCCCTTTGAAAAAGCATCCCTGTATCCCTTGTATAAATACCTGGTATTTATAAATACTCAGCAATTGCTGGGTTGTTGGGTAGTTCTATTTTTAATTTTTTGAGGAGCCTCCATACTGTTTTCCAGAATGACTGCACCAGTTTGCATTCCCACCAGCAATGCAAAAGAGATCCTCTTTCTCTGCATCCTTGCCAACATCTATCGTTGCCTGAGCTGTTAATGTTAGCCATTCTGACAGGTGTGAAGTGATATCTCATTGTGGTTTTGATTTGTATTTCCCTGATGATGAGTGATGTGGAGTATTTTTTCATGTGTCGGTTGGCCGTCTGGATGTCCTCTTTGGAGAAGTGTCTATTCATGTCTTTTGCCCATTTCTTCACTGGATTATTTGTTTTTTGGGTGTTGAGTTTGATAAGTTCTTTATAGATTTTGGATACGAACCCTTTATCTGATATGTCATTTGCAAATATCTTCTCCCATTCTGTCAGTTGCCTTTTAGTTTTGCTCATTGTTTCCTTCACTATGCAGAAGCTTTTTATTTTGATGAGGTCCCAATAGTTTATTTTTGCAAAAAGAAAATTACAGACCAATATTCCTGATGAACATAGATGTAAAATCCTCAACAAAATACTAGCAAATTGAGTTTCCATTGCCTTTGGAGACATGTTGAATAAGAAGTTGCTGTGGCCAAGGTCAGAGATTTTTGCCTGCTTTCTCCTCAAGGATTTTGATGGCTTCCTTACACTTAGGTCTCATCCATTTTGAGTTTATTTTTGTGTATGGTATAAGAAAGTGGTCTGGGTTCATTTTTCTGCATGTTGCTGTCAGTTTTCCCAGAACCACTTGCTAAAGAGACTGTCTTTATTCCATTGGATATTCTTTGCTGCTTTGTCAAAGATTAGTTGGCCATATGTTTGTGGATCCATTTCTGGGTTCTCTATTTTGTTACATCGATCTTAATGTCTGTATTTGTGCCAAGTTTGAACGGTTTTGTGGAGTCTTTAGGGTTTTCTATGAAAGAGGAACTATTACAACTGATACTAGAGAAATAGAAAGGATCATAAGAAATAATTATGAACAATTATAATACTCCAACAATTAGACAACCTAGAAAAAAATGGGCAAATTCCTAGAAATAGATGGCTTACCAAGATGAATCATGAATAAATAGAAAATCTGAACAGATCAATTACTGATAAGGAAATTGAATCAGTAATCCAAAACCTGGTAACACACAAAAGTCCTAGACCAGATGGCTGCATTGGTGTATTCTACCAAACATTCAAAAAAGAATTAATGCAACCCTTCTCAAACTCTTCCATAAAATAGAAGAGGGAACTCATTTTATGCAGCCTATACTACCCTGATACCAAAACCAGACAAGGATGCCACAGGAAAAGAAAATTACAGGCCAATATTCCTGATGAACATAGATGTAAAAATCCCCAACAAAATACTAGCAAATTCAATTTGTAATGTATTTTAACAATACATTAAAATAATCACACACCATGATTGAGTGGGATTTATTCTGGAGATGCCAGGCTAGGTCAACACCTGCAGGTTAGTCAGTGTGATAACCACATTGACAAAATGAGGTATAAAAATCATATGATCATCTCAATGGATGTAGAAAAAGCATTTGACAAAATTCAACATCATTTATGATAAAAACTCTCAACAAAGTGGGTGTAGAGGGAATGTATGTCAACATATTAAGTCCATATATGACAAGTGCACAGCTAACATCACACTCAAAGGTAAATGCTGAAAGCTTTTCCTCAAGACAAGGATGTCCACTATCACCACTTTTATTCAACATATGTTGGAAGTCCCAGCCAGAGCAATTAGGCAAGAAAAGAAACAAAAGCATCCAAAATGGAAAGGAAGAAATAAAACTATCACTATTTGTAGATGGCATGATTTATTAAAAAAAAAAAAAAGCCACCACCCAAAAGAACAAAGAATGGGAGATTTCTCACATACTGAAGATTGTAAAATTGCAGATGAGATTCTTTGCCAATGCATGTATTATGGAGTCAATAAGTGAGACAAAGAGCCATTCAAAAAACACAAAATTCTTGCATTGGGGGTTATGAATGACACTGTCAGTCTTTACACCAGCCTCACCCTCTAAGGTATTTCTTTAGTGGGGATTCTTTTGCACACTGTGAGAGAGATCTTCAAGCACACTGATAGGTAGTACTTGTATTTGAGTAGGCCAATGTAGAATTAAAACTTTTCTATTAAATATCATTTTGAAAAAGTTAAAATATCTATAGAGGTGAAAAAAACTTTATCCAGTCACAGGCAAAAGAGGAAGGAGGAAGGAAGGAAGGAAGGAAGGAAGGAAGGAAGGAAGGAAGGAAGGGCAGAAAGAAAGAAAGAAAGAAAGAAAGAAAGAAAGAAAGAAAAAGAGAGAGAGGAAGGAAGGAAGAGAGGAAGGAAAGAAGGAAGGAAGAGAAAGAAAGTCAGCTTATCTTGATAGCACAATTAAAGTCTCTGGTGTGAATAAAATAAAATGTGGTATATTACACATTTAAATAACGTTTTTTTAATTACAAGTTTGAACTCCATTAAGAATAATATTACAGCAGGGAGCCTGGGTGGCTCAGTTGCTTAAGGGTCCAACTTCGGCTCAGGGCAAGGAACAAAATAACTGGATACTTTCCCCTGTTTGATATTTTTAAAACTTCCTCATTTTGTTCCAAGTAATGATCAACAGCAAAATGAAAAGGGACCAGGGGGTCACTTTTAAGTAAAAAGCAGTAAAAAGATACATACCCAAATAAAACCACTCCTATTATTTGCCAGTCAGATTGGCAAAGGTCAGAAAGTTTGCACACACATTATGTTGGAGTGTACTCTCATAAACTGCTGGTGGAATGGAATTTGGTAAAACCTCTGTGGGAGAGCATTTGGGAACATCTACCAAAATTGCAAATGCACTAACCTTTGCATCCACCAATTCCACTTCTAAAAATCTATCTATAGATAATGTGTAAGGGACATATGGGCAAAATTCTTTATAGCAAAATTATTTGTAATGGCAAAAGGTTGATAATGGCCTAAATGTCCATTGGTCGGGGACTCGTTAAATACTTGATGGAAAAATTGAACATACAATGCAACCCTATATAGCCTAACGAAGGATGAGGGTGAGTTTTACAAGTAAGTGAAAAATGCAAGGTGCAAAGTAGTGTATAATATTCCACCATTTGTGAGAAAAAGGTATACATATAAACATATGTATAACATATAAACATATAAATTAATTTGTTGTATAAGTATGGACTTACATTGGAACAATCTATAAGAAACTAGTAATACTGGGGGCGCCTGGGTGGCTCAGTCGGTTAAGCGTCCAACTTCAGCTCGGGTCACAATCTCATGGTCCGTGAGTTTGAGCCCCGCATCGGGCTCTGGGCTGATGGCTCAGAGCCTGGAGCCTGCTTCTGATTCTGTGTCTCCCTCTCTCTCTGCCCCTCCCCTGTTCATGCTCTGTCTCTCTCTGTCTCAAAAATAAATAAACGTTAAAAAAAAATTTTTTTTTAATAAAAAAAAAATAAAAAAAGAAACTAGTAATACTGTTTGCCTTGATTTGGGCAGCTGGGACAAGGGGTGCAATGAGCATTCCCTATTGTATGCTCTGAATTTTGAATCATGAGAACATACTATATTAAAAAGAAGTTTTTTTTAACATATCTATCCTTAGGACTAGCAATTTCACTTTTAGGAAGTGATCCTATGGGAGAAACATTAAATGACTAGTTAAGTTTTCAATGATAAATATTATAAATTTTAAATATTGTAATATTATTTGTAATATAAATATGGAAAATTTTATAAGATTTTCCATATTATGTTCTCATTTATAATATGGAAAAATAGAAAACAACTTAAATGTCCTCAAACAGGATTAATTATAAAAGTAGTGCTGCTTTGGGGGCACCTGGGTGGCTTAGTCCATTAGGTGTCCGACTCTTGATATCAACTCACATCTTTGTCTTAGGGTTGAGAGTTCAAGCCTTCCATTGGGCTCCATGCTGGGTGTGAAGGCTACTTAAACAAAACAAAATACAGTGCTGCTTTCAAATGATGAAATATCATGTAGTCATTTCAATGATCTTGGAGAGGGACACCTGGGTGGCTCCGTCAGTTAAGCATCTGACTTTGGCTCAGTTCATGATCTCACGGTTCATGGGTTCAAGCCCCACATTGGGCTCTGTGCTGACAGCTCAGAGCCTGGAGCCTGCTTCAGATTCTGTGTCTCTTTCTCTCTCTGTCCCTCCCCTGCTTATGCTCTGTTTCTCTCTATCTCTCAAAAATAAATAAATGTTGAAAAAAAATGATAAAATAAGTGATCTTAGAGAAGTATATTCATGACGTAGAAAAATGTTCATAGTGTATTCATGATGTAGAAAAATGTTCATGAGACTTTGCTGAGTTCTTAAAGGCAAATAAACAAAACAGAATGCACTGTATTTTTGTCATTTTAAGAAAATTTACAGGAAAAGGGCCCCTGGGTGGCTCAGTTGGTTGACTTTAGCTCAGGTCATAATCTCACAGTTGGTGAGTTCTACCCCCACATCAGGCTCACTGGTGTCAGAGGGAGGCTGCTTCAGATCCTCTGTCCCCTCACTCTCTTCCCCTCCCCTGCTTGCACTCTCTCAAAAATAAAAAAATAAAAAAACACTGAAGAAAATTTATAGGAAAAAAATTAGAGGGACATAGAAAAAAGTCTGGAATGTGGTTTACCAAAATTTGGCAGCATTTCTCTGGTATCATTATGATATTTTCAATCTTCTTTCAATTTATCTATACATTCTGATTTGTTTTTAAGTTTATTTTGAGAGAGAGAAACAGAGCATGCGCTCATTTGCGTGTGAGCAGGGGATGGGCAGAGAGAGGAGAGAGAGAATCCAAGCAGGCTTTGCACCCAACTAAGCCACCCAGGAGTCCCTATATCTTCTGATTTTTTTTTAAAACAATGAACATGTATCATTATATGATTAATGGGGGGAAAAAGCCAGGGGACAGGTTGTGGTCTCTAAAGAGCATTCCTTACTAAAAGGAAACAAGTGTCCTCAGGGAAATGGCTGATGCTCTGCTGACTACAGAAAGCAAGGAAGATATCAAAGGGGCCAAGTGGATTTTGGAGCCCATCTAAAGAGGTTCCCACTGGCCAGCGATGAGAGACTTCAATAAGTGGACTCCAGTAAATGTGGGCTACAATAAGAATTATCACAGCAAAGGATTGAAACTCATCAAGTATGCTAAATTTATGCATTATAAATGACAATTTAAAAAGAATTCTCTTACCTGGCTCTACAGTGCAATGGATAGTGCATTGGACTTCTAAAAAGAATTCTCTTTAAGGGAGGTTAGGGATTTAGTATTCTGAAAACTGATAAAGAAAAGAAAATTTTAATCTGGTTTTTCTATATAAATTGTCCCTGAGGGTAACCCTATTTGGTGAAGGGAAGTTTCTCTTTATAGAAGTATTCTAGCAAATAAAATGAAGAAGTAATGATAGAATATCACCACTTGGCAAACACTTAATGAAACAATAGATTTAGGTAGTGATCATTAATGGCAACTAACACTGCAAAAAAAGAAAGACACTCCAACATGATGCCACCACGTGGAAGTACACAGCACCCCCTTTTTTTTGGCCCAGAAATCCAACTTGTATCAGAGACCCCTTGTTCTAACCACCAGGTCACGGGAAGTACAGGGGATAGAGGAACATGGTAGATTGTCATCAGCCAATGCAATCAGCCAAACACAGGATGTGGGAAATTATACAGGACAAATCATCCAATTCTTCAAAAAGATGGGGTGCCTGGGTGGTTCAGTTGGTTCAGCGTCCCAACTCTTGATTTCAGCTCAGGTCATGATCTCACGGTTCATGGGTTCGAGCCCTAATTTGGGCTCTGCGCTGACAGAATGGAGCCTGCTTGCTCCCCCTCTCTCTCTCCCCCACCCTCTCTCCCTCCCTCCCTCTCTTTCCCTTCCCCCCCCAAATAAATAAATAAACTTAAAAAAAAGAAGGGAAAAAAACTTATGAAAAAAGGAAACTCAGGACACATTTCCACCAAATGCAATGTGTGAACGTTTGAACCTTGATCCAAACAAACTCAATGTAAGATACCATTCAGGAGACCATCAGGAAATTTGTGCACTTACTGGATATTTGATATTAAAGAACTGTAGACAATTTATTTAAATATTGTGATAATACTGTGATTATGTTTTTACTTCTAAAGGTACATATGAAAATGTTTACAAATAAAATATGTCCAGAATATCCTTCAAAATAATCCAATAGGGGCAAGCGGAAGTGGCCAAGAGTATATTTGACATGAAGTTAGCCATGAGTTGATCATTGTTGAATTTAAATTATAAGTGCATAGAGCTTCATTACACTAGTCTCTCTACTTTTGGAAACATTTGAAATTTTCTGTAATAAAACAATTAAAAGAAAAAATAATGAAACCTGCACCTATCTCCCCTGTAAAGAGTGTGTAAAGAGTGTGGTGGGGGTGAGGCCTGTCAGCTTTTCTTCTTGGGACAATAGAGAAAGGGAAATTAAAGAGGCTGAATGGCACTTGGCAGCTAGTCTAGGGGACAAAGGCCCTAATGGTTTAAGCCAGTGGTGGCAGCTTTGGAACCAGCTCAGGCCTGTAGCTGGTAATGAAAAACTGAAAACGAAGAAGCTAGGGTGAGCCTCAGGGCTTAGGAGCTGCAAGGCCTGTTCCTGTTAGCCTGTTGAACTTCTCTGAGCAACAAACCTGTACACAGTCATGAGTCCCTTAAATCTGAAACAGTAAAAAGGAGCTATTTTGCTCATTTAACAAACATGGATTACTCACATAACTGCTTGCTGAGGTAGGTAGGTAGGTAGGTAGGTAGGTAGGTAGGTAGGTAGGTACTGTGCTCGCTGTCATGAAAACAGCAGACACAATCCTTGCCTTTATGATATAAGAAGGCTAAAAACCTGTATTTGGAAAGCAGTATCGCTGTTATAACATTAACATATAAGCATAGCATACCTAAGCAACATGGAAACTAAGAGGAGCACCCAAGTTTGTCTTTAGGAACCAAAGAAGGTTTCACAGAAGAAATAGCTTTTGAGATAAAACTTGAAGACTAAGTTGGTGTTTGCCAGGACAAAAGCCAGGAGCAGGAGGATTTCAGAAAGAAGGAAATGAATTTGCGAGACATAATGTGAAACTACAAAGGCAGATTCTGGGAACTACAACTATTTGTTTTGCTAGACATAATGTGTCTGAGGAGCTGTTCTCTAGCCTGCTTGCTCTTCTAGGCCTGGGACAAGGGGAAGGCCTTAAGCCTTCCTTTAAGCCTTTAAAACTAGTTTCCTGATGGGAAAGGGACAGGAGATCTAACTTCAAGGAAAGCTATGGGTTATGGGTCAGGCTGCATTTTACAGCAGTTTTAAAATGGAGTCCAAATGGGGCACTTGGATGGCTCAGTCAGTTAAGTGTCCGACTTCAGCTCAGGTCATATCTCACCATTTGTGGGCTGGAGCCCCCGCATGGGGCTCTGTGCTGACAGCTCAGAGCCTGGAGCCTGCTTGGGATTTTGTGTCTCCCTCTCTCTTTGCCCCTCCCCTGCTCATGCTTTGTCTCTCTCTCTCTCCTTCAAAAATAAATAAACATTAAAAAAAAATTTTTTTAAACCTCCCCAAAAGAAAAGCCCAGATGTTTTTATGGGGTTTTATTAATAATACATAAATAAATCAATAATAAAATGCAGTCTAAGAAGTAAAATAAGTCAGAAAAAGATACGTATCATATGATCTCACTCTTTTGGAATTTAAGAAACAAAACAGATGAACACAGGGGATGGGAATGAAAAATAAAACAAGATAAACACGGGGGCAGACCATAAGAGATTCTTAAATATGGAGAACGAGGGGAGGTGAGAGGAGGAATGGGCTAAATGGATGAGGGGCATTAAGGAGGGTACTTGTTGGGATGAGCACTGGGTTCTACTCCTAAAACCAATACTACACTGTATGTTAACTAACTTGAATTTAAATAAATACATTCTTTAAAAATACAGCCCAAGAGAGGCTGATAATAAAAAGGAGAAAGTGAGAAGGTTTAAGGCACAACAAAAACCCTGCTATGAGTGGCAACAGCCTACTTCCTTCAATTATAGATCCTTGTAGAAGGAGGAAGATGAGTCAGTCAGAAATTAATGTTCTAAACTTTTCCTGAAGCAATAAGGCTTTGTATCCACGGCAGTTTTAAATGGACTATCGCCCAGTATTTCTTTCCAAATACTTATTTATTTACTGCTATACAATTTAAGTGCTCATCTAAATAGGTAGTTAGATGCACTTATTTCAAAACTGCAGATTGCACATAAAATACCATAATAGAAAAGGCTGTTGTGAGCACAATGCTTGAGAGAAGCTACAGGGTATCAATTAGCATTAAATAATTGGCCACCAAACGTATCTGGAAAATATGTGCAGCTTGGTTCTAGACAAGTAAGGCCTCCGCCAAGTGCCTTCCATGGAAATTCATTCATTCATTCATTCATTCATTCATTTATAATGTTTATTTATTTTTGAGAGAGACAGAGACAGAATGCGAGTGGGTTAGGGGCAGACAGAGAGGAAGACAGAATCCGAAGCAGGCTCCAGGGTCCGAGCTGTCAGCACAGAGCCGCACGCAGGGCTCGAACCCACGAGCTGGAGATCATGACCTGAGCCGAAGTCGGAGGCTCAACCGACTGAGCCACCCAGGCGCCCCTCCACTGTAAATTCTTCATAAACATTCGCTGAACGACTCTACACAACCGCGCTCCCATGCCCCCCGGGCCCGCACGCCGAGGAGCTTCCCGTTTCTCCGACGGCTACTTCCCCTAGCTTCGGGGGCCCTCGAGGTCCTGTTACACAAGCTCGGCGTCTGGCCACCGGGCCCCCAGTGGCACAAGCCGGCGAGTGGGTTGCCAGCACCCGTCCCGGCGTCACTGGACCGCCTAACCGCCAGAACCAGACAAGCTCAAGGCACTGAGAGGGTCTGACTCAAGCCAGCACGCGCTGCTCCGGGATCCCCGGCGGGGAGGGGCCAGGAAAAGCCCCGCCCCACGCCCCGTTCCGCCAGGTGCGCGTGCGCCGCGGCCCCGCCCGCCCCCCGGCCTGGTTCTGCGCTGCTCGGCGGAGAGCGTCTTTTCCTCGCTCTCTGGCGGCTCGCACGCGCCCTCCTTCCCGACCTCAGGAGTCGCGCAGCTCCCGGCCCGGTCTCCTCCCCGACTGCCTGGCTGCGGGGCCATGGCGTGGCGGCGGCGTCCCGAGGCCGGCGTCGGGGTCCGCAGCGCGCTGGCGCTGCTGGCGCTGGCTGTGTGCGCGCCCGGGGCCCGGGGGCGGGCGTTCGAGTGGTATTCGGCCGTGGTGAGCACCGAGTACGTCGACCCGTACACGAACCGCACCGTATGGAGCGTCTCGGAGAGCGGCCGCTTCGGCGACAGCTCGCCCAAGGAGGGCGCGCAGGGCCTGGTGGGCGTCCCGCGCGCGGCGGATCGCGACCCCGAGGGCTGCGCGCCAGATACCCGCTTCCTCGTGCCCGCGCCCGGCGGCCGTGGAGCCGCGCCCTGGGTCGCCCTGGTGGCGCGCGGTGGCTGCACCTTCAAGGACAAGGTGCTGGTGGCTGCACGGAGGAACGCCTCGGCCGTGGTCCTCTACAACGAGGAGAGCCACGGGAACCTCACCGTGCCCATGTCCCACGCGGGTAAGCCGAGGTCGGGGGTCGCGGGGAAGTGGCGGGGGGAATTCTGCAGCCTAGTCATGGCCCGCGGCCCTCTCGTCCTCGGCCTTGACGCCCGCCTCCCAGGGGCAAGCAGCGAAGGGGCCGGGAGCGCGACTCTGACGGCCTCTGGCCGTTGGGAACTACGGGGGAAGCTCTAGGTTTGCGCTCTGTGACCCCCCCCCCCCGGGACGCTGTAGGAAGTTAGACGGGCGTCCAGACAAAATCAGATCTTCGCCTTGGGCCCTTCAAGTGAAGGGAGGTGCCATCTGGAGGAGGGCAGTGGGGAGAGAGAAGGAAATTAAAACCCACCGAAAGAGGATTGTGGTGGAAGGTCTCATGATTGCTAATCATGGGTCCCTTTCCATTCTTCGTTACCCAGAGTCAGGTGGGGTGAGAATTGAAGCTCTTTCCTAGCGCGCTCCAAGGTCTGGCAGCCCCTTCACCAACGTAAAGTGGTGGTTGGTGGCACTCTTGTTTTCTCCACTTTAATAAAGCGTGTCCGAATATTCTAAACTTTCGAATCAGAAAATCTGGATTTAAGTTCAGGTATGCTTTCTCGCTCTCTACATTAAGGTTAATACTGGCGCGACTGCCAGTTAGGTTCCTTGAGTCTTGAGTTCAGATGAAATTTTTCAAGTTGTGTTCATTCAGTAAAGATCTTGCTCTTTGCCAGGCAGTACTTCCCACACACCTATTCCCCTCAACAGGTTCTATCTTCAAGCAGTGATGACAGTTTAAAAGTCTTATTTTGCAAGAAGACATCCTCAGAACTGAATTCCGAGTCCCATAGGAGCAGTACACAGCAGAGTGGACATATTTCTGTTATGACTTCTAAGATCATGACTCTTGACTTACTGTGATTAAAGTCTTTTTTAAAGTTGCTGCTGTTGCAAGTCAGATATCCTTTTTCCTGTACTTTTTCATTCTGCTTTGATTTTTTTTTTAATGTTTTATTTTATATTTGAGAGAGGCAGACAGCGAACAGGGGAGGGGCAGAGAGACAGAGACAGAATCTGAATCAAGCTCCAGGCTCTGAGCTGTTAGCACGGGGCTTAAACTCACGAGCAGTTGAGATCATGACCTGAACCAAAGTCAGCCGCTTAACTGACTGAGCCACCCAGGCGCCCCTTTGTTTTGATTTCTTAAAGGCAAGTTAGAACTTAACTAGAATGAGGACAGAAAAGTGACTTTGGATTTGGCCTATTTTAGCAGTGATGGGAATGGAAATCAGTTGAGAGGTGAGAAAATGGAAACTGTTAGAACAACTCTTCCAAGAAGTTTGGGAGGGCTCAGGAGGTCCTGAGAAATGGGCAGAAACTATAGGGCAAGTGAGGGTAGGGTGAACAATGGTAAGCCATGTTTGATATTGGATGGAAGTGGTGTATCCAGGATAGAGAAGAGGTAACCACTCATGTGGTGGCAATGGGTGAGGCACCACCTTTGGTGCAATTATTACAGTGATTACAAGTCTACCTAATTGTTGTACCCAAGTCATGTTTCCATAAGACTACCATGAAAAGCCCTATCAGACTTCACAGAGCATTCCTGATACATCCTATTGATGGTTTTTCCCAATTTTAGTAGTTCTGTCAAAAAGGTTAGTGTGTCAGGATTCTGATTCTGGGTCCTTGCAATCTCTTTTGAGTCTACAACATCTTCATTTGGACCTTTTCTTCCTTCCTTCCTTCCTTCCTTCCTTCCTTCCTTCCTTCCTTCCTTTCATGTTTGTTTATTTTTGAGAGAGAGCAGGGGAGGGTCAGAGACTCCCAAGTGGGCTTCACACTGTCAGCGCAGAGCCTGACATGGGACTTGAACCCACAAACTGTGAGATCATGCCCTGAGCCAAAACCAAGCATCAGACACGCAACCAAATGAGCCACCCAGGTACCCCAGGACTTTTTCTCTTCAGTGGCAGGCTCATCAGCTACAATTTTCTAAATTTGTTTACTGCATTTTTTGATAATGACATTAACATTTTTCCAGGCTAATAGCACTTGCTTTAAAAATGGTTCAGCCGCCTTGCTTGCTTATACTAGTGACACAAAATTTGTCCAGGCCCAGAAAAACACCTCATCGATGTTTATTTGAAATCCTTTTCTTGTTTCTATTCCCATTATCAGTGTCCATTCAGTCCCTTTTCTGTGACAGTAATTGTTTGAGAAAAAAGACAAAAGTCACAGCTTTAGCAATTTTTTTTAAATGTGTGAAAGTACCCAGTGTGTAGGTACTGTGCTCAGTGCTCTTCATACAGTGTGGCTCACTTAATCCTCCTGACAGCTTTTTGAGGTAGGTACTTTAACCCCTTTTCACAGATGAGGAAACTGGCCCAAGGTAACAGGGTGATCTGTATATATAGCCAGATCATTCTTTGTTGTGGGAGAAGGTTTCCTGTGCATTATGGGATGTTTAGGGTTTCTGGCCTCTACCTACTAGATTCCAGTAGTGGTGCCCTGTTGTGACAACTGAAAATGTCTCCAGATGATACCAAATGTCTGAGGGGAGAAATGATGACGGAATCATCCAACATTTGAGCCACTGACTTCAAGGGAGATTAATTTGGTAGCATTGTGACCAGGGCATTAGACAGGAAAATCTTCAGAGACTCTTGTCAGACTTTTGGGCTAGTCTAAGTAGAAATACAGTTGACCCTTCAACAACACAAGGATTAGAGGTGCCAACCTCCCATGCAGTTGAAAATCTGCGTATAACTTTTGACTTCCCCAAAACTTAACCAGTAATAGCCTCCTGTTGACTGGACACTTTATCAATAACATAAGCAGTCAGTTAACATATGTTTTGGATGTTATATGCATTGTATACCAGA